>NC_051067.1:121626025-122304380 GCF_004664715.2 Peromyscus leucopus | reverse complement strand
GGGGTGAGTCTGAAGAATATCCGCAGGCGGAGACGGCACTACTCGAGGTGTGGGCCTGTTGGATGGAAAGTGTGTTCACTGTGGGGGGCAAGTGCTTTGAAGTCTCATATAATGGCTCACACGCCCAGTGAGACGCGTTCACTTCCCGGTTGCCTTTGGATCAAGACGTAGTAGTTCTCCAGCGCCGTGGTCTGCTGCACACCCGCGCATAATTCAGCCAGCCGGGCCTACGCTCTCCACGCATTGATGGTAACTGGATAAACTCTGACTGTATAAGGTGGGCCATCCACCTCAGTTAAATGTTTTCCAATTTATAAGGGCTGCTGTGGTCATGGTGAAAGCCTCAGAGCAGGTCCCTGCTGACTTTCTAGGGTGTTTTGCTCCAGCTTCGGTTTATAAGAGAAACCCCTCCCGCGCCCGCCCGCGGCCCCCCCACCGGGCTGGAGATGATGGGTCAGCTTAAGCGTCGCAGGGCTGGCTGCTCATTTTTTTTTTCGCGAGGACCTGAGTTCATTCCACAATAGCAGGCTCCTAACATGGCCGGTTAGTTGCCGGTTCGGCAGGGAATCCAGTGCGCCTCTTTCCTAAGTGCAGGAGGCGACACAGAGGTGCGCAGACAACAGCATGATAGACAAACCATATATGGCGTAAAGATAAAAATAAACATTTCAAAAATGAGAAAAAAAAAAACCAGCCTTTGTCAGAGCAACACCATGCTTATTTGGAGTGGTTAAGATTCGTCTTAGTTTGTTCAGCTTTATCTGGGGCGGTTTTTCTGCCCATACATCTTAGCTGTTACGTCACACTTGTCTATATCCTCTCTTAAGCAGCTGCACACCCTCCACTCGGGATAGAAAAGGTCACCTACCTCTGCTATTCCTGTGGTTTCTGGTTATATATCTTTGGCCCAAAGTATTTTTTAACCTATATCTCATCCTTAAAGTTCTAATGTTTTTAAAAAATTATTTTAAAATCAATTATGTGAGTATGGAGGTCAGAGGACAATTGGAGGAGTCGGTTCTCACTCCCACCATGTCGATAAGGTCTCTTATTTCTGCTGCCTTGCTGTGCACTGCAGGCCAGCTGGCCTGAGATCCTGGGCACCTGTCCTGCCCCTGCAGCGCGGCCTGCTGTAGGAGTGTTGGGGTTACAGATGCGCACTCCTGTAGCAGGGCTTGAACCCGGGTTATCAGGCTTTCTCGGCTCATCTCTACCCAGCGAGCCGTCCCCTCAGAACCCTGCGTTAAATGGTATGCCTTTCCTCTACTTACGCTACTTGCTTTAAAGTTTTACTTTATTTCTTTATTATGTGTAAATGGGCATTTTGTTTGCACGTCTGTCTGCACACCAGAAGAGGACATCGGATTGCATGGGACTATAGTGATAGATGGTTGTGAGCTGCCATGTGGGTGCTGGGAATTGAACTCGGGTCCTCTGGAAGAACAACCAGTGCTCTTAACCACTCAACCATCTCTCCAGCCCCTTAAGCTACTTTCTTATCAACTGACTTTCTGTGTGAATTCCAGCATCTTCCTTATGTTTGAATACTGGAGTTTTAGGGGTGGGTGTGGTGGTGCACGCCTTTAATCCCAGCATTAGGGAGGCAAGAGGATCTCTGAGTTTGAGGTCACCTGGTCAACAGGACAGCCAGGGATACACAAAGAAACCCTGTCTTGGAAAACCAAAATAAAAAAATGAACGAGTAAAATGAGTTTTACAGTAAAAGGTGAAGCAAGGGTTCTTTCCCTCCTGTAGTCTGGAATGGCCTCTTGGGTTTGCTTTTCTCTCAACTTCAGTGGCATGGTGACTGTTTTTAAAAAGTCAGATGGTGGAGGCTGTAGTGTGGAGGTAGATTCAAGAGCCTGCTTGTGTTCATTAACCGCTGGTTAAGAAAATGTCCACTCAGCTCCGTAAAAGACAGAAGCTCACTTCCCAGATGCTCAGTGCCCGCCCGGACAGAAGAGTCCACTACGGCCAGATGCTGGCATGAAATCTGTGAACACAGGAACTGACGTGAAGACACTGCGTGGTGTGAACAGGTACCGGCACCACATGCCTCTTTGTGTGTGTGGCTTATGCCTGTGTCTGTGCACGTGTGCATGTATGGCATATACCTGTGTGTGGGTACACATGTGTGCACGTAACATACGCCTGTGCGCAGGCAGGTAGGGGTGTGTGTGTGTGTGTGTGTGTGTGATGTATGCCTGTGTGCAGGTGCACTTGTGCATGTGACATATGCCTATGAGTATACTTGAGCACACACGGGCACACGTGTGTGAACTTTGTCCCTGAAGCTTGCTGATTCCTTTTGTGTCGTGACCCTTAGCTATGAGTGTCTCAGGATCACATGTCCAACTTCTTGAGATGTAAGCTTGGGCTCCCCGTCCTGAGAGGGAAGTGTGGAGGACCTGGGAGCCGGTGCTGCCGGTGAGTGAGCAATGCTAACTGATGCTATGGTGCAGGTCCGGCTCGCTCTGGCCCCCACCGGCGGCGGCGGGATGGTTTTGTTCTTGTGTATTGCCCTGAGTCTGCAGGCATTGCTCCTCCAGTGGCATTATCACACAGTGCCGTGATTCCTTTGTTTTTCAGTGTGGAACAGCCCGGGACCTCATCCACGCCAGGCAGACACTCCAGTGCCAAGCCCCAGCCCTTTTCACTCAGAGGCAGAGGCAGGGGGATCATGAGTCCCCCTGAGTTGCCCAGGCAGTAATCCTTTTACCTCAGCCTCCTGAGTAGCTGGCATGTCAGGTGTGTGCCCAGCTCCACAACACTGACGACTCCTCCCTCTCGGGGAAGTTCTGGTCTTTCTCCACGAGGCATGATGTCGGCACATGCTCTGGTGTATCTGTTTTTTTGGGGTGGGGTGGGGAGGGAGCTTCCATGTGTGTAAGTGTTTATGAGGCATCCCTCTCAGAAGTGGAAGAATTCTGAAAAAACTTGAGGGTTTTATTTTGGCGTCTGTGGAGTGAGAACTTTGCAAACACAAGGCGTCTGTGTCCTTCATCACAGCGAGTGGAAGGCAGCAGCTCTTGGCGTTTCGGCTTTTTAGATGACTAATGCCTTTCCCCGCTCAGTGGCACCACCTTGTTTTTGCATAAATCATACTTGTGGAATCTTTTTTGAACACTGGGGATTGAACCCCAAATCGTGAGACAGCTCTTTACAGAATTGCCCTTAAGCCCCGCTCTTTGATGAGGAAGCGAGGTCTCCAGGGGGATGGCTGTGGGCAGCGTGGCCGTGCTCCTGGTCACCCTGTGCCATCATCACGTGGGGCCACATTGCTCAAGCACAGAAAGACAGGTTAAATAAAAAAAACACGGTGGTTTAATAAATAGTGCCATGTTTTAGTAAGCTCCGTCCTGACCTGTGCATCCCAGCAGGTCAGGACAGGTGGAGCCAGGGTCCTGATGCTGCGTGGTCACTGAGGGCAGGGACGGGGGTTCCTTCACACGGCCCCTGGGAACATCTGGGGGGTCTTGCCTCTGGAGCAGAACCTCTCACACAGCTTGAGCAACTCCGACAGAAAGAAGACGGACGAGGCCAGGCCGGCTAACAGCAGCAGGTCTGTGGGAAGAGAGGGTCAGGTGGCCGTGGTCACCTGCCATGTCCTGCAGTGGCTCCCTCCATGTTCTCTGCCTTTCTCCTCAACCCAACAGACTTGTGGGGGCTGAGGGGAAGGGGCTGGCCACTCTTGAAGAAGCCAGGGTCCTTCTGTGACACTGGATGCCCAAATGAGTCACCATGGCTTTTGCAAGCTGACTTTCTTCCTCACCATGGAAAAAGCTGCTTAGAAACTTGCTTGGGGGTTCCTGTCTTTCTGAGATAGGGTCTCGTCGGGTAGTTCAGGTTAGTCTCGAACTTATTACGCAACTAAGGACAACTTTGTACTCCCGATCCTCCTGGCTCCCTCTCCAGTGTCACTGTTGGAATTACAGGCAGGCCTAGGTTACCTGGTGCTGGGGATGGAGCCCAGGGCTGTGTGCGCCAATCAAGCACTCTACCAACAGCTACGGCCCCAGCCCGAGGGTTTTGTGTGGGGGCTTGCAGGAACATGCAGGCAGAGGTCAGGGGTTGACATTGGGTGTTGTCTTTTGCTCTCTACCTTTTTTTTTTTTTTTTGAGACAGCTCTCTCACTGAACCTGGAGCCCACCATTTTCAGCTAGGCTAGCTGGCCATGGAGCCCCCGAAGTCCTGCTGTCTCGGCCTCCCCAGCCCTGGCATTACTGGTGCATGCATTCTGAGGCTCAGACTTGGGCCCTCATGCTGTCCTGTCTCCCCAGCTCCTGGGTTCCTTTTCTTTGCTCCCATAGGGCGCTCGCTGGGGCCAGCAGGGACACCGATTCTAGATCACAGGGAGGGGGGCCCATCCTGGCTTTATCCAGGTCTCTAGTGCCCTGTCTGCACATCTCCACACCCGGGTGACTATTTGGGGTCTGTAGTGAGCTGTGCTGAACCTGGGAGCTGACCCTCTGTTCTCCACTCCTGGGTGGAGGTGACAGAGGAAAGCTAGGGACCTGTCACGGCTGTTCTTGGACTAGTTCCTCTGCAGGGCCTGTCCCTGCAGGAATAGGAACTGTTCCTGCTCTTTGGCTGTGGGAGCGTCCTGGGCTCCAGAGCAGAGCATGCACACTGTGGCCTTTGAGCATCCCAGGCGGCTAAATTATGTCCCTTTCATCAAGAACTGCCTGATGGCCAGCTCAGATGAGCACCTGTCCAAGTCACCCCAGTCAAGCCCCCAGACTGTGTGTCCTGAGGTTCGGGGTGCTGCCACCCACCCCTAGCCTCAGGCCCCACTTTCAGCAGAGGGGGCCTCTTTCTGGGCTTCATTTGCGTTCCCTGTATCTGCATGTCACCTCCCTCCTCTAGGTGACACAGAGCAGATGCTGCAGACCAAACTCTTTCCGGAATGGCCCTGAAAGCTCCCTCTCTCTGGTCCCCGCAGCTCCACCCCAGGTGGCGGTAGTCTCTGGGGACCACTTGTTCCTGTTCCCTCACTCACCCAGAGCTCTCAGGTTTTCTGTCTGGAAGACCCGCTGCAGGGGCGGGGCATAGATCACAGCCAGCTGCCCGAGAAGGGACCCGAGGACCGAGTAGAGGAACATGCGGTTCCGGAAGAAGCCGATCTCAAATATCAGCTTGGTCTGTGGGGAGGAGAGGCCTGATTGGGCTTTTGCAAGCACGCAGTGTGGGTTCGGCAGCTCTGCCCCCGGGACACTGTGCAGTCTGTGTCCGTCCCCGCCCAAGTTGGCACCTGGACAGAATGGCAAGTGCTGAGGCTTGTTGGACCTGAGCCACTGGGGGACATGAACTCTGATCCCTGCACCCCTCTCCCCAAAACTTTGCCAAGAGGATGAGAGGCAGTGGAGCAGTGTTCCCGGTCCACAGGGGCCCCCTGTTGTGGGCCCACAGGGGCGGGGCTTGGGGCGGGGTCTGGGGCGGGGTCTCAGCCCTGCTCACCTGAGAGCGACAGCTGAGGGCGTTGAAGAGGTCGAAAAACACGAAGCAGGTGAAGGCCATGGTGGTGGTGCGTGGAGTGCTGGTCCCGTTCTCTGGGATCTGGAATCCGGCACATAGGTTTGCTCACGGCCGAGAGGGAAGGGGACCCCCTACCTTATAGCTGAGGGGTACAGTCAGCGTGCCGGGGGTGACCTGTGTGTGCTGCCCGAGGATTGCTGGTCAACCGAGCCCCAAAGGTGTACCCTAGAAGCTGACTCTGTGCTATGTTTCTGTGCCGGCCCCAGGGGCCTCCCACCCTGGGAAGAGCCTTGTCTTCTGTCAGGAGTGCCTGCTGCCAGCACCGGTAGCAGAGAGAGGAAAGACAGCTGCTCCTGGAGCAGCAGTTCTCAACCTGTGGGTCGCGACCCCATCGGGGATAAGCGACCCTTTCATGAGGGTCATCTAAGACCATCGGAAAACATTTATATTATGATTCATAAAAGTAGTAAAATTACAGTAATGAACTAGCAATGGAAATAATTTTATGGTTGGGGTCACCTCAACATTAGGGACTGAATAAAAGGGTCGCGGCATTAGGAAGGTTGGAAACACTGTTCCAGTGGGTAACTGCCTCACAGGTCACGACACTACCCCAGACCCACAGATCAGAACCCATGAGGAGTGTGGGACAGCCGCTCCCAAAGACAATGTGGCTTGGTAAGGATGTCTGTTGAGGCCTAAGCTGTGTCTGCCTGGGTTGGCTCGTCACAAGGACTGGCCAGAGCCCCAGTGAGATGGATTTGTGGGTGCAAGTTTTCAGTTTTTTACCTCAGTCCCCCCTCCCCACCGTGGAATCCTCATCAGGCTGGAACACAGCTCAGTCAGTCCAGTGTACACCCCTCTACCCTGGCTGCCAGGCAGGCTTTCGGAAGGAAGCTCCCATCTGGATGCCCTGGAGGACATGTCTACACACAATGGGGATCCCTGCTTAATTCCTCATCTTGGCCATATATAACCATGCCAGAGGCTCCCTGGCCCAGTGGGCCTTGAAAATTGCCCTGTGCTAAGATAGTCTCAGAGTGTAAGGGGATCCTGTAGTCTCCTGTGACGATAAAAATCGCGCCCGCCATCCAAACACCCACTCTCTGTGCTCTGGCCACAGTACCTGACCCCCACGCTTCTCCCCACCTCTCCCAGGCATCTGCACCCACCACCCACTCTCTGGCCTCTGATAGCACCAAGCTGTGTGTCTGTCTCCCCGGAGAGATCACCCAGGCCTGCACAGGACTCCCGACTGTTCCCGAGCGAGCCAATGCCTGCCCTGCTCACCTCTCTCCAGAAGATCCCGACTGTTCCCGAGCGAGCCAATGCCTGCCCTGCTCACCTCTCTCCAGAAGATAAAGAGGGTCCCCCCTATGATGACAGCAGCGGACATGAGGACCTTCAGGATCAGGGCTCTGTTGAGGATCGTGTCCCTGACGCTCCGGGGAGGCCTCCGCAGGGCATCTCTGTCCACGGGCTCCACCCCCAGGCTGTGCAGAACAAGGCAAGCGATGCTTTGAAATAGCAAGGTCCCTTGGAAGCTGGGTCAGGGGGCGCACACCTGTAACCCCAGCTTTCCGGAGGCTGAGGCAGGAGGATCTCTGAATTCAGGGCCAGCCTAGATAGTGAATCCCCCAGCTAGCCTGAACTACAGAGCGATAGCCTGCTTCAAAAAGCCAAAAGTTTAAAAAGGCCCCCCGAGACCCATGCTTCAGCCTTGCCCTCGGGCCTGTCGCACAGTGACTATCCCAGGGATGCCCATAGCTCTCTCCTCCTCTCTCTCCAAGTATCTAGATGCAGAGAGGCCAGAGCACCTAGCAAGGGCCAGCACCAGGCTTTGGCCTTTCCCATGTCATGAACTCCTGACCCCCGCCCTCCTCCCCACAGTTCCCACTACCATGCAGGGTCCTCCAGGGTCCATCTGTCAGAGACTCATCCTTTGTCACTCAAACATCTGGAGAGCCCAGTTGTACATGGGCTAGAGACCTGGGAGCCACCTCACCTGCTGTCTCTCACACACAGGGAGCCTCGTGGGAGCTGCAGCCCTCACTGGGCTCTGGGAAAAGGAACCGGCCTTCCCTCTCGGTGGCCCACAGCAGATGGTTATAGTGATGTTAACAGTAACACCAGCCCCGTTTGGAATGGTACCTCTCAGTGCAAGCAACCAAGGCTGCTGGGCACACAGGTCTCCTGTGCCACCAATGAGTTCATGAGCATCTATGTCATGTAAGCACCATCCAAGGGTCAAGGGGCATCAAGTCCATAGTCACCAGCTCCAGTAGGGATGGGTCCAATCAACCAGAACAATGATACTCTGCCCTTCGGGGAAAAGGATGGGCAGAGGCCCAAGGATGAGGCCACCCCTGTTAGAGTGATCAGGGAGGACTTCTTGGAGGTGGTGACCTGACTATACAGTGGGACTGAGCCATGGGCTCCAGGAGTGGGCTGTAACAGAGAGAGCACAAGGCTCCATTTCTGCATTCATGCCCATAAAGAAGCTGCCCACACTTCAGCAGCCTGGAGAGTCCAAGAGGGAGCTCACGTGGTCCTGCCTTCAGCCTGCTGCCTCACCTCTGCGCTGGCGGCCCATCCATGATGATGTTCACCCACAGGATCTGCATGGCATTGAGGGGGCTGGGCAGGTTGCACACGGTGGACAGGGTAATGAGGCTCAGGGCTGCAATACTCCTGCAGGGCACAGGCGACAGGCAGCCCATCAACGCATGCACCAGATCCAGTGCCCGCTGACCCCGGAGGAACGTCCGCCTCTGCTTACGTGCTCAGCTGGAAGCGGACGAAGTTCTTGATGTTGTAGAAGATGCCTTTGCCTTCCTCCACCGCACTCCTGAAAGGGAGGTGAGTGAGGGTGGGCAGAAAGGTCCTGGGGGCAGGGCGTGGTCAGCTCGCACGCAACAGTGCAGGTAGCCCTTGCTGGCACAGCTGGGACACCCTGGTGGGAGGTGATGTCCGCCCTTCTGTGCAAATCCTGTGTGTGACCCTCTCAGCTGGAGCCCAGGGCCCCACCTGTGCCCGGATGCCCGGAGTACAATCCACCTGCAGTTGGACACAGCAGAGCGGAAGAAACCCAAGCTCCGCACACACTGGAGGCAGAACAGGAGAGGGTCTGAGAGGTTCAGAGACATCACCATCGGTGTGTGTGTGTGTGTGTGTACACGTGTGTACGTGTACCTGTGCGGTTTATGTGTCAGAACATGTGTGTGGAGGCCATAAGAACATGCTGGATGTCCTGCTGACTCTGCCTTACCCCTTTGGAATCAGTGTTTCACGGAGCAAAGCTGGCATCCAGCAAGCCACAGGGGCCTCCTCTCTCTGCCCCTCATGGTGCCAGGCTTACAGGCACACTCCTATGGCCATGTCTGTGGGACACACACACATACTAAATCCTTCTTGGAAGAGTATTTTTAATAGCAGAGAAATGTTGCTACGCTGGTGCCTCTGCTGTTCAAAGCACTCTTCCAAATGTTCTTCTGCACCCTCCGTGCTGATTTACTAAAGATTAGTCTTAATTATAGCTTCAAATTAAATCCAGGGGAAGGCAACTTTAATCCTCCTGCCTCACCTCCTGAATTCAGGATTCCCAGGTCTGTGCCTCCTTGTTGGGCCTCCAACTGTGACTTCTATTTGTGCAGATGTGCACACATGTTGGGGTCAGAGGGACAACCTGGGTGTCGGCCCCAGGACGGCTGTCCTCCTCCTTGGACACAAGATCTCTCACTGGCCTGGAGCTCACCGATCGGGGAGGTTGACCAGCTAGCCAGCCCTGGTTCTACCTGTCTGCTCCGCAGCGGTAGGATCAACAGCCTGTACCACCCCGCCTGCATTTTCTCGAGAACTCAGGGTGTCACACTCGGTTCCCCATGCTTGCAGGCCAAGCACTTTGCTGCCTGAGCCATCCCTCCGGCCCCCAAACATGGTTTTTAACAGCTCTCTGTTACTGACTAGTCAAGTGGCTCTAGGCTTTCTTTATATCCCAGTGACGAGTGACAGGATGGCCCCAGGACCCCGTTTGGAGTGAGCTTGGGATACAGCTCTCTTCAGAGAGTCCCCTGAACCCCGAGCAAGCCCCCTCCTACCCACTACAGTACATCCTGGGGATGCTGGTTATAGCAGCTCACATAATGGTTGAGAAGTCGTCGTCCACCAGAATCATGTTGGCGGCCTCTTTGCTGACGTCCGTCCCTGTCTGGCCCATGGCGATCCCGATGTCCGCAGACTTCAGGGCGACTGAGTCGTTCACACCGTCCCCCGTCATGGCTACAATTGCCCCTGACTCCTGCAATGCCTTTGGGAAGAGCAGGTGATGGAGGGCGGCAGCCCGAGGACCCTCCTAGACTTTCTTGATGCCCTCCCTGCCTGGTGAACCACGGAGGCAGCAGCCACCCGTCGGCTAGACGCTGGGGTCAGCTGGCCTGGTTACAGTCACTCTACGGCAGTGGAAGTGGGCGTGGCCCTGAACTACTCAGCCTTAGTTTCTCCATCTGCAAAGCAAGTGGCAGCCACCATCCTGGACTCACAGGCTGTTGTGACACCCCATCTAAGACAACAGAAGTGACTTGTAAAAGCTTCTGCCAGTGAGCAGTAAATAAAGCCATCAGAAGCCTTATCTCTGGGCTGGCAAGATGTCTCAATGGGTAAAGGAGCTTGCCGCCGATCTCGATGACCTGAGTCGTGGAGTCACATGGTTAATAGAGAACTGATCCCCACAGGTTGTCACCTGACTTCCACACATGCACTGGGGCCTGTATGCACCCATGTTCATATATACAAAATTTGTTTTTTCTCTCTCTCTTTTTTGGAACAGGGTCTTTCTGTGTAGCTCAGACTGTCCTGGAACTCATGATCCTCCTGCCTCAGCCTCATGAGTACTGGGATGGCAGTTGTGAGCCAGCATAGGTGGTTGGCATTTATTCTTCATCCCTAAAAATTAAATGCCCCAGTACCCCCTCCAACAGCCCCCAAAGAGCAAAACATGGCTACCAAAGAGCTCAGGGAACTGCCAGGTGCAGACGTGGGAAAGCCCTGAAACTCACAGGCTTCTGGTTGTGACAAAGAGAAACCATGGCAGGTCCGTGTTGGCACCTAAATATTTTCTCTTTACATCACCTAATTCCCAGGGCTGTTCCTAGTGTCTGTGGTCAGTGGTCCCTGGCTTCCCAACAACCCCATAAGGGGATCCACCCCTGTTTTAGCTGTGAAGTGCCCATCCCACTAGAGATGGCATTTCCCAGCATCCTCTGCAGCTAAACATGTGATAGCATTCTGGCCCGCAAGCAGGGATGGATACATGGGAGGCATGCAGCTGTCAGGAGAAGAAAGAAAGCTACAGCCAAGGCCAGCTTAGCAGCATCCTCCCCTCTCCTCCCCCCCAAGACCATCCCTGTCACTTGGCCAGCTTAGCAGCATCCCCCCCCCCCGCCCTGGACCATCCCTGTTACTTGGCCAGCTTAGCAGCATCCCCCCCCCCACCCCCGACCATCCCTGTCACTTGGCCAGCTTAGCAGCATCTCCCCCCCACCCCACCCTGGACCATCCCTGTCACTTGGCCAGCAGAGAGCCTGCCACCCTGGATGGTCCCACCCTGAATGGATCCTGTCGTTCAGCCCAGTTAGTTACCTTTATGATTTTAACCTTGTGCTTCGGGCTGGTCCTGAAGAATATAGACACCTGGCATAGGGAGTCCAAGAGTCATCAGTGGACAGAGGAGCTGGAGGACCTCTCCATCCCTGCCCCGTCTGCCCCCCGGGAGAACCCACCTGCCTCACTCGGGCAGCCAGTGCGTCCTGCTCCATGCCTTCCACCTCCTCCCCAGACATGGCTTTCAGCTTCTCGTGGCACAGGCCGATGGTTCTTCCTTGGGAGGGGAGTTAAGGCTGAGGAGTACCTCCAGGGCCCGAACTGTGGTCCTGTCCCACCCAGCATGTGACACACCTGACTTTAGTCCACCTGAGTCAGTTGTCTGATAACCACGGTGAACCCATATTTGCCCATGATGAGGAAACTACGTGAAAATTGGCTTCCCTGAGGCCACACTGCTGGGAAGTGCCCCTGGCACCTCCCACGAGGGCTCTGAGACTCCGGCTGTGACCTCACGGCCTTGGGCTGAGTTGGGCAAAATCAAGATAGACAGCTCAATAGACACGATTAGAGGAGGCAGGGGGCCCTGGCAGCCCACCGCCGATGAAGAGACTGGAGGACCAGAGTGGTCCTATGACTCGTCAAAGACGCCCAGCCAATGGAGGGAGCCAGACTGGAACTCCACGGTGTGGGGTGCCACCTGTGCCCAAACAAGCCCCTAAACACATAGCAGGTCCTCAGTTTCCCTGTGGACTTTCCCCCAGTCTGGACACAGCTGGAGCAGGGAGCACTGGTCTGCACAGCTCAGATCCCTGTCAGCTGGGCGTGATCCCTGCACTCCCAGCCCCAGCCTGGTTACCTATGGCCATGGCCGTCTCTAGGGCATCTCCTGTCACCATCTTCACCGACACACCAGACTCCGAGAGGACCCGGACTGCTTCCTTGACGCCAGCCCTCGGGGGGTCGATGATACCCACCAGACCCAGGAATGTCAGTCTCCCCAGCTCGGGCCCAGATGCCAGGGCCAGCACTGCGAGAGACACAAGGACAGGTTTCTGGGGGCCTGGTGACCGTCTATAGTCCTAGCAAGCCCTGCTGTGACCCTCAGGGCAGCCCAGGGGTGCTGGGTAGGGAGGGAGGGGTGTGGGAATAGCTCAGATGATTGTCTGAGGCTGGTTGTCCAGCTGAAGCCCCTGGGAGATGGCAGACAGGCATCTGGGACAGTCCCGCCTGCCACGGGCTCAGCGCACACTCATCTGTCCCCAAAGTAGGGAGGTCGAGGTAGCGGACAGGGTGAGCCCAGCGCTTCTCCTAGCCCTGCGCCCATGGGACTACAAGTCTTCCAGAGTGTTTTGAGATATTTTCTCCAACAGGGGACAGGACAGCAAATGGCACAGGGTTTAACATCAGCCTGAGGGGGACGACATTGACCCCGAAGCCGAGAAAGCTGCATACGCCACGAAATGAAGCGTCTCCCCTCGTCTGAGAGTTCTAGGTTTTTGTAGCAGAGGGCAGGGAGTGAAATGGTGCCTGAAATTATGTTCATGGCACAAACTTCATATGCCCTGGAGAACTCGGCGAGCAACGCCCCCTCCATAGACGAGCCACACCTGGATTAGCGGGCATCATGGGGGGCTGGGGTTGACTTTGACTGTGGAGTTTCACGTTGGGGATTGCTGTCAGCTCACCCCGGCCTGCATTCTGGCTGGTGGCAGATTGACCCCGGGACCCTGCTCTCATGCAACACTACGGGCCAACTCAAGGCCCCAGTGGGCAGAGGAGGGGGCCGTGACACCAACCCCGCAGGCCAAGCGATCCCATCTTCTTCTCTTCCTGCTGCCAGTAGGACTTCTGTTGGGGCGTCAGAGGCAGGGGGATGCCCCCATTGTTGTACATGCTACAGTGATGGATCACTTCCTCAAAGGCCCCCTTCATGAAGTAAACGTCTTCCTGCTCCTTGGAAAAGAAAAGGAAAAAAAATCCGCTGTCACTGGGTACTTCTTGCCTCACACTTGAGCCTACACCAGAATCCCCCAAAGAAACAGGTCCCTGGGGCCACACCTGGACTTCCCAGTGCAGGTTAATAGGAGTCGGAGACTCCACAATGCTAATCCCCAGGGCCGAGGCTGGGTCAGGGTCCCCACTGTGAGCATCATGGGTCAGAAAAGCCCCCGTCCATGGCTGTCACCTCCGTTTGGAAGTCTTGGAAGGTGCTGGGCTTGCCATCCTCTCCCCCCAGGTGTTTGGGACTTGGTTTGGTAAGGGACGGAGGACAGCACAGCCACGGTGTGCTCCTGCCAATCATCCCGGCTCTCAAATGCCGAGGCAGGAGGCTTCCAGGTCAGCTTGGGCCCCACAGTGAGACTCTGTCTCAACACCAGCCAGGCTCACCTCATTCTTCGGGTTGCACCTCACCGCCATCCACTTCTGCTCCGAGCTGAAGGGAATCTCTTTTCTCCGTGTGTAGGAATCTTTGACACCGCCTAAGTTCATCTAGGGCGTAAGATGGGGTGTTTTCAGGGAGTCATCCCAAGGCAGGCTGTAGGCCAGTGGTTCTCAGCCTTCCTAATGCTGCGACCCTTCAATACAGTTCCTCATGTTGTGGTGACCCCCAACATAAAATTATTTTTGTTTTTACTGCATAACTGCAATTGTATTACTGTTATAAATCAGAAATTGAAAACACATGTTTTCCAATGGTCTTCCAATGGTGACTTCCTGCAAAAAGGTCATTTGCACACACACACACCCCATAAAGGGTCGTGACCCATGGGTTGAGAACCACTGCTGTATGCTAAGCTCTGTCTGTGTAAATCAGCATCCAAACTACAGAAACCCAAGCAGTAGCTATGGGAAGGCTGCCTGCTTCAAAGGCCTCACCCAGGAAACAGTTTCTTTTCTCTTGTCCCAGGACCAAGCCTTTGGAAACTTCTATTGGACAACGGCATTTGGGAGGGGACAGTCTGGAGCCTGCAGGATCATCACCCGTGTGGTCGTGGTCTTTGATGACTTTGGGGCCTGTTGCTCACCAGGTCAAACTCGGGTTTCCCAAAGCAAACCAGTGTTAGCCAGGCACCCCATGCATTAGAGACAGTGTTTGGGAGAGAAAGGCATTCCAGAACTCCTGCAGAAGTGGTAGAGGTGGGAATGGATTGGGGAAGGAGGGGCTCAGAGGACCACTTCCCCATGGAGACAGGGTCTCACTGTGTAGCCCTGGCTAGCCTGGGATTTGCTATGTAGGTCAGGCTGGACTTGAACTCACAGAGATCTGCCTAGCTCTGCTTCCCCAGTGCTGGGATTAAAGGCGTGTGACACCATGCCTGGAAAAGGTTCCCCATTCCCCCATCCTCCTCAAAGCACAGATATGTGAGCAGCCCCCACGGTGGTGAACAGTGGCTGTGCTGTGGAATGCTGTCCTCTGAGAAAGGCAGCCATCAGTATCTTTATCTGAGAAGCTGTGACTTATCCCGAGACCCTCAAAATGAGGCCTGTTGACATTCCCTCAGAAGGAGGGGTAGGGCGGGCATCAGACCCTCACCTCCTCAACCTTACCTCAGCTGCAGCAGGGATATGCTAGAGTATTCAGAAGGCAGAAGGTTCCCGGCAGGGGGCACACCAGATCAGGGCTGGGCTCCACAGGGATGTGGCTGTTTGTGGTCGCCATGCTACTTTGAGCAAACCCAGTGAAGTCAATCACCCACCAAGCTGGGCCTGGGTGGAATTGAACTTTTGGGGGTGCCCTATCTGGGTGAGTAGATGTTTGTTTGTGTCACCCCAGGAGTTCACAAAACATGGAGATGTGATGGTGGGCAGGGTGTGGTGGCACATGCCTGTAGTCATACCTACTCAGAGGCTGAGGCAGGATTGTGAGTTCAAGACCAACCTGGGCCACACAGCAAGGGCGTTTCTCAAAGTAAAAAGGGCTGGAGTTTAACTCAGGCAGAGACGATGCCCTGGGTTCCATTCTCACTACCGAAAACTAATAACATTGTGAAAGTGATATAAAAGAGGGGTGGGTAGATCACAAACATAATGTCTAGGGCTGGGGAGATGCTCAGCAGGTAAGGGGGCTTGCTGTGCAAACCTGAGGACTGAGTTCGAATCCCCAGAGCCTGTGTCTACTAGTCAGGGTTTCCTAAAGGAGCAGAGTTGATGGAACCAATATAATTACATGAAAAAGAAAGAAAGCAAGAAAGCACAAATACCTGCTTAATATGTGTATCTATACACAAACACATTTTCATTTGTTTGTTTGTTTGTATTTTGTTTTCCGAGACAAGGTTTCTCTATATAGCAGTTCTGGCTGTCCTAGAACTCACTCTGTAGTGACCTTGAACTCACGGAGAGCCACCTGTCTCTGCCTCCCAAGTGCTGGGGTTCAAGGTGTGTGACACCACCAGCACAAACACATTTTTTTTTTTCCAAGACAAGGTTTTTTTCTGTGTAGTTTTGGTGTCTGTCCTGGATCTTGCTCTGTAGACCAGGCTGGCCTTGAATTCACAGAGATCCACCTGGCTCTGCCTCCCGAGTGCTGGGATTAAAGGCATTCATGTCAGTTATAATCCTTGTTTCTGTAATTGGTCACCTGGCCTTAGCTGGTATTTATAACTATGTTGACGTGAGACATGATTCTCCCGGCAGCACCAATCTACTCCTGAGAGGATGTTGGGCATCAAAGACACTCCATATGGAATTTGTTTTTTTCTTGGCAAAAAATGGCCTGTTGGGCAGAGAACTGCCCTTGTCTGGACTGCTGACAGTAAGTCCAGTCTGGACAAGCAGGACACGAGGAAAAGCGACTGATGGAACTTGCCGAGACAATTTTCCTGCCTCTGAAGATGGTCTGTCCGATATTCTAGGTCTCTGCCGACAGTGGACGCCCCAATGTTGCAGAGAAACACTGGGTGACTGTCCAGGCAGCCAGCTGTCTGTCATTCCTTGCACAATTTTTCAGAAGTTGCTTGCTTGCACTTCCTGTTTACTCAGGTAGTGTTATTTTCCTCCTCAGGTCTTCGATGGGGCTGAAGACTAGATGGTTACAGTCGTATCTTAGCTAAGAGCATTTCAGGTACAAGATTAGGTTCTTCAAGATAGGACAGCTTTTGGAGTGATCTCTGTAACTCGCCAATTACCTAGGGCTTGGACATTTAGTGTGTGTCTCTTGGTTGATGTTGTTCTTGTTGCTTGTAGTTCCATTTTTGTTTATGATATTACCTTTTCTTCCTTCTAGACAATACTTGATAATTGTTCTTGTTGTATATAACACACGTTGTATTAGGTTTAGAACCTTCTTATTTAGACAAAAAAAGGGGGAAGTGTTGTGGGAATTCATTCCATTCAACCAATGACTTTTGGGGTGTCTGATCAAATGGGTGTGGTCTTGTCTGCGTATGTGACCATTTAAGAGGACAGACAGAGGGGTCACGATCTCTCTCAGGTAGCGAGGACCAGATCAGGCAGTGTGGAGCGGCTTGCTGTTGGTTCCCCTTACCCCTGGGTGGAACAATGGCTGGAGAAGCACAGTGTTTATCTCGTTCTGTAGCCGTGAGCGTATTAGCCCCATTTTATATCTTAATAATTCCTGAGCTCCTTTAACAGACTCTTGTGGGTTCACCTAACTACTTTTCTTTACTACCGATTCTGTCCTTCCTCTGCCCTCAGCAAGCACTGAGTGACCCACACCTTCGTTCCTGATGAGTCTGTGCGCCAGCCTGCCTGGCCTGGGTTGTAGTTTCCCATTGACTTTAATCACAGGACACGGTGGCACCAAGAGATGCCCTGAAGGGTGCCCTGCACTCCAGACATACTCTTTCCCACCTCCCTTGTGGAGAGGCAATCCAAGCGCCCCTTGGCAATCAGTACCCAGCTACCACTGTTCTTCCTTTCTTGGCCTGTCTGCTTCAGGGGATCAGAAACCCAAAGTGGCCAGGGGAGAGTCTGAGCTTCCACGTGGGTGGAACGTTTACTGTGTCTCCCGGCGGGAGCATTTCTCCTTTGGGAACCAAAACTTCTAGGTCAGCAAGTGGTTATGTGTGCCTCAGTGCTGCTGGAAGACGGGGTGGGTGACAGGGAGACAGCTGGGCCTGCTGGCTGCCAGCCTGGCTTAGGTTCTTGTGAGCGACCCTGTCTCAAGGGAACAACTGGAGAGCCACAGAGAAGGACACTGATGTCCTCTTCTGACCGCTTACCTTCATGGCCAGCACTACCAAGGCCCCTTCTGTGGGCTGTCCCATTACAGTGTTCTTCCTGATGACAGCGTTGTTGGCGACGCAGCCTGCCTGAAGGGGGGAGGTTGGAATATCTGCAGTCAGTACCGAGATCTAGCGCCTGGGTCCTGAGCTCACCCACACCATGAAAAGGTTGGACATTGTAGGCATGGCCTTAGAGCTGGGCCAGGCAACGAGAGTTTCCTTCAAATAAGTCGGTGTCTTAGAAACACACAAGGATCCCCCCCCACACCCCTCCATCTTCAGGCATTGGACTCAGGGGTTCTCACATGCTAGGTAAGCCTTCTACTACTGAACTGCACACCCCGGACTTGTTTTTAGTTTTTTTGTTTTTTTGTTTTTTGTTTTTTCTGAGATAGGGCTTGCTAAGTTGCCGAGGCTGGCCTTGAACTTGGAACCCTCCTGTCTCAGTCTCCTCAGTAGATGGGATGCCAGGCTCAGGAGGAGTGCTGTTTCCAGAAGCTGTCATAGAGGAGCCTGGGGTGCAGGAGGATTAGGGTCTGAGGTAGGGTGGTGGGGTGGTAGTGACTACTCGTGGGTCTCCACTTGGGGTGACACTGTGCTCTGGGGCTGGAGAGTGGCAGAGGAGGAGAAGCAGGCATCACTCAAGCCACAGGCTTTATGGAAGTGTTCTGCAGTACACAGCCAGCTTAGAGAAAAGTCTAGAAACCTGACCGAGGAGTGTGGGCAGCTGCTGCTTCCCTGCCACACTGGAGCTGAGCTCTGCCCTCCAGGGGCTTCTCTGAGTTTGTTTCTGAGGGGGCCGAGGGGAGGGAAGGCTGCAGACTGTTCGGGAGGAGGCCCTGACTCCCTGGAGGCCGCTTGCCATGCATGGAGGTCAGTGGACTTACGTGGAGGACCGCACCTGACACAGTGTGGGTGATCCGCACCCACAAGCCCAGCCAGGCTCTGCCTTTCCTTGCCCCTCCTCCGTCCCATCCAGCTGGGGGTGATGTCTGCAGCTGTGACAGCCTAAGCCCTGTCAATCACCCCCTTTATCATTCCAGGCAAGTCGCACACTGTCCCACTATGGGTCAGTGCGACCCAACACTCACCTCCACCAGCTTCCCCACCGAAACATTGCTGAATCCCTTGATTACTTCCTTGGACGGGAGGAGGTACACAGTCCCTTCGCCGCTGTACCCAACTCCACTGACCTGGAGGGACATGGCAGATGGAGGGTATTACCAAGAGCCAACCCCCAAACCCGGGATGGCACCCGGTCCCTCTCCTGGGGTCGCCCCAAAGCCATGAGCCTATGCGTGAGGATGAGCCTGCAGACTGTCTGCCGCCCAGGACCTCTCTCTGACAGTTGAGGTGCATGCACTATGACAAACTACTGCAAGCGCTCCTTGTGGAGGCGGTAGCTGCACAAGGGCCCTACATGCTAAGGTGCAAACAGAGACGTCTTGGGAGTAGCCGTACCTAAGCCAAGAGGAAATATCCAGGCTTCTGCAGTTCATAAACCTGTCAGTCAAGACAGTGCAGCCCGGGGCTGAAAAGCAACCAGCCATGGAATGTTTACAGATGGCCATGACAGTGTGCCAGGAAAATGGTATTGAGTGCATACTGGTCTTGTAAGGGACCCAAGTTCAGTTCCCAGCACCACCACTAGATGGCTCCAAACTGCTTGTAACACCAGCTTCAGGGGACTCCAACACCCTCTTCTGGCCTCCAAGGGCACTGCACCTATGTGCCTACACCAGCACACAGGCCTACACAAAAATAAATCTGTCTCAAAAAAAAAAAAAAACAAAAAAAAAAAAAAAAAAAAAAAACAAAACCTTTAGAAAGTAAAAAAACATTATTGACAAGAGACGGCCATGGCCTATGGGCCCCCATTTGCTGATCCTTTGCTCTGGAGAGCTCTGTGGAAAAATATCCAGACATGAAATTGCTGGTCCAGGAGGGTGCCATGTGAGAGTCAGAGGAGCACAAACAGTGAGTCATTCGGTCAGTTTGTCACGGTTGGCGACAGGTACTTATGTAGCCTTTAAATTTTGCAACAAGCTGGGCATGGTGACCCACGCCTGGCAATCCCAGCATGTAGGAAGCTGAGACAAGACGACTCATCACAATTTCCGGGACAGCCTGGGCTACATATTGAGTTCCAGCCTAACCCAGACTATACAGAGCGGGACCCCATTTCAAAAAGCCCCAAAGCAGCAGGGCCTAGTGGCCCAAGCCTGTAATCCTAGCTAGCGGAGAGGCCAGGGCAGGCAGATCTCAAGTTCAAGGTCAGCCTGGATACAGAGCAAGGTCTTGTCTCCAAGTGAAAGTGAAGGGCGAGCTGGGGAAGACAGCTCGGGGTTAGTGTTTACTGGGCAAAAGCCAGGCAATCCCCAGACCCCAAAAGCGGGGTGGGATGTTAGTGAGGGGCTGGGAGTACGGTTCAGTAGTACAGTGCCTGTCTAGTATGGAGGAGACCCTTTGGTTCTATGCTGCAAAAATATAAAAAATAAAATTGGATAATTAAAAAAAAAAATCAAGGAAGCCATCTTAAATTGGTCACCATACTTTCTTAGACCCCCAAGGTATTTATTTCTTCCTCCCTGTCCTGGGAGATTCTGTGTAATCTCTCTGGGCAGGGGAAGGGCCGGCAGGGTACACCTTGGTCTCCTGCCTTGTGGGATAGCACAAGGTTTACCTCAGCGTGGAACCCATCGGATGTGACGAGCTGGGTCGCTGTCATTTCGTTGGCTGTCAGTGTGCCTGTCTTGTCAGAGCAGATGACATTGCAGCAGCCTGGTGCCATGGGAACAGGTTTAGAGAGATGAGTTGTCTCTGCCAAGCCTCTGGAGGGTGAGCAATCCCAGCCCCACACCTCCACCTGACTCAGTTTGCATTGCGGGGAGGGAACCCTCACCAAGAGTCTCCACGATGGGCAGCTTCTTCACAATGACCCGCTTCTTAGCCATCCTCAGCACCCCCAGGACCAGCGTCACCATGACAACGATGGGCAGCCCCTCTGGGATGGCCGCCACAGCCAGGCTGAGTAAAAAAGCAGAACCAGACTCAATATACCCAAGGGCGATGGGACTTCTCAACTGGTGTTGGTGACCACGCTTTCATTTAGTGAAGCTTGTCTTTGCCTCCGTGGACGTTCTATTCAATTTCCAACCCCACAATGCACTTGCCTCCTTCACCATTTCTGCCCTGACCGCTCGGCTGCTGAACTACCTCCCCAACTTGGGACAGGACCTCTCCAGGCAGGCGGTCACGGTCTCGGTGTGAACTGGGGCCTGTAAAGTCCTTTCACATTCCCAGCATTCTCATTTTATTAGAGGCAGAGCTTCAGGGGAAGCACATGGCAATTCCAGAGTCAGGGAACTAGAGGGAGGGGAAACTGAGGCTGGGGTGTACTATATGAGAGAATTTTTAAAAAAGGAGAGAAAGTGGCAGGTTTGGGCATGCAGACTCTTCTCCTGGTCCCTTGAATTTCAGTTGTCTATTAGGTTTAGCTATTCTTCCTGTGGATACCAAAGGAACCAAAGCACAAGCACAATGAACCCTACCCCCTCACCCCCCCACCCCTGCACACACCTTCTCGATAGAGTAGATCTGATGGCTGCCCACTTCATCACCACCCCCTCCAGTGCTGAGAGGGCCAGGCTGAGATCTTGGGAGAAGCTGGCCACACCCACCCTCCAGCCCCTCCCCCCTACTCATTTGGCCCCGGAGTGAGGGCGGAGATGTGCGACTTGTAACCACAGTAAACTCTCAAGTATTTTCATTAGAGGGAACCGCCCGCAGTAATTTCTAGAAAGGGACTACTTGGGGTGTAGGAGTGACAGAGAAAGCTCTGTTACCTGAGAAACCACACAAGAGATAAGAGAGGGATGGTCCAAGCCCTGCTGAGCATGTGACACCCCCCCCCCCACCAGACCAGGTTTGCTCAAAGCAAGCTGTCACCCAGAGGTCTGGGACAGGAGTATTGCTAGAATAACTATCCTTCCCAAGAAACTGGAGGCCAGGTACCATTTTAATACAGTGACTATATTTGTTTTTACAAGACAGGGTCTCATGTAGCTCAGGCTGGCCTTGAACTCACTGTGTAGCAAAAGATAACCTTGATCTTACTTCCTCCACCTCACAAGTGTTGGGATGAGATAGGAGCTCAGCCACACCTGGTTTCTGTGGCCCTGGATTCGAACCCAGGGCTGCATGCATGCTAGGTGAGTGCTCGACCATGAGCCACGTGTCCAGCCTTATGAGGACCTAATTTTAAAGCACTGATAATAAAAAATTTAAATATAACAGAGTTCAGATTAAAAGCCGTTTCTGGCTGCATTGGCCCAGAGACTGCATTTGGCCCTCTGGGCTCCTCAGGCTGAGGTGTCCAGCTGACACACGCTGAAGCGACAGGTGTGAGACCGTGAGTGTCCGTGAGCACCTGACTCTTGCTGGTGCAGAGCGAACACTCAGCTCAGGCTAGTGAAAAGGCAGAAAAATTGGTGGGGGCTCACAGGACCTCGTCACCCACGGGACCTCAGCGCATTACATGGTGAACGCTGTCATGATTTGGTGGCCCACTGAGGAAGGGAAGAGAGGTTGGTGAAATGGTAAAGACACCTGCCGCCACCCTCTGATGACCCGAGTTCCATCCCCGGGAACCACATGGTGGAAGGAGAGACGATTTGTCCCCTGACCTCCACATGTCACTGTTCCACATGGGCACCCCCATCCCCACATAAGTAAATGTTTTAAAAAAAAAAAATCAGTGGTATGTGTGCTGTAGTACAGGGTTTCGGATCACACCGGTATAAGCTGCCCTCTGGACAAGCATGGTTCACACCTGCAGTCCCAGCGCTCAGGAGGTAGAGACAGGAGGATCACCACCAGTGTGAGGCCAGCCTGAGCGACACACGCAGACCCTGGTCTTAAAAAAACACAAGAAAAAAAAAAGGAGAAATAGAATATGAATAGTGACCTTTCACCCGGAGACAATGGGCCATTCAGAGACAAGTTATATAAACCAAGATTACTGAATTTGGTCAAGGAGCTTGGGGTGGGGCGTGGGGGGCGTTGCCATGGTGACAGTGAAACCAGCTTCCTTGGTTTTATGGCCTGGGCTGGCCAGACCAGCTAAGCTAACATTTACAGAAGATTATGAGGGGACACCCCCGTATGTCAAGGGATGGGCGTAGTGTGCACACCTGGATATGATTATAGCAATGAAGAATTAATCCACAAACTAATAAAGATTAGGAGAGATCAGGAATAGCAAGTTCTTTGAATCATCTTTAGAAATGCTCCAGCCACCAGGGCCTGAGGAAAAGTTTTTAGAAGAACAATTCTCTGTTTTTATTTATTTTGGAAAGTTTCCTCCTTGGCTTTTCTGCCATTTCTACCTTCCGATTCGGTGGTTCGGGGTGACTGGTCTACCACAAAAGCTTGAAGGTTTTTGCCTATTTAATGTTCCAGGGAAAGGAACGGATTCTTGTCCAGGTGCGCCAAGAGCCATGGAGGGAAGGATCAATGTGGACACTGGGGTCTTTTGTTCTTTATCCTTCAAACATGATGTGTTTCTAGGCTCCTGCACTTTTGGAGGTTTATAAGATGGGAGATAATACAGAATAGTAATTCTTTGTGGCTAGGGGTGGGGATGGGACCCAGCACCTTGCCCACACCAGGGAGGTCCCATGCCCCTGAGCTCTGCACTGCTGGCCTGCACCCTTCTGTGGAGGGTGGCGTTTCAGTATCTTGGCTCCTGAGGGCTCTGCTGTCTTCAGCAGCCCCTCAAGGCTCAGAGTCCCCTCCTCCTCTTCCTCTCTCCATGGCTTCATCAACAGGGCACTGTTAGGGTGTTGAGGCTGTGCCTCTGGTTCTGCTTGTGTTGGGACCTGGCTGGGGGAGGTTCTAATCCCAGTCCCAGAGTGTGTCCTGGGACAGGCACCTTGGCGCTTCTGGGAGCTTGTTAGAGACAGCAATCAGGTGTCAGTGGTGTTCTCCTGGTGGCACTGATCCGCCATGGGCTATCCCACCCCAGGGCCTTGCTACCTGCCTGGTGCTCCCTCCCTTCCTGCTCTTCTCTTAACTGGCCCTCCTCAACTTTTTGCTTTCAATATGACGTAGAAACCATCCCTGGTTATCTTCCCAGTCCCGCACCCCTTTCTGTCTCCTTCCCACTCTCTCTCACAGCCAACATTTCCCACTGGGTATCAACACAGGCAGACGCTAAGCTGTAACTGCCTTGTTCACCCACACTTAAATTGCTCACATTCACTTTCTCCACCAGCCTGAAAACCCCACGAGGGCCCAGGCCTGTGGCTCAGTCAGTACTTTGATGATGTAACAGATAGCCTGTCAATGCTCAGTCAATATTTGTGGGCCTCCGGCTGCCAGCTGCCCAGGGTGGGAACAGAATCTTAGCAAGTGAAGGGTCCCATCCTGCCTAGAGGCACTGTGAGGGGAGGTTCAGAGTCTGTCCCCCACTCCTGGATTCTGTCCTCCACTCCAGGGCAATTGTGGAGCCTGAATCTCAGTTTCCCCATTTGTAAGAAGAAGCATGTGTGACCTTGTGGAACTGAACTAGGACCAGCTAGGGTCACATGTTCAGTTCCTGTTCCTTGTCCCGGCATCAGGAGATCCAGACTCCCACTCCTGGGCATCCAAAACCCTGGGTTTAATTCCCAAAAGGGCTTAAACCAGCTACATGCAGGGTGATCAGAACCTCAAGGCCATCCTTGGCTATGTAAGACATTTAAAGCTAGCCTGGGCTACATGAGATCCTGTCTTAGAGACAGAGAGATTGATGGATTCATCCAGGTCCTAACCCTGGATGTATGGCTGACCTTATCCAAGAACAGGGTTCTTGCAGATGTTCTCAAGTCAAGGTGAAGGGCTTCGCTGATCTTTTTTTTGTGCAGAGATGGAACCTAGGAACTTGCTTTATCACCGACCTATATGCCCCGGCCCCTGTTAGAGTCAGTCTGGACTGTCAGTTTGATTGGATGGAGAAATCGCCAGGAGGTTAGTAAAGTGTGTCTCTGGGCCCGTGTGAGAGGACTGACTAACCTGTGTGTGGGCAGGTGACCGTGGGCAGAACCCTCTGAAACCTTGAGCTGCCTTCCTTCCTTTGCTAGAGCCTTTTGTCACAGTAACTAGAAACTGAAAGCCCTCACCAAAGAGGGATGAGAAGGGGACCCTATGCTCTATACCCCTCCCACATGCTGCTGGAGACCTGCTTCGGTGGGCTCAGGAAGTGTCTCCCCGTTCCCTGCCTGCCCTGCAGCCCGCCACCCGCTCTGCTGGGGGAGGGGCCTGGAGCCTTGACAACGCACCTGACCCCGATAGTGAACATGCTGAGAAGGGGCTTGCCTTGCATCCAACCAACCAGCATCAGGAGACCTGCAAGAGACAGGACAGCATCAGCCTGGGTCCCTGGGTCCCCAGTGCCTCACCGTGCTTTTAGCCCACTTCCGGAGGGGCTCTCTGAGTGACTTCAGGAGCGTGAAGCTTTTGGGCTGGAGATGAAAGGTGGCCTAGCATGTATGAAGCCCTAGGTCCAATCTCCAGAATTGGGGGGTGGTGGAGAGGGTAGTTCAGAGGAAATAACCTGGATATGTAGGCATGGTGGCTCCTACTTATAATCCCAGCACTCAGGAGGCTGAGACAGGAGGATGTCAAGAGTTGGAGGTCAGCATGGACCTTGTTTCAAATGAACACAAACAAATAAAGAGAACCTGCAACCACTCATTCTACTGGGGAAAAATCCAGTTTTATTCTTTCAGAAGAGTCCTACTGTCTAAGTTCTAAGTCCAGGCTTAGGGTGAAGACACTGACCACCAGTTCACACCGGGCCATTTCCCATTTATATTCCATGTCACTCGTGTGAGGGAGGGTAAGACTCTGCTGTTCTCTGTCTCTCTCTCTCTTCAGTGCTGGGAATGGAACCCCCACACACCAGTAAGCTCTCTTTCACAGAGCCACACCCCAAACCATGGGTCACTGCTTTTTAAATACGTCTTATATCCTGATTAAGTTTCCTCTTCCTCCTTTGCCAATCCGTCATCAAATGTTTACTAAACACCAGGCTTTTGCTGGGTTCCGGAGGCATGGAGACAGAAGCAGCCTGAGCCACCACTGAGACCCACGAACAAGTTCACAAGATATTATAGCAATGCAGAAAAGGACTGGGAGCAGCCAGTTGTAGCCTCAGTGTCTATACCTGTAAAATGGGAGCATGGCCACACCTCCCTGTCCTTGCAAGGGACACAAATGACAGTGAGAAGGAAGGGGGCAGGTGGCTTGTTGACGGTGCTTAGACTTGCTAAAGGGTGCCAGCTTTGCCCTGCAGGGCCCAGGAAACTGGGGATGGCCTATGCTGGTGTGTGCGAGTGCACGCACGTGTATGTGTGTGTAGGTGCTCACAGGATGTGACCGGTCATAGGACTCAGCCCTGGACTGAAATCTTTGCTGGGACCCAGATGAATCGAGATGAAATGAATTAGGGGGCTCTGTTAGGCACAGGGGCTGGACAGGGAGCCCAGAGTCTGCTCTAGGAACTTTATCTGTCCTTGCAACCAGAAGATGCCACTGCTGGCTAGCGAGGCCTGGCAAGGGGCAGCCATGGGCATCCGTCCCATGGCCGCCTTCAGTGACCTGCTCTGGATAGCTTGAAGGTGGCCATGCCAAGAGGATCTAACCAAGGGAGCTGGTAGATACCATTATCTCTTAGAGAGACGCTGCCAGCTTCCCCGCAGCTCCTGAGGGCCTCCAGGAGTCCCGGGAACTCAGCTGACACCCCTAGAAGCCCCTAGAGGGCTCTTCAGAGGAGACTCCCTCAGTGAGCACCTGTCTTGCCATAGGCAAGCCATGGGATTAAGCTCTACTTTAACATGGCAGTTACCTGTGAGCCTTCCTTCCGCCTTGGACATCTGTGTGCATATGCATGTCTGAGTGTGTGCAGGTACCAAGAGTGTGCCTGTGTATGTGCACAGGTGTTCATGTGGGGCCAGAGGGCAGCCTCAGCCTAGATCTTCACGGTGTGTCTATCTTGGTTTTTGAGATGTGGTCTCTCATGGGGACTTAGGGCTTGCTGATTTGGCTCAGCTGGCTGGCCAGAGAACTGTAAGAATCCATCTGTCTCCGCCTCCTCAGTGCTGGGTTTATAAACACACATCACCACAGCCAGATTTTATTTTGAATATTCTTTTAAAAGTTCTTAAATTACAAATATCTTTGTGTGTGCATGTATATGTCCGTGTATGTGTATGTTTGGGTGCACATGCCACGACATATATGTGGAGGTCAGAGGACAACCTGCAGGAGTCAGGTCTCTCTTTTTACCTTGTGGGTTCCAGGAATTGAACTTGGGTCATCATGGTGCTTGGTGGCAAGACTCTTTACTCACTGACTCAACTCACTGGCCCACACCTGACTTCTTAAATGAGAGCTTTGGGAATGGAATCAGGTCCTCATGCTTTCAAGGTAAGCATTTCACAAACTAGCTAACTCACAGGCCCAGCATTATTTAATTTATTGAGTCAGGTTCTCACTGTGTAGCCTTGGCTGGTTTGGAACTCACTATGTAGACCAGGCTAGCCTCAAACCCACAGAGATCTGCCTGCCTCTGCCTCTGAGTACTGGGATTAAAGGTGTGAGCCATCACACCTGGCCTTCATCACCATTTTTTTAAAAGAAACTTCATCTTATGGACAAGCCTGCTTGTCCCTGTCATCTCCCTGATAAGGCTCTGCAAACATGAGGATCTGAGTTCGAACCCGTGGCACCCACCCCACATAAAAAGTTGGGTATGGCTGTGTGTGCTTTTAATTCCAGCATTATGGGGCAGAGAAAGGCAGATCCCCAGAGCTCCTAGGCCAGTTAGAAAGACTAGAACACCCCCCCACTCCCATCAGGGCTGCAGGTAACAACACAGAGCATGTGCAACATCTCCCGGAGAGGGGCTCTGTGCAAATGACCTATGGAAGAGTGCGGGCTTGCATCTGGGACCTGTCATCACTCTCTTGTCCACTCCATTCTCCATCACACCTTTTTCTTCTGGAATAAGACGTTCTATTTCTCTCACCATCCACAAGCCTTGGGTCCAATTCTTTGTTCCAGGACACATGAACTTGGAGCTCCCAGCAGGCACCTTCACTAATCTGAATCACTCCACTAACAGTATCATTATAGGGTCTGGAGAGGCCACTGAGGATGGGCCACTTCCTGAAGGCTCTACCTTTGGCTCCCGGTAGGGATGGTAGGGACGGGCATTCTGATCTTCTCCAAAGTTCAGAACATTACAGGCAGTTGTCTCCTCCCTGAAGAGTTGGTCCAGCTGGGTCTGTCAATCACCAGTTAGAGTCCACCCCTAGGGAGGCTGATCCACCTTAAGTCATTCTAAGGAGGTGGGAGGAATAATTATCCCCTTAAGGACATAATGTACTTTTCCTCCCTGGAAAATCTGCCCTTGCTGCGATTCTTCACAGAGCCTCACGTGGCAACTCTGGTAAGTTGGCCCCATTTCTGAGTCCTTTTCATTCTTCCCTATCTCTTTCTTTTGGGTACTGACCAAAGCCGAAACATTTTCCCTGGCGCTTTGGGCTTTCTCGTTCTTTCTCTGAAGCCACCCCTGACCTTGCCTCTTTCTCCAGATGGCTGCTGCTGACCTCCATGGCAGAACATTCTGGTCTGAGTTTAGAAAGGCATGGATTTCTGTGTTCTTTTCCCTGGAAGATGCCCACCTCCTTCCCCCTGGAAGAAGCCCTAGTATTTTCTCTCAAACTCTAATAAAAATGTCCTCAAGGTCCCTTCCAAATTCATTTTAAAATTCTTCTACTAATGAGACTGAGAACCCAAAGGAGGGACCCCAGTTTTCCCAGTTCACGCATGGTGCCCAACACGGAGCTCCTGAAATTTCACCGGCACGGCCAGCCCTACTCTCCAGAACCCAGCAGGAAATAACTCCACTCACCAATGATGCCGAAGGAAAAGATGGTCAGCTGCTTGCCCAGCCTGTCCATGCTCTTCTGCAGCGGAGTTTTAGGCGTCTGCAGGTGGGGGGCGTGGGAGGACAATGGCGTGTTAGAACCCCATGCTTCTTATGACTGTTCTGAGTGACAACTATGTGGGGTGTACATGCACATATATTTGATAAACATGGTAAGTTTTATTTTTTTAGGGGGGCACACATGGAGTTCTGAGGACAACTTTTGAGAGTTGTTCTCTCTTTCCCACGTGTGGGTCCCTGGGGTCAAACTCAAGTCATCAAACTTGGCAGCCCACACCCATACCGTCCAGCTAGCTCACCAGCACACGTGCCGAGTTTTAAACTTAAAAACAAAAAGCATGCTCCCATTTCCCGTGGCCTCCAGCTTTCCGTAGGCGAGCAGGGCTGGCTCTGGCTTAGAACAATCCTGATACAAACCCGCGGCCACCCATTGCCCGGTGGCCCTCACCTCTTCCGCCTGCATCATCTTGAACACTTCTCCGAACTGAGACTGTTCCCCGGTTCCGATCACCACTCCCTGTGTGGAGGAGAGAGGGAGGTAACACACGGCCCGGAGCTGCATGGCTGGGACCCCAGGGCTCTGCTTACCTGACCCTTCCCACACTGCACCAGGGTCCCCATGAAGACCACGTTGCTCAGGGTGCTGAGATCCCCGCTGCTGCCCACCAACGGGCTGTCTGTTTTACTGCATGGCTCCACTTCTCCTGTGAAACTGGATTCATCCACCAGGAGGTCTGTGACCTGGGGGGCAAAGGCGAAACTCTGAGATCCCCTCTTGCCCTTCAGAGGGTCTGAAGCTTGCAACAATACCAAAAGCCCTGTAAGATGTCAAGTGGGGAAGGAGCCGTGGAATCCCAGATTCAGAATCACAGAAGCAAAAATGCTTAGTGCTCGGGGCCCCTCCAGGAAGACATTCAAGTCTCACGCCTTGTTTAATGCTATTTGCAATGTCGGAATTGCTAGAAAACATGGCTCAAATGCTCCTTGGAAAATGTCTTTATGTCTCCAAGCACCTGGGCCCGCTTCTCACCCAGCACCTTCTACCACTGTGAGCCATATGGCATGGTAACCAAAGGCTCCACTCTATCTGGAGTGAGCGTCTCCAGCAGTCTGTGTGCTGTGATTCAGTTCCCTCTGTGAGTTGTTAACGGGGTGGAACGGGGCCGGTGAGATGGGTCAGCAGGTAAAGACACAGGACAGGGAGAAAAGCCTTTACAGGAGGCTGGTAGGATGGACAGACCTGAGCTGAGACCTCAGGATGGGAAGGGCCAAGTATCATGGAGGGGGACATAGGGACACACAGACACAGTCCCAGCAGCAGACAGGGCCCCTGTGTGTGGAGATAGCAGCGTCTCTGGTATGGAGGTTGGGCCCGGCTTGTAGCTTGGGCTTCTGCCCCAAACAGTTAATTCCCATCCATTTGACCTCAAGATTAGTCCCCAAGTGGTTGTCTCCAGGGAGCCCTTCCTGCCCTCCATAGGTGGGGCTGGGCTCTTGAATCACCAGGACTTTCCAGCCTAGGCTCCCAACAGCCACTGAAGGGCTACCTGCAGGGACAGGCTCAGGCCTGTTGCTCTGAGCGCTAAACCCAAGCTCAGGGTCAAGTCTGTTCTCTGCAGTATCCTTGGCACCCAGCACAGTGCCCTGTGCATAGACACCTTAGATCAGCTGGGCCTGGCAGTGCCAGTCTGTCATTCAGAACTTGGGAGGCTGAGGCAAGAGGACCAAAAGTTCAAAGCTAGCCTGGACAACTTAGTGAAACCTGTCTCAAAATAAAAGTGAAACAAAGGCAGGAGAGATAACTCAGTGGGACATGCGGGCTGAGCATGCATAAGGCCCTGGGTCCCTGTCTCAGGGCTAGAGGGCAGTGGGCGCAAGGGAGGGGCCCTGAGATGGAAAGAAGGGCTCAGAAAAGGCCCTTGGGCATGGACCCTCCCAAGACACCCACATCCCCATCTTTGGAACATACAGCTGAGTCACCCAGTTTAGTAGAGGGAACTTGGCAGGTGTGACAGGCACTCTGAAATGGAGAGGTGATACTCTCGAAAGAGTGGGGCAATGGCACCCCGAGATCCTTGGGGAGGACAAATGATCAGAGAGGAACAAAGTGTTGGAAGGAGCCATGGACTGGCACCTCCCATTACTGGGAAGCTGCTGGTCTCTAGAGCTGGGAGGGAGCATGGTCCGCCTGTACCCGGACTTAGGCTTGTTCCAACAGCTGCTGGCACTTGATAGGCAGAAGGGACATAGGAAGACAGTCGTAGCAGGGCGGGGAAAAGGACAGCAGATCAGAGCCTCACAGCCAGGTGCAAAGCTACCCTGAGTGCCACCTCAGGAGGCAGTAACAGCCCTCTAGGCCACCAGGAGGAAATGAGGGACTCCCACAGTGTCAACAGGCTCCTTAAGTATAAACACAGCCACGTGTGTTCACACTGGGAAAACACTCTGATAAATGTGTCTTCATGCAGAGCCAAGACGGCTGTAACATTACTAGGGGGCCGAGTCCGGGGGGCCTCCGCTGTGCATGTGGTTCTAGTGGCCTGGAAAGCAGTTTGCAGTGTGTGATCACAGAAAAACACTGGTCTCTTCCCAGGAGCCCTGGAGAGCGTCTGAATGAGGAGGAGCAGGTAGTTGTGGGGAGGAGGGCACCATCTCGTGGGGATGAGGCAGGGGTGGGGAGACCCCAGTGGGTCCAGGATAGGACTGGGGACGTAACCCACATAACCGCAGCATGACCAAGGTGGCCGTGCTGGAGAATGGGGACCACAGAGGCTCCCTGCCTTTCCAGGCCACATGTGTCCTCTTGTTCTCTCCACTCCCCTGTGTGCCTGTCCCCAGTGCTAGGACCTCTTGACAAAGCTTCCTCGGAGTTCTGACAACTCCATTCTACAGCCTTCACTTTAGACTCTGCAGGGGAAGGACAGACAAGAACGTTTGCTTTGGTTCCCACTCAGGGGAATAGAAGGCAAGGCTTTGTGACCCCACACAGCCATGCACAGGCTATTGTGAGTCATGTCCTCAGGCTTGTGAGCCTCCTGTTCCCGGAACTCGGTGGTCAGGGCTGGCCACTCTTGAGTCTCAGGGCTCAGTCGCTGATAAAGGTTTTCTGTCGTGAATAAACAAAGCTGTTGATTGTCCCGGGGAGTTGCAAAATGCCGACAGGGAGACAGACATGTGGGGCTCGATGGTGTCACGCTTAGCACTGTCAATATGTGCAAGGTGTTACTGAAATGAATACGGGGCGGCAGCAGTCAGGGAGATGCTTAAACCCGTCTAGAGGCCTGTGGTCTGCTCAGGGCTACAGAAATGTAAATCAGCCACCAGCAGGTGGACCGTGACAGGTCATGGATTGCCTGTCTGCACGGTAACTGTGCAGTCTGGACAAACGCCAGTTCTGTAGTGAGACAGAGGGCCAGGACTTAAAGCCCAGGGTTCCCTTGCCCCTCACACATGCCGAGCTTCTTAGGAGCCAGTCAGTGCTCCCACAGTTCTGCATCCATGAAACTATTTAGTCCTTCTCACTGCCCCGGGCTGTTACCACGTCCTGTGTTACACAGAAGGAAACTGAGGCACAAAGAGGGTAAGCAAAGAGCTCCAGGTTACACAGTTAGCATTTCAGGTGCTGAGTTCAAAACCAGGCTTGTGTGCAGCCCCTCTCGTGGCTCTGCCTCTTTGTCTCCCAAGAACACTTGCAGCAGGCACGGTTCCTGACCAGATGTGCAGCATCCTCAGAACTCCATGAATAAACCCCTCAGTCACCTGCTTACTAAGAGTCCAAACAGTACTGGCCTGTTCTTTGAAGGAATTGTCACCCAGGTGACTCTGTCACCCAATCCTTTCTCCAGAATGTAGCATCATGTCGTACAGCCCCAGGTATGGTTCTGCTAGATGGTAACTCTGAACCCTTAAGGTGTGGGAGGAGCCAGCCCCACCGGAGTCACGAAACCAGGCCTCGGGTGCACTTGATGGTTCTCTGCCTCAGTTTCCCTCCTTTCTATGAAGCAGCCCATAGCCTCCCCTAGTTCTGCCCTAGATGATTTTGCCTTTGTGATTTGCTCTATAAATCCCACAACCAGGCTGGGAGATAGCTTTGTTGGTAAAGTGATGATTTGAGTCCCAGATCCATGCAGGGAGAAGAAAATAGAGAAGATGAGGAGGAGGGAGAGGAGGAAGATGAGGAGGAGGAAGGAGTGACCGTGGCAGCAGGGTGTGGTGGTATACCCAGAGCCAGGGAGACAGAGACAGGTCCCGGGGTTAACTGTTCAGCCAGCTGTGGCTACTTCACAAGCCCTGGGCCAGTGTGAGACTGTCTCAAAAACCAAGGTAGACTGTACCCGAGAAATGACACCCAACACTCACATGATTACACACACACATACACACACACACACACACACACACACACACACACACAAGCACAAAACTATACAAACCAAGATGTGTTAGGCCTGTGCTGGCTGTCCCCAGCTCAGCCATGGGACCATGCTCCCAGCTCCCCAGAGGATGCCCAACTATAAGAACAGATTATAATAAATGTTCTCTCTGTCTGTCTCTGTCTCTCTCAAGAGTGAAGAAAATTACTAATATTTTTGGGCCACAGTTGACTGTGGGTAACAAACTGTGAAAATGGAAACCACACAGTCAGGAGCACCTTTTATCTTAGAAGGTAAGCCACTTGGGAATGGTGGCTTTGGGGGTCTTGTGCCTGTACTCCACCTGCCTGTCCATCAGGACCAGCTGTGACATGTAGCTCACCTCAGTGAGTCGGATGTCGGCAGGGATCCGGTCTCCGATGGACAGGGACACGATGTCTCCTGGAACCAGGTCTCGTGCGAGCATATGCTGGAGCTTGCCGTTCCTCAGGCTGTGCGGGAGAGGAGGTAGAGCCGTGAACCCCGAATCATCCCCTTGGACAAGCAGATTTAGAGGTCAACTTGGGGTTTCGATTGCAGGCAAACTCTCGAGACTTTACAGCTCTATTTTTTAAACTCTTGTGTCTCAAAATTCGTGGGAAGGCATATGACTACCGAGAGACCCTGGGTCTCACCTGAGAGATGAGCTATGCCTCCGGAAGCCTCTGCTGCTGGAGGCCAGCTGCTTTACGGCACCTGGGGAAACACACTTTGACGCTGAGAGAATGTACCACCCTGGCTTGGAAATCAGGAAGGGAGGATGTCATGGAGAAGGACGTCATGGCGGGCAGGGGGCAGCTTCAATGCCTGGGAAGCCTGGCCCGCCTCAGTGTGTAGCCACCTGCCCTGGGACAATCAGGGGCGGTCTGGGCACAGGTTCCAACTGCAATGCCCCTTCTCCTAGTCCCTCTGGCCAGCAGCCAGGGAGAGCTAGGACAAGTTCCCTCATTCTCCATATGCTCCAATGGCTTCTCATGGCCTTGGAGGCAACCCCACAGAAATCTGCCGCCTGACCTGCTATTCCTGGTTCCATTCAGGTCTTAAACACACACCCCTTTTGTGGCCTTAGGGTCTTTATAGACCTTGACAGTTAGGGTGGGCATCCCCTTTATCCTGGCAGGGGGCACAATTTTGCTTAGGCCTTTAACCTTCTCCACAGCCACAAGTTTATTTAGCTAGTGGGTCACACCTGGGTGTAATCATTAGAGTGGTTCCATCCTTGCCTTGGCAGGCTTAGACATGAACGCGTCATAGAGCACGTTGGCTGGAACTTGCGAGAAAGGTTTCCTTGCCCTGTACACACAGTCTCAGCAGTGGGACCTTGAGTGTTTTGTGTCTGTGATGTCTGGAGCTGTGGCAGCCCTCTTGGCACCACAAGGGAAGCCAGTGTGCAGTCAGAGTGCAATGCCAACAACCCGAAGGTGGCAGAGTAAGGAGGCAAGAGCAAGCCCGTGGCACCATGTCAATCAACCCCCACTCCGGTCCCTTGCTGTGACATAATGTCATTTCCTTGTGTCCCATGTAATTAAGTTTTCCATTCCTTGCAGCCAAGAGCACCAGGCACACCCTGCTGCTGCATGGCTCTTCCTTCCAGGCCATTTCTTCCTCCCGTGTCCTATCAAGGCTGTCCTTGTCCTCTCCATCACTGCACACCCCTGGGGCTGTGGGTGATGTGTGAGGTTTGAGCAGTGGTCACCTGGGGAGCACCAGCTGCTTTCCGGTTGTCCTGTCTCTCAGCTCACTACCCCACCCCCACTCACCCAAGGACCCTGAGCTCTCCGAGACCCCAGAGACCCCACCCGCAGGATACCTGCAGCCCCCCACTCCTCCCACAGGGATGACCCCATTGCTATGCACCTCGCTGTGTCCTCAGCCCTGCTTTTAAGAAAATTGTCTCTGGAGTGGCCCCTGGGGACATCCGTCACACACCCCATTGCTTTAGTATTTAAGCTGGAAGACCAGCCAGGCGCCATCACAGGTTGACCATCATAGATTGTTCGTGCTCATGCTGCTCAGCTGATGATGTCCCCTATCTGGGTTTGTGACAGGCTCGTTCTCCAGCCGTTGAGTCCAGATATAGTCACAGTTCCCTGCATCTTCTAGAATGCTCATCCCGCCTATGGGGCTCATATCTCTCGCTCCGTATGCCCCTCTTCCTCCGTCTTGTGTCTGTCTCTTTCTCTGTCTTTGACTCTGTCTTTCTATGTCTCTCTGTCTGTCTCTCACACTCCCCATAACTGCTGGCACCTTGACCGGCCAGACCCATGACCTATGAGGCTTTCTTCCTACCTACAGCCCCAGCTCATTCCACGGGTGTTCCTGCAAACTTCACGCAGAGCCCAGAGCTGAGCCAAGTGTCTGAGCCTTCCAAGGTGTCTCAGGCCACACGGGGACTCTTGTCCTCATTTGGAGCAGCACAGGTGCTGGGGGGACTCTGCAACATTTAGGGGCCCTCAGCTGGGTTGGTGGGTGGGAGAAGGGCAGGTCTTTCCTGTGCCTTTTCACAGGCCCGAGGTGGCTCGTGAATTTACACAGTGTCCTTAAAAGCTGTCCCCAGAGCTGTGAGATGGCTCAGCAGAGTCAACCTGACCACCTGCGTTGGATCCCCTAGAAATCATATGGCAGGAGAGAATTGACCCCCAAAGTTGTCCTCTGACCTTATACATACCATGGTATGCTACATTTATACAAATACACACAAATAAGCAAATGTAAAAAAAATTTTTTTGAAATTGGCACCTTATGCACGTAGAGTCCTTTCTGTCCAAGAGCCCCATCTTGCCTACATGCTCACTTTAATAAACTCAATAAAATGACAGAAAATGAGGACTCCATCTCCTCACTCAGCCACATTTAGAGTTCTTGTTAGGCACCCATGGCTAGTGACCCCACACTGCACAGGGTGGGTGAGAGGATACTTCTAGAAGTTTCTATCACTACAGGTTGTACTAGGTTGGAATGCCGTGAAGGACAGATGGGTGCTTTGTTATTTTCCTTTTTAAACCTCATCGACGGGAGCTGGAGATGGTAAATGGCAAAGGAGTAACATGTGGGCTGGCAAGAGGTTGTCACCTGCCCAGAGCTGCTGAGCCAATCAGAGAGCACCCTTGTGGTAGTTTGAATGAGAATGGCTCCCATAGTCTCGTATCTTTGGATGCTTGGTCCCAGTTTATAGATCTGTTTGGGAAGGCTCAGGAGGTGTGGTCTTGTTGGAGAAGGAGTGTCACTGGGGGGTTCCAAAAGCCCATGACATCCCACTTGGCATTCTCTCTCTTTTTCTGCCTCATGGTTGTTGTCTCAACATGGGAGCTCTCAGCTACTGCTCCGGGGCCATGCCTGCCTGCCGCCACGTTCTCCACCATGATGATTATGGACTCACCCTCTGAAACTATATGCCCCAAATCAAGTCCTTCTAAGTTGCCTTGGCCACGGCGTCTCTTCACGACAATAGAACAGTAACTAAGACTAAGACATCCCTCTGCACACAGCCCTGCCACAGCCACACCGTACTCTGCTGCCCCAGGCTTAACTTCGGTTTGGGGACACAGACACCCCTGACCCCTCTCTTCAGGCAGAACTCAGATCTCTGCTTTATTTCACAGGCTCTTCCCTTCCATCTGCAGCCCCAGGTCACACACCCCTAGCTAGAGCCTGCTGCCAGAGCAGAGGCCCAGAGTGATGGAGCCTCCTGTCTATGGCCACACAGCAGGCCACCACCAGGGCAGACACCAGGCCTTGTCACCCTCAGTGAGGCTGAGCTCGCCTTCCCCATGTCACACCACGAAGGAGACAGCGCTAACCAAGCCTTGGTCAGGTTCATCATGGCATCCGTCAGCTCCCTCCGTGGACCACAGGCTCACGGAGGCCCCGACTTACCAGTTGCACTCTGGAGGCACCAGCTTGGTCAGCTCTTCCAGAGATTTCTCGGACCTGTATTCCTGGCAGGAAGCACATCAGATGTGCTGTTCAAAGGTGGGAACCCCCGACAAGGCAAGTGCCCATCACGTCCCGGTGACCCCACCCAGATGGGATCTCAGGATGTACACACCTGGATGAAGCCAACGGTCACCACGATGAGCACCGCCTAGAAGACAGGGTGCCGGGAAGGGGAGGGTGTGAGCACTACTTCCAGGTGAGAGTGAGGCCAGAGCCAACTCCCAGAGCACAGGGTCTCTGAAAGCACACTGCACTCTAAGCCCTGCGGTGCAGACCTGTAATCCAAGCTGCTCAGGAGGCTGAGGCAGAAGCCTGTCTGAGCAACTTAGTAAGACCATGTCTCAACCTATAAAAAGGGCTGCGTGTGTGTGTGTGTGTGTGTGTGTGTGTGTGTGTGTGTTGTGTGTAGGGGGGGGGTCAGGTGTAGAGCCCCTGCCTAGGGTCACCCAGTGAGTGCTGAGGGTGTGGCTCAGGGGCAGAGCATTTGCCCTGCATCTGTGAGGTGCCACGTTCAATTCCCAGCACCACCACCACAGAACAGAACACATTGCCTGTTCTCTTTGCAAAACCGCTGCTCTGTACAGAAACTCAGAAAGCAGCCCCCTGCTCCCCAGGGCTCCCACACTGCGAGCCCGTCTAGATTTTCCTGCAGACACACTTTTCATCATGGCATCATGTGACACAGACGTGTTCCCTTACAGCCTGCCGTTTTCACCCCTCAGCTCGAGGGCTCCCCTACGCCTGCAGGTGCGGCTCTGCCCCCAGCGTTCGGAGAGAGGCAGCGAGTGCTGAGCCCCGTGTGTGGGATGGGCCGGGGATACAAAGAAGTGGTGTGATAGTTGTCCAAAGCATCTGCAGGGTCAGCCACAGGAGTGATTAAACCCAGAGAGAGGTGAGGCGTGGAGGCCCTCAGGGCTACACATGGGTGTGGGGGGGGGGATACAAATGACCGTCCATGGCATGGGGTTTCTTTTGGGGCAATGAGAGTGTTTTATTGGACTGGACAGAGGTGACCAAACAAATGTGCAAAATCCCCCTGAATTCTTCACCTTAAAACCATCACTCTTGGTTTTTGGGGATGGCTCAGCTGGCAGAGTGCTTGCCTTGTGAGTATGAAACCCTTAGCTTGAGGCCCAGAACCCGAGGGAAAAGCCAGGCATAGTGGTAATGGCGACCCCAGGGCTGGGAAGGCAGAGGCAGGTGGGTCCCTGGGGCTCACTAGCCCGCCAGCCTGGCCTGCATGGTGAGCTCTGGGCCAGTGAGAGACCCTGTCTCTACACAAGATGAATGGTTCCTGAGACACGACAGCTGAGGCTGATTCTAGCCTCTGCATGTGTGCATGCATGTGTTCCCACGTACACACACACACATACACAATCCATGATAAGTTTTGAAAAACACCTGGCAGCAGAGCCATGGCCAGCCCTGGGCATCCCTGCCCAGGGGCTGAGGCTGCCAGTCACTCACCAGGGCGATGCTGATGGCGTCCTCATACTCCTTGGTGAGGACACTCACCACGGCGGAGCCCAGCAGCAGCAGGATCAGGGGGTTCTTGAACTGGAAGATGAACCACAGGGCAGGTCTTCATTTCACAAAGGCCAGTGCAGGCTCCCACCTGCAGCTGCTGGGCAGCTCAGACCTTCACGTGAGGCCAGGCTTCCAGGTCTCCCTGCAGCATCTAAGGGCTTGGGAAGGGCACTGCTCTATCTGGTGTTCCTCCTCTGTAGCAAAGTCCACTGTCGACAGCCCTCTGGGCTGATCCTGACCCATCCAGACCCGGCCCTGACTCTGAGTTCTATGTCTTGCCTGGCCACATCTCATCCATCCGGGGTTCCCTTGGGATACATGATGGATGCCCATCCTGGCTACTATTGCCAAGCATTCCTCTCTTGCCACAAAAGACCCTCAGCCTTGTGTGCCACAATCATTCTGCTCCTGCGGTCATCTCTGGGGACTCTAGTGATGTTCCTCTTAGGTTGTACTTTTTTTTTTTTTTAAAGATTTAATTATTTATTATGTATACAGTGTTCTGTCTGCATGTGTCCCTGCAGGTCAGAAGAGAGCACCAGATTTCATTATAGATGGCTGTGAGCCACCACGTGGTTGCTGGGAATTGAACTCAGGACCTTTGGAAGAGCAAGCAGTGCTCTTAACCTCTGAGCCATCTCTCCAGCCCCTTAGGTTGTACTTCTGATTGTTGCTGTCTGTCACCCCTTTACGTGATGATGATCCATGTTACAGAGAATGGAAAAGAAGAACAAATACAGAAACAGGTCAAAGAACAGAACCGGGAGATCAGGGAGAGCACCGAAGGACCAACAAGCGTGTCTCCGCCTCTGAGCTTCCCAATGGCCCAGTGCATCGGTCCCACAGCTCGTGAGAAGGACTTACTTCAGTGTGTGCTGGTGTGACATGTGAAGGGATGGACCCCACCCTCACCCCTGGAGCTGCCATGTGTTTATTCTCTGTGGGAGGACCCCAGAGTCGGCTCTAGCCAAAGTCTCGACTCTTCAACATCGGGAGGCACAAAGACATGTTGGTTTTGGGTTATGGTTTGTCTTTGATTCTACTAACCCACCTCTACTTGACAGCTGGGAGATGACAGTCCTGATGTCACAGACCCTGCCTGCCCTGGATGACCCAGCGCAGGGTCTATGGTATGGTGTGGTGGACAAGAACTCAGAAATCTGGTTTTTCCTGCCTGTCTCCACCACTGGCTCACAGATAACCTGGAGCCGTCTGACTTCTCCCGGCCTGTTTCCCAGGGCGCTGTCTTTTCTTCTCCTCTCTCTTCCCCTCACTCCCTCCCCTCTTTCTCTTTCATTTTGGTCTTTGAGATAGGGGCTCCTCAACTGGCTGCATGATCAAGGATGGGTTTGAACCCTTGGTCCCTTTCATGTCCCAAGTGCTGGGGTCACAGGCATCCACACCATGCCTGACTATTTTAAGTTTTCTGGATCAACATCTTAAGATGTAGCACAGGCTGACCCAGAACTCACAGTGATCCTCTGCCTCAGCCTCTGAGTACTGGGGTTACATATATGAGTCTCCTCCATGTCCAGTTGCTCCTGGCAACAAGAGTAGCTTGCCCAGGGCTCAATAAATGTCCACTGGCCACGGGATCAGGCTGATACTGTGGTATTTGGTAATTGGTGGAAGGGAGAGATTGTGGCTAAGTAGCTCCGGGAATGGCTCTTGACCTAGCAGGAAGTTTCTCAACCTCCTTGCCAGGGCCACAGAGAGGAGGGATGGGAAGGGATAGGAATGGGTGGTTCTTTTGGAGAGAATCCACCACACAGTGGGATGCTTACAAGCCCCAGCACTTGGGTCTGAGACATATGGGGCGGAGTCTGCTGCCAAGGAGAAGGGGGGACCCACTCCCCACAAAGCCCAAGACCTACTCCAAAGTACAGATAGATTCATCCCGAAGGCTGCAGCCTTCTCCCGAAGAGTAATGTCACAGGATACAAATGTTTCCTCCCCAGGCCCCACCATGTTCCACAGACCTTCATGAGCTATTTAAGGGGACCTACCACCCAAGGCAATGGGTGGGTCTTGTTCATACCCTTCTGAGACTCAGAAGCCAGCCCACCAATCACAGGGGGAGGCAGAGAAGAGGGTCCTCCACAGTTGGGGTGGGGAGTCCTGACCAGTGTTGCAGGGAGCCTTCACTGTGGAGTCTCCAAGCAGCTTAGGCAGGGCAGAGGTTAGAGGAGGGCCCCAGAGGAAATGAAGACAGGGTGGACACCTAGCAGAAAGCCAATGGGGCGGCGCTGTCTGAGCCCCAGCTGGTCTGAGCCCCAGCTGGTCTGAGCCTCCATCTTTAGGCTTAACTTCAGGAGCTTCCATTGCCTGAACAATGGACTTTCAAGAACCTTCTGGGCTGGGCCAGAGTCACCTTGGTGCCTACGAGCCAGTTTTGGTGCCAAACAGTCAATGCAGGGCAGCCACAAGGAGAGAGGAGGGTGCTACCTGAACGGTGTGGTTGGTCCTTGAACCAATCAATCAATAAAGTTTTAAACATAGAACCAATCAGAGGGCAGCTGAAGCCTAGGGCAGCTCAGGAGTCTACAAACAGGGAGAAGGGAGATGTGGCCTGGAGTGAGAAAGGAAAGAAGGGAGATTGAGGACCCGGATGCCTCAGGTGTCAGAGATCTCTGCCTGGTCACAGGGCAAAGTACAGACTTCTAGACCAGAACTGGCAGTCATGGTCATTCCCCTTTCCCTCACAGTGGCTAGACATTTGACTTGCAGACATCAGCACCAGGCCAGCACCGAGCTATGATGGAGCGGTGTTCAGGGGCAGGCTGCATCACAGCCTACTTTTGGGTGACTTTGGGCCCCTGCACCCAAGATGAGCAGGTAAACTTGAAATTCAGGACCACAGGGAAGTGCGCAAATGTGTGTGTGTGTGTGTGTGTGTGTGTGTGTGTGTGTGTGTGTGTGTGTGTGGGTCAACCTTGGTTTGTTCTTTGGGGCTGTCCACCTTACTTTTTGAGACATGTCTTTTACTAGTCTGGAACTCACCAAGCAGGCTAGGCTGGCTGGAGCTGCCTGCCTCTGACTCCCTGGATCTAGAATTTCAACCGCACACCACCAAACTCAGCTTTTAAAAATCAGGTTCTTGTGCTCATTCAGCAAAAACACTTTACTGAGCTGTTTCCCTAGCCTGACAATAACTTCACTTTTACAGTCTCCTGAGGCATACTTCTAGTCAATTATTTCTCCCGTGGCCTTCTAAAATGCCCGTTTGCCAGGACATCCGTGTCTTTCTTTGCTTCCTCTGGCAAAGCTACGTGTCATGCAAGGCCTTTGCCAAGCATGGACTTCCTGCTTCTCTGTCCCACCCTCTGCCTTTGCAAATGACTTTAGGGGGATGATAAAATAAATTAATACTACATATTTACTTACCATTCAGCATGGTGCCTGGCTCATGGCAAGTGTCCCTGGTGCCCATCATGGCAGGTCAAGTCATGGCTACCTATATTTTTAGTCAACTATGCAGGACTCCTCCTGGAGGCTCAGAGCATCCAAAAGGACAAGACTGTTTACCTTGAAACTCATTCACCCCACACCCCAGGTGGGACCTGTTCAAGGACACCCAGGATCAATATTTAAAGAATGAGTGCTTGGCCCGCCCTTCCTGGCTAGTGCCCCTAGTGAACACAGGGGAGTCCTGCCCCTACCTGATCCAGGTACTTCTTCCACACGGGCTCAGCGTTATCAGTGACAAACTCATTCCAGCCATGGACCAGCCTGCGCTGGGCCACTGCCATCTCTGACAGGCCACTGTCCAGGTCCACCTAAAAGGAGACAGTAGATGTAGGGTGAGCACAGTACCGGGTCCAGCAAGGACCAAAGAAACAAGTCACGCAGTGGCCTTGAGCCACGGTGTCAGCAAATGGAACTGGAGATGGGAGAGTGGAAAGGTAGAAACAGGGTCTTCTCCTTCCAAAGAAAAACTGCGGGGCAGTGGTGATGATGCCTTTAATCCCAGCACTCAGGAGGCAGAGGCAGCAGGGTCTCTGTGAGTTTGAGGCCAGCCTAGTCTATGGAGCAAGTTCTGGGAAAGCCAAGACTACACAATGACACACACACACACACACACACACACACACACATGCACACACACACAGAGAGAGGAAGGGAGGGAGGGAGAGAGGGAGAGGGAGAGAGGGAAAGAGGGAGAGAGAGAGAGAGAGAGAGAGAGAGAGAGAGAGAGAGAGAGAGAGAGAATGGGAACGAATCTTGGATATAGCTGCTACCTAGTAGCTTTTCAAAATATTAAACAGGATTACCACATGACCCAGTCATTCCACTCTGGGTATACAGGCCCAAAGGCACTGGAAGTGGACACAAAGAGGTGCTTACACCCCCACACTGGGGGCAGCATTGGTCTCAACAGTCTAAAGGAGGAGGCAGTCCGCATCTGTTGAGGTGAATGGATAAGCCATGTCGTGTAGACTCGTGACAGGGCTACGTGCTTCAGAAAGAAAGATCGTTTTGTTGATGGGTGGACCTGGAGAGCAGAACTGAGGGGATAAACCTGTCCCTAGGAGAAAGGCTATGCAGCTCATATAGGCAGAATGTAAGCAGAGCTGCGAGGCCTGAAGGAGGGAGGTGGAGGCTGTTGTTTAATGAGGACAGAGTCCAGGTTTGCAAGATGGGCAGAACTCCAGAGGTGGATAACGGTGCCATTGGCAAAGAGTGGCAACTGTTCTTCACAGAACATTCACTTAAAACTGTTAAGAAATCCTGGGCTTGTGGTGCACACCTGGGATCCAAATGTTTGGGAGGCCGAGGCAGGAAGATCAGAAGTTCGAGGGCAGCTTCAACTACAGAGTGAATTTGAGGCAGCCTCAGCTACATGAGACCCTGTCTCAGACACCAAACCAAAATAAAACTTAAATGGTTCAGAGAGCCAGGCATAGTGGGTATACCTGTGACTGCCGTCCTTGGGAAGCTGAGGCAGGATTGTGAAGTTCAAGGCTAGCCTGGGCTACATACTGAAATCTTGTCTTAAAACAAAAAACAACTCTGTGAGTTCGAGGCCAGCCTGGTCTCCAAAGCAAGTTCTAGGAAAGGCACAAAGCTATACAGAGAAACCCTGTCTCGAAAAACCAAACCAAACCAAACCAAACCAAAACAAAACAAAACAAAAACCCAAACAACAAACCCCAAATAACTTATGTTGTATCTCTTATTATCGTCAAATTCCATATTAAACAAAATAGGCATCCCTGAGAATGGCTGAAGTGATCATATCACCCGCCCATGGCAGATGCTAATCCGGCCCTTAGTGAGAACAAAATCATTAGGTGCAGCCAGTTTAAGTCATCATGTCAGGGAGCTTTGTGCTCAGGGGAACTTTCTGAGAAAGCTGCACAGGGCTGTGGGGTGGGGGGGAGAGAGAGTGGGCTCCAGGGGTTCTCTGTAGGAAAAGAGGGTTGAGCTCATTTTTCTGGCTCAGGAAAACTCTGAACAAGGAAAAAGACCTTCCTTCTCTTCTCCCCAGGAAGCAGGGCTTGAGATGGACTCATAGGTCATTCTTAAGGCCTGTCATGGTACCACATGCCCTTTCCCTGCTAAACTTTTCTCTTCCCAAGGCAGGATGAACTATGAATAATACATACCCACGTTCACACATGCACACATCCAGAATGCACATGTCTATGTAACATATATATGCATGCACATACTCATGTACATACATGCACATATATATATATGTACGTGCACATACATACAACATACCTATGTACACATACCCCCACATGCACATGCATACACATGTGCACACATGCAGGTGCACATATATGTACTTGCACATACATACTAATACATATGCACAGATACACATATGCCCATGTAATACATATATGCATGCACACATATACCTGTACACACATGCTCATGCATATATGTACATGCACATTCATACAACATACCAATGCACACTTATGCACACACATGCATCACCATTTCTGGCTGGCGTTCGAAGTAATATAAGCTGAAGTTATGGTGCTGGCTCCATCCTGTGGCCCCAGAGGGCAGATTCCTAGGCCAGGTCTAGCTTTTTTCCTGCGATGCTCCCAAATTCTAATTCCCTCAGGCACTTGTGAGAATTTGATGTCTGTAACTGGCCTTTCCATGTCATAAAAGGTGAAAAGGGAGATGCAAGCGTGGACGAAGAGTTTGAGCCCTGATGACAGAAGCCTGGAGGAGCCCGGGGCCGCGCGGCTCCCTAACAGTGCTGGTCACTCACTCTGGTTCTCCCTATTTGCCAAAGGAACTGTGGGCGGAAGGACACTCCCGCAGGGACCTCAGGCACTGTGGGTGGAAGGACACTTGGCCTCCGGCAGGGACCTCAGGCACTGGCTCCACGGACAGCAGCATTGTAGAAACTAGAACTGTTCTCCACTGATAGCTTCGTGGTACTTTCTCTTAATCCACAGACTACCTCACAGTGGCATCCAGCGTGACGGCTCATCTTATGAGTGCAGGGCCAGGCTGAGCACCAGCATCCATCTCTCTCTGCTTCCTGACTGCAGGTGCAGGCGACCAGCTGCCCCACGCCCCTGCCACCAGGACTTCCCACTATGATGGACCTTGAACCAGAACCAGAACGGCGCTGCCTTAAGCTGCTTTGGGGAGGCATTTTTTGTCAAGACAACAAGAAAAGTAATAAACACAGATACAAACAGTTCTTACATGGAAGGCTCTGGCCAAATCCTCTTTGCTGCATTTACACGCTTCCCTGGGTGCCAGAGCTGTGACAGTCTTTTCTCTTTCGATGGCTTTCAGCTCACACTGGTCATCAATCTGTGGAGAGAGCAGTGTGGCTGGTGAGCATCAGACGCTTTGCTGTGAGGTCTCTGGTTAAAGCAGGACACACATATGCAACGTGTGCACACCCCGAGTACACACGCCTGCCCACGCGATCTGCTCCCACATCATGGGACAGGTGACGTCAGTCCCCGAGCTCACTCGCCAACCACCCAAAGGGTTTTTTTTTTTTTAATGTGAACTCTATGGAAATGGTCACATGCCCAGCACCCTCTGACTGTGCTCCCTCTCCACGTTAGTGACAGTGGGCAGGGTGCCACACTGCGCCCTCCACAGGTGCTCAGCTTCCTCTGCCTGTGTAGATTCTGCTCCTAGCTCTCCCTCCTGCTAGGGGCATGCGGGGCTCATTTGTAGTCGTTGGCTATTATTGACACATCTGTTTGGAAATAACCTTTTTCTCTTATTATTATTATATTCGTGTGTGTGTGTGTGTGTGTGTGTGTGTGTGTGTGTGTGTGTGTGGTATGCACATACATGTGGCCAACACTTGGTATTTTCTATCATTGTGCCCACTCTTTTTTTTTTTTTTTGGAGACAGGGTCTCTCATCTTTTGAACCAGGAACTCACCTATTGCCTAGACTGGCTGGCCAGTGAGCTCTGAGGCTCCACTTGGCTCTGCACACATGTGCCCTGGGTTAGGTTACAGATGTGTTACAGATGTGTGCCACCACACTCATGTCTATGTGGACACTGGGGATATGAACTCAGGTCCTCAGGTCTGTGTATTAAAGCACTTAGTGATCTGAATGACCTGTCCAGCTGCACCAAACAAACTTCTTTAATAGGATTAGGCTGACAGATCAGGGTGACATTTTACTTGTTCAAAACCCGGACCCCCTTACTGCAGCAATCCGGGCTGAGTATAAACTGTAAAGAGTGTCTCCTGAGCCGGGTGGTGGTGGTGGTGGTGGTGGTGGTGGTGGTGGTGATGCACACCTTTAATCCCAGTACTCAGGAGGCAGAGCCAGGTGAGTTCCAGGCCAGCCTGGTCTACAGAGCGAGATCCAGGCACCAAAACTACACAGAGAAACCCTGTCTTGAAAAAAACAAGAAACGAACAAAAAAAGAGTAGCAATATGTGGTCTCACACCCTAGTTCCATGAGTTTTTCTAAATAACTCGAGGAAAGGGGTGGAGGCCACCATTGGTCCTAGAAGCCTGAGGACCTGTGCCCAGAGCCCCAGGCCATCAGACACCAGGGGCCTGGGCCACTGTGATGAGAGAGGGACCTCGGTGCCAGGGCACATCGAGACATGTACAATGTTCTTCCCAGAATTCTGGCACTGGGACACGATAGCATCTTTTCCTTCTCAAGCCAAGCCACCAGGAACTGGGAAGGAGGAAAGAGAGAGGTGCTAACAACTTCCTTTAGCTGAGGTACAGTCCAAGTTCCTCTTCCCTTCTCACCAACGCCGCACCCCACGTGCAAGTGAGCACCCAGCAGCCGATTTGTCCACAGGAACCCCCAAACACATCCACCTCCTGGGATTCTGCTCTTGATATAAAAAACCAGAGCGCGGCAGTGCAGACACAGCCCCTCGCCAGTTCTGTGGTTCCCCGAATGTCTCCACACCAATAAAGAGCTCCCGGTAAATTCCCTCTACAGAGAAACATGCACCACTGGACTGCTAGCCTCTGGTTCCCATGCAGCCATCTCTCTTGCTCCCTCTGCGTGGGAGACAGCCCTGGGTGTGAGCACACCTGCACCCTTCCTTCTGGCTATCCCACACTCACTTTCCAAATACAGCATCCTGTGACAATGAAATGTCACGCACACACACATATACACAGGCACTTAAACATAAATACACACATACACAGGCATACACACGAATACATTTATTCCCCCCCCACCTCTGGCTTGGAGACACTCAAATCCTGCCTGCTTTCAGGACACACCCATCTCTTTTGGCCTGGCTGTGGTGACTGACACTCCCTTGGCCCACCCCCTGCAGTCTTCACGGTCAAAGACTGATTTTCTCTGAGCTTTAACCTCTGTGGATTTCGTACAATAGAATCCCACACTAGCTGACCTCCCCTGCCTTTGTGCCTCCTTGTGACCCCAGAGTACTGTTTGCCTGCAGCAAACAGCCTGCTGCTCCCAGGTGGGGCCCTGAGGCAACAGTCCAGGGCACCGACATCTTGGAGAAGTTTCCCCAGCAGCAGGCTCAGGCTGGAACTCAGCCCAACAGAGACCTACAAAGGACAAATGTGATCTCCCGTGGCAGACACAGGCTCAACAGACATCCGGGAGCTCAGGGCAGAGAGGGCACTTGGGCAGCAGGGCCCAGCCTCCCTCAGCCCCGTCCTGGCCTCTCTGCCTCCCTGTCTGTCCAGTGCAGAGATCTTATTCATTTCGCTTAGATCCCAGGATCTCTAGCCTGTTCTGGGGCTGATAACACGTGTATTCCTACAACATACTTGTTAAATCGGACCCCTGCCTCAATTTCTTCCTCAGACTAGTAGGGGTTGTCACAGCAGGGCATGACCGACAAGGCGAAGGGCTACTGGAGAAGAGGAGAAGGAAGACCCACGTGCAGTTCCTGGCACCAAAAAACCCCAAGCGCAGGTGATGAGGGGATGGTAGGGTTCCTTTCAGAAATTAGGGTCCGGAAGACAGGTACCAGGCTCAGCAGACGAGAGTGCAGCGGCCCCGTCACCTCTGACGTCCAGATGAGCACTCAGGAATTCCTCTGTGCATGTGAACCAGACACTGCCAGAGACTCATATCCACTAAGAAAAAACTAGTCACACTGGGTATGGTGACATTCATCTACAACCTCAGCACTTGGGAGACCGAGGCAGGAGGACCGCTGAGAATTTAAGGCCGGTATGAGCTGCACAGCAAGGTCCTGTTTTTTAAAAGACTAACAGTGTGGTGCTGCCTTGATGGAGTCATTGAGCTCTGTGATGGAAATGGAGGGAGGGGTCACAAGCCAAGGGCAGCAGGTGGGCTCCCTGAGCTGGGAGATAGCTCCCCGGCCCCCAAGAGCCCGCACAAGGAGCTGCCCTGGTCAGACTGTCTTCTACCTGTGAGACCCAGGATGGACTCTCATTCTCCAAGCACCAGGGAGCACATGGCTGTGGCTTGGCGTGATGGAGGTGTGTGGTGTCGCGGTAAAGCCATGGTGGTTCCCTGGTGCTGTCATCGTCTGTCTGCTTGCTGAGCTCCAGACTCCAGCCCCTCCCTGTATCCAGACACATGGGCCTCCCCCACTTCTCCAGCGGCCTCATGGGAGAGGGGCTGTCATGATCCAACTTACACAGGAGTGTCAGCACAGTGCATGCAAAGCGGAGGGCGCTCCAACGTGCTGTAGAGGGGAGAGAAGATGAGAACAGTCTCAATGTTGATACTAGAAAGGGAGCGGGGGAGCGGCCCTGACAGCTGCATGCTCCAGCAGGAAGTCAGTCAGAAAGTGCAGGCACAGGACCAGGCAGGGAGTGGTGTTCACAATGCAGGCTGCCCCTTAAGGCAGCACCACCCACATCCCCACAGAGGCCAACGCCTGTGCCGTGGCCTCTGCAGCAGGCACAAGTCTACCCTAACAATGCTTTCTTGGCTTGCTCCTTTATTCCCTGGCTTCCTCCTGAATGCAGAGAACCCTGCCCGCTGCCTGGGAGACCACAGTTCCTATGGTCCATGCCAAGAAATTATGCAAGCACCTTCACTTAAATCAACAAATGAGAAGACAGGACAAAAGACGAAGCCATCCAAGTGCAAGAGGAAGCCAAGGCCTGCCTTTTCTTAGGATCACAGAGTGAGAAAGGACTTTCTAAGTACAAGATAAAACTAAGATAAGAAATAGACTCAAGTTCCAGACAGAAAGGGGACTGGGCCGTGTAACGTACAGTGTGAGCACTGTGAACAGAGTCCAACGGTAAAACTACTGCAGAACACCGAGACAAAAGTTTACCAGAACAACGTGAGTCTCTGACCTTGCGAAGAATAACATGACTGCCCATTGTTACTATTGCTGTTGTTTTGTGAAAACTGGGAAAAAGATGTACACTAAGAATGTAAGCCCCATGGCAAAGCTGAGGACATCCACACACCGGAACTGGTGGCGGGGAGAGCTGGCTTGCATACAGCTGTGAGGTATGAATCAGGACAGCCCCCACTGCAGAGTGTGTGGCTTCATTCGAGTTGGAAATGCTCTGCTCACTTCTTGTTCAGACGCCCTCTTTACAGAGGGGTCCTCGCAGAGCCACACCTCACAGTACTGTCCACAGTGGCTCTGTGTTAGTGTCAACCCAAACACCCACGAACAGGCCGGCTGGTTAACCATGGGACCGCTGTAACGTGTGGCGCAAAGCTGCCCCTGAAAGAAGAGTTCCCTGGATGGAAATGTTAACTGAAAATTGAGGTACGCCTGCCATAGTCACGTGTGTAAGTCACGCACAGCTGTACAGAGACTCACATGCGTGTATGTCTGAGCACCACCCAGACAACGACGGAACTCACAGCTCCCAGGATCGTCCTGCCACTGGGCCCTCTCTCACACACTGCCTTCTAGGAAGATTTAACATCCTCACTGCTTTGCACAGGCATCTGCTCTGCCTGCTTCAGAAACCCACAGAAATGTCACACCCGGGGACCCCAGTCCTCCTGGTATCTTTGTGAGAGTGGCTATTTCTCCACCAGTGAGGGCAGGTCACTCTGTTGCTGTGTGGGACCATGGGCATTTCATCCTGTTACCATATAGCAACCTGGCATCATGATTTATTAGCTGGTTTCTGGGGCTGGCATGTAGGCTGTGTCCGGTTTGGGCTGTTAAGTCGTACATGGCATTGCTAGGTCCCAGGGCAGGTGTGTAGTTATAACGGACACTTCCACGGGGTCCTCCCCAAATAGTAGGACCATTCACAAGAGATAGAGGAGGAAAATTAGAGGTGTGGACCGCTGGGCATAAGGGGGTCCACATAAAACATGGAGAAAAAGAAGACGGAAGATATGCTCCTGGCAGAATCCAGCAGACCGTGCGGACTCGGGTGGCCTTTGGGTTTGGAAACCTGGTAGCTGAAAGCAGGGGCCTTGGGAAATGGTTTTGTGCTTTGGGGAGTCTGGAACTACAAGTAAGAGTTACTGGTTCAAAGTGGGGAAGCCAGTGCTGGCTGGCCCGGGGACAGGGGTGGAGAGAGGGGCAGTTGCTTCCCCAGGAAGAAATGCTGAGTGGCCTTAAGACCTTGCTCACTAGGGAAAGGACTCATGAGGAAAAGCCTCCATTTTCCTCCAGCAGGCCCAGAGGGAATGCTGCAGGGCAGAGAGCATCTGCCGTGGAGCCCCAGGTCCTACTCACCCTGAGAGGCAGGTCACCTGCCATAGCTTAATGCAGCAGAGAAAAGAGGGACAGACGGTTGTAAGTGAGGGCCCACCCAGTGCTTCTTAGTATCAAGTGGAAAAATGTCTCAATGCAACAACCCAGGCAGCTGTGGACATAGGGGGGCCAGCCACTGGCTCAGAATTCAAATTCTGGTTCCCTACCTGCCTATTGGGCCTCCCACAGCAAAGCTTATGCCTTCCTTAAGTCTTGGTATGTTGTCTTATGACATGAACTCAACAAGGACACGCAGCCAAGACTGCGGAGAGAACAGCTGCAGCTGCAGCCTTGGGTCAAGAGGGGCAACGAGTTCATCCTATTACCATATAGGGCTGCAATGGTGTCTGGAGTGTTCGTGTGTATGTATTCACATGCATGCATGCATGTGTGCATGTGTGCTCATGTGTGTGAGAGAGTATGAGCATGTACATAAGCACACCTGAGTGTGTGCGTGCTTGTGGTGTGTGCATGTTTGTGGTGTGTGTGTGTGTGTGTGTGTGTGTGTGTAAGGCCTAAGGGACTAGCCAGCTCTCAGCAAGACCCACCATGACCCACCATGTGTGTTATTCAGGAGGAACAGCATAGACATGGACAAGAGGACACAGCTGGGCCGAGTGACAGCCAATGTAATTGGGAATCAACACATAAGTGACAGGGAGGAGACTGCTCACACACAGGGAGATTGTATGACTCGGAAGTAGCCTGATAACCTCGGTGACTGGTGTTGTAAGCAAAGTCCTCAGGGAGCGGGCATGGGCTGTTAGGGATTCATTGGATTGGAATGTACGAGTGTGTATGCGCGCAGACGCAACACTGAATATGGACTAACAGTGTACGCGTGCGCATACCCCTTCTCCCACCAGCAAAGACAAGCAGCGGCAGATTTTGTTGTTGTTGTTTCTTAACACAGTGGTCCAAGCAAAATGTACATCCAGGATCCAGGATCCAGGATCCAGGGCTGCTTCCCCGACTGGGGAGAAACGATGGGAGGTAGGTGTAGAATTTCTTCCTATCCCAGCAGCCTCACCAGAGTCCGGGGAGGGTTAGGAGGGCACGGAGGCCTTACGAAGGGTCGGTCTCTCACGAGGCGGATGTGGGCAGCCAGAGCAGGCTGAAATGAATACTGACAGCAGACACTAACAGAATCAAATCGGAATGCGTGTGTTCACACGGGTCTGAATGACTTCAGGGCTGGGGAGAAGAGGAAACTCTCCCTGGCGTGGGCAGCTAGGAAATGACTGAATAGTGGGATTAAGAAATCACTCAGGCGAGCATCGCCCATGCAGGCCGAGCTAAGAGGGTGACACATTCGTCTCAGCTGAGGGGAGGAGCTGCCGCCACCAGCAGTGGGACAGACAGCATCACAAAGACACGGGGGACATGGCTCAGTTGGTGAAGGGCTGGCCGTACGCCCGTGAGGGTCTGAGTTCAGTCCGCAGCACAGCACCGTGTAAAAGCCAGGCATGTGAGGGCTTTTCTGTAACCCCAGTGCTGGGGAAGCCAAGGCAGCCGATCTAGCCCAAGCAGCAAGCTCCAAGCTCAGTGAGAAACTGTTTGAAAAGTGAAGTGGAGAAGACAGGGAAACGCCCAACATCAAGCTCTGGCCTCCGCACACACGTGAGCACACACACACAAATAAACAAATACCACCTCAGGCTTCTTGACACAGTGGAGTGTGGGACTCAGCACTACCCCCCCCCCATGAGGTCCCTCAGGAAAACGGAGCCAACGCCTACCCGAGGAAACACTAGACCAACCCAAATCGGGGAAACACTCCACAGAGTTATCAGCTTGGAATCTTTAAGAACACCACAGACCTCAAAGACCAGGAAACCCCAAGGAACCATTCCATATACAGGGGACAAGGAACGTGTAACTCCAGGAGGTTCCAGACCTGCATGAGTCCACGCACCATGTGACTGTGCCCATGGCTGAGTCATGGTGTGAGTGGACTGTAAGGGCCTCACTGTAATTAGAAATGAATATCTTCAAGTGTTTAGGGCCAATGGGTCATCATGCAATTTGTGCCCAAATGGTAGTGGCAAGCGTGAAGGTAAGGTGTTCAGCATGGCCATGAATTAGCTGTAAGGGCCTGATGAAGGACATTCAGTGTCTGTTTCACGGTCCTCTAACAGTCCCCTCTGTGGCTGTAGGCCCAGCTTGCATTCACTGAGCACAGCCTCCCCAACACAGCTCCCAGTTCTGCATGCCCCAGCCCCCAAGTCTGACCAAAAGGCCGGGCTAGCTGGTGATGTGCAACAACCACTTTGTTGTAGGGGCGAGTGGTGTCCCAGGATCAAAAGACTTCACCTAAGGTCACAGCAGGCAGGTTTTGAGTGAGGACTGAGCCTACCTTTCTGTTGGGCCGTGGACCCTCCACTCCACCTCCCTGCCTCTCAGACAGAGCTGGGCCTCCATCTCACTCATTTATTCTGGGTTTGGCTGTACAAGGTGGGTTTCCTTAGGACCTGCTGTGGCCTGTGCAGCAGGAAGTTGCAGGGCCTGAGCTGAGCCCAGGATGATAGGAAAAGTGGTTCCAGGAAGTACCACACCTGTGTTCCTGGAAGCAGAGTCACACCTCTGGTTTCACCTGCAGGTTCTGCCTGCCTGTCTTGAGGCCACTTCTGTGGGCCTCATTTCTGGAGATCAGTAGATCAGTGTGGCTAGCCTGATTCCTCTAGCCCTGGGGAAAACCTTTCCGACTCTTCCTGAGATGCCAAGGGCTTCCCTGTGGGCAGTATCTGACCCTGAAGCTCGGTGATGCGAGGTCTCTGACCCTTGGTCTTGGGAGCATTCGGCCCCAGATCCCTGGCTGTAGCAGCACTGGGTTGCTGGGATCCTCCTGGCCAGGAGGAGACAGGAAGGATGACTGGATTACTCACTGGATAGTCAGCCCACATGCCAGGGGCTATTTGCAGAAAGAGCCTGTTTCGGTAGCCCAAGAGATTAGCCAGCAGCACAGAGAAGTGAAACTTAGAAGCCAAAGGACCAGCCTCCAACTTCCCAGGCATGTTGCCTCAACTCTAGGAAAGCATCTGACATTTTGGAACCTCTGATTGCTGCGGAGATTTTTCTCTAAGGATTCAAAACAGAGAGGGAACCAGCTAAGTGTGGGGCAGTGTGTGCCAAGCTACCAATGCTGCAGGACTCAGGGGAGGTGGCGGAGCCGAGGCACGGTGGACCTGGGGTGGCTCTCTGCAGGTGGAGAAAAGATACAGACCGAGTCATGTAATAACGCCCTCCTTTAACTAAAGAGTAACAGTGGGAGCTGGGGAGATGGCCTTTCAAGCATAAGGACCCAAGTTCAGTTTCTAGAAATCACATTAAAAAAAGAAAAAAAGAAAGAAAGAAAAAAGAAAAGAAAAAGAAAAGTCAAGCAGTGATGGGGAGGAGGCAGGTTGGAGGCTGAGACAGGTGGATCACTCTCTGGCCAGCAAGCCTGGCCTACTTGGCAATTTTCATGCCAGTGAGAGAGAAAAATGGTGTCTGAAGAATGAACTCAAGGTTGTGTGGTCTGACCACAGTGTGGGTGTCCACGCCGGCACACACGCACACAAACTGCCCTCCTGTGACACCTCACTCCTTACTTCATATTTAATCACTCTTTAATGACTTAATGATTTAATTCTATATTTAATCACTCTCAGGAGGCACCTCCGATGTACATAGTTTATCCCATTGTACCGAGGGTAGATTCAGGCATGGAGACATTACATAAGTTCTCACAGGGCCAGGTGTAGCGATGGAGTCTACAGGAAAGGAGCCAGGGCCAGGGAATCCTGCAGCATATCCCACAGCCTTTAGAGCAGCTCAGAGAAAGGACCAGGATGTCCCTGCACATCACAGCCTGACTGTCACACAGTGACAGACCAGCAGTGCCTGGGAGAAAAATGGGACCAAAATGTGTGGTGGGGGTGAGGCGTGGCACTGTGCCCACTGAGATTGCTGTGGGTTCACAGAGACAAAATAAATTACAGGTATACAAAGGGGAAATGAGAATGTAGAAAGGGGGAAATGGAAAGAAAAAGAGAGCGGAGAGTCACATTCAGTCCCGAGGGTAGGGTGGGGGGGATAAGGCAGGGGGATTCCTGAGATAATAATTAATACCAACGGACATGGGCAGAGACGTCAGGACACACTGAAATTTCACTACATTGATACTTGGGGGATAGACTGGGGACAGCTGTGAAGAGAACTCTTCAGAAGCCAGAGAGAGTGACACAGAGGACCACCAGCCCACAGGGCTTCCTGGGGAGCAGGTACCTCCCAAATCAAGAAGGAAGAAGTCTGGCTTAATTTCCCAGGTATCCGCTCCCATGGCCAGGCTATGGGCTCTATGGTCTACGTAGTGTGACCCAGGAGTGTGCCAGTCAAATGCTAATCTCAGTTCTCTGTGCCCTACCTCTTCCTCCAGAGAGTGTCTGTATCACAGCAGAAGCACCAGGCTTTGTCTGTCTGTCTGTCCGTCCGGCTCCTCCCTCCCCCATAGGGCCTATTTCATATACTCCATAGTAGGACAGGCATTCTGCTGACTCTCTCTCACCCCAGGGAGGGTGCACAGGAGGATGGTGTCTAACTGATAAGAGGCTGCTGATCCATTGGATGGGTCTCATGGTTCAGGGAGCATCAGAGCCACCAAAGCCAGCTAGAGCCCAGAGTGCCAGAGTGGCCGTAGGTGCCCGTGTCTGAGGCCTGGAGCAGGCCCAAGACTGCACTTCTCACATGCCCCCAGGGCTGCTGGGAGTCAGGGCAACGTCTTGGTCACTCCATTTACTCTCCGTGGGAGCTGAGGGAAGGCCTAAGGGTGTGCAAGGCCCATGCAGACTCTGCCTAGGCTGTCTAAAAGCTATGAGGAGCTAGGAAGGGGGCAAAGGAGGAAACCAGAGGCCCGAGAGTGAGCCTGGCTCCTTGGCTCTCATGACAAGTGTCTCCTTACACAACAGGACACAGGATATGCCAGAGGAGGCACACCAGCCTCCTCCGTAGTACGCCAGGAAGGGGAGGACCCACGAGGTGCTGTGGAGGGAGATCCGGGTCAGAGTGGTCTCAGATCAGCACTCCTTCCCTAACACCCCCGAGACTCCAACTTTTGATCTGTCTAGAAGCAAAGACTTACAAATCCTGGGGAATACATGAATGGTCTTGTGGGTGATGCACAGACTAACCAGGCCACATAATCATGGCTGTTCAAGAGAGACCATGTGCAATACTGATCTCGGTTCTGGAAGTTTTCAGACTCACAAGTCATGGGCATGTCTACACTCGATTGTGCTTTGCTGGGCTCTCTTCCCTCCAGTAGGTCAGCAGAAGGTTCTGGAAGAGCCTTGCATTCGCACAGTTTCTGCCTAGAAGTGGGGACAGATGGGGGCCTTAACCTAAGTTCAAGTACTCCATGGAAAACTTGCATTTTTTTCATGATGGTGGCAGCTCCTGTTTTCCGTAGGGAACTTGGAGCTATGTGCTACATCCCCTTCCGGGGCCACCACCACGCCAGCCTTAGGATATGGCTTCTCTACAGGCCGGGCTTTAAAAGAGATGACTTGAGATGAAGCAAGGTCACTAAAGGTGGTTCATCAGGTTAGAGTTCTTAGGAGCTCAGGACACAAGACACCCTCAGGGGATGATCAGGACAGGGTGAGGGAAATGATGCTCTCTGTCTCAGGAGGAGCCAGTCGGCAATACCTCCATCCCAGGCCTCCAGTGTGAGCCATGGCAGGTTGCAGAGAAATAGCACCTCCTCCAAGGGAGGGCTGGCCCACCCCAGGGCATCTACACCCATGAGCAACACTGTTGAACTCCCGCCCCCAGCTGGGTACTGTAGATAGGAAGCAGGCAGGAAGTCAGAGAAAGACCCCAGCCCTTCAGCTGTGGAAGCCATAGTGACCACAGGCCCCACTGAATGGTGCTGCGCTCCGGTCACTGCCCGTATTTCGCAGGTCAAAAGCCCTACAATGGGATGGGTGGGATGGCTCAGTGAGTAGAGGTCTTTGTTGTCAAGCCTGATGGTCTGAGTTTGAGTCCTGGGACCCGTGTGGTGGAAGGAGAACACCAACTCCCACAATTTGTCCTCTGACCTCCACATGCACAAAATAATTCATAAACATAATTATAAACAGCCCAGGAGCTGCCCAGTGCAGCCCCAGGCAGCACAGGCCACTACTGTGCTTCAGTGTTAATCTTCCCCTTCCTCTCCTGTGAGAGCTCCAGGCATGTCCCACTTTGTGGCTCCCTGGGTGTGAGACCACAGGCACACAGAGATCCCAGCTCTTAAGGGATGGGAGAAGAAGAGGCACCTGGAGCTTCCTGCTCCGTGCCAGCTGTCTTGATTTATCTTCAAGTTTGTGCCACACAGAAGAAGCCCAAAGGGACAAAGAGACGGGCTTGGCTTGGGTGGGTGGCTCTGCTTGCGTGGGGTTCCACTTCCCATCACCCACCATTCCAGTGGTCGCGACCACCCTCCCTCTGGTGTCTCTGTACACGCCCTGTAGTTATCCACAGGGTGCAATACTAGGAAGCAGTCAAAATCCGGAACAAGGCCATTGTCACGGCTTAGTGGGTAAAGGAGTCTGTCACTAGCCTGATGACCGGAGTCAATCCCCAGGCCCTACATGGTGAAAGGAGAGAACCATTTCCCAAAAGTGGTCCTCTACCTCCCTATACGTGCCATGGTGTGCATGTCCCCTGCCCACTAACCACATTTTTTTTTTAAGAAATTGAGGCTGGTGAGATGCCTCTGCAGGTAAAGGCACCTACCTGCACTGCAAGCTTGGAACCCTTGTAAAGATGGAACCAACTCCACGAAGTTGTCCTTGGACCTCTACGTGGGTGCTGTGCCCATATGCACAGTAATCAATAAAATAATTTTGTAAAAGCCATGACAATGGGGGACGGAAAAACATTCTCCTCCTTTGCGCACAGGGATCCCACGTTTTTCTCTCGTACCCAGTCCCAGGAATTGGGCAGCCAGCTCTGCTCTCTCTCTCTGTAACTAACTACCTTGAGCTGAGCCCCTTCCCTGAGCGCTCACTCCCATGGTCCTTACGGTTCTGACCCAAAGTCATCGCGGTCAGGAATCACTGGGAAAGGGGAAGCCCAAGAATGGCAGCCTCTGTCCCCCAAACCATCCTCTTCCCATTGGCACCTCCTCATGCGACAGGCTGGGGGGCCTGATATGCTGTTCACACTCACAGCCACCTCATCCAGCTACTGCAACCCTTAGCCCTTGACTCTGCCAGGGTCCCTGGCCAAGGCCCAGTTTGTCCCAGGCTGGAGGTCCCCAGATGCACTTTCTGCCAGCTCTCATTTCAACTGGTCACTGCCAGGGCAGGAGGCGAGCTCAAACACTTAGGTCCCCTAGAAGCTAGGCAGCTTTGAGCATGAGACAGACAAGTTCCTATCCTGGTGGAGGGTAGGAACAGACTATACCCATCCATCTGGTGGATGATCTTGTTCTCACTGAGAGTGCTCAGGACCCCCAGCCCCCAGCTTTCCACCCCCTTCCCTCAGATACACACCAAACACTTCACTCATATAGATCTTAGTTTCAGAGCTCAGGGTCTAGGCTTCTTTACCCTTCAGGACAAGGCTTGTGGCATTAAGACTAGATAGATCCCATGGTGTCATCTTTGGATTGATTCTCCAAGAACTTCCGGTTTCCTGAGAACTTACTAAGTTGAAACTCCGTCAGCGATTGGCCTGATAAGCATAGACCTGGTGGCACCAGTGACAAGAGTCTCACCACACCTCGTTAACAGGAGAATGGAGACATCACAGATCTCAGCTGGGGACTCTCAAGTGTAAACTACAGAGGTGAGAGGGCCAGAGAGGGGCAGCCAGCTGCCAGCAGGTGACTGGCATGGATCCTGTCTTTGTTCGCAGCAGCTCGCTGCCTGCCACCCGCAAGGAGCCCTGGAGTGAGTTATTAAACACAACAGACTGAAGTGAAGAAACACCATCTGCAATCCAGATGTTCCTTGTCTGCAAGTGGCCAAGCCAGTTCTGCAGCTATGGGTCACAGCCTGCTTGCCACCAGGTGTCACAGGCCTGAGACCTTAAACTAGCAAGCTCCTGCATATTGACATCCCATTCTGCACACACGTGTGGAAACGGCCATTCTTGGCATGAGCATGCTCAAAACCTCCAAACTCTGAGCTCAGAAACAATCGTGTCAAAGGAAACATCACAAAATTAGGGAACTCCTGAGCAGGCTCTGTGTGTGTGCATGTGCGTGCGTGTGTGTGTGTGTGTGTGTGTGTGTGTGTGTGTAGCCTTTTTACTTTGAATCATTTCAGCTAAAGAAATCATCCTCTGTTTTTTGCTCTTTTTTTTGGGGAGACAGAGCAGGGTCTCATGTAGCCCAGGCTTCCCTTGAACTGTCTGTGGAGCCAGGGATGACTCTGAAAGCAGATCTTCCTGTTTCCACTCCAGAATTCTGGGATGATAGATATGCACCATATCTGGCTGGAAATCTTCCCTACTACCGTGGGAGGGCAGCCTGAGGGAGCCCCTGATTACCACCCCTAGTATTCACTCAAGTAATGTCATCCCTTTCCTAAGAGGGGACGTAGCCTAGACTTCCTCCACAGAATTGCAAAGAGGTACAGCAGAAGTCGTAAGCCCTCATTCTCAGGCTGAGTCACAGCTATTCTAAGTCTGCCTTCAGTCAGTCACACTGTGCAACCTGTCTGCTGTGCAACAAGGAGCCCCTTGGAAAGGACCATGTGGCCAGGAAACAGGCCTGCCACAGCCGAAGTGCTTAGAAGTGGGTGCTCCAGGTGAGTCCCCAGCCACGCACACAATGTGACCACCACCTTGTGAGAGATCCTGAGCCAGAAGCACCCAGCTGCACAAGCTCAAGTATCTGTTACAAGCTTGGGGACAAAGGGTTATTCCACTAGGGATGGAGAGCAAACAGCCATTGGTCATCATGGGCTGGGTCTTAGCCTTTCTGGTCCTGTTAAAAGCAGCTTTGAACTTCATACTTACAAGCCCCTGTCCACAGCTGAGCTGTGGTTCCTTTGATTGGCAGGTTGAATGTTAACATGGATTGAAGTCACACCTCAGTGTAAATTGTTGGAGAAGACAAGAAGTAGAGGGTACAATTCTTTTCTCTAACATACCCACATACTGGTGAATTTTGAGGGGTGTGGGTCAACTTCAGGCTAAGAGTATATATGTCTAAGTCCTGTGATATGTGATGGGGGCTAGAACCCAGGGCCTTGCACGTGCTAGACAAGTGTTAGGTCTTTTTTTTTTTTAATTAATCTATTTTTTTTAATGTAGATGGGTGTTTTGTCTTTGTGTGTGTCTGTGCGCCACATGCATGCATGCAGTGACCCCAGAGCTCAGAAGAGCACATGACCCCCTGGAGCTGGAATTGCAGATGGCTGTGAGCTGCCATGTGGATCTGGGAATTGAACCAGGGTCCTTTGGAAGAACAACCAGTGCTCTTAACTGAGAAGCCATCTCTTCAGCCTGAGTGGCAGGTCTTAAACATGCAAATCTGAGACTGTTTTCTTCACTGAGTCTCTAAAGGCTGGCTTATTTATGAGTATGTGAACAACTGCCAAGTCCTGATTTAAAATCACTCAAAGGGTCCCACCGCTGTAAGTAGAAAGGTCAGATTCTTTCTGACAAGACTCCTGGGGTCACCTGTGTAGCCTGACCTTCTCAGGCCAGCTCCTGTACTTCCCTCTTCCTGACGGGAACTCTGCCCAGCTCACTCATCTTTCCACTGCTATTAATCTCAGACATGACTCCCTCCCAGCTCCCACACTCAAAAGTCAAGGTCAACTATGCCCTACTTCTTCTGCCCTCCACAATGGATGCCTAAGGGCAGAGAGTGCGTGCATTTTCCTCAGCACGGCCCAGCACACAAGTGCTGGAGTCTGGGTGGAATGACAGGGTGCCCACTGCATGTGCCCAGCTACTGGCACCCAGGCCCAGATCTGCAGAGCCCAGAAGGGTGACAAGGTCAAAAGCCAGGATGGCAGGACAGGTGGGAGTCACACCCACCTCGGGAGCAGCCTCGAGGGCAGAGTTGGCGCCTGGGCCTTCCCAGAAACAGGAATTTCTAGTCTGATGTTCTTCTCCTACTGTGCAGGACATCAGAGAGAAGCTTTGTCCAGCATCAAAACCAAGGAGTCTTTCAAACACACTTCTACTGGTCACCCTGGAAATAGCAAAAAAGATCTAGCTTCCCAGCTGGGGTGCTGATCTCCAATTCTGCCTCCGCACCTGTAACTTGGCGAGGTCTCCTTCCAGACTCATTTGGCTCTCTTCTTCAGCACATCGAATCAATAAGAGCACTGATTAAACATCTCTTCTCTTTCACCTGTCACTCTCCTCGCCTCCTGATGACTGGTTTGTATACCTTGCTCCTCAGCACTGGCCAAGATTGTCCAGTCAATACTCAGCAAGAGCCGAATGGTGCCCACCCACCTTCTGTCCCCAGATTGCCATCAAGCTCCTCTGGAGGCCAGAGACCTAGGAGGGGACCCAGCCAGTTCTCAGGACTGATTCCTCTCATGGCTGTGTGTACTGTGAAGCCCACCAGTGCCTGGGCCACAGCACACACCAGATACTCATAAAACCAAGTCAGGACAGTTGCAGACATGACCCCAGAGTGAACAAGACTTTCTTCCCTAAGCCTCTTGGTCGGGGACAGGGTTCAAAGCCCAGTGAAAAGCAGCGTCTCCTCTGGCCTTCTTCCCTCACCTCACTTCCAGGGACTGGTTTTTAGTGGGGTTGTTTCGTTTCATGTGGTACTGAGGATGGAAGCCAGGGTCTTACACGTTGACCCATCGCAGAGTTCCGCTGTCCCAAGACCCTGACTGTGCACCCTTATTGCGTACCTCTGTTTATAAGGCCAGCTCTGGACAGCTCAGTGGCAATAGCTGGCCTTTGCTGAGAGCTGCCAGCATCGCCGGCCTCCCCAGAAGTCTTCAGTCCTGGTCACCACATGCCCAGGCTCCCTCGCTGTCAGTGTGCTACAGAGCACCCGACCAGGTGGGGAGTACACCTGCAGACAGGTTGCCTTTGAACGGTTCAGGGGAAGGAAGCCCACCCGGCTCAGAGCATCTCCGTGTGGGTTTACACCAAACCCACACCTGCACGCTCTCAGACGCCCTGATGACAGCCAGCTCTGTGTGCACCAGGAGTACTCAGGGATGCCCAGCTGTGTGCAAGACATCAAAAGACAGAACTAGAAAAGGGAGGAAGGAAGCCATCCGCGTCAACAAACACACGCCAAACCCCTGTTAACAACACATTACAGACATGTAAGGACACACTTGGCATTAGCAAAGGATTATGGCATACCGCTAACCCACAAGGCTGCAGACTAACACGGATGGTTTTGAGCCCTGCAGTTCACAGCCCTAACACCAGAATTCTTATACCAACACCAACACTGATGCATACAATAACCTTTGTAAATAAATGCGTAAATATTTAAGAACCATACCATCGAGTGTTTTGACTGTGGCATTCTTTGGGAAGAAATAAAACTGAAGTGTTGCAAACGATTTTCTGTCATTACAAAACAAATTTCCTGGCACCCCCCCCCCATACACACGGAAAGATCATATTTGGGGGGCGTTGTTCCCCAGGGGCAAGCATGGGAATTCTGGGTGTGCCATTGAGCACACCCAGACCTTACAAAAACACTCTCAGACCTTACAAAGCCGGTGGTGGGGAGGGATTGTGCTGGGTCACCAACCCACTGACTGTACCCCAGCTGCCCCATCAGAGGCACAGAAACAACTTTATGGTTGTTGATCCTAGAGAGAAACTCCTGGTACTGAAGTCCTGGAACTCACTATGTAGACCAGGTTGGTCTTGAACTCTCAGAGATACACCTGCCTGTCTGTGCCACCATGCTGAGCTCAGAGCAGCTTTTAAAAGCCATACTGATGTAGAGGAAATGAAGTCGTAGTCCTACCATTCCGCTTCAATTTTCACTATTAAACTTCAGCAAGATTTCGTGCGGCTTTTTTTTTTTTTGGTCCTCACCTCAACCCCATTTCCCTCAATTCCAGCAGCTTTTTAAAGTCCATCAACTGCCTGTGTGTGCACAGGCATTTAAATTCCCTGGAGTCAGAGACACCTAAGTTAAGTGCCTGGCCAGGTGGCCTGCCAGCTGCATGCCCTTGAAGAGCACAGGTCTCAGTTTCTCATTGCCCAAACGGGCTAGCCTACCCAGGCTGACTGGTGAGTTCTGTGCCTTGAGCCGGGTGGAGCTGCTTCCTCCGAAGCCAGCTTTTTTTTCAGAGTTAAAGGAGGTGATGAGCAGAATGTCAGTGCCCAGTGACACATGGGGTCCCGCGGGTCACGTGCAGGATCCTAGGGGACAAATGTGGAAGTCTGAGCCCCTGCCTCACGCCAGATCGGTCAGACTCACCAAGGTCTCTACCTCGTCCCTCTCCAGCGCCTTGTACCGGTGGTCCTGACCCAGGAAAGCCAGTTTCTGCAGAAACTTGAGGAGTCTCCCCATGGTGAGCGGGTGTCCAGGCTGCTCCACGGACGGGCGTGGGGCGGGTCGCAGTCCCTGCCCGCGTCCCTGGGGCCCAAGCGAGGCCGCGGCTGCTGCGCGCCCTGGCTTCCCCGGCGTCCCGGGCGGCCAGGTTGCCCGGGAGCTGGCTACCTGGTCCCCAGGTGAGCTCCGCCCCTGGGCAGGGCTGCAGCAGCGCCGCCCTCGGCACAGCTGGCCCGCCCCGCCTGCGCCAGGACCCCAAACTCCCAGGGTCCACCGCAGGGGCTCTGGAAGAACCAGGAAGCCACTGTGTGGTCTCAGAGCTGTGGTTCTTGTCCAAACCTGCCAGAGCCTAAGAATCACCTGGAAGGGGGAAGGTCCTGAGCCAAAGCCTTACTTGGGGTAGTAGTGTAGCTCTGGGCCAGTTACCTGGCCTCTCTGAGCCACCTGGCTGCATCTGTCATTGAAATGGAGCAGAAGGCTGAGACCTTACCTACAGGAGCCTTACCTATCCCGGTTACCTAGGTGTGCCCTTGGGAGTAGGGAAACTGGGGGTACCACAGCCACCTGTGGAAGATCTCCAACTTTTCTGTTCACCTATAGAGCAATCTTCTTCTCTGTAAATGGTAAGTGAGTGTTGCATGCTTCCTGAATCTTTGGTTATTGCCCTGCCAAATAGCCGTCAGGACAACACCCACTTCCCAGGAGAACTGGGGGTCCTAAGGGCAGGGTGATGGGGGCATCCTGCAGGGCTCAGCACAGAGCATGCTTGTGTCAGCTGCATGCTGGCACACTCAGGTGGGAAGAGGGATATCACACAACTCCCAAAGGTCAGGAGCACATGCGCCATGCTACTGTTTCAGGTTGCCCAGTGTGTGCTGAGGAAAGCCAGAAGGCTTTAGGGTGGACCAGGGTCCCTAAGGCCACAGAGCAGAGGTGGCCCTGGAGGAGAAGGCTGGGCCATGCTCCATCCTAGGTTTACTTTTGACCACAGGCAATCAATTAATTAACGGCATTAGTCTGTGTAACTAAACTGTCCCCTTTGAGCAAATATTCGCCACCTGCCTCACTGGCTCCCCCAAGCGGTGGCCACTCCAGTCCCGGTCAGCCTGATGGGACACTGTCAGTGGGCTTCACGGCACCCCATGTCTTTCCTCTCTTTAAACCAAAGCGCCTCCATCACGCTGCCCATTCCCCACCACACTGCCTGCTCTGGCTGTGAGTTCCCTCCCACAGCATGAGACCTCCAGCCCCGGTTCCCAAAGAGAGAAACCACTGAACTCCCTCGACATCGCAGTCCAGGCCACGTACTTTCAGATGTGTGTGAGCGTGGGTGACTTTTCCCACCTCTCTCCACCTCAGTTTACTCCTCCACGAAGAGGGAGTGTCACTACCTGGCCACCTGTGTGAGCTGGGGTCCCCGAAGGAAACGGCACCCTCAAACTGATCTGAGCGCTGGAGTGGGAGACTGTCCCCAGAGATGTGGACACAGGTAGGGGGCCTGAGATAGCAAAATAGGGTGAACTGGCTTCTGTGCATGGAGGGCCTCCTGAGCAGGTACCTAGAGAGGGAAAAGCCGCTGTGTGTAAGGGGGAGCTTCAGGGGAAGAGGAGGCTCTGAGCAGAGGCCAGTAAGTCATCGGTGCCTCCTCCTGGGCTGAGTTCCCAGGAGGTGGGTAAGAAGGTAACCATCTGTGGCAGCAGTAGAGAAGCTTCCAGAACAAACGTCAGGGTCCGGTGTGTGGCTGGTGAGTGCTTGTGCAGTGGGGAAGCTGGGCCGCTGTCTAGCACTGCCCCACATGGGTTCTCAGGAGAGTCTGTGGTTCATGAAGAGGACCCCTGGGAACTTGGCTCCTTTATCTCCTGGCTCTTCTGCAACTTGCCTCCTGTGGTTCTAAGAAGGATGCTGGGGTGGTGTGGAACCTCTGGCTTTCCCGGGGAGGCGTTGCTGACGGGCCGAGGCAGACACTGACATCAGCGGCAATGGTTTGGTTGGTCAACATCTCCCCAGCATGGCCCAGCTCCTGGGTCCCATCACCACAGCCCTATTAACACCAGATGTGTGGAGGGTAGAATTTGTGGGCAGGCATGAGAATGCACAGTGAGAGATGGGACAGTGGGTGGTGGATGTCATGGAATCCCGCTCCCCCCCCCAAAAAACGAAGCAGATCATGGAAAGATTGGCGTGGTGACTGGAAGCGGCTGGGCGGGCCCCCTCAGGCTTCAGCAACTGAAGTTTCAGTTTGTGTTGTGGTGAGAACATGTAGCCCGCACACACCTCGGCTAGATTTGAACTTACTGAACCCTTATCAGTGCTGTGCAGTCCACGTTCTTAGGCCATATCCCACGGCACTGTTAGCTACGTGTCTGTGCTGTTTGTAAAAGTGTGCTGTTTGTAAGCTGACTCCGTCGGATGGAACTGTCTGGTCCTGTGGTTTTCTTCTTGGCAGCCACATGATCTGACACAGGGGTATGTGTGTGGGGGGAGAGTTTTGAAGTTTCCTTTCCAGCCATTCTCCTGTCCCGTCTGAGTTTTCTCTTCCCATATTAGTGTGTCTGGCTGGCCTCTCTCCACCTCATGCCTCATGCCCGCTGTTTGAGGCGAGCACTCCCAGCCTTTCATCTTTGGCTTTGATCTGGAGCGAGCAGGGCTCTTGTACAGGTGTCCCCAGCAGCGACACCTGGGGCTTCTGCTGCTTCTTAATCTTCCTTCTTCGTCTTGTCACGGGCATACCGGGGTCATTCCCACAGACTCCGAGGGTTTTTATTTTTCCTTTGAGAAGCTTTGATTGTTTGATTTCTGTCTTCACCTTGGAAGAATCTAGAACCCACATTTTAAGGAATGTCCTGAGACAAAGCAACCGGCTGGGAACCCCTGAGGTGTGCAGGTTGGAGATGGCCCTCACAGCTGGACCAGGGGTGAGCGCCAAGGGCGGGACCTGACCAGAAACATGTTGCCTTTCCTGAAATGTCTGCTCTGGACACCTTGAGCAATGAGTGAGGTCACACTGGTCAACTCCCTTCACTCTCCCTTGGAAGTGGAGTCCTTTCCTCCGGCTCCCGAGAATGCATCTCTCAGAGCAGGCTTGACACAATCTCAAGGCACCTGAAATTGATTTGGTCATAAACTGCACTCCCGGGTTTGACAATTGAAGGTGTCTTTTTCAGAAAGGGTGCACTGTACACAGGTGTACTCCAGACATATTTTTAAGTTGTAGGAATGAGCTGTAAGTGGCGGCTCCTTGTTCAAATACTTCCCGGCTTGTGTGTTAGTACCGTGCACACACAAATAATACAACCACGGAATCAGGTGCAGTACACCTACAATCTCAGCACTGGAGAGTTAGAGGCAGGAGGATTGCTATGAGTTTAAGGCCGGGCTGAGCTACATACGTGTGAGACCTTGTCTCAAAACAACAGTAAGAATATATTGTACAGATGAAGAAAGTTACGTCACTCATTGATTTAACACATTTGTGTGTGTGTTCATGTGTGTGCACGTGTGTGGAGGTCAGAGGTCAACCTTGTGTGTCTTCCTCAGTCAATCTCCACCTTGGTTTTTGAAACAAGGTCTCTCACTGGCATGGATCTCCCCAGTATGACCGAGTGGCTGTTGGGCCACGGGAATCTACTTCTCTTTGCCTTCCGGGCACTAGGATCACCAAGGTCTCCTCACATCTTGAACTCTGTCCCCATCTGCCTGTGTCTCCTGAGTGCTGGGATTAAAGGAGTCCACTGGCTCTGTCCTACCTGTTTTTTGTTTTTTTTTTTTTTTTAATTCGGGTATGGGGGATTGAACTCAGGTCTTTGCTTGCATGGGAAGAGCTTTGCAGACTGAGCCAGCTCCCAGCCCCTCAACAGTACTTCTTAGGCTGTGGTGCGGGGTGGTGGAGAAGCAGCCAGGAGCACAGCGTGCTCTGGCCCTGTCCTGTCTCGTGGGCGAGCCGGGCGGCTGGGAATCTGTGTGGTGCAGCACGAGGCAGTGAGGTTGCGGGCTGAGTGACGGCTGGGTGAAGACAGTCCAGTCCTCACCTGCTGCTTTTTGTCACTGCTGTGACAAAAATGCCCGACAAAGACAACTTGAGGAAGGGTTGGTTTGTTTGTTTTTCACCCACCGTTCCAAGAAGTACATTCAACCACGGTGGGGATGTCCTGCGGGCAGGAGAGTGACTAGCTGGACACACTGTCAGGAAGTAGAGAGAGATGGATGTTGGTACTTAGCTGATTTCTCTGTTTGAGGAAGTCCAGGAGCCCAGAACCCCAGCTTGGTGCTACCCATATTTAGGGAGGTTCTTCTCACCTCCATTAACCTGGATAATCCCTCACAGACATGCTCAAAGCTTGGTTCCATGGTAATGCTAAATCCTGTCATGGCAGCCATCACACTCGGGAGTGGGCCTTTGTCTGGAATGAGGGTCTTCACAGGTGCACTTATCCTGAGCCTCTGGGGGTAAACTCAGCCTGGGCTGACTGGAGGTCCTTATCATGGAGCACTCACCAGAGAAGACTGCTCGGACAAGGGTTTAAGCCACTAGACAGTCTTGATTAGCTGGCCGGTGACTACACTGGGTGCTTGGGATTCCACTGTAGCACTGAGTCTTTCTCAGGATGAGCTTCTAGGCACAGAAACCATATTCTGGGTTGACATACTTCAGTTAACAAGAGCAGGGAGCCAGAAGTGGAACTACAGAAGCCAAAAAGCAAGGTTAGAACATTAGAGGCTTCCCCAGAACTATGGACTCCAATGGATTAGGCCTTTGTTTTAGTTTTGGCAGGAAGTACCGCCTATGATCTGAGATTTACAGCCTGAATGGCAACTATCATGGAGTCAGTTGTGCTAAGGTCTCTTGGCCTACCAAGTCTGGGACCCTGTCACAGTTCTGACTCCAGAACTGGCGATGTCACCAGAAGTGACAGAAAGGGAAATAGGTGGGTGAGGAAGGCTCAGAAGCTGAAGCGTCATCAAGAAAGATCCGGAGCCACCCAAACTTGGAAGGAGCAAGAAGGACCCTGCCCCAGAGCCTGCAGAGAATGTGGTCCTGACGGTACCAGATTTCAGGCTGTGACTTCTGGAACTGAGAGAACATATACTTTGAATTTTAGGTCATGTGGGTAGGTGCTAGTCACTGCCACAGCCCAAAGATGGGGACAAGCAGTTATGCCATGAAAAAGTATCTTATATTAAAAGAGATGACCCAGGCTCAGAAAGACAAATATTGCATTCTTCACTCTCATACATGAAGCCTGGCTTTTAATCATCAAAAATGAGTGTTTGTGGGTGAGAGTGGAGGCCAGGAAAGGAAAAGGGGTCCATGTGACGGGGAGGGTACGTGATGTGGGGGGCAGTAGAACACATGTTGTGTGAAAGTGGACAGGTAGATGTAGCAGGGGCAGGGCTGGAGAGCAGAGAGATGGGGGGTCACTAAAACTAAGTGGGAATGAAACCCCCATAATGAAATTTGTATACTAGTTAAAAAATACCCAAAGGGGTGGAGGACCCGAGTTCAGTTCCCGGCTCCCCTCCGGCACCCTCCTCTGCCCTCTGTGGGCATCATCAGGTTTGTACATGGTGCACACACACATACAGGCAAAACATGGATCCACATGATAGAAAAGAAACAGAGAAAGATAAGCAAGCCGGGTGGCCTGGATGGGGCCTTCACGGTTGGAAGGGGATTTGGGGGCCGGGAACTGAGAGTGAGGAAAGGGGTCCTGGGGGAGGGCGGACTCTGCGCAGCAGAGGGCACAGCCAGTGTCAGAAGCAAAGGCCTGGCAGCCCGTGCCACAGCTGCGAGACCCAGTTCCTGTGTTTTCTCGCAGTTGCGGTCACTGACGTGCCCTCAGAATCGTCTCCAGACCTGTCCTGCTGCGACCACTTCTCCGCACGCAGCCTGGTGACACCAGTGGTCCTGTAAGGTTTTCATTCCAACAGGAGGGATGAGCCCCAACCTGTGCATGGTGACACCAGGGACCCGGTGAAGGTGCCCCAGGACTCACTGGAGCCCAAGGGGTAAACACATAGCTCAGATGCCTGGCTCCCTCCCCCTCCTCCCACAGCCGTAGGCATCTCTGTTTGGTCACCAGGTCACAGCCATGGGTCATTTTTCCCTGGGCTGGGGCAGGCCTGAGAACCCTTCCTCCATCATTCTTAGTAGCCACCATAATTGTTGACACCTGACACATAAATGCATCTATCTAACAAAGGATTTTTTCTTTTCTTTTTTTTTCAGGAATAAGGCAGAGCTTGGCTGGGAGGACTTCAAGGAACCTTCTAGAAGGTAGAGCTGTAGACGCGAATCTCCGAGATCCCTTTACATGCGTCCTTCGCAAGCCAGTGTCATGGTGTGGTAGGGATTTGTGGTTCAGTCTGAATGGCTCCACTGGGCTGGAGAGACAGCTCAGTGGGCCAAGAGCTTGCTGTAGACGCAAGAGTGAGGACCCGAGTTCTGATCCCTAGAACCAAGGCAGAGTGTGACATCATAGCGCGCATGCGTGCATGCGTGTGTGTGTGTGTGTGTGTGTGTGTGTGTGTGTGTGTGTGTGTGTGTGACCGACCCCAGCACCTCTCCAGCAAGACAGGACGCAGAGATAGGGGACTCCCTAGAAGCTCCTGCATTAGCCAGCCTGCTCTGCGCAGTGGTGAACAAGAGATCCAGTCTCAAACAAGGTCAAAGGGGGAGGGCTGACGCCCAAGGTTGTCCTTTGGCACACATGCACCCCCACTCTCACACACAGAGATGAAGATGAGGAAGAGGAGGAGGCAGGCAGGCGATTAAGAAAGATACTTGTCTCTGATCGTGGTGGTGCATGTTTTTAGTCCCAGCACTTGGGAGCAGAGCCAGGCAGATCTTTATGAGTTTGAAGTCAGCCTGGTCTACAGAGCGAGTTCCAGGACAGGACAGGCTACACAGAGAAACCCTGTCTCAAAAAAACAAAAGGAAAAAAAAAAAAAAAAGGAAGACACTTGCCCTATGGCCTCTGCACGCTCACACACATTGCATGTACACATGTGAATACATACATAAATGAAAGTAAAAATAAATGGCTCTTCTTTGTGCCTCCCCCTGGACTCATTTCCCAAACCGGTAGTGCTGGGAATCCCCTGAGACCTGAGCCAGGACGCAGGCATCCCCCTGCAGTAACTCTAACCACTAGTCCAGACCCACAGGCCCCTCTGTCACCCTGTCCGTGCCCACAGCCCTCATTCCTGGTTGCTGTTCAAAGGAGAGCTCACCAGCCCTGCCTCCCAGCCCTGACGCTCACGGGTTTCTCAGGCAGGCACGATCTCCCCAAGCTATTTGTGGAGCTTCCTCTCTTCCTCCAGGCCTAGGCATAGAGGTTCCCTCTCGGAGAAGCCTTTTGGGAACCCCACTGTCACTGTCCCTCCGATCATTGTACACCTGTTTTCTGCAATTTGAAGCCTCCTCTCACTGAGGAGGCTCATGAGAATCATAAGGAATTGAAAGTAGCTGCAAGGCCCCTCCTGAGGCCGTGTAAGCAGTGAGCAATTGCTGGGGAGAGGAGAGGAGCTGCCTGTGCCCAAGACTCCAGAGATGCAGGTTTTTGTGAGCTGTCACCTGAGCTGGGGTGACCCAGTCTCCCATGCTGTGGTAGGTAACCCCAATATGGTCACTGACTCAGGCAGGTCAGTGAGAAAGGTGCCCTCTGCAAGGTTGTGAAACATGTGCCCACAAGACACTTGCCAATCACAAAGGGAAAGCAGCCACCTCACAGGAAGACACCCCGCAGGAGTCCACCTGGCTATCACCAGGAAGGGATAGGGGTGTCCTATGCCCTGGTAGGATGGATGTATGAAGGGGGGGGTACATGTCACCTCAAGGGTGTTCCTGCCTAAAACCCAGCCTGAATCTCAGTCCTGTGGTGGCGAGTGAGTTATCTTGGGGAGTCTTTCTATTCACCCTAGGGAGGGTACTGACCGACTGAAGAGAAGATTTCACACATGTCCAGCTTGGTGAGCTGGTGAGAATATCGGGATCACTCATGTCCAGCTTGGTGAGCTGGTGAGAATATCGGGATCGCTCATGTCCAGCTTGGTGAGCTGGTGAGTGTGAGTGTACTGGGATTATCTCCAGAAACATGGCTCCTCGAAGGTAGCTACACCATCAACAATTCCCACCCCAGCATGGGTGATGCACAGATGAGTCTTCGTCCAGTCAGCCCTCTCCTTCTGAACACTCACTCTAGTGTCTCCAGGAGAGCCACATACAGCTGGGCCAGCAGGTGGCTGTGATCTCAGGTGAGGGTCTGATGTCCCCCCATCCCCATTCTACCAAGGGTCTCAGGAGTCTGGGTGATCACAGCTCTGAGTCTGAGTCAGCAATGGCCACCTCACAGTGTTACACGATGGGACACCCAGTTCCAAAAGAAAAGTGTTCCAGAAAGTCACTGGTTTATTTCTTCAAACAATGTAGCCATCAGGCATCAGGAAAAGGTTGTAGAACATTCCAGAAGGAAGGTGATGCATCTCAATCAAATGAGGCTCATGATCATGAAATCAGAGAAAATGTCTTTACCTTCTGTCATAGAGGAAGGGATGGATGGAGAGAGGGAGGGAGAGAGGGAGGGAGGGAGGGAGAGAGGGAGGGAGGGAGAGAGAGAGGGAGGGAGGGAGAGAGAGGGAGGGAGAGAGAGAACAGAGTAAGGGAGATCAATAGAGGATACAGTGGCTCAGAAGGTTGTTGCTGTGGGTCTCTTCTTATGTACTGTCCTTGAAATGACATGGAGTTGCAGTGCAGACACAGGAAGCCAGGCTAGGCACAGCTGGGGACACCTCCATGGGTGTTATGGGCCATTCTGTTCGGGTGGAGATGATAGTCATGTACACCTGTACAAGTCAGCCAATGGCACAGAGACCACACACTTGCCCTGCAGTCAGACTGTGTCTCTGGCTCTGACATGCCCCATAGCCACAGCCAGGGAAAACGTAACTGTCGAGGAGATAGATTCCTCATACCTGCACATCCTCTCTGCCTCTGGAGATCTGGGGGCCATCTTGGCACTCTCCAGTAACCCTGTAATTATTCCAAAATTGCGGTACTTTGAATGTAACTGGCCCCCATAAGCTCATAGTGAGTGGCACTATTAGGAGGTGTGGCTTTGTTGGAGTAGGTATGGCCTTGTTGGAGGAAATGCATCACTGTGGGGGTAGGCTTTGAGATTTCACGTATGTTCAAGCCATGCCCAATGTCTCAGTCTTCCTGCTGTCTGTGGATCAAAGATGTAGAATTCTCAGCTCCTTCTCTAGCATCATGTCTGCCTACATGTCACCATGGCTCACCATGATAATGGACTGAACCTCTGAACTGTAGGCCAGTCCCCATTAAATGTTTTCCTTTATAAGTGTTGCCGTGGTCATGGTGTCTCTTCACAGCGATAGAAACCCTAAGACAAAAATAAACACCAGAAAGAAACAGCATACACATTCATCTCTCCCTCCTGAGCTCCCATGTGCTCCCCCAGAACGCCTCTGTCCACCCATGTGACTTAGAGTGCTGCCAACTGTCTGTCCCCCATGGGCTGTCAGCCCCATGAGAGCCAGGCAAGGATCTGCCTTTTCCCAGTGACGTCCCAGCCTCTGGAAGTGTATCTGGCACCCAGTAGATGCTTATGGTCTGTTGCTAGATAACCAAATGAGAGACCTGTGGCTAACCTTAACTTAATACGTAGCCAAGGATGAAGTAGAGCTTTTGACCCTCTTGCTTCTACCTCCCAGCTGCGAGGATAAGAAGCCAGTTTACTCCATGCTGGGGACTGAACTCAGGGCATTGAGCATCCCTGGTCTGGAGAACCTGGGGGACCCAACTGGGCTGGCAGGGGTGCTTGGGCAGCGAGGGGAGCTCGGGGCCTCCATCCACATGCTGCTGTGATGGACACAGTCGATGGTGGGGGATGAGCATCTCTTGACCCCTACAGTGCATCTGTAGTGTGGAGCCATCCTGGGACCTGGCTGGGGAGGGGACATCATTGCATATTGTGCGCGTCTCAGTGGAGAGCCATTTATGGGAGCCCACCAGCTCCAGGTTCTTCCATTAGCCTTTGGGGCTGTAATGCATATTATGTTGGTAAATTGTGCACTGTTTGAACTTATGAAAAGCAGAGTCAGGGAGCAAGGAGACCTTTGTCTCCTCCCACCCCCCCTGGTGAGACTGGGCCTCTGGCTGTGCACACCCCTTTTCTGGCTGCCTGTGATACTGGGCCAGTTGCACATGGCCTCAGGAGGTGCTGGAGTAAATAGAGGGTGGAAGGGAACCAAAGAGGAGACTCCACTGTGTGTGCAGTTAAGGGGAAGGCGTCATCCATGGTGGGGTGAGACTTTTCAATGATGTGTTTGCTCTGGTGTCACCCACGTGCCTGCAACCCTTCACCCATGTTCTGTAAGAATCCTAGCTCCTTTTCTACCGCTGTGATAAAACACAGACCAAAACCAATCTGGGGGCTGGGCGGTGGTGGTGCACGTCTTTAATCCCAGCACTCAGGAGGCAGAGCCAGGTGGATCTCTGTGAGTTTGAGGCCAGCCTGGTCTACAGAGAGAGATCCAGGACAGGAACCAAAACGACACTGAGAAACCCTGTCTCGAAAACAAACAAACAAACATAAATCTGGGGAGGAAAGGGCTTATTTGGCATACGTATTCTGGGTCAGAGTTCATTGAGAGAAGTCAAGGCAGGAACTCAAGCAGGGCAGGAACCTGGAGGCAGGAGCTCCAGCAGAGGCCATGGAGGGGCGCTGCTCACTGGCTTGTTCTTCATGGCTTGTTCAACCTGCCTTCTTTAGAACTCAGAACCACCAGCCCACGGGTAGCAATGTCTCCCAGTGGGTTGGGCCCTCCCACATAAATCCTTAATCAAGAAAGTGGCCCACAGCTTTGTCTATAGGCCACTCTGACAGGTGCATTTTCTCAGTTGAGGTTTCTTTTCCCAGATAACTCTAGATTGTGTCAAGTTGACCAAAAAACTAACCAGGACAGTAAATAAGAACAGCAAACTCATTGGTGGCCTTATTCCTTCAGCTGTAAAATATATATATACACACATATATGCATGTGTATGTATACATAACATGTATATATGTATACATGTGCACACATACATATACAAATATAGAAATAAATATTAAATAAGCCAGTCTCTTTAAGATTTCATATAATCTTGAGTCTGGTTCATAATCTTTTTTTTTTTTCTAGACAGGGTTTCTCTGTGTAGCTTTGGAGCCTGTCCTGGAACTCACTCTGTAGACCAGGCTGGCCTTGAACTCACAGAGATCTGCCTGCCGCTGCCTCCTGAGTGCTGGGATTAAAGGCATGTGCCACCACCACCCAGCCTGGTTCATAATATAAAAGGGTCAGGTGCGTAATCTAACAGTTTATATTTGAAATATGTTAGTAATAAATCTTGTTGATTTCACAGAGGGGACATTCTGACTTCTTGTTTGGAGCCTGGGTAACAGGAGCAGGAGGCTTTCTGTGGCATTTTTGTGGCAGCTGGTTGCTGATGACACACAGGTGGTGAGCAGGTATTCCATGTCTCAGCTGTGACTAGTGAAATGAGAGATAGTCATCCTGATCCTCGGCTTTCCCCGTCTCCAAGACTGGCTAGGGCGGCACTCCTTCATCTAATGGGCAGGGTGTTGCCCATCTCCAGGCACCTGTTGAACCACTCTGAGTGTGACCTGGTGAGAACCCAGAGTCTCTGTGAGCAGGAGAGACAGGTGTGGGATAGGTGTGGACTGGGGACGTGGCTGTGCCTGTCCAACAAGCTCCTTTGTTGCCTGTGACTGTGGCCTGCTGGACTTTCTCTCCCTGGTCTCAGGGTCCAGGACAGGAGGTTCCCAGCAGGTAGATCCAAGGAGGTGCTGACAGACTTCACAGAGCCCACCTGCCAGCCTGTCCCAACCCAGAGGTTGTATTGCTTCAATTTTGTTGCTTACCAACAAGATAAACCCATTGAGCAAGTCCAAACCAAAGTCAAGGGAGCCAGCTACTGAGGACCCTGGAGTCACTGCCTTGACGTCATGTGGGTTAGAAGTCAGTCCTGGAACATGGTCAAGAGCTGCCCCCCCTTCTCCTTTCTCCTTCTCCTCCCCTCAGATCTGTCTAACCCGCTCTCTTTTCTCCTACCCCTGACATTTCACTTCATCCCATAGTAGTCAGGGGGAGGTGCCGTTTTCATTTTTCTAAAGGCTGGACAGGCCAGGGAAGCTGCCCAAGGCCACGGGGTGAGGATCAGGCTCTGAAGACAGGCTCAGTCATGTGCTGTGTTTCTTCTGTCTTTAATTACTTGGCTGGTGACCACTTGGGATGGCAGCCCCAGAGACCAACACTCAGAAACTTAGCTCAGACATTCCCCACCTCTAGGAAGCCCTCTCCAGCTGCTCTCCCCACCCCCAGTCCATGAATGGCTTTCTCCCACACTTATCTCACAGCAGCGAAGGGCACAGACAGTGCACTACCTTGACTCTGCCGAGTTAGGTCACTGTGCCTGTAGGAAGGAGCGTTCTGGGGACAGGGGTCTGCTTTACTCAGGATCATGTGACTGTCCTCTGTAGCAGCACAAGAGGACCTTCCCTGGGGGTCACAGATGCAATGTACTCTGCCCTTTGGCCACCCGAAGGGGACCAACCTGCTTTTTCCTTAGATCAGCCAGTATACTGATCTTGTGAGAATGTTCTAGGAAAGAAAGGAAGAAAGAAAGAAAGAAAGAAAGAAAGAAAGAAAGAAAGAAAGAAAGAAAGAAAGAAAGAAAGAAAGAGAAGCCAGGTGTGGGGAGTTAAAACTGGAATAGCTGATAGAAAACCCCAGACAGGACCGGGCCAAGGTCAGCAGGACCACAGCACAAAGAGATTGTTTAATTAAGTCTGCTCCTACAGGGAAGTCCTTGTTAAGGGAGTTGGCCCAGAGAAGGCCACTGGCCTGGGGCCGCTCCCAGCTCACCTTCTCTCCCCAGCTTCTCAGTGCCCCTCTTTGCTGTGGGGATGATGCACTCAGGACTCTGGCCTCGGGAGGCACAGCATCCCTGTGCTCCTGGCCAACCACCAACGGGGAGCCTCTAGCATGGCACCTCTGAGGACATGACAGTTAAAGCCCTGACTCCGGCTTGAGATGACTCAGTAGATCAGATGCTGACACCAAGCCTGCTCAACCGAGTTCAGTCCCCCAGACATGGTGACCTCCACACATTTGCAGACTGTGGGAGGCACAGAGGTCCTTGTCCTCACAGATAAGCACCAGGGGAACCTGGAAGACTAAACACATAGGGCTGTTCTTTCAAAGGAAGGGATGCATAACCTGTTATCCGTCCAGAAGGCTGGGAGGGGACGTGGTTAATAGCCTGGTGATCTTTTCACTATCTGTGTGCCTGAGACCACACCAGATCCTTCCACAGACCTTTTCTGTGAGTTTGTCGATCTACAGAGCCTATCTTTATGGAAAGTGTCACATGCGCTTTACAAAAAGTTTTGATATAGACACATCTTTGCTTTAGTGTGCACTCAGGGTTGAGTTAATTATTGCCAAAAAAAGTTTTCACCAAATTGTGCTGTGCTTAAATATGCCTAAAATAAACTACTTGCCGCCAGACTCCTGAAGTGTGAGCCAGCACCAGCCACTTAGTCATACTGAACTAAACTATCTTCTTGCCTCCCGAGGATCATTACTCTGCTGGCCGTGGTGGTCGCAGAAAACCCTGCAACAGATGTGCGTACACACATAAATAAATGTAACACAAAATTGAAAAACAGCTGTGGCTCAAGTTTGATAAAGGAGTTCATTTTCCACTATGAGCGGCGGGCAAATTTATTTTGGGAACAATTGGATTGGATATATGTCTTCCACAGTCCAAATCTGTAAAAGTCACCTCGAAGCTTCAGGCTTGTGTGACCAGGGTGCTGAGCAGGGACCCAGAGCTCGTCAGGGGCTTCCCCCCACGTTACCACACCAGGCTGGGCCACACTGGGGTTGGGAGTCTAGAGTCCCATTTCCTAGGAGCTCCAGAGTTCTCTTCTGTGGAACTGGGTGTGATGTCTGGGGTCAAATTCTTTTCCTGTTTCCAAGGCTTAGCATGTGGAAAGCATGGGAGGGGGTCCCTCAAAAGCTGTAAAGGAAGAAAAAGGAGAAAGGATAGATATGAGTCGATTGTGGGCAGGACAAACAGCACAGGCCTTTTAAAGTTCCGTCTGCCCTGGACCCATCAGGAGTACCGGAAAGATGTGTTTCTTTGAAGGAGAAACCCTCAAGCCCCTGAGAGGTCTCTGGTCCCTGATTAGCTACTGACCATCCATTTCCATCATACCCATTTTGTAGAGGGGAAACGGGTTTGGAGAGTTGAGTCATTCACTTAAGGCTACACAGTAGAGAGCGGAGCTTTACAGCCAGGCTCCACTGGCTCCCGCGTCTGAACATCCACCCATCCTCAGCTGTGCTTCAAGACCATGCTGAGCCTGGGCCACAAGGCCCTGGTGAAAGTTGCAGGCTTGAACTTTATCAGACACACACCAAGGCTGGCTGCTGTCATTTTCAGACAGCCGACAGGCTGGCATCAGTCTCTGCCTGTTCCACAGTCTACCAGGGATTTAGCCCAGGATACCCTGGAAGCTGGAACCTGCTTCCTTTTCAATGACCCCTAGGGAACTGCTATGGTCACGGCTGCCATTTGCTTTGTGAGCTTGCTGAAGTCTGGGAGGGTTCTTGGGTTTGAAGTCGGGGACCCTCTGGTGGCTGCTACATGGCACCTTTGTACGTTTCTGCCGGGCAGACCCCTGTGCAGATAGCCTCCTTGACATCCCCTGTCCCCTCAGTAGCCTCCCGGTGGCTCCTCACAGCTGAAGTGATGCATTGTGGGAGCCACAATCTTCACTTCCCTCCACCTGGGGCACCTGTCCTCCAGCCTCTTATCCCAGGTAGTACCTCCTCCTCCGCAGATTTCAGTTACGAGCTCAGTGTCAGACCCCCGCCCCTCTGGGTCCTCCCTCATTCTCACTGGAGCTAGCTCCTGCACCCTGCTAGTCATTCCTGGCACAGTCCCTGCTATACCTGTGGCCTCCTTGTTGATCTCCCCGGTGGCTGGTGTAGACTCCCTTCTAACAGGAGGTCAGCCTCACCTGTGGGATTTGTCCCCTGTGGTGTATAGTGCAGACTACCAGCTTCTGCTGAGCGGTAGAGTTCGGTCGATGCCACAAGCCATGCTGAGCCAGGGGTTGCTGGCATGACAGCCGACAGACAGGTGCTCCCTACAGCACTGTCTGGCCGAATCGGGGAGAAAGGCAAGATTTGGGGGGCACTGGAGGCACCACTGGCCTAAGCGTGGAAGGCCACAGTCAGCCAGGTCTTCGGTTTAGATCCTGCTTCTGACGTACTGGGAATCTGGAGGGATTGTGACATTCTGATGTCGCCCTCATGTGGCCAACATGGGGACGATGGCTGTCTAAGCATCCATCTCACCTCCGCTTACCTGCCAGTCTTGGCTTCATTGAAAGTGCCTCTGTTGTCCCTTTCCAGGTTCCGCCACATTCTTAGAGTCACCTTCTGCAACGAGAACCCAGTTGCCAGGACAGATGTTCTGCTCAGATCCCCGCCTGGGCCCCCTGTGACCTCCAGAGGTAGTCTGGATGGATGCCTTGGCACAGCGTGGCAGTCTGCAGGTGCATCTCTCCCCTTGCCCCAGCAGGGCCCCTGCCTGCATGTCTCTGCTCCTTCTTTAGCATCCTGGAGCAGTACTGAGCCCAAGGCCTCAGACACACTAGGTGCTCTACCTCTGAGCCTTATCCTTGGCTCTCCTGCTTACCCAATCCACAACTCACTCGTCACACACTGCAGCCATGGGGACGGCCACACCTCCCCCGATCATCACACATAACCTTCCACTGCCAGTGGCTCCAATCCCAGAGGCTGAGTTTTCTTGATCCCTCCTTAGGAGGCTCTTCTCCTTAGAAACTCTTCTGGTCTAAAAGGTCCTCATGGTATCTGGCATGTGACATCTGGAGCCTTTGTCACCGGTACCATGAAATAACCACATAGACTTTATGAGTATTTGAATTTCCTGCCTGAGCTACTCTGTGACAGGAACTGGGTTCGCTGTGTTTACAGATGGAGCCACAGCCTCCAGCCCTGAATGGTGAGCAGTGCCTGATAACAACATGCTGTGTGGATGGAAGGGTGATGGATTGGTGATGGACAGGTAGATGAGTGGGTAGGTGAGTGGTGATCCATGGAGGAATGAGTGGGCAGGTGGATAGATGAATGATGAAGAATGAAAGAATGATAGATAAAAGTGGATAGGTAGGGTAGATGGGTAGAAGAAAGGATAGATAGAGGGATGGGTGAATGGGTAGATGCGTGGATGAGAAAGGAAGATCAGAGAGAGGGATGCAAGGAAGAATGATGGATAGATGAAGAGATGATGGAAGAATGAATAAAAGGGTAGATGGAAAGAGAGGTGGATGGATGGGTGGGTGAGTAGGTGGATGGGTGAGTGAGTGGATGGATAGGAGACTGGATGGGAGGATGGGTAATTGATGGATGGATAGAGAGATGGATGGATGAATTGATGGATGGATCAATGGATGGGTAGATGGATAGTGGGTAGGTGGGTAGGTAGACGGGATGGTGGGTGGGTGTAAGAATGGATAGGGGGATGAATGAATGGGTGTATGTATGTATTCTCAGATAAACGAACAACCAGGAAGATGGATGAAGGGTCATCTCTTCCAATTCCCTGAGTGAGGGTAGCAGAGACATAACTGTCCCCATTCCCAGATTCTGACACTAGGGTGAGGGCATGGTTGCCCTGATCACCTCTCTGGCTCACATCTGTCCTGCCCAGCATCATAATGACAGGGCTCGGCTTTATTTCTCAGACCTAACTGCCATTTTGTCCTCTAGCTCAGCCCTGGACTTGGATATTTTCTTTGTCACTTAAAGGCTTGCCTCCTTTCCTTGTGTCTTCTGCAGAGAAAGAGTGCCTTCTCCCTCTCTCACCTGGATATTCCTTGTGAAGCTTCTGTCTCAGGATCCGCCCCTCTGGAAAACAAGCGGGAAGAGAAAGCTTGCAGGCTCTCAGGGGGCCGTGTTAATCAGTTTCCAGTTGCAGTGTTGCACAGATATTTTGACATTATTTTGAGGGTCAAAGGGGACCTGAGACCAAAATGTTTGGAAACTACTACCCGGATCATAAAGCTGGCCTGACCCCCTGACCCCAGGAGAGCTGGTAGCAGGGAAGACTATGCCTTAGAGTGGTCATGAGCCCACAATTTATTGTGTGTGTGCATGCACACAGGTGTGTGTGTGTGTGTGTGTGTGTGTGTGTGTGCATGCACATGTTATGTTTGTGCAGGTGTACATGTCTGTGTGTGCTTGGAAGCCATAGAAGAACATTGAGTGTCCTGCTTTATCATGTTCTACCTTATTCCTTTGAGGCAGGGTCTCTCACTGAACCTGGAGCTGGGCTGGCGATCAGCAATCTTCCTGATCGGCCTGACCCACCCCAGTGGTGGGATTTCATACCTGGCCACACTCAACTCTCGGCTTTTTTTTTTTTTTTTTTTTTTTTTTCAGGTCCTCGTGCTTGCTCAGCAAGGGCTTTTACCCACTGAGTCATCTATCCAGCCCCAGAAGTTAATTCCCAAATGGCCCAAGAAAGTGCATGTGTCCATTTCTATGGAGAAAAAGAGGGAGAAGAATGTTTAAATAGTGCTGGGCCTGGAGGTGGTCCCAGGAATGTTCCTGCAGCTTTTCTGCAAGTCTGGGATTCTCTGAACATGCAGTTAAAAAACTTTTTTTTTAACTGTTTCTCTCAGTTACCGTGACATATGTGTTCTTATGCTCTGCTGAGAGTTTTGCCCTAAAGGAAGGTGAGGGACTTTAAGATGACTCCAAACTCAGACATAATTACCACCAATTATTCCTGAGTGACAGCCCTGAGGTCAAGGCTGGGAGAATTTGCTTCCACCTGGGAGGCTGGAGGTGTTCCTGGGGGAGGGGAGGCATGCACAGCACACATGGGTATGGGCAGGTGCAAGCACACACAGGTGCATTCACTCATAGGTGCATCCTCAGGTACATACATGCCCTTTGCAGCTGGTGGGGCACGTTCCCGACCTGATTCCTCCCTCTTACTGTACCAGGGCTGGAGGTGGCACACACTCACCGAGCTTCAGAACCTGCCCCTGCGGTAACTACTACATTACCACCCCAAATCCCATTTACAGATAGGAAAACTGAGGCTAAGAAAGTCCCGGGGACAGAGCAAAGCCACCCAGGAAAGAGGAAGCAGCTGAAAGCTGTTTCTGAAGTTCCAAGTCTGTATTCTTGCCTCCATTGCACTTCTTTCCTGGGCTTGGACATTTCTGGTGTGGTCTTGTTGGATAGCCTGATCTCTACGCTCAGCTTCCCCCAGGAAATGCATCCATCTGGACTGAGTTCAGACTCCCTAGATCTGGTCTGAACTGGTTTGATTTACACCAGTCTTAGAAGTCATAGAATCAAATGAGCAAGATCAGGGGACCAGGGGCTGGAGAGATGGCTAAGCAGTTAAGAGCACTGACTGCTCTTCCAGAGGACCCAGGTTCGATTCCCAGCACCCACATGGCAGCTCACAGCTGTCTGTAACTCCAAGATCTGACACCTTCACACAAACATACATACAGGCAAAACACCAATGCAAATAAAAATAAGAATAAATAAATTATTTAAAAAAAAAAAAAAGACCAGGGACCAGAAGGACCTTCCTGGGGCCTGGATGCAGCTCAGTTTGGAGAGTGCTGCCTTGCTACACAAAGCCCTTCACCCCACCCCCTGTGCGCAACCCAGCACAGCAGTGTATGGTGTTGGCCTGTAATCCCAGCACATTAGGGCAGAAGAATCAGAAATTTAAGGCCATTCTTAGCTATAGTAAGTAGAGGGTCTGGGCCAGCCTGGGCTACATGAGACTTTGCCAGAAAGAGGCAGGGATAGGGGCTTCCAGTGTATGAAGCATCCTTAGCCCAGCTGGGGCCTCTCATGGAAGTATCCCTCTGTCCTGCAGCCCCTGAAGGCTGCCTGCCTTCTGGTGTTCTACACCTGCAGGTCCATCCCCACTACCCCCCTCACTGTGCCCTGGTGTCTAGGAATTGGCAGTAATACATGGGAAGAATGGTGGAGCCACAGTGGTCATAATGTGTGTGGGTTAGCCTGGTTGTTCCTTACAGAACCCCGACCCCAAGCTTGACCACTCTGCTCTCGGCCTATTTCACACAGACGAGAGTTTGTGACTCGCTGTTTCATCCACGACCTCCGTGACGGATGTTCACGATGGCCAACTGCCATCTGAGAAGCAAGGGTTCTCAGACAGTGCAGATTCTATGAGGTTTGGGCCTCATAGATGGCTCAGCAGGTAAAGGGGCCTGCTGTGTGCCCAAGCCTGATGACCCGAGTTCGAGTCCCAGAACCCGTACAAGGGTGGAGGGAGAGACTGAGCTCCTCCGAGTTGTCCACAGACCACATGTGCGCCATGGTGCCTTCCCTTGCTCTTCCCTACACACACACACACACACACACACACACACACACACACACACACACACACTCATAACAGATTTTAAAAACTCAAATTCTGTGGGGCTAAAGACAGATCTAGAGACGGGCACACAAGATCCAGTGTTCCCTAATACCTGTGGCGGCCTGGCTCCACTCCCAGAAGCCTGTACAGCTGTTCTCACCTGCTCCCATGACAATGGGAAGTGGTCCCCATTGCACAGGGGAGGAAACTGAGGCTCAGAGAGATGAAGAGACTGACCCCAAGGTCACCCAGGTAGCAGACACAGAGCTGGGGTGACAGGTGGGAGCAGGACACAGAGGGAGCAGGAAGTGGGGCAAGGGGACTCTGAGCCAGGCTCTGGTGACAGGGTGACAGGGTGACAGGTGACAGGTGGGGCTGGGGCGGGGCCAGGGCAGCAGCACTCACCTGTCTGTCGGCGCTGCTTGACGCACTGCCCATGGTTGGGTATGCCCTGGGCTGGGTCCCCTGGCCGCAGGATGTGGCACTCATAGCCTGAGGGACAGAGTAGTGGCTCCGCCCCATCCTTGGTGGTGCTGCATGCCTCTGCTGCGGAGGGACACGGGCCAGGTCTCAGATGGCAGACCTGGGGGGCAGACAGTGCACCCCATCCAGAAAGGCCGATTTCTAGCCCCACCCAGATACCAGGCCACGTCTGTGCTTCTCACACAGTGCACACATGTACACTCAGACCCTAGGCCATGTTTGTACATACATGTGCACCCAGAGAGGCCATCTCCCACCTGCAGACTCCAGGCTGCATCTGTGTCTTACATACAGAAACTCTGAGAACCACCTCCCACCAGCACCCAGTGCACACAGACACAGTGACGGTATCCTACACACACCATCCCCCAAAGAACATGTGATTACATGTACACTGGCATACCCTGAAACATGCACTCACAGCTACAGCCACGTGTGTACACACAACACACCCACAATCAACACACATATACATGCTTTTGCACACATGTGCTTATACACAGACACAACACATTCAGCCACATCCACAAGAACAGGTGTAGCATACCCTGATGGAGATGGTCCACATGAGAGTGTGCAAAGCCACAGGTCCAGCGGCATGCACACATGTGCAGCCCTACCTCTGTAAACCCCTGGGCCTCAGGCCTGTATGTGGTTCCTTTAAGAAACTGCCCTCCATGCCCCATCCACATTAAGGTGGTAACGAGGCCCTTTAAGACTTTAGGGGTTCCGGACCCCTTCCCTTCTCATTCTCTACTGAGGAAGGAGACCCGTTGTCAGGGAGAGCCTTGCGGGTTTTCTGCACAGGCCACAGACCCCAGTGAGGAGGAGGGCCGGCTCCGACTTGGGGACCCATGCCAGGTACCTTGCAACACCTCCTCAGGACCATCCAGCAGCCAGCCGTTGCCGCCAAGCCATCGGGGTTTGGGCTGCACCAGCCAGTCTAGAACTGACAGAGAACTGGGTGAGATGGAGGCCTTCCCGGGGGCAGTTCGATGTGACCAGCCTTGAGGGAGGGGCGTGTCACCCCATAGAAGAGGGTGCGGAGGGCTCCAGCACGTCGCCCTGTGGGGCATGCCACAGGCCTGCAGCATCCAGGCCACCGTCCCCCTCCTGTCCCCCAATTGCACGGCCGAGCGCTGAGGCTGAGGGACGTGGGCCAGATGCCATTGCTGTCAGCATCACTAACTGCTGTAACCACTCCTGCTGCCAGGAAAGGAATGGAGGATGCATCCGTGTTCACCGAGTGCCGTGCATGGGTCCAGAGACCACAGTACTGGGATACGGAAAACAGTAGAGGAGCGCACGCTCTGCCCTGCCGGGCTGACTCCACGTGGGGGACACTAGGTACACAGAACAGTAAACCCAGACTTCTGCAGCCTCGAACAGTGGGAAGGGGCGGGGCGGGGGGGGGAGGACCTGCTGGAGGAGGGGCTGCTGGCAAGGGAGCACCCTCTCAGAGGAGGGTCTGAGGGCTGTGGAGGAATGAGCCTTGTAGGTATCCAGGGGAAATGTTAGGAGCACCCAGGCGTCAGATCAGGGTTCCACCCCTGCATGCAAGGGTTGCCTGGGGGAAATCTAGAGGCACTTGGGGCCATGGGGCACTGGCCAGGGATTTTAAAGAAAAGTCCTCAGTCTGGATTTGATTACTTTTATTTTTTTGAGAGAGGGCCCCCTGTAGCTCAGGCAGACTTTGAACTCCTGAGAATGACCTTGAACTTCTGATCCTCCTGCCTCTACCTTCCGAGTACTGGGATTTCAAGTGTGTACCGCCACATCTGCTTTACACAGCGGCGGGAACCGAACCCAGGGCTTTGGGCTTGCTAGGCAAGCACTTTACCAACGGAGCTACATTCCCACCCTGAATATAAAGATAAATGTGTATTTAGAATGTTTATTTTCGGGGTGTGAGCACATGTGGAGGCCAGATGACAGCCTGGGTGAGTGTGTTCTCTCTTTCCACCATATGGGTTCCAGGGACTGAACTCAGGTCACCAGGCTTGGATGCAGGTGCCCTGACCCCTTTATCCCATACACTCCTATAGACTGAGCCATCCTACAGACTGCACCCCTTTTAAAAGGGTGGAGTCTCATGGTGGTGACACTGTCCCTGGAATGTGTGTATTCCATGCTGGGGGCTCCATGCATGCAGATGAGGCAGCTGCACCCAGCAGATGCTGCAGAGGTGCGGCTGAAGGCTGCAGGTGAGCACACCCGGGCTGGGCCGCCGGGAGCTCAGTACACACAGCTCCAGTTCCTTCCCTTCCTCAGGCTGGCACTGGGTCCAGCTGCCCCCTCGTCCCCTGAGCCCAGCTCAGCTTACCTGGTGGAGGTGGCACAGCCTCCAGGCAGGCGTAGGCACAGCCGTTGTAGCAGCAGCGCCTGTGTCGCGGGCACTGGGAGTCGGCCTGGCAGCGTGTGGCCTGGCAGGCACCTGGGGGCAGCGTCCGTGGGGGTGGTGGGCAGCGGTCTGCGCGGGGCTGCCGGGGGCCTGTTGGCGTACCCTCTTCAGCCTGTGGGACATAGTGGAAGGGCATCGGCCTGGGCTCCCAGCCCGAGCTTCCTCCCTGGGCGGAGCCTGCTGCCAGGGTGGGTCGGTGAATGGAGCAGTTCTGGGTTGACTGGCTGTTTCTCTGTGAGTCCCCAAAGAGATGGCTGCAAGAGGGAAGCAGGAGCGGGGGGGAGAATGGAGGAAGGGGGGTGGGAGGAGGGATGGGAGGAGGCACAGGAGGAGGGACGGAAAGAGGGATGGGAAAAGGAAGAAGCTGTAGAAGGAAGGTATTTTTGGGGTGTGTGGTAGAGCAACAGTCTACATATTAAGTATGATCCCTATACGATAGCTCTCCTCTGTCTACATGTGTTTGCACATACATGGGTGTACATGTAAACACACATGCAGATACTATACATGTATATTTCTGTATAAACATGTATTTTTAGCCAGGTGGTAGTGGTGCATGCCTTTAATCCCAGCACTCGGGAGGCAGAGGCAAGTGGATCTCTGTGAGTTCAAGACCAGCCTGGTCTACAGAGCAAGATCCAGGACAGGCACCAAAACTACACAGAGAAACCCTGTCTTGAAAAAAACAAAAAAACAAAAAACAACCATATATTTTTTTTATAGTCTATCCACATGTCTAGAGCTTTGAGTATTCATGGATCACACACCGAATATAATCACAAACATCTTGGATAAGTCTCACACACTAACAAGGAGGTGGAAAGGTCACCTGAGAACATTTGTGTGCCCTCTTTTGTTGCACTAACCCAAAGCCAGGCAAAGCAGATGCCTGGTGTGGGGAGTCAGAGAGGCTGCTGGTGTCACTGACTGGCAGCCAGGGCAGGTCACTCCAGACAGCCGACCCTGGGTCCCTCTGACAAGACTCCACTCATGCTGGTCACGGTGTCATGAGGGAACTTGAAATGGGACGTGAGGAGGGCAGATCATTAGACATTAACACACTCTCTCTCTCTCTCTCTCTCTCTCTCTCTCTCTCTCTCTCTCTCTCTCTCTCACACACACACACACACACACACACACACACACACACACACACACACAGACACACATATACATACACACTCACACACACATACACACACACACTCACATACACACACATACACACACACATGCTCACATACACAGGTGGCATGTACATACACACAGGTGGCATGCACATACACACACAGGTGGCATGCTCGCATGTACAGATAAATGAAGTGACTTATGTCATCAAGTCTTGACTATGTGTGTGTATGCATTAGAACGTATGTGTTTCGTGCATATGTATGGTGTGTGTGTGGGGGGGAGAAATAGCGGCATTGATCCACACTTGGTGATTGGATTATTTCTTCCACCTTTTTTTTATACAGGGTCTCACGTATCCCAGTTGGCCTCGAACTTGCTATGTAGCTAAGAACAACCTTGATCCTCCTTTCTCCACCTCCCCAATGCTTCCTTTCTAGTTGAAAATGGCTGCTGGGGTTTGTTGAGGCTTGTGGTGGGCAAGAGGTCCAGGGCAAGCTGTTCAAAAGCGTTCTGGCTATGATAGTGCTTGCTGGAGCCAGAGTTGTGCGTCAGCAGCAAGCAGCCATGGTTGTGTGCGGGGTCCTCTCTTCAGCAGCATGCAGCTGTGGTTTTCATGCAGCTGTGGCTGTGTGCAGTGCCCTCAGTTCAGCAGCATGCAGCTGTGGTTTTCATGCAGCTGTGGCTGTCATGTAGCACCCTCTCTTCAGCACCATGCAGCTGTGGCTGTGTACAGCGCCCTCAGTTCAGCAGCAAGCAGCTGTGGCTGCATGCACCTTCTTCGTGGCATCTGTGGAGTGTTCAAAGCAGCTGGGATGCATGAGACAAGTCCAGCACAGTGAAGGGTCTAACAACAGTCAAAAGACTCCAGTGCCAAACTTCTTGGGTTGTTTGCATCAGAACCCATCTTTAATATTAACAGCACTTTCCCTGTGTTAAACCGTGTTCTGCTCCATCCAGTTCTATCCAGTTCTGCTCTGTAGTCCTGGTCCTTCAAACCTGAGTCCCGGGAGTTAGCATTCTGCTGTGTGACCCTTCTCCATATGGGGACAACACAGCACCTCTCTCTCTGGGTTTTCTGATGACCAGACACACCGAGACAGGCACAGCAGTGCCCAGGGTGGCGCTTGTCCCTGGATGGAAGCTAGCTCAGTGCCACCAGTGGCCACTCCTACAAACTGGTCTTTTGCCTGGAAGACTGCTCCACGTCTGTCTTCTGGCCGGATCACCTCCCAGCCTCAGCATTTATATCCTCCTGAAGGTGGCCTCCCTTCAGAGGCGTGGATCTTCCTGGTGCAATCCTGACCCATGCACACATTCTGTGCTGCCATCTCTGAAGCTGCGAACACCATGCACTACTGCTGATGTCCCGCAGGGGGCATCTGGTCACAGGGAATAAATCCTGCTCTGGATGCCCCCAAGCTGGCATCAGAGCAGGCCGTGGCTTTCGGTTTCCTGCCCCAAAGCTGGCGCGCAGGGTGGGGGCAGCTAAGATGAGGGTGCTCTGGTGATAGCCTGCTTCACCCAGAGAACCTGTTTCTTCTTGCTGGCACAGATTGCTCATTCAATCTGTGAAAAGCAGGGGGCTCAGTAAAGAGCTTGCCTTGCAAGTGTGAGTACCTGAGTTCGAGTCCCAGAACCCTCGTAAAAATCCAGGCCCACTGAAAAGTGCTTGTATCCTGGTGCTTGGGAGGCAGAGACAGGCCAGCCTAGTCTCTGTGAGTTCCCTGTCTCAGAAAACAAGGTGAGAGCTGGGCAGTGGTAGTGGTGCACGCCTTTAATCCTAGCACTCAGGAGGCAGAGGCAGGTGGAAATCTGCATTTGAGGCCAGCCTGGTCTACAGAGTGAGTTCCAGGACAGCCAGGGCTACACAGAGAAACCCTGTCTCAAAAATTAAAAACAACAACAACAAACAAACCGAAACCAAGGTGAACAGAGCCTGAGGAACACTTGAAGTTGTCTTCTGGTGTCCACACATATGCATACCCCTGTACCCACACCTGCACTTCCCACACACTTACAAACACCTACCCATACACGTACACACATCTATCCCCCACCTATACAAGACTACCCATAAACACGCATACATACATCTAACCCCCAAACACACACAAAAATAAAGAAATGAAGGAAATAAATGAATGATAAGAGAAAGGCATTGCTAAGTGACTCTTAGTGGATATGGAGAGGAAGGTCTGAGGTTAGAGGTCCCCAGAGACTCAAGGGAGACCTGTGGGGGGCTTCTGAGCCCTGCAGTCTCCAGTCTTCAGCATCCCGCCCCTCTCTGTCTCTCATGTTCGTACACTGTCCCCAGTTGCTTGGAAACTGCTGGCAGGGGACATAACCCCTTACCCTCCACTTCACATCCATCATCTACAGGATTAAGTGAACTGGATCGAGTTCAGCCTCACCAACACTAATCCTGATCCATCATGACAGCCACGCCGGCCCCCTTCGGAGGGGGATTGAGAACCACTGGGTACTGGCAGGGGAGGTGATGGGTTTTCTTCCCAGTAGGTCCCATGTGCAGGCACCGTGGTGCCCAGGGCTCAGCAGTAAGCCTCTTCTCTCCCTGGCCCCTGTCTCATTAGTTGGTCAGAGGCAGCCCGAGTGAGGGGTCTGCGGAGAGACTGGTTAATGCTGGCCACTGTTGTCCCACGGGAACACAAGTCTGTTCCCCAGGACGGAGAGAGGCACCTTAGGCTGCTTCCTGACCACAGAGGGTCGCTGTGGGGGATCAAGAGCTGAGGGGCCCCGGTTAAACAGTTTTGAAGAACATTCCGTGTCCTGCAAGGTGACACTTAGAAAAGCTCCCGACAGAGGTGCTTCCTGAGATCTGAGGGACTCCAAGAAACGCAGGGTGTGCTCTGCAGCTCCCGGTCCCAGATTAAAGGCTTGGCAGCCCCAAGGGTCAGGCCAGGACTGGCTCCCCGAGCCCCTCTCCTCCCGCCCCCTGCCCTCCCCAGACGTCCTGGTTGTGCCCTGCCAGCCATCCACACCTGTCTGGATGGTCACTCGTGTACTCTGCTCACGTGCAACACCCCGTCCAGCCATTTGTCACTTCTGGATGTACCTGTGTGCATGCGTGTGCGTGTGCGTGTGCGTGTGCGTGTGCGTGTGTGTGTGTGTGTGCATCTGTGTATGTATAAGTGTGTCTGTTTCTGTGCGTTCTTATCTTACTAGGACGCCACACCCTAAAGACTAGATAGGGCTAGCCCATGAGTCGTCTTCCAGAGGCTGCCACGATGCCACCAATACCTATGATCGGCATCAGTCCTACTCTTCACAGTGCTGCCCCCTCTACCTGCTACTTTCCCGACACCCTTTGCTCATTCTTTATGTTTGAACCCCGGAGCCGGGTCTACCTTTAGACAGACTCAAGAGGAATGGGACCAAAGCTGGGGACAGGTCAAGGCTGACGGAGTTGGGATTAAGGGCTCAGGTTTAAGAATCAGGCCAGTCTGGGGTTGAACCCTGGAGCTGTGGGATCGATTCTCCAGGAAAAAGAAATCACTAACTTACCCGAGACTCAGTTTTCCTCCTCTTCAAAATGGGCACAATAGTGGTAGTTGCTGTGGTTGGGGTAAGGCCTGGCCTGTGAGGTGCCCAGCTCAGAACCCACGATGCTTCACCCCAGGTAGTACTGATCACTGCTGTTTCTACCGAGCTTGACTCTGTGGGTTCAGGGGGCCCCCTTCCCATCTCTATAACATTCTGCCCAACCCACACCAAAGCCCTTCATCGCTCCCTGCCTCCCTCCCACACATCACTCACAGGGAGTGATTGGCTGGACACCCCTGACGCCATGGACTGAGGTGTGATGCTAAGTCAGGTTCAAAAGAAGCCTGCAGGGCTGGAGAGATGGCCCAGTGGTTAGAGCACTGGCTGCTCTTACAGAAGACCAGGGTTCAATTCCCAGAACACACACGACAGCTTACAATTGTCCATAACTCCAGTTCCGGAGGATACAACAGCTTCTCCTGGCTTCTGTGGGCACTGCATGCACATGCTGCCCAGACATGCACACAGGCAAAACACCCATAGACATAAAGTCTTTAAAAAAGAAAAGAAGAAAAAGAAAAAACGTGTCCCCGTTCCCCGGAACTCTGGTCCAGCTGGGCACAGAGGAGGTTCAGAGACAGACCCACAGACAGTAGGGCAGTGGTGACGTGATGACCTCGCTGTGGCAGTTCTTAGGAGATGTGGGCACGTGGGAAAGGGACTCCAGCACTGAGACAGGGCTTCTGCGCTCACACCACTCTCAGACAACTGCCTGGTGTGGCCTTGTCCTTCTTGCTGGCACTGTCACACAGAGAAGAAACTGAGGCACATGGTCACCACCCCAGAGAAAGCTCCAGACTCAGACCCTGGGCCATCTGGTTCACGGTTGTGGCCTGAAGCAGAGCTTGTCAAGTTCTCACCCCACTCAGGAGCCTGCAGCACGCCCCACTGTGGGTGTTACCAACCCACTTTACAGATGGGGAAACAGAGGCTCGGGACTAGAAAAGGCATCTTGCTCAAGCTGTGGCTCCCCATAGACAGAAGCAGGTTGGATCACCTTGACCCCTCCAGAGCCTGGCCCTGAGGATCCTTCATCTCACACACCCCAGTTTCCACCATCCTGGGGAACAGCCCCGGTTCAGGGCACAGTTAGCTGTTTGTCACCCTCATCCAGGGACATTCTAGAAACAGCTCGTTCCCACCCCTGCTTGTGGCTGTAACCTACCCTTCTCTCCAGCCTACATTGCCGCCTGGCTGGAAACGAAACAAGAGCATGTCAAATCCCTCACAGAAGCCAGAGGCTCAGCCAGAATGACAGCATCCTTCATGAGGGCCTTGGCACCCCCTTCCCGTGATGTCCAGCCTTCATCCGCACTAAGGACTATCCTAGTGGAGCCTCAAACACCAGCTCTGGGTACCGCTCAGATGTCTCTCAGCTCCACACACCAGACCTGAGTAGAGCGATTCCTCTAAGCTCTTCAATAACCCGGTGGCTGCAGCCAACCTGGAGATTCTGGTACCTGTATAAGTTAACAAAGCGCTTTTTGGTCGATGCCACCCACAGGAAATGAATCAAAGCTCTGCCTTCACTGGGCCTGAGAGGGAAGAATCAGCAGGTTCAAGTTCAGTGTCCTCGAACAGCCAGAGGAGACGGGATGGACAACTGATGGGTCATCTGCAGGGTGGAACATCACATGGGCCGTGGGGGAAGGATAAGAACCAGCCACATTCACAAACCTGCCACCCGTCGTCAGATGTAGATCGTGTGCAGAGTGAATCCACCACACATAAGGGGACCCAGAGCAGGGAACCCACAGAGACAGAGCCCTGGGGAGGCTGCTGGGAGAATGGAAGTGAGTGCTTATTGGGTATGGGGTTCCTTTGGGGGAGGGAGGGAAACACTTGAGAGCAGAGAGAGCTGGTGACCGCACAGCACTGTGTGTGCACACAAACACACAGATATACACAAATACAGATATACACATACAAACACAACACACACACATACATAGATACACACACAGATACACATACAGACACATAGATACACACACAGACACACACACAGAAACACACACACACACACACACACACACACACCCCGATAGTTTGTCTTGGGCTGTGGAGGAAGCTTAGTTGGTAGTGTGCTCACTTAGCATGTTTAAAAACCAGGGTTCAGGGACTGGAGAGATGGCTCAGAGGTTAAGAGCACTGGCTGATCTTCCAGAGGTCCTGAGTTTGATTCCCAGCAACCACATGGTGGCTCACAACCATCTGTAATGAGATCTGCCACCCTCTTCTGTATACATAATAAATAAATAAATCTTTAAAAAAACAAAAAAAAAAAAAAAAAGAAAGAAAACCAGGGTTCAGTCCCCAGCCCTGAATAAAATGGATGTGGTGTACATGTCTGCAACCTCAGCACTCAGGAGGTGGAGACAGGAAGATGAGAAGTTTAAGGTCATCCTCAGCTACACAGGGAGTTCGAGTCCAGCCTGGGCTACATAGATTCTGTTTCCTATAAAATAAAAAAAATGTCTTATGTCATGTGAGGTTCAACTCAACTTAAACATTTTTAAACAATGTGAATAAAAAGAAATGCATGTGCTGTGGACAGGGCTCACGAAAAAGCAGAGGTCCACACAGATAAATGATGTGTGGAAGAAGACGGAGCATGGACTGTCCTCAACCCTCCAGCTCTGGGCCGTCTGGATCTTTTGAGGGTAAGTATCAGTACTGCTGTATTAGAGAGAACTGTGGAGTGACCCCCACCTAGGGAGCTGGCACCCCACCTGCAAAGTTGCCCTCACCCCAGGCCTCCCCTACACGCTCCACCCCTTCATTCCACAAGAGAGCTTTGCCCTTCTTTGGAATGTTCTAGAGACTTCACAGCTAGACCAATAAAAATGTCCTCCAGGTCTGGTTTGCGTGGTGGAGGAAGAAAGCCAACTTTCCTCAGAGCCCCACTTGCCCTTCCTTGGGAATTCAGACGTCAGAGATCTAAAAATAAGCACCTCCCTGGCCCACGGCGCTGGGGCTCAGTGTGAGGATGCACTGGGCCTCCACAGCAGGCCCTTCCCAGAGGGGTGCTCCGAAGACTTCAGCTGGAGCAGTGTTGCTCGCTGTCAACTGCACATGCGATGCCCCTCTAGAACTTTCCATGGCTTCCTTTATGCTCTGGGTGACATGGACATCCTCTGCCTGAGCCCGTATGTGCTGGGCTCTCAGTTAGATCTGAGGAGTTCTGGGCTGGACCCCAAGACACCGCCCTGTCTTCTCTCGGCTGAGTTCCAGACGTGGGTGGACCCTCCCCCTGACACTAAGCAAGCGAGACCCACCCTAGAGCAAACCCTCTGCTTCTTTTGTCTTCTACAAAAGCAGCTAGTGAAAAAGTAAACAAATCTTGCTGATAAGAACCACAGGAGCGAAGAGTACAGCCAAGATACCCCGAAAGCAAGCACGGGAGGTGAGCTCCAGGGAGAGAGGAGAGGCTGAGATGACGAATGTCTGGTGATGGCCATTGCCCTCAGTCCCAGCTGTCGTGGGCCCCAGGTACCTTCATAGGTTACACACACACACACACACACACACACACTACATACTCCAAACATACATATGCATATGTGCATCTATATGTATACACATGTATGCAAGCATACACCCATAATAGTTACACATACATCTCTGCACATACATACACTCAAACGTATACATATGTATGCAAACACACACAGATGTATGCATGAATGTGTGTATGTGTGTTTGTACGTGCGTGTGTGCACACACAAAGTGGTGCCAGGCACAGAGCAAAGGTCTGGGTATTTTTATGTGTATTTCACCTACATGTATGTCTGTGAACCAGCGTGTGCTTGGTGGTGCCTGCAGGGGCCAGAAGAGGGCGTCGGATCCCCTGGAACTGGAGTCATTCAGTTTTGAGCCACCATAATGGGAGTGCTGGGACTTGAAGCCAGATCCCCTGGAAGAGCAGCCAGCGCTCTTAACCTCTGAGGCACCTCTCCAGCCTCAACTCTGGTCTTTTCTTGAACCCACAAAGCACCTGCTGTTGGATGCCACACTGCAGATGTGGAAACTGAAGTTCAGAGGGACGACAACCCTAGGCTTTCTTTTTTTTTCTTTTTCGAGACAGGGTTTCTCTGTGTAGCCCTGGCTGTCCTAGAACTCGCTCTGTAGACCAGGATGGCTTCGAACTCAGAAATCTGCCTGCCTCTGCCTCCCGAGTGCTGGGATTAAAGGTGTGTGCCACCGCCGCCCGGCATCCCTAGGTTTTCTTTAGGGCTTCTCATGGGAAGACAGGGTTAGTGTTCCTGTCTCTCCCCTCCTAGGAGTCACTCAGGAAATGAACAGGCCTTGCTCTGGGGAAATCCAGTCCCCAGATACAAGCCACTCCACTGAAGGTGGAGGTGAGAAGCTCAGAAGTGAGAAGAACCAGGGCAAGGATGTGGCCAGCCATGCCTGGCAGGGTTTAAAAACCATGTCACCTCCGTGACCTGGGCTGTCCACTCTAGTGTGGCTGACTCCAGGCCATTCGGAGAGGAGAAATAAACAGCATCACCTCATTACCCCCCACAAGTCCACAGAGGCAGTGAGGACAGTAAAATAGTCAAGCCCTCTGAGTGCCCCTCCCAGCTGTGAGCAGTAGGCATTCCATTCTGGCACTGTAACCGAACACCTGCGCAAGTCACCTGGAGGGAGGAAGGCGCCTTTGGGCTCAGGGTTTCTGAGGTCTCACTCTCAATGCTGTCAGGAAAGTGGGGAGACAGTGGAGAGGAAAGGGCAGGAGCAGATGATCCCTTCAAATTCACAACTCCAGTGAGCTACTTCCTCCACCAGACCCCCCCCCCTCAAGTTCTCAGGCCATCCTAGTGTCCTGACTGTCTGTCTAGGTATAAGCCCATGAGGGGAATAACCCATCCAGTCCCCAGAGCGCTGACCTGTCAATCACCTCCCACGGGCCCCTTCTCTTAACATTACTATGTTAGGGACCAGACCTTCAACATACAAGTCTTTAGAGAACATTCCAGACCAGACTATGATAAATTATCTGTCATAGATACACTGGAGTTACCATTTAACTGTGACTCACTCTTCTCAATAAAAAATGGCTTCCCTTAAGGATAAGTCTGCTCCAGATACCTGCAAATGGGGGGTCCCCCTCTGACCAGCCCACAGCCATCAAGGGTCAGCACCAAGCTGCGTGAAGAGAGCAAGGCTATGGGAGCGTCTTGCCTCTAAGCACATGTGGGCTACATCTCTCCTGGTTACCCTCAGGTTGAAGGACGGCCTGAGACCCAGAGAGGGGCAGCGAGTGGCCTGAGGCTGCACAGCTCTTGAGAGGTCTGTGCATGAGGACTTCTAAGCCGAGCCTCTGAGTCACAGGCTGGCCTTCCCCAGGGTATCTTTTCTCCCCTCACTTTTTTTCACTCTATCACCTATGCCTGTCTGAGCAGCAGGGAGGGGCCCATGTCTGCGGATAATGCAAAGCCCAGGGGTTGTGTTCAAGGGCCGCGCATGCGCGCAAGATACAAAGAGCTTGGATCTGGGAAGAGCAGAAAAAGCCTTTTTCCTCGGAGCTCGTCCCCTCCCTCTGGCCTTCCTCCCACCCTGACCCCCCTCTAGATGGCCTCTGGCCTCTGATCTTCAGCTCATGCTGAGCCTTCCAGGAATCTTCCCAATTCTTAATCCTTCCTCAGGCTCCCTTCAGGATAGCCACCTCTTCCAGGAAGCCTTTGGTGGTTGTTACATGTCTCATATGAACTTCATCTCCAACTACTTTGCTCCCTGACTCCCTTCCTGTGACTTCCTGTCTCTTGCTAAGAACATCCAGCCAGCCAAGGGTGTTGATCTTCAGCCCAGATCAGCCTTAGTACAGATTAATACCCCAGCTCCAGGCTTCTTGATCTGGCAAATTCATATTTGCCCTTCAAAGCCCCAGGTTAAATGTCTCCAACCCCAGAACCCCCTGTTGCTCCTGGGCAGGGCTGAACAAGCTCACTCTTCTGTTCCCATCACACTTGTTTGCAAGTCATGCACAAGAATGTTCCAGGTGCTGACTTGACGGCCGGAACCCGGCGGGGAGTCCAGCAGCCCCAGCCCCAGGAGGCTGCCTTCCTCCCAGGAGCCACGCATTGGCCCTTCACCATTCTTTGATTTGAAGCTGGTGAGACACACCAGGCGTTCTGAGTCCTGGGCGCTTTCTGCACTCTGAGCCACACATCTGCTCAGGTGTGTGAAGGGCGCTGTCCCCTTGACCTGTGCTCCTTTGGAGGGTGCCCCCTTTCACCCACCCCAGCCCTTCCTTCGTTATCTGTCTCCTCAGTGCTCAAAAGCTAACACACCCCAGGGCTTCCTTCCCCTCATTCATGCTCTGCTGACCACACTGCTGTGTAGACGCCCCAGGCAGGCAGCGGGCAGACGTGTCCCCCACCCAGGACAGTGCCTGCCAAACAGAGACCATCAGAACACTAGAGCTGGGAGGTTGCCTCCGTGGATAACGCACCTGCCATGAAAGCATGGGGCTGGAGTTGCCACATCCAGAACACAAGTAAGAGCTGGCAGGAGCGGCAGACACTTGTAGCCCCAGGGCTCGGGAGGCAGGACGGATGTCAGGCCAAGCTGGCTGGCTAGACTGGCCCACCTAGCGAACTCTGGCTTCAGTGAGAGACCTTGCCTTCGGAAACAAAATGGAGTAATCTCGGTAAACAACTGACGCCAATTGCCAGCCTCCACAGGCACCTGTGTGTACACACACACACACACACACACACACACACACACCTCTACATATTTACTGAGAGGAACACATCAGTCTGTCTTTTGCAGAGGAGATTGTTGGTGTCCAGAGAGGTCAAACAACTTGCCTGAAGTCACACAGCCAAAGACCAGCCCTCACTTAGACTCAGCCTCAGGGCCCCACTGAGGCTTTCCCACCGAGGTCTCATTGGCTTTCTCCTCAGAACCTTCCTAGATTTCGTTGTTATTTGTCTCCAGGCTGTCTGCTTCACTCTCAAGGTGAGCGGGTCTCCTCATCTTGTACCTGCAGGTTGCCATATAGAGCTTTGCCAGCATACTTCCCACTAAGTGGTTCCTGCCTGAGTAAGGCACCGTGGCCAGGCTTCAGACACTGGGAGGTGGGGGCCAGGGAGTCCGGACGGGGGGGGGAGGGGTTAGGAGCGGGGAGACACCAAATGCCTAGATTCTGCTTTCCAGGAAGAAGGATGCTTCAGTTAAGCTTCAAAAGCAAAGCCTCCCTGTGGGGCTGACGTGACTCTTGACTCCTTGCTGGCAGGAGGGTGTCCTCGGGAGGGCACCGAGTCCCCTCTGCCTACCACTCGCTACAGCTCAGCTAGAGGAGACTCCCACACTGCAGAGAAACCACAGCATCTGAGGACCTGTGTCCCCTGGGCCACCCCCCACCCCCAGAGGCCCCTCGACCCATCCCGGCACTTACTCGGGACTTCTCGGCCAGTCTGGCCGACAGCATTGCCTCCCAGGTGCCCTGGGCAGAGCTGGCACCCAGCAGCCACAGGAAACTCAGAGCCTGAAGGACCTTCCTGCTGCAGCGGCCCATCTTGAGGCTGGTGGCAGAGTTTCCTCCAGGACGAGTGACCTCCTCAGGCCCTCCCGGGAGAGGAGGCAAAAGGGGTTAACAGGGAGGAGGGACGAGAGCCTGGGTGGGGCCTGGGTGAGGGACAGAAGTGCTCTGCCTGGTCTTCCACACAGGGTCCCTGCGATCCTGTGTCCTCAGCCAGCACCTGCACCCTGGATGATGGCTGGTCTTCGGGTTATTTTTAGCCCACCCTGTGGCTCCGGGGATGAGGGTGGCTGCAAGCTGGACAGCTCAGCTCGAACGGCGGCTGGGCAGAGGGAGGAGGGGGCACCAGTGGAGACGTGGCTGCCACTCCTCTCTAGCCAGCATGCTGTTGCTGCCTCGGGCTGGGCTGGGCTGGGCTGGGCTGCTGGCGGCTGCGGCTGCTCTCAGCACGGGCCGGGCCAGTGACTGTCTGCCCCAGGAGCTGCTTTTGGGGGTACTGCAGGGCGGGGGCAGGGGACCGCAGGAGCCTGTGGCCCTGGTATAGGGAGGCGGATCACGTCCTTCTCTCTGGGAGAAGGAGCTCTGATGTGGCTGTGGGACAGAGAGTGGAACTGCACAGTCAAGCGCCTTCATCCGTCTGCACTGAGGGCCCCGATGCAGGAACTGCTCACAGTGCCTAGCCCATCACCAATATGCCTGCCTGCCTGTCTGCACATGCAGAGGGAGATGCAGTTTGGATGCCCATTTCTCAGATGGGAAACGCAGAGGTGGAGGGAGGTTCCATGCTTGCTCTGACATCAGGCAACAGTGTGGGGTGCAGGTGTGATCCCAGGCCCAGAGGCCCTCCTGAGGGGCTCCTCTGAAGGAGGAGGGGCCAGCTCTCCCTGCAGCCCCAGTGGCACTTGCAGGGGGGCAGGGGCCCCAGGACGCCACGCAGAAGTCTCAGTTCTGCCACCTATAAGAGGGCCCTGGGGCACAGCCTGTGAGGCAGGGTGGCATCGACAGCCTGGGTGCCCACGAAGGTGGGTCCATCCTCCCACCCACTACCAGAAGCACCTGGGACCTGGGGCCCTTAAAGCAACTCCCAGCCCCCATCCCCCTTCCTTCTCCACATGTGCCTACACTACATTCTTGGACAGCAGGCTCTTGGCCCAGTTCCTGGGTCTCTCGGTGGGTGGCCCGGCTTCTGCCTGAGCTGGGATGATGCTCTGTGAGGCCCTCCTGACCTCCCCTGTCTTTGCTGTGCCCGGTCTCCTAGTTTCCCCCCAGGAAGGCTTTTCCTCCCAGCAGGGCCCCTGTCAGAGCTCTCCCTCCGGTCCCACAGGTCCCTCTGCCAGGACCTGCTTTCCCAGTGTGGCTCCCGATAGGGCCTCTCATGCCGCCACCGCTGGACACATCTACACAGACTGGAGTGCTGACCCTCTGTCTAGACAGCCAGCTCCACCTGGTGGGTTTCCCCCGTTCTTCTTGGCTTCTTTGTCTACTCCGGAGTCACAGATAGGTAAGGCTGTGCCCATGAGCAGCAGGTGAATGCTGGGGACCCCAACTGCGCCTGATGCAGGTGCAGCTGGGGTCCCCTTCCCGTTTTCCTGCACCTGTGCCATGCAAGACACAGTCACAGGACCACAACGAATGTGCCATATGGCAGCCCCAAATGAGGACTGTCCTAAAGCCGACGACATGTGCCAACAATGCGCGCGTGCGCGCGTGTGTGTGTGTGTGTGTGTGTGTGTGTGTGTGTGTGTGTGTGTCCCCGCGCGTGTGCAGGCCAGAGGACAACCTCACTCACATTCCTCAGGCACTGACCATTCACTTCGTTTTTAGAGTGTTCCTCACTGACTGGGAATTCTCCAAGATGGCTGGGCTGGCCAGCCAGTGATCACCAGGGACCCTTCTGTCTTGGCTTCCTCAGCGCTGGGGTTATGAGCACACACCACCACACCCTCCTCTTTGTGTGTGCCCTGGGGATCAAACTCAGGGAAGCGTTTATTTCACCAGCCAAGCCATTCACCTCAGCTCCCACAATGGCCCCGAAGCACTTTGAAAACCGGTGGGAAGCGGGTATTTCCTTGGCATCTGACTGTGGTTGCACTGAAAATTGTTCCACCGGGTCAAACGGAACCATGACTGTGTCTGACGTCTCCCCCGCTCCAACCCCACCCACCCACCCACCCACCCCACCCCCCACCCACCCCCGTCCTCTTCCTTCCTTGTATGGTCACACATGGCTACTAGGAAATTCAGTCACTCCTCTGTGACATCTCACCGACCTCTAACACCGGCCTTCCCTCACGTAGCCCCGATCCGAACCTTGATCTCACTGTGAGATCCGCCCCTACAACTCCCCCCCCCCCCCCTCAGGCCCCACTTCTGAATTCTAAGAGACCGAATGCATTGGGTCATTTTTCTAAGAACCAGCTCTCTGTGTCTAGCCGCCAAGCATGGGAAAACTAAAAGGGAAGTGAAGAGAAGATTTGGGACCCCTCTACCCACTGCCAGCATCTAGAGTTGAGCCCCGGTGCGGTGAGGCAGCTGGATCAGGTTGCCACAAGCTGCTCAACATGTGGCCATGTGTCACACTGGGGAGAGGAGGTGGGAACCCCACCTGGGGCTCACCAAGACCTTGTCTGCATCTCCCCCAGCTGCTCTCAGCATCTGGCCTGTACCCCAGCAAGTGCATGCTGCTGTTGGGTAAACTGAATCCTCTCAGCCACAAAGATTCTTCTTGTCCCTCAGATTTAGTGGCAGGTGTCCCCCAAACTAGGCCTGCAGTCTGAAGTCCCAAGGTGTGACTAAACTAACGTTCTGTCCCCTAGCTAACACCGAAGGGCCAGGCATATAATATTAGGTGCTCAATAAACGTTCTTGGGTTGAGACTCCTGCCCACAGTGGTACTCAGAGCCTCTGAACCGTGGCTCACAGTTAAGTCTTCACAGTGGTAAATTACAAAAGGACCCTGCAGAGGCTTCAGGACAAGAGGGGCCACTGCTCAGGGGACAGAGCCACACGGACTGCTTTCTGTGGAAGGAAAAAGGCTCAGGACAGAACAAATCTGCCTAGGGAGCCAGTTTCTCTTTTGATCAGGGATTTGATGTGGCCACAGGATGACAGCCACTGGATGTTTCCAGAAGGGCCCTGCATCCCACCGTGAGGTCAGGGCCAGCCCCCTTCCCAGCTTCCTGTCACGACTCAGAACTTGATGTCCCAAGCTGCAGAGGCCTTTCCAGTGTATGTGACCCAGGCAACCTGAACTTTACCCCAGCCCAGTGGGATGTCCCCCTGTGAAGTCTCTGACCTTTGAGGCACCTTCCTGCAGACTTGGGGGGTGGGGCTTCCTCCAGGGAATCCTAAGGGTTGTCTCCACAGAAAAAGGAGAAAACTTGCACCTTTAAAACATAGAGCACTGTGCTTGGGGGCTCACGGCCAGGAGGCAGAGGATACAGTGATTGCTAAGGGTCAGAGTCTTCCAGGGAGACAGAACAGTTTCAAGCATGCTGATCAGACCAGGCAAAAGTGGTACTGACTCATACCTCGTACCACAGTGTGAATGACTTCCAGTACAGAGAACATGGCGTAGGACATGTGGAGATCATTCATTCATTCATTCATTCATTCATTCATTCAAGCCTTTGAATATCTACCTAGGTCAGGCCTAAGAACACCAGGGACAGTGGCCCAAGCCCCACCTCTGTGTCTCTGGGGCTTAAGACCAAGTGGAAGACTCAGATATCAGCCCACAGTTCTGATAAACATATCGATGTCAGGCCCAGCTCCGAAGGCTCGGACAATGACCTTCAGGGTCAGCATTTTAGGTTAACACCTGGTGTGTTAAGATGAGTCACTCATTTAAAGTTAGGCATGGTGGCATACAACTGCCGTCACAGCCTCTAGGAGGCTGAGGCAGGAGGATTACAAGCTAGAGATCCACCAGACCTACAGAATGAGGCTGTGTCTCGAAGGGAGGGGACTAGTCTCACAGTCACCATAGCGACAGTGACAGGTACGTGGTCACACTGTCTCCATCCCGCAAAGGAGGTTGGGGGTCAGGAATGAAAAGGACTAGAAGGAGGATGCAGCAGAGAGAGAGGCAGAATGGGGATCAGATGGGGACCACAGCCTGTGCTTAAAACTGCTGTGCTGTGTGACCATGGGAGGTCAAGGCACTTGAGGAGATGCTGGGCTGAGGCCAGAGGCCCCAGGAGGCTGGGCTTGGGGGCAGGGGGAGGGGAGACCTCAGCTCCAGATTTTAAGGGCCTGGAGTGTGGGGAGGGCCAAGAGGATGCAGGCAGGGACCACAGCCCTGGCTGGGTGTACCCAAGTGGTTGGGCGGTGCCATACAGAGCCATTGTTTTGCCAGATCGAGACTGGCTTGCCGCTGGGAGCCCTTCCTGTATTAAAAATACACTAACAACATTTTTCCCCCTGGTGCATTGATAAAAGACCAGCTTTAACCAAAGCTACATCGAATTCTTTTTTTTCTTTTAAAAATAATTCTTTTTGAGAAAGGGTCTCATGCAGCCTCAGGCTAGACTTGAACTTCCTATAGAGCTGAGGATGACCTTTGAACTTTCTTTAAAATTACACTTATTTATTTTTTGGAGAGGGGCACCATGGCATTGGTGTGGAGGTCAGAAGGCAGCCTTTCAAGAGTTCACCATGTGGGTCCCCTGGAGTGGACTCAGGTCATCAGACTTGGAAGCAAGTACTTTTATCCAGAAAGCCATCTCACCAGCCCTGGAATTTCTGATCCTCCTGCCCCCACCTCCTGAGATTACAGATATGTGCCACCATGTCTAGGTTCTGTGGCGAATCCCTAGTCCCTCTCCTTCAGATGTGAAGAGACATTCAAACATGTTAGCAGCTGTCGGTTGGAAACTTGGACCTTGGTCCAAGCACATTGCTGTGTGAACTCTGGCTAGCCTCTACTCTCTCTGAGCTGAGAGCCAAAAGATGAACGGACAGACGGATGGACAGACGGACAGACGGACGGACGGATGGAGCTCTGACATACTAGCCCCTCGATGTGCCCTGGAGCAGCGCCTTACCACTGCGGCTCCCTTGCTGTGTTCAGCAAAGGCCGCGGGCATGGGGTTGGGGTTGAGGAGGGGGAGGTGGGGGGACAGGGGGTGGGAAAAGCCTCCCTAGTTGCACAGGGTGGCCTCCCCGCTGGCTCCATTCCTGGCTGGGAATGGAAACAGATGTTGCCCTGGGCCGCCTTGTCCTTCACGACCCTGGCCGTCCGGCGGCCACTGACCTCCACTTAGCATCTTCCCGGTTACAGTTCACTGTCCTCCCAGCCAGGGAGCTAGCTCCCCACTTCCTCCCTAGCCTGCGGCAGCCTGCCGCTCCCTCCTGCCAGCCCAGATTGACCCATCCAGGGCCAGGCTGTGGGAACTGGTCCCAGGATCAGCTCTGGGTCTTTGCTTTAGGGATCATTGCAAAGAGGTCCCTCTTTTCAGTCAAAGACTATCCCAAGGCCAAAGGCACTGAAGGCCCAAGGTCGGGCTGGGCTGGCCAGGCCCTTGGCCAAGGCCCCTCCACTGCAGACTCAGGCCCCAGCCATGCCCCGCCCTTCCTGGACTCATCCCCAAGCTTAGTGGGTGACCTGGCCTTTCTCTGTGTACATTTCCCTCTGGAAGCAAATCCAAGCTAAACCACAAGGAAGGCTGCTCCTCTAATGCCAAGGGCCTTTGGGTGGCTCCCCTCTCACTCTTAGAAGCACTTCAGCGCCCCCTGCAGGGGAGGCTGAGACCACACCACATCTAAAATAACCACAATAAACCTGTGGAACCAGAACTCCATCCAATGAAAACAGACCTGTGTAACTGAGTATGGTTGTACACACATTTAATCCCAGCACTTGGGAGGCAGAGGTAGACAGATCTCTGTGAGTTCGAGGCCAGCCTGGTCTACACAGAGAGTTCCAGGCCAACCAGGGCTACACAGTGAGACTCTGTCTCACACAAAGAGAAAGGTGACCTCTCCCCACCTGTAACACTGGGCCTCATGTCCTTCCGTGAGCCCTCTTGTATCTCCCACCACAGTACCCTCCCCAAACCCAATCACCTTTGGTCCCCATGGTTTGTCCCAAGCTGGAGAACTGGTACTTAGTGTGGGGATGTTAGGAGGTGGTGGCTCCTTTAAGAGGTAGTGGTGCACACCTTTAATCCCAGCACTCGGGAGGCAGAGCCAGGCGGATCTCTGTGAGTTCGAGGCCAGCCTGGGCTACCAAGTAAGCTCCAGGAAAGGTGTAAAGCTATGCAGAGAAACCCTGTCTCGAAAAACAAAAAAAAAAAAAAAAAAAAAAAAAAAGAGAGAGGTGGGGCCTAATGAGAGGTCTGGTCTCTGAAGAAAAGCCTATGGGAGGATTAAGAAAGTCCTTAATGGCCGGGTGGTGGTGGTGGTGGTGGTGGCGGCGGCGGCGGCAGCAGCGCACGCCTTTAATCCCAGCACTTGGGAGGCAGAGCCAGGTGGATCTATGTGAGTTTGAGGCCAGCCTGGGCTACCAAGTGAGTTCCAGGAGAGGCGCAAAGCTACACAGAGAAACCCTGTCTCGGAAAAAAAAAAAAAAAGAAAGTCCTTAATGTAGTTCTTGTGGGATGCTGAGTCAGTTCTCACAGGAGTTGACTGTCGGAAGCACATGCCTGATCTCTGCATCACCTCCTTCCCATCAGCACTGCGATCTCTCCCACACACTCCCACAGTGACGCAGAGTTCTCTCTATGCATCCCTGGCTGACCTGGAATTCTCTATGTAGACCAGGCTAGCCTTGAACCCATAGAGATCCACCTGCCTCTGCCAGTGCTGGGATTAAAGGCGTGCACCTCCATCACCTGGCTTCAGTGCTGTTTCTTATCCATGGAGTTCTACCCTTGAAGAGGAGCCTGTAGGCACAGCATCCAAGCTTGCTGCTAGAGCAGTGAGTGTAGGAGAGAGAACCCCCATCCTGGGGCTTTGCTTACACAGTGGGTACAAGGAGGCTGGGCTGAAGCCTGGGTCACCAGCCGTCATAGCAATATTGCCAGCGAAGTTTCTGGGGGCACAGTTATGTTGAATTCCTGGGTGGAAGACAGCAGGACACAGAAACCGGAACCCACAGAGTGGAGTCCTTTCCTATCCCATGTCCACTGTGTTCCTAATCCCACCTGGCAGACCCAGGATGAGATCCAAGATCCATCCTTGTCTTCACCCAGCCTGACGTGAGGAGAGTAACCCTCCTCCGACCTCCAGAGGCACCTGCTCTCACATACAAGATGCCAACCCCAACACATACAAATATAAGTACAATCGTTTATAAATTAGATTTAGATAAATAAAATAAACAAAAATAAAAGATATTTAAACAACACCCTCACTTTCGCAATCACCTGTTTCCTAGTCTTTTTTTTTTTTTTTTTTTTTTTTTTTTTTTTTTTTTTTTTTGAGACATGGTTTTTCTGTGGGACAGTCCTGGCTATCCTGGAACTCGCTTTGTAGACCAGGTGGCCTCGAACTCACAGAGATCCACCTGCCTCTGCCTCCCACTGTTTCCTATTTTTGTCTCCTCCTCCAGCCCCCAAGTTCCTTCCTCAGTCCCAGGGCCCACTGAGCCCCACATTCAGCCTCCTCTTCAAGAGGTCTCTGGGCAGATGTGAACTTGGGGTTCAGCTGGGGAGTTACACCATCCACCCAGACCCTGTGTCCTGGAGCCAACCTGGCCAGAGGGAAGAAGGCACTCTCTCTCTGAAGGGCTGGCAGGGGTGCCCACACCCTGGGCCCCAGAGACCATGCCCACATCATCTGGAGGCACCTGGAGCAGTTTCTTGCACATGGACCTAGTTCCCATGCTGTGCAGGCTCACTGGACACCATAACTTTGTCTATGTGTCCCCCACCCCCTACTCCACCCCAAATACCCTCCTTGTCCCTTATGAGATCCCACTCAGGTGATAGGGCCCGGGTCTTCTCCACGCTGGGGAAAGGAGCAGGGGGCAGCTTGGGGGAGCTGAGTAGGCATGGCTCTCCAGCCCTGGAGTCCTGGGTGGCTCCTCCAATCAGTGCAATCTATGCTCCATCCCTGACAGTGACACTCACCCACCAAGGTCAGGGTTGGGCAGGTGTGCTGGCTAATCTTATGTCAACTTGACACAGACTAGAGTCATCTGAGAGGAGGGAGCCTGCGTAAGATCAGACTGCAGGCAAGTCTGGAGGACATTGTCTTCATTAGTGATTGATGGGGGAAGGTCCAGTCCATTGTGGGTGGTGCCATCCCTGGGCTGGTGGTCCTGGGTTCTATAAGAGAGCAGACTTACAGAACAAGCCAGTAAGCAGCACTCTTCCATGGTCTCTGCATCGGCTTCTGTCTCCAAGTCCCTGCCCTGTTTGAGTTCCTGCCCTGAATTCCTTCAGTAATCAACAGTGATATGGCAGTGTAAGCCAAATAAACCTTTCCCTCCCCAAGTTGCTTTGGTCATGGTGTTTCATCACAGCAATACAGTCCCAGGGTGGGGGCAGGGCAGGGTGGGCTAGCACAGCAATTTCAACACAACCCTAACTAGAACAGCAGGCATTGGGCAGCTCCCTGCAAAGTACTTCCCTTCCCTGCAGGGGCCCACTGTCTTCTTCCCATCCTGACATAAGGTGACTGGTTTCCTAACTTTCCTTGGTCCCCTTCATAATAAAATGCTGCCTCCTAGTGCCTGTGCTATAAGCCACAGTGACCTTGTCTTTGTTAGGGTCCCTGTTGCTGAGATGAAACACCATGACCAAAGCAAGATGGGGAGAAAAGGGTTTATTTGGCTTATGCTTGTATATCACTCTTCATCATCAAAGGAATTCAGGACAGGAATTCAAACAGTGCAGGATCCTGGAGACAGAAGCTGATGCAGAAGCCGTGGAAGGATGCTGCTTACTGGCTTGCTCTCCGATGCTTTCTTATAGAATCCAGGACCACCAGCCCATGGATAGCATCACTCACAACAGGCTTGCCTCCTCTCAGATAACTCTTTCTTGTGTCAAGCTGACATAAAACCATCCAGCACAGGCATGAACCCATTGTCACTGTCCTTTCAGGCTGGTCCCTTCTGTCTGACTCTGCTTCCACCTTAGAGGTGAACAGTGGATGAGGGAATGAAGTCCTCCCTTTCCAAACCTTGCTGCCATCTCTTGTCTCACTACAGAGGCCCCTTGTGTGTGTGGTGGGGGTGGTTAAGGTGGGGTGTTAGGTCCCATGAAGAAGCATCACTTGGGGGCTGAGCATGAAACTACAGTGTCCCTTGCTGGCAAGATGGAGGGAGCTGCCCATCCTTTGTTACCCAGTTACACAGATTATGGGGCCTACAGAAGACTGCCAAGGGCAGCAAAACGTTCTTTGCACCAAACAAAACCAAATAAGCAAATAAACAAACTGCGATCCTGACCAGACCAGGCCCACATTGCTAATAGAATGGCTGTGAGCCCGGGGTTGCCTTTATCTGTCACATGATACTCTGGTGCCCTGGACCTCTGCTTTCTGGTGGTGTGCAGAGCTGAAGTTGTGGAAGGCCGAGCTGGGCTGCAAAAGCAGGAAGAAAAAGGGTGTGGGACTGCCCACCCACACTGAGGGGAGTGAGGGGCCTTGGGCACCAGCCTGGGTCTCTGCAGGACTGGCTCATGACGCCACCTGCTGGACCCAATCAGTATCTTCTGTTCCTGGGGAAAGGATCCATTTATTAAAGAAAAATGAAGGCTGCTCACACAGCAGACCGGGAGGTAGGTAGGGAACACAATGGGAGCCAGGTGTGCCGAGTCTAACCTTTAACCCTTCCCAGCTGGGCTCCACCTCCTCGAGGCTCCCTGGCCTCCCAAAGTAGCTTCACTAGGAGGGACCAATCTCTAAAGCATGCCTGTGAGGGGATAGTTCAGATGCAAGCCACAGGGAGGGTAGGGAGGCTTTGCAGGTGTGGTTGAGCAGAGACCTGGATGGAGCAGATGGTCCTGCCTGATCCAAGTGGGCCCACTGTGGTCCCAAGAGTCCCGGGGTGGGGGCGGGATGCGGAGGGATAACACAGTTACATGGAAGCCCGAGAAGCCTACACAAGACTGGGGTCAGAGGTCAGACACACTGAGAGGAAGACACAGCTGCTGGCTTGGACAACGGAGAGAGAGGCTGTGCATGGAGTAGAGGCAGCCTCCAGGAGCTGGGAGGACACAGTGGGCCTCCAGTGGGAACCGGCCGATGCCAGCTGTGAGACCCCTTTCACACTGAACTCTAGAAGTACAGTGTGATAGCTCCAAGCTGTTTAAGCCTCTACCTCGAGGTGAATTGTTAAAACGGTAAGAAAGGAACATGTGGCTTTGGCAAGGAAGCCAGTCCTGGGAGCAGATCAGTTTGGAGATGCTCCAGGGCCACCGCTCCTCTCCAGGAGTGCTCCACCTTGAGTCTCCTTGATAGACAAGGTTCCGGGCTTGGCTCACTGCGCCCTCCTCTGACTCACTGCCTCCTCCCCTCAGCCCCAGCCCGGCCCGGGCCCCTCCAAAGGCCCCGGTGCCTTCCTAGACCAGGCCCTTCTAGTTGCTCCAAGACATGAATACTCCCCTGAGGGAGTGCTCCCCAGAGCGACTGTTTCACCGAGAACGACTCCCTCGGCTAGAAAGAACGTTTCCTGCCTGCCTTCTCATCATGGAGGCATTGGCACAAATGTCACCTCCCGAGGCCTCCCCAGCCATCCCAGTTAGTACAGCCCCCGTCACTGCTCAATTTCAATTCTCTCCGCAGCGCTCAGGACTCCTCTGTTTTCCTGTCCGCTGCAGGAACGCAGTGACCTTGCCTACCTCGTGCACTAATGGTTCTCTCAGGCCCAGGGCAGGATGTGGACTAGAGCAGATGTTCAAGTATCAGATGATTGGGGTAGACGGATTAAAAGATGGCTGGAGACAAGATTCATGGAAGGATAGAAGTACAGGGAGAAAGGGAGAAACGGGTAGATAGTTGGACGGAAGGATGGATGGGTGGAAACCTGTTCCCTTAGAGCAGAGGTTCTCAAGCTTCCTAACGCTGCCTTGTGGTGACGCCCAACCATGAAACTGTTTCGTTGCTACTTCATAACTGTAATTTTGCTACTGTTATGATTCATAATGTAGATAGCTGATGTGAGACCCCCCAAGGGGGTCACAACCTACAGGTTGAGAACCACTGCCTTCGATAGATGGGAAAATGGAAGGTCTGGTGGAGAGCAAAAGACATGGCTGGAAGGATGAATCAAGATAATGTGGGTAGGGGCTGGATGGAGATGGCTCAGTGGTTAGGCACATTGGCTGCTCTTTAGAGGACCTGGGTTCAATTCCCAGCACCCACATGGCAGCTCACAACTGTCCGCAACTCCAGTTCCAGGGGACCCAACACCCTCCTACAGACACACATGCAGGCAGAACACTAGTGCACATGAAATAAAAATAAGTACATTTTAAAAAGATAATGTGGGTAGATGTCAGGGAGATGAGAGAGTAGGAAGATGAAGGGTGGGTGGGTGGGAAGACAGTTCACTGGCAGCGTGGAAGGAAAGAGTAGTGGATGACTGGACAGAGAAGGGGCAGGTGACTCATGGGTGGTGGGGAGTAGACAGGCGAAGGACCAATGGGTGGAGAGTGGGCAGGTGAGAGTGGGAGCAGATGTCGGGAGGATGGTGGGTAGGTAGAGAGAGGGTGGGCGGGGAGAGAGAGGGAGGGTGGGCAGAGGGAGGGTGAACATGGGCTGAAAGAATAAAGGAGAGCAGACAGGCAGTGAAGGAAGGATATTTACAAAATTCTCCATGATTACTGAGCTGGCACTGCACAGTGTGTGTGTGTGTGTGTGTGTGTGTGTGTGTGTGTGTGTAGGGCGTCTGGCTGCTCTGCCTTCTGATAGACTTTACTGCCAAGTGACAGAAGGCCATGGCAGTTTGCACCTCCAGCCCTCAAAGCCGTACCATAATCGTCTTAACTCCATCCACATTTACTGAGCTTCTCCCCTGGGGCTGGCTCCCCATGCAGGGGTGACTCCGCCTCTTCATCGCCAGAGCTGGGTAATCCCTGTTCAAAGCGTGAGTGGTGACTTCTGCGCACAGCCCTCCTTCCCAAACACGTGTGCACGTTGCTTCCCGGCTTAACACTTTGCCGCCGCCTGTGCTTCACGGGCAAGAGCAGGTTCCCAGACACTCAGAGCCCCTCCCTTCCTGGTGCCAGCCTACCTCATCAGCTTATCTCCCACCCCTGTTTGCTCTTCATTAAACCCTTCAGAGCACGTGACCCCATGCATCCGCACGACCCAGCCTCTAAGGATCTATCTGTACATGCTGCTCTCTCATCCTAGATCACTGTTTTTCTCTGCCTCTAGGACAGCGGTTCTCAACCTGTGGGTAGTGACCCCTTTGGGGGGGTGGCATATGAGATGTCCTGCATGCCAGATATTTACATTATGGTTCATAACTAGCAAAAGTACAGTTATGAAGTAGCAACAAAATTATTTTATGGTTGGGGGTGTCCTGGCTGCTTTTGTGTGTCAATTTGACACAAGCTAGAGTCATAAGAGACGAGTCTCAGTTGAGGAAATGTCTCCGTGAGACCCAGCTGTAAGACATTTTCTCAATTAGTGATCAGTGGGGGAGGGCCCAGCCCACAGTGGGTGGTGCCACCCCTGGGCTGGTGGTCCTGGGTTCTATAAGAAAGTAAGACTGAACAAGCCATGATGAGCAGCAAGCCAGTAAGCAGCACCCCTCCATGGCCTCTGCATCAGCTCCTGCCTCCAGGTGCCTGCCCTGTTTGAGTTCCTGTTCTGACTTCAGTGATCAACAGTGATATGGAAGTGTGAGCCAAATAAGTCTTTTCCTTCCCAAGTTGCATTTTGGTCATGGTGTTGCATCGCAGCAACAGAAACCCTAACTGAGACAAATTGGTACCAGCATAGTGGGGTATTGCTGTGATAGACCTGACCGTGTTTTTGAGAGGATTGTGGAAGGCCTTTGGAACTTTGGGTTAGAAGAGCCATTGAGTGTTAAGAGGTCAGTGGGATGTTCTGTGGGAACTTGGAAGATAAGACTGTTGAGAGCAGTGCAGAGGATGGAGGCCTGGCTCGTGAAGTTTCAAAGGGAAGTTTGAAGACTCTATCAGGGCCATTTGTTATTTTGAATTAAGATCCTGTGGTTCTGGTTAGCTGGGGCTGAAGAATCAGCTATGATTAACAAGATACCAGAACTACTAAATTGAAACTTTTTTTGCTGGGTTACTTGATGCTGGTTAGCTGGAGCTAAGAAATTAGTGGTGATTAAGAAGAGATCAGCATCACCGAGGTGAAATCTGGGAAGTGTTTTCTGGAGCACAAAGAAGCTGTGTTCCAGAGTCGGCCAAGGTTGTACTTTATGCTGGCAGCTGGACTTGGTAATGTCTTAGTCACTCACGTGGAACTGGTTTGGAAGGCATGAAGGGGTCATGGAGAGCAGCTGAGGCTTGGCACTGTGAGATGCCAGGACAGCCCAGTTGCAGCAGAAGACCCAGCGTTTTGGAGATGCCACCAAGAACAGCAGCAGCTGTGGAGTGGAGGCTGGTGGAACCTAGAAGACAAGCTGTGTGTGCTGCAGAGGGTGGAGCCGGAGAAGTGACCCAAGCCCTTTGGAGGAGACCAGAAGATCGTGAGTGGACCCCAGACATTGGATGGTTGGAATTTGGTTTTGCTTTGATATGATTGTGACTGTGCCCTGATTTTTCCTCTTGAAGTAAGGAAGTATTTTGCTGGTGCCCCACAGTTAAGAGACTTTGGATTTCAAAAGACTGGATTTTAATAGAAATTGGCTATTTTAAAGGGACTGAAATTTTAATGTCTTTGAATTTAGAAAGACTGGGACTTTTAAAGTAATTTTTTTTTTCAAGACAGGGTTTCTCTGTGTAGCTTTGGTGCCTGTCCTGGAACTTGCTCTGTAGACCAGGCTGGCCTCGAACTCACAGAGATCCACCTGGCTCTGCCTCCTGACTGCTGGGATTAAAGGCGTGTGCCACCACCGCCCGGCTAAAGTTATTTTTTAATGTGAGACATTGGGTATGAAAAAGGAAGGGTTGTGACTTAATAGTGATGTTTGTGTGTCACGTTGACAAGGGGTCAGTTGTACTGGCTGGTTTTGTGTCAATTTGACACAAGCTAGAGTCACCAGGGAGGAACCTCAGTTGAGGAAATGCCTCCTTGAGACTCAGCGTAAGGCATTTTCTCATTTAGTGATTAATGGTAGAGGGTCCAGCCCATGGTGGGCGATGCCATCCCTGGGCTGGTGGTCCTGGATTCTATAAGAAAGCAAGATTTGCAGCCATGATGAGCAAGCCAGTAAGCAGCACCCTTCCATGGCCTCTGCATCAGCTCCTGCCTCCAGGTTCCTGCCCTGTTTGAGTTCCTGTCCTGATTTCCTTCAGTGATGAACAGCAATGTGGAAGTGTATGCCAAATAAACCCTTTCCTCCACAAGTTGCTTTTTGGTCATGGCGTTTCATTGCAGCAATAGAAATCCCAACTAAGACAGGGGTCATCACACCATGAGGAACTGTACTGAAGAGTTGCAGCATTAGGAAGGCTGAGAACCGCTGCTCTAGGCAATGTCTCACTCTTGAAGCACAGTTCTGGCTTGTATCACATTTCACTTCCACAGCTGGAGCCACCTTATCTCCTGCCCAAACCGATCCTTCCACATCATGCTTGTTCTTGAAGGATTTACCCTGCTGCCCAGACCAGAGACCCAAGGGGACCCCAGGATGTCTCTCCATCCCTCACGAGCACCAAACACCACAGGGCCGCAGCGGTCCTCATGTAGCCTTTGCTCTCCATCAGTCACCACAGAGGCACAGCACCTCCCCCAATGGCTGCCTGCCCAGACCCCTGCCCTCCAGCCACACCCTGGCAATCTGCAGTAGAGCTTCAGCCGGGGCCCACCTCTGCTCGGAGAGACTTAGAATGAAACCTCCAGTCCTCTCCTGGTGACAGAGTCTGTCCCTTGGGCCTGGGACCACCCAGTTCTACCTCCTGTCCAGGGGCTTCTCTCCAGCCCTCTAAGCAGCAGGGGCTGGAAATCCCTGCCTTAAGCAGAGTCTGGTTCTTCTGCCCCCTCGGCCTGGAGATCCACAGTGATTACCACCATCACAGTGCAAAAATCACAGCAGCAGCTGCTGTTCTAGAATTCACTGTGCTGGCCTCGGCACTCGATGCTTTCCAGGCAAACTCAACGGGTCCATGCAGGAAGAGAGGCTTACTGATCCATGCCAACCCCGTTTGATCAGTGAGGAGACTGAGACAAAGACCATCAGTGACCACCCCGCTCTTAGCAAGTGCAGTCAATATTTGAGCGCAGGCAGCCTGCTGTCAATCTTAACCATTCACACACACCGGTGAGCACGTAGATACGAGAGCGCACACGTACCAATCCTGGCACCAAGCACTAGCCTTGTTTTGACCTCTCATCCTTATGACTTCCTTTGACCAATAGAAAGCCAGGAAGCATGAAGGCCTGGGAAAGCCTGGACATTGGAACTGAGCTGTGTTGGGGCTGAATGCCTTGGGCGGCCTCCACCCACAGGGTTCTTTGCCCGGAGAAGTTCAGCATCTAACCTGTGCTGCTTCCCAGCATGGCAAAGCCCTGTGGGTAGAGGCCTCCCTAGGCATTCAACCCCAGCACAGCTCAGTTCCAGTGTCCAGGCTTTCCCATGGCAGGAGCAAGCTCCAGGGACATCAGCAGGGAGGTACCCCACTGAGCCCCAGCAACCCACAAATTTGGAAGAACGTTGGAAGCCATGGCCAACTCCAGCCTCTGGCTTGGTTTATCTTTGGATATTTTTGTTTAGACAGGGTCTTGTGTAGCCCAGGCTGGCCTGGAAGTTGATATGTAGTGGAGGATGGCCTTGAACTTCTAATTCTCCGTCTCCACATACCAGGTGCTGGGATTAAAGGCGGCACTACTATGCCAGGTCTTACCTGTGCTGGGGATGGAACCCAGGACTTCCCAATGCTAGGTTAGCACAGCCTTTGGTTCATCTTTTAACCTCAGTTTCCCCATTTGAAAAGCAGAAACAGTGCCTCTTGCCTTTCAGGTTTGCTGTGAGGACTGAGTGTAGGTGACCTCCCCAGACAAGATGGTCACCAGTGAGTGGGACCAGCATACAACTTTATGCATTGTGACTTAGGTCCAGGCCACCCTCCCATCCCCAGGTGACCCAGGAGCACAGTTTTCTACTACTTCCTAGTATTATCCTCTGTGTCTGTGGTCCATGTGGTGCTGGGCACATGGCACCAGGCAGGATGATGCCTTCCATGCCCTAGAGCAGTCGGCTCTGAGACCCTGAGGTTCCAAGGACTTATCCCATCCAGATGTGAACAAATTTTCCAGGGCAGCTGTATCATGGGCACATGAGAAGCCTGGTCTGCCCCTATCTGGCTATAAAGCACATCCACATTTGAATTCTCACTGTGCCACAACTTGGCTCAGGCCTGCTTGAAGCAGGAAAATAAGACAGCAGTGCTGCTATGCTGAAAACATCGCCAAGGTCACTGTCCCCCAAACCAACAGTGTGTACAGGGCAGGTGAATTCAAGACAGTGGCCCGTGAGCTCAGCCTAAGCTTCTCCCCCACCCTCCCCACCCTCCCCCATGCACCATTACACCGGATATTTCAATAATGACTCTTGTTTGGATACAACCTCTATTTGGGCATTGTTGTCTAGGGCTGGGGACCAGGGACTATCATTACAAAGTTATTGCAAACAGCCTTTTTTGTTTTTTGAGACAGGGTTTCTCTGTGTAGCTTTGGTGCCTGTCCTGGAACTCTCTCTGTAGACCAGGCTGGCCTCGAACTCAGAGATCCGCCTGCCTCTGCCTCTGCCTCTGCCTCCCGAGTGCTGGGATTAAAGGCATGCACTGCCACCACCCAGCTCCTCTTTTCTTTTTAACAAGATGCAAATGTCCCCAAATTAGTGGTGTTGGCTGCACAACTCTGAATATACTGACGATAAACCACTGAGTCATAGGCTCCCACAGAGTGGATTTGTGGCTCATAAACTATCTAAAGCTGTACAAATTGTGCTTGCTCTTCCAGAGGACCCAGGTTCAGTTCCCAGCATCTACATGGCGGCTCACAACCACCTGTAACTCAGTTACAGGGAATCTGATGCTGCCTTCTGATCTTTATAGCTGGTGCACACACATACAACATATACACATAAAATAATGTGGATCTGGGGATGTGGCTTGTCGAGTGCTTGCCTAGCATGCATGAAGCCCTGGGTTCCCAGTGCCACTTCAACCAGATTCGATGGAGCTAGCCCATAATCTCAGTTCTCAGGAGGGAGACACAGAAGGATCAGAATGGCAAGGCTGTCTTTGGCTACATAGTGAATTGAGGCCAGCCTGGGTTACAAGAGACCCTGACGACAAACAAAGCAAATTGGTGGGAACAGGGGGGAAAGAAAGGTAACAAAGCTCAGGGGATTTTACAGTCAAGGTAACCATGATCCGGGTTAGTTGTGGAGCAATATAGCTTCTGTGGAGCCCTGTTCCAGGCTCCATCTCCATCCCCTCTCCTGTCCCCACCATTGAGAGGTGACCATGGCCCAGACTTCTGGGGCAGAAGCCAGTTAGAGTCAGCTGGGTACTCACTCTTCCAAGCCTGGCTCCACTCAGCCAGGTTGTGAGATCCACCCAGGCCAGCCATCTCCAGGGTTCTGGCAGACGCTCTGCCACTGATCAGCCCCAGAGTGCCAGGTGACATGTGCTCAGTTTAGCAGACACGGTTCCAAAGTGCTTGTTGCAAACCCACCGTATTCCCACCGTGTTTCCATCCTTTCCAGACCAAATCCAGTCACAGCCACAGGCTGTTTTCTGCCTGGGAGTCGCCAGTATCAAAATCTAATCTCCATATTTATTTTTCAGCTCTGTCTGAAATCCACCTCCATCCCTCCATCATGGATGGCTGCTGTAGCAAGCTGAGAGCCTTAAGCTCTGGAACAAACTCTTGGAGTTGCAAAACTACATCCTCAGCTGAGAAATGGGACGATGCAAGAGATTACTGGCCATTGCTTACAGGATCCAGAGAAATGGTCCGGGAAATTGTGGGGTCCAGGGTCTACCTACCTGCAGCTGCTCCACCTACCTGCACAGCCTGCAGTTTACCCCTTCCCAAAACTCACTCACTCCCCTGAACATTCCCTGCTTAAGAAATGAGATCAGCCCCATGAGCAGTTTCCTCCTTCCTTCCCTCCTCCCTTTCTTCCTCCCTCCCTTTCTCCCTTTCTCTTCTGTCCCTCTTTCTTTTGAGAGAACATCTCATGTAGCCAGGCTGGCTTTGAACCACCATCCTCTTTGCTGGATCACAGCTATGCCCTGTGATACCCGACATGTACCAACAGTTTCTTATCCCACCACCCAAGTGTCTAAGCAGAAATATCAGTCCTCAAAGGTCAAGCCTTGCTATGTCCCCACAAAGCCTGAGACCTGACCCTAGGTGAGTATGCATTCTGAGATGTGTTCTGGCCCTAAATGGCCTGTCACAAGTGTGCTGGTCACATACTTCCCGCTTCCCTTTCCTGACTGTTTTTGAATCCTATCGTGGTTGAGCTGTTTTAACTTCTGGTTTTCTAAGTTTCTCAAGGTCAAGTTTATGCTAAAAGTAAATATGTACTCACATAATTGTGTTTTCAACTACTATTAAAATAAGAGCTATTTAGCCGGGTGGTGGTGGCACATGCCTTTAATCCCAGCACTCAGGAGGCAGACACAGGTGAATCTGTGAGTTCGAGGCCAGCCTGGTCTACAGAGTGGGTTCCAGGACAGCCAGGGCTGCCACATAGAGAAACTCTGTCTCAAAAAAATAAATAATAAAAACAAATAAATATAAGGGCTATCAACGTTATCAAGTTATCATCAAGCATTTGCTGTCTGGGCTTCAGGAACTTGAATAGCCTAGAAAGGGCTCAGAAGCTGACCTCCAAAATATTGTGGCCCTCAGTGTGTTTTGAGATGTCTCAAGCTTCTTCAGTGATCTCATGGAAACATGGACTGCCCAAGGTACCATTCACCCCATTCTCCAGATGAGGAAACTGAGGCCTGGAGAGTACCATTGGTACATGGTACCCTTTGCAGCTGGTGAGTGAGCCAGGAGCTTACTTCCATCAGAAAGCAAGGAGTGGAGTCTGGGATCTGGCATCCATGCCAGCTTTGTATAGTTGGAGAACCCTTAAAGCTGGGGGAGGGTGGGAACAGGAAGGCATTGCCTGCTCTTCCACTGGAACCAATGGTTAAAGAAACAGGAGGCTGGGGAGTAAGAGGCCACCATAGAACTTAGGCTTACGACCCCTGGGAAGATTAGGCTTTAGGGAGGACACCTTTCCAGGGCAGGCAACAGCTGAGGCTGGGGATATTATGCAGCTGTGTTGCAGGTGGTCCGTGGGAACCCCGAGCGCTTGCCTTTTATCTCCTCTAATTCTCTCTTGATGAGGATTTAGCATAATTGAAGTGGTGGCACCTGAGAGATAAATCAGCGGGAGCTTCTCCTGCGAGCTGTGGGATCACTCAAATCCCCAGCCGAGATATTAGGTCATTAGCGCCTCCCTAATCCAGGGGAGCTTAATCCAGCCTGCCTCACTCAGGAGCAGGCGGGGCAAGGCACCAGGAAACCGAGGCTGACACAGGACACCAATGATGGCGATGGAGCAGGTGGTTCTCCGTGGTCGAGGTGAAGGAGGCACTGGGGATAGAAACAGAAATGGCTGGTGGGGTGCCTGGGCCACAGAGGCAACCTGGCAGACCAGCTGCACTCAGCAGCCAATGCTTCTTGCTCCTCACCTTCAACCACACCTGTCCTGGATTTAAGGGTTGCCCAGTTGTACTGAGGGAAATGTAGGCCCTCATCCCCTGTTCCCACTTCTGATGAGGCTACTGCATGAGTAAGTGTCCGAGCTCACTTTCCAGCTGCAAAAGCTAACAGTGGTATCCAGTCTCCCTGGACCTCAGTGTCCTCATCTGGAGAATGGGGTAAATGATAACCTGGCTCCCATAGAGTAGGAGTTAAGGAACATTCCAGAAAGCTGCAGGCAGGCCTGACAGCCAGGTGCTGACCCGCGCCTCTTCCCAGGAACAAGTCACTAAGACAGGGTAAACTGCTGGCCAGGAAATACTTGAAGGGCACATAGGAGAGAAACACATGGGCATTCGTCTTTACATATAAGTCCTGGTGCTTTGGAGGGACGGTTCAGTGGGTTTGAAAGCAGGAGGACCTGAATTTGAGTCCCAGCACCTGGGTAAAGAGCTGGACATAGCTGCATGTGCCTGTAACCCCAGCACTGGAGGGAGGGTCCTGAGAGCTCTCTGGCTGGCCAGCCTAGCTTCCAGTTCAGTGAGAGAAGCCTGTTCTAAGGCAACAAGGGCAGAGAGCAACAGAGGAAGACACCTGACATCCTGCTTTGGCCTCTGCATGGGTATGTTAGGGCATGTGCACGCGTACACTCATGTGTATGCTACAAACACCATACATACATGTACACCATATACATACAACATAACATACATCCCATATACACAGACAGCATACACATACACACATACCATATATACATGTACACTACACACACACAAACACATCATAGACACATACACGCACAACACACCATACGCATGCCACCACCTCCTGGTACAGGCTAAGCCTTAAATGATTTTATAGTGTAGTATTAACTCGGCTGTGAGGTCCAGCAAAAGTTTCAGGCTCTTAGCTGGGTGTGGTGGTGCACACATTTTCAAGCCCAGTGCTCTGGAGGCAGAGGCAGGCAGATCTCTTTGAATCTGAAGCCAGACTGGTCTACAGAGTGACATACTGGACAGCCAGGGTTACATAGATCATCTAAAAAGAAAAAGTTACAGGCTTTTAGAATGTAAGAGGTATTTCATAAAAATGTACCACCAGGCCACATTCCACTCAAGGCTATTTGCTGTTGGAAGGAACCTCGAAGACTCAAAGATGTTCAGTGACCTAAGCCCACAGAGAGTGGGATGGGGGTCCTCCCAGGGGACAGATGCTGTCAGTCACCACTCAGTGACAGCAGCTTCAGTTTCGCAATCGAGAAAAGTCCTAGAGATGAGCAGTGGCTATGGCTTGCACATGAAGTGAATCCCACAGACTCATTTTTGAACACTTTGTCCCCCAGGTGGTGGCGCTGTTGTGGGGAGGTTGTAGCGCCTTTAGGACCAGAGGATGTGGGCTGCTAGTGATGGGCCTTGAGGTTTTATAGCCTCATCCCACTTCCTGTCTTCTCTGTGCTTCCTGTTTTACCAAGATCTGAGGAGATGAGGAAGCTCAGCGGCACACTCCCATGCCATGGCTCCACGCCTTTCCTCCATGATGGACCATATTCCTTCAAACTATGAACCCAAACAAGCCCTGTTGTAAAACATTATTTCAAGGTGGGTTACTTTTGTTTATGCTCTGGAACGTTTGTTGAATGATGCAAAGATGTGTTTGATTAAATAAAATTCACCTGTGGTCAGGAGGCTGCGTCAGCAACTAGCTGACAGGAAGTGGTAGGGATGGGCCAGGTGAGAAAGGGTTTATAAGGAGGGTGAGGAGACACATGAGGGCTTTTTGTAGGACACGAGCAAGGAGAAGAGGTGGGCTGCTTGCTATTCAGCCTCTCTGAAGAGCAGAATTCCACCTTAGCCTTTGAATCTTAAGTTCTTTAGAGGGACAGAGGTTTGGTTAAGTTCCCTTCATAGCTTTGCAAGAGCTGGAGCCAGAGGAACAGATTTCCCCTGGCTATGTACGGCCCTTGCGGCAAGACCACTGCTGGTAGAGGAGGAGTTGCAGTTGCTGCCTCGGACAGCTGTGGCTTAGAAGGCAGAAACGATTTAAGAAAGGACAACAATTGGTGCCCAACATGGGGCACCAAAATGCTGTTCTTAGTTTGGGGCTCTTTTTGGGGGGCCTGCCAACCAGCTCCCAAAATCTCTAATATCTCTCTCTCTCTCTCTCTCTCTCTCTCTCTCTCTCTCTCTCTCTCTCTCTCTCTCACACACACACACACACACACACACACACACACACACACACACACAGAACTCACCTGAATGTGAGATGCTGCACAAACCCAAAGATGATGCCAGCCTGCACAGTGGGTTTGGGGTGCTGGCCACTCTGGAAGAATACTCAATCCATGGGGTTTCTGTATTAGTCAACCCCTTGCTAAGCCTTTGGCCTGGAAGAGTTGACCTCAGCTAGTATGACAGGTGGCTGGAGCCTGGGGAGCTGGGGGTGGGCAAGCAGTGTCCCCAGGATGGATGCCTGACTCCCTCTTTTAAGGCATCATGACGTCATCAGGGGTCTGAAAAAGAAATGAAATTAAAGGAGTGTTATAGGATGACCCCCAAACTCAGAAGACCTGGTCAGAGGTGGTGCTGGATATGTGTGGAGGTGGGGTCTTCTGGGGCCATACCTGTGGCCAGGCCTGAATCTGATGTTTCAGACATTTTGTCTGGGCAGTCAGGTAAATGGGTGTGTGTGCATGCATGATATAGCACATGTGTGAAGACCAGGAGACAGTCTTGGCTACAGTGAGACACAGACCTCCACTGAGTAGAAGGCTATCATGTTATGTGCCGTATTCTACCACAAGCAGCTAATTTCATATGCCAACTTGATTGGACCACTAGGTACCCAGAGAGTTGGTCAAATGTTATTTGAGGTATTTTCTGGAAGAGAGGAACACACTGAGGTTCCAGGTGAGTGCATTATTTGGGGGCTGCCTTTCAACCCCCTGCCCTCGGTGACAGTTCTAATACAAGCTTACTGGATGTTTGCCGCTGCCCTGGGAGGTGTCAACAAGCTGTTCTCTCCACAGTGACACACAGGAAGTACCACAAAAGGCTTGGATAAGAAAGGGGGGGGGCTCCATAGAGAAGCTATCTGCCACTAGGAAGTGGCAGAGCTGGGCTGTGCATGGGTCTGTGTAGTCACTCAAGGTTTAAATGTGCTTGCAGATGCTCACCATTAAGCCACAGTTACTGTTTTGTCCTCCAAAAAAATCTCATCAACACCGGGTGTTTAATAACATTGAGAGAGAGGAGAATGAGATTTGGTGATGCTGTGTCCAGATGGAAATACAGTGCTCCACTGAGTGAAGCCCAGCATGATGCTGGAAGGAGAGGCATCAAATTGGCTCCTCCTGGCACCGTCCCCACCAATTGATTCCATGACTAATGGACCATGTCCTACTAGAGCCGTAGTGAGCCGTTCCTGTAATATCAGATAGCTTAAGTGTCCTCACTGATACCACGAAACCTGTTTTTCTTTCTCATCACATCTACCAATAGTTATTTCTCAGCCTCAAATAGATGCAACAGGCATAGGAACATTGATTGATTCATAGAGAGCCCTGGGGACTGATTTATCCAGGAACGAATACATCTTCCTACCCCAATAGTACCCTAAGGAAAGGGCAGAGATATGGGTTGAAATCTCTGTCCTTGCTGCCTTTTGAAACTGTGTTACCCTAGGGGAGGCACCCAACCTCTCTGTGCCTAGGTTTCCTTATGCACAGGACTGGAATGACATGCCCAAGTCAAGGTGCGTCAGAATGTCTGATGCAGAGATCAGCCCCTGCTCATTTGCCACCTAAGAAGAGCTTGCTACTGGTAATTGGTAATTTAGACCTCCTGGTTTTTTAATCTAAGTTCAGTTTGCCCCACTTCAAATGTGTGTCTTTAAATAATTAACTTCTTTCCATATTTTAATCTTCAAAGCCCTCAGTGCCTGCAGACTTAGCAAGCGGCTGACTATGAAAGCAATTAAATTCTCCCCGGAGCTGATGGTGGCGGGTGGCTGGGGGTGTGCAGCCTGGAGGTCAGAAACATGGAGAACTGTGCCGACTAGTTTCAGCTTATGCCTTTACTCCCAGCACTAGAGACTAGCACTGTGCCGACTAGTTGACTAGCTTGTGCCAACACAAGCTAGAGTCATTTTGGGAGAGAACCTCAACTGAGAAAATGCCCCCACCAGACTGGCTAGAAGGTAAGCCTGTGGGGCATTTTTCTTGATTGATGGTTGATATGGAAAGGCCCAGCTCACTGTGAGCAGTGTCCCGGCCTGGGCTGGTAATCCTGGGTGCTATAAGAAAGCAGGCCCAGCACTGGGGAGGCAGAGGCAGGTGGATCTCTGTGAGTTCGAGGCCAGCCTGGTCTACAGAGTGAGTTTCAGGACAGGCTCCAAAGCTACACAGAAAAACCCTGTCTCAAGGGAAAAAAAAAAAAGAAAGAAAGAGAGAAAAAGCAGGCTGACCAAGCCAGTGAACAGCACTCCATGGCCTCTGCTTCAGTTCCCTATTTCCTGACTTTCCTGGATAATGGACTACAAGCCATAAGATGTAATAAACCCTTCCCTGAAGTTGCTTTTGGTCATGGTGTTTTAACACAGCAACAGAAAGCAAACATGGACAGGTGCCAAACAGCCTCTGGCACAGGAATTCCAAACGACAGAGACAAGCTTTGGGGAACCAGAGCTGAGCAGTGGCCATGGACCTCAGGGTTAGGCAGGGTCTTACTATGTAGACCAGGATGACCTTGAACTCACAGAGATTCACCTCCTCCTACTCTCTAGCGCTGGGAATAAAGGCTTGTGCTACCACACCAGCCCTGATCTCTGTACTCCGTGAAGACTATGCAGAGGGGTCTTTTGGACTGACCCCAGCACACTCCTGTGGTAACCCTAGAAGTCTCCCTTCCAGAGTATCCACAAGGCCAGACAGGGTTATCACCCCATCATCTTCCCAGATACCAGGAGTAAGCCAGCCAAGAGTCACAAGCCAGGGGACATCTGTCAGCAAGATGTCCTCTCTGCCTTGAAAATGCAGTTCACTTTGCAAATCAGCAAACATATTCACAAATTAATTCTCTCATAAAAGGATGGGATGGCACAGTGGGTCTTTCTAGCTACGATCTCAGGATGCCTGTATTCAGACTCAAGATTGATCCCAGCTGCTTTGTGACTGTTAAGGCTTGGAGATGAAGTGCTCCCCCTCCCCACCCCCCACTCCCTACCCCCCACCCCACCCCTGCAAAGACTCAAATGGCAGAGCTTGGTCCTCAGCTGGTAGGTCAATCATTGCTAAGGGAGTGGATTCCCAGACCTAACCAATGGGTTCACAATTTGGTGATGTTATTGGAAGGTGGCAGAAATCTTAGAAGGTGGGGCCTGGTTGGAAGCACCAGGACAGCGAGTGGGTGGGTAGGTGGGAGCATTTCCTGGAAGGGTATGTCTGTCCCTGATCTCTCTCCCTCTCTCTCTTCCCCCCTCCCCCTCTCTCTTCTCACACTTGCCACTGTGATGCTCTGTCTTCCCACAGCCTGGAGATCAGTCCTCTCTCTTTTGAAAAGTTCTCTTGGGCATTTGTCACCGCGAAAGGAAGCCAAATGACATGTCGACAGCGTTCTCTGGGCTGCGGTTGTCGTCTGTGGAAAGACAATATGTAGTCTTTCTTTGCTGTCTGTCTTAGGGTTTCTATTGCTGTGCTGAAACACCATAACCAAAAGCAACTTGGGGAGGAAAGGGTTTATTTTACTTATATTTTCACATCACAGTTCATCATCAAAGGAAGTCAGGGCAGGAACTCAAACAGGGCAGGAACCTGGAGGCAGGAGCTGATGCAGAGGCCATGGAGGGGTGCTGCTTGCTGGTTTGCTCAGCTTGCTTTCTTATAGCACCCAGGACCACCAGCCCAAGGATGGCAACACCCACCCACAATGAGTTGAACCTACCCCATCAATCACGACTTAAGAAAATGCCCTACAGGTTTGTGCACAGCCCAATCTTAGGGAGACATTTTCTCAATTGAGGTTCCCTCTTCTCTGATGACTCTAGCTTGTGTCAAGTTGACATAAAATTAACTGCCATACTGTCTCTTTCTGCGATCCTAGGGTAACTGAGTTTGTGATAGAGAGATGGCCATAAGCTCTCAATCATTTGTCACTAAACGGATCAAAAATTAGTTCACCAAATTATTACACATTTGTTATGTGTTGAGTTGAAGCTTGCCTATATATATAAGTTCAACTCTATGAAGATAATTGTTTTGGACTCAATGTTTGTGTACCCTCCCCCCCTCCAAAAGTGCAGAGGTTGTCACCCTAAGCTCCAGGGGGGATAGAGATAGGAGGTGATGCAGTCACGTGGGTTGATTCGTGCCTCCATGAAAGGGACCCCAGTTCTCCAGGGCTCTCTCTGTCACATAAGGGCTGAAGGCCACAGTCTAGAGAGAGCTTTCCCCAGAAGCCAGCCTCGTTCTTGGATTTCCAGCCTCCAGAGTGGTGATAGATAAATCCCTGCTGTTTCCACGTTAACCAGTCTATGGTACTTTGTCCTGTCAATCCAAACTAAGACAATTCACACGTGCTACAGAAAACATGGCACACTATTTGCAAGAAAATTGACTCCGTTTTCCTTTCTCAGTAGTTTACTCAGGCTGTATTTTTAAAAGTAGAATTTCTGTTTGTGCAGAGACATGTTTTTGAAGCCAAACAAGATTCTATTATAAATTCAGTGCCTTTTTAAAATTTTGATTTGGCGAGTCCCTGCTTTCATTTTTCCACAAGTTTTCGTCTTGTCTGATGTCAAGACTGTATTCAAGTTACCTTGGCCTTGACCCAAAGTGTCTCACAGCAAATTGATAAGACCCTCAAAACCCAAGACTTCAAGCACCTTGGGACATCAGAAAAAAAGGCTAGATATGAGTGTGTCCCTCCACCCACCACCCCTTCGTCTCTCCATCCTCCCATCCCTCTGTCTATCCCTCAGTCCTTTCCTTCATCAATGTCAACATGCCCATTCGGTGGCAGCTCTGGTGCTAAGTGTATAAAGATGAAATTCTGGCTCTAGTTCAAACCTACCTTCTGCAGCGAAGCTGGATCAGACCCAGGTCAACCTTGTCCCCACAACACACCCATGCTAGAGTGTCTTGGCCTGCTAGTCCTGTAGGAACCACTTCCTCCAGCACTGGATCCTGAGTCACACTTGCTTTAAATTTACACTGGATTGTCCCTGTGTGTCCTTCCAAGATATTTCACTAGGAGAGACATTGGGTGCAAAAGCCAACGTTCTTATTGCCAGCAAAGCAAGTGGCCCAAAGCATTGCCTTTTATGATGAAGAGTCCCATGTCTCAGCAAAGCACAAGGCTTCTGCATTCAAAAGGGAATCAGGTCAATTATTTTACTGCTCTGGTGTTTCAGCCTTGTCCGAGTAAGTCCTCGATCTAGAACACTGAGGACAAGGACGGCAGATGTTCCTTGTGACCTTGCCCCTCCCTCTGAGGAAAAGCTCTGTCCTAGATTTTAAACCTTCAAGAAGGCAGAAAGTGTCCAGAGCAAACAGCTCTCAAAACAAAGTGTGAAAGCAAGTCAGGAGGGTTTTTTCCAGCAAGAAAATGGGATTTGTGCTCTTGGGGAGGCAGATACACACACACACACACACACACACACACACACACACACACACACGATGCTGTGATCAGATATCAGGAACCCTAACATGCATTTATCTCCTTTAAGAGTTATTCATAAAATAACTAAAAATGATCCTTGGGCTGCTTATCTCAAGCCCAGCACGATGCTTTGCTTACATGCATATCTTCATCCATCTTTACAACAGCCCCCTGATACTATGCCTATCACTTTACAGATGAGAAAACAGCTCCAGAGAAGCGAGGGGACTTGGCTTAGGCTGCAAAGGCAGAAATTACAACCTGGACATTGACCCAGGGTAGGATGGGTCCAGAGCTGAGCACTTAATCTCCAGGAGATACCTGAGCTATAAAAAGGGAAGGTGACTTCCCAGAGAAAGCCACCCAGCACCCGGCTCCCCTTCTTCCTGTTTCCTTTGATTACCGGATGCAGTCTGGACATTCTCTCGTGGCAGTACATACTGGTCTAGATTATATTTTGAATTCTCTCAGCACGTTTGGTGCAAAAGCCAGTGTTCCTGTTATAGCAAATCAAGCCAGGCAAAGCGCTGCATTTTACAATGGAGTCATCTGGCCTCAGTATCCCAGCAGGGGCCTCAGGCACCACGGAGCTGAGCCAAAGCATCTTGAATCCCTGAGTCCTGACCCCAGAACCCAAGGTCTTCTCTTCCTAATCCACGTGGAGTGGTGCTGGGTGACATTGCTGGGGACGTGTGAGCAAAGATGTATTCAGCCCAGGTAGAGTACTGACAACAAAGAAATGGTTTTACTAAGTCCAGCTTAGGTGAGGGGTCCTTTGCAGGACACAGGTGACTCAAGGCCCACTATATCGTTGAAAAGCCCACTGCACCATGAAGACGTGAGACAGAACCTGGCCTTGGACACAGGGATCACCTGATACAAACTGACTGTTCAGGGTTGCCACGTCCACCTCCCAGGCACCATCTGCACCAGGAAGCCATGAGTCCCCTAGCACCCCATAGTCCCACTGGTCTCCACCTGCCCTCTCTACATCCCCAGGAGGCATCTGTAGCTGACAGTGGACATCTAGCTGGTATGGTAGTATACACAAATAATTCAGCACCCAAGAGTTCTACCTCTTTCTGTAGTGCGATGGTCCTGGGTTCCGCAGTTAGCAAGTTCTTTGCAGACTCTTCTTGGTAGAGATAAAGCTGGTCTTTCTTTGCCAGCAAAGCCACCCAAAGTCACATGTCACTACCCAGATTCGTCTCACTCCCCAAAGTGTGGTGGGATCAGGAATTTTAAGTCAGCTTTGACCACAAAGCAAGTTGAAGGCCACCCTGGGCTATGTGAGACCAGATCTCAAAAATTCAATAAAAATATTTTCAAAAAGCCTTTTAAATGCTTCTCATAAAAATAAAGACTAAGCACATGTCAAAACTCCATTGCACTCTACACCGAGGGAACTCAGGGTGGTAAGCTGCTTCCAGAAGCAACTGTGGATTGGAGCATTGACAGGCAGAACCACACTTTGGGGAGTGAGACAAATCTGGGCAGTGACATGTGACTTTGGGTGGCTTTGATGGCAAAGAAAGACCAGCTTTATCTCTACCAAGAAGAGTCTGCAAAGAACTTGCTAAATGCGGAACCCAGGACCACCGCGCTACAGAAAGAACACTGGATAATCACCATCTCCAGAGAACCTCCCAAGCCAGCCCGCTATGGAAGCAGTAGGGGAACTATGGTCGCGTGATTGAAAATGGCCCCCATAGGCTCCTAGGGAGTGGCACTATTAGGAGCTGTGGCCTTGTTGGAGTAGTGTGGTCTTATTGGAGGAAGTGTGTCACTGGGGGCAGGCTTTGAAGTTTCCGGAGCTCATGGCAGGCCCAGCGGCGCTCTTTCTTCCTGTTGTCTGCCGATCTGGATATAGAATTCTCAGCTCCTTCTCCAGCACCATGTCTGCTTGCTTGTCGTCATGCTTTTCCCACCGTGATGACAATGGACTAAACCTCTGAACTGTAAGCCAGCCCCAATTAAATGTTTTCCTTTAGAAGAGTGGCCGTGGTCAAAGAAAATAGACACCCTAACTAAGACAGGAAAGCCAGGAGGTGGAGACACGTAGACACTGCCCACCGCAGTCCTGGTTTACATTACCTTTCCTTTGGAAAGCTCCAGAAGCAAACACCCTCTGTTTTATCCACACTGGTCAGACACACGGGGGCTATTAGTTCCCCAAGCCAAGCTGTCTGCTCCCTTCCAGTAGGCTGAATGTGGACACCAGGCTTTGGCCATCCTGCTTCTCATTCTCCACCATTGTCGCCCCCTGTAGACCTCAGGCTCTGCCCCTTATAGCTCTCAAGTCCCCCTCCCCCTCATCTGCCTGCTTCTCTTGGGCATTCATGACCCCCAAACCAAGACTGAGTATTAATAAAAGATACACAAAGCTGGGTGTGGTGGCACACGCCTTTAATCCCAGCACTCCGGAGGCAGGGGTAGGTAGATCTCTGAGTTCAAGGCCAGTCTGGTCTACAGAGCAAGTTCCAAGACAGTCAGGGCTACACAGAAAGAACCTGTCTCGAAAAACCAAAACAAAACAAAAGATGATGATTCTGTAAGCCCCTAAAGGTTCCAAACAATGAGAGAAACCAAGTGGATTCCTATAGACGGTGTTTAATGTACCCGTCTTCTCTCAGGCTCCGTTCGCGTGGAGGTCATCAACTGCATTGTTGTGTCACTCGGCAGCTGCCCAAGGGGACAGGCGCTGCATCTGCTCCAGAGATGGTGCCAGTTGAAGATTAAATGAACCCCTCGTGGCCAAGATTCCCAAGGCAAGGTGATAAATATGTCCCCACAGCTTTACAAAGCAAAATACTTCTTGACGCGCTGTTGCGGGGTGCAGGAAAAGTTAAATGGGGTATGAAAAATGCCCAAACTCAAACCCACAGGAATCTGAGTCCCTTGTCTCGGTGTCCTACAGCACTGGCCTCCTGGTGTGGCAGTTCCCACCCCCCCACCCCCCCACCCCCACCATCATCACCTCCTACCCTGAGCCAACTCCTCTCCTGGAGACTGACACTGACCCCAAATTTCCTGCCACCATGTTAAGGGCACCCCTGAAACTCTAGTTCATCACCTGGTGAGGCAGGTGCTGCCTGGTAGTCCGTGTTCCACTAAAGCCCAGAGCCACCTAGGTGACAGTGCCTGATACAGAACCCAGCTGGACTGCTCGGGAGACCACAGTGCACCTGCCCGCTGTGGCCTGGGAGAGGCACTTCGTGTATCAGCTGCTGGAAGAGACAGCCATTTCAGGAAGGGGGCCTGCCAGGCTGTGCTCACCCCAAACCAGGCCAAACAGGCTCTGTATAGATGCCCCATGGCAGTGGTATCCTTTCAGGCCTGAGGGCAGCCATGAGCGGGTCAATGGGTCCTGGGGAGAAGGGGAGGTGTAGAGAGGGAACCTGCCAAGCATGCTAAGGTGTGGCTAAACACCACCAACTCTTCTCTGAATACTGCTCTCAGGGTTTTGCCTTTCCTGGACCATACCATCACCCCAGCTGCCCATCAGAATTCCAGGGAGACCCCACAGGGGGGCACTGCCCATTACAGGAATACACAATCAAGGCTTGAGAGCTGATGCTCAGCCAGGGCTGGACCAAGAACCCTGCCCCGCGGAGCCTTTTGTTGGCCACGCAGGAAAGCCACAAGTTCGGTGATGTTCCAGAACCCATTGTCACGGCTGCGCAAGTCTCCCCTTCACCTGCTTCCCCAGCCCTTCACAAAGCAATGCTGTTCACTTGATACTGGCCCGAGTATTCACACCACTGTAATTGGCAAGTGCCATATTTGAGGAAGTTTTCTTTCTACAAAGCTAGCCATTGTCAGGGCATCACATACCACCCATCCACAGCAGCCTCAGCCTGGGTGCCCCTGTCCGCTCATGCATGCTCTGTTAGCAATGCTTGCACTGCTGTGAGAAGAGACAGAGACGAGGCTAAGAGAGAAAATGGGGCAAAACTCCTGCACCTGTATGGTGGCATGCTAGGTGCTGTGCCCTGTACTGTGACAATAATTCACTCACTGCTCACAAAGACCAGGGAGCTTAAAAGTGAAGTCACCCAGCTGCCCTGATGCATGGAGAGGGGAGAAAACCTGCCTTGGGGTCACATAGCCATGGCACAGCAGGCCTGGCTGGACAGTCAGAGCAGAACCTAATCCTAGCCCTGAAGGGGGAACCCCATGGGACACCCCTCCACCCCACCCCATGTCTTCTCACTAGCCTGGACCTCCTCAAGTAAGTCAGGCTGGTCGGCCAGCAAGACCCAGGGACCCCCTGTCTCTGCCTCCCCAGCACGGGGATATCAGGCGTGTATTACCATATGGGTTTTAAAGAATCAAATTTAGATCTGCAAGCATCTGCAACAAGAACTTCACTGGCCGAGCCCTGAATGGGGCGTCTAGATTGACATCCAGACCTTGCATGCCCAGGGAGAACTAAGAGAGGAAGATGGCCTCCAGGGAGGGTGGCTAACCTAAGGAACTTGTGCTGGCTAGTTTTATGTCAACTTGATACAAGTTAGAGTCACCCGAGAAGAGGGAACTTCAGTTGAGAAAATGCCTCCATGAGATCTGGCTGTAAGCAAGCCTGTAGGGCATTTTCTTAGTGAAGGATGGGAGTGGGCCCAGGCCATTGTGGGTGGGGCTATCCCCTACCCTGAACTGGTGGTCCTGGGTTCTATAAGAAAGCAGACTGAGCAAGTCATGAGGAAGAAGCCAATAAGTAGCACTCCTCCATGGCCTCTGCATCAGGTCCTGCCTCCAGGTTCCTGCCCTGTCTGAGTTCCTGCCTTGGTTTCCCTCAGTGTTCTGTTACTCCCGATATGTAAGTCAAGTAAACCCTTTCCTCCCCAAGTTGCTTTTGGTCATGGTGTTTCATCACAGCAATGGTAACCCTGACTAAGACAGGACTCAATCAGATGGAGAACAGAGAGCCCGCTCTGGGGAGAGAGAATTCTGGATGCCGACTTAGAGGAGAGGAGAACTGGAGAATCAGAGAAGGGGCAGCCTCAGCACCCCTCCCAAAGATGCTAGGTCTCTGCCTGGAGCCTCTCAGCTTGGCTGGTGCAGGCAGCAGGGAGGAGAAGTGGGAAGGCAGAGAAAATAGGCTGAGTTTCCAGTTCCTGCCATGGGCCAGGCCCCTCACCATGTCTGCAGAGCCCTGGGGTTCCCATAATACCCTTTGAGGACCCCACCCCCCACCCCCCCGCCCGGCCCTGCCAGCTTCTCTCTCCTGCTTTTGTTCCTGCACCTCTCTGCCAGGCCACAGAGAACTGAGGACCGCCAGGCTCTGATCCCCCTTGCTCCTGGACCCCCCATCAGATCCCGTCTGAATTCAGTGATGGCGCAGCTGCTAATTAGCATGGTGACCTTGAACAAGCTTCTGGGGCCCTCACAGACAGAACGGAGTCGTGAAGGTCACCTGGCTGCAAAACCTTTTAAGCAAATGAAGGACCCACCCGGGGACAGCAAGCCCTACATTAACATGCTTTTGCAATTTCAGCCTTTGCTGCTCCCACTGTCCTCAAATGATGGGTGAAGAAATGGAGGCCCAGAGAGGTGAAGTGACTCACCAAGGACACACAGCAAGAAACTCCCTTGTGGTGTCTCCCCACCTACACCCGGGGCCAAGCTCACAGGAGAAGTTTGTGGCTTGGATTTTATATCCTGGGAGCCCAGCCCCTCCCCCCTCCCCCCCAACTCATACACCTTTCACAGATAAGGAAATTGAGTATGAAGACACTAACCCACCTGCCTAAGGGGACTCACATTGGAGGCTGGAACCTGGCTCCAAGCCTCTTCATTCCTAACCCCTTAAGCCATCTCCCCGATACCCACCCTAGGCTCTGAGGCTGGGTCAGTCTGTCCCAACCTACAAACTTCCCTGCAACCGCTACCGAGGCATCTCCCCACCTTAGTGCACCATGAGGTTGCAACAGCCTGGTCCGCAAGTCCCTAGCTGCCCCAGCGTCTCCTGAGCTCAGCTCCTCCTCACAGAGGAGAGAGGGCAGACACTCTCCTTGCCTCCCCGGTGGTTGGCAGAGCAGCCGCGGCACCCGCCTGCTGCCTGGCTGATGGAGAGATTAATCCTAAGCCCTTCCCGTCAGCACCCCCACCCCCCACCCCGGGCAGGACCATGCTGGCTGTCCCTGTGGGACTTGGAGCACCAAGTCCGCTGCTGAGGCAGGACAGCTGGCCCAGCTCCCTGCAGCATCCGGACCTTCAGCTCTCAGGAGGAAGGAGGACTTCGGGGGTCCTTCTAGAAAGCCACTCTGCACCCCTGCTCTTCTGAAGATTCAGAACGAACAAACTTCTGCTCTTTAGAGGAGGCCGGAGAAGGACAGAACGCTGACTCTACCAGGGATGCTATGTTGGCAGTTGGTTTTGGTTTTGTGTTTTTTTTTCCCCCCACCTCTCTGACACAAAACTGCCTCTTTCCTGATCACTGAGAAATGGGCTCCCCATGCCCGGCAGAGAACAGGCTGGGGACACACTTCCTAAGACAAGCGGTGAGTTGAACTTCAGAGGAACTTGTTTGTTCTGGGGTGGGATGTTCTAGAGCCGTGACTGGGCTGAACAGCTTGGCAGAAGGGATGTTTGGAGTGAATGACTTCCCCCTGGCTCTGGAGGAGCTTTGCTGGCCAGCTGTTAGGCAGAGCAAAAACTGCAAAATCAGATCTGTTCAGTGGAAGGAGATGGGACAAGATTCTGGCTCCGGACAGAACCCCAGGCCAGGAAGCCGAGTCCCGGGTTGTATTCAGATGTGCCGTGTGACCTTGGACGAGTCCCTTCAGCACTCTAGGTCTTAGGTTTTGCTCTGGAAATTGAGAAAGCTTGGCAAGAACTCCCTGGATTTCAACACTCTCCTCTCTCTGCGGGTTGCATTCCGCCCACTGGCTGTGTGCTGTGAACCAAGTAACGCATGCAAACTAACAGTGCACTGCAGCCCAAGTGTGGAGCCCAGCGGGCCTGACTCGCTCCTCCTGTCCGCCGCTGGCATCCAGCAGGCTTGGAAACTGAAAGGCACTTTCATTTCCATTGGCTCCTGATTGGAGTGCCTCTCTCAATGGAAGGTTATAGGTGCCTGGAGAGAGCTCTGGCTGGAATGAATAGTTGAAGAAATGGTCACACAATAGGGACGATGAGACATATTATAGAAATAGTTTTTTTTTTTAAAAAAAAAAAAAATGTGAGCGAGCTAAAATAAAAAACGCTTGTCTTAAGCGGAGCCCCTAAATAGGTCTGTGATGTAGAGAGCATTTAGAAGCCTCTTTGCTCTGTGGATAAAAAACTACAGCCCAGTGACGGAAGTAACCACTTCAAGGTCACACAGCAAGGGTGGCTGAGGCAAACACAAGATGCATGTCTGAGTAGGAAAGAGTTGTCCAAAGTGGGAGGTGTCCTCCACCCTCATAGCAGGGTCCTCTGAGAGAGAAAAGCGGTGTGTGTGTGTGTGTGTGTGTGTGTGTGTGTGTGTGTGTGTGTGTGAAGCTTTCATGGGGAGCTCCTGAGAGCCAGGTGACTGACAAGGCTGTGGTGGTCCCTGGCTCCTGAGCATTTGGTGGCTGCCCCTCATTGTGTCTTACTGAACTGCGTTTGCTAAACAACGGGCAAGATGCTGGGCTCAGTTTCCTCATCCGCAAAGGTGAGCTGTGCCTGTCTGCCTCATGGGATGGTTGGCACGAGTCTGTTAAAGGAACTGGGTGTGTTGGAGCTCTGAGAAGTGACCATTATGGGCACTGCATGTGTGTTGCTCCTGACCTGACCTGGTTCTGTGCTCAACAGTGTGGGAATTCAAGCTTCCCCACTCACAGGCCAAGCAGAGGGTCCAGAGAGACTGAGTCATTCCTCTGTGGTTCTCTGCAGAGAACACGGCCACACTGGCCCCCCCTGCAGGGTTGACACAAGCTTTATCATTTGAGGAGGGAGAAGGGAAGCCACAGGCTCAAGACCACACAGTCTGGGATGGCACAGTTCAGGACCCATTGTTCACATCTCCATTCACAAGATGATGTCTGTGTCAGAAAGACAGAGGTGTGCATGAAATACCACCTCCTTAGTGTAGTGGGCAGCACATCTGTATCCTAGATGTACATGTTTCCAGGGGGGTAGAGATGGGTCCAAAGGCATGGCCCAAGCATCTGGTAGCTGCCCAGTGAACAAGAAGTAAATAGAAGGTTCAGAGATGGCTGGAGCAGCTGCAGCTACAGTACACAAATGCAACGATGTTTGTACTACTGAGACTCATCCTCTCTTCCTTCTCTTGTTCTTCTTCCTCTGGAGGCAGACAAGGGAGCCCGCTGCTCCCTGGCCCCGCAGTCTGTGGCAATGCCCACGTCTTCCAGAGACAGGCACCTGCGTCCTGGACACCATCACTTTGGCTCCTGCAGCCCCTTGAGCCAGCTCTGGCCTGGTCCAGAGCCTCCTCAGTCAGTCAAGGGCCTTTACTACCGCCGGGCCCGGAAGGTGGGCACCCTGGACGCCTCTCCAGAGGCCGACTTGAAGAAGGAGATCCTGGTGAACGTGGGTGGCCGTCGGTACCTGCTGCCCTGGAGCACCCTGGATGCCTTCCCGCTGAGCCGCTTGAGCAGGCTCCGTCTGTGTCGCAGCTACGAGGAGATCACACAGCTCTGTGATGACTATGATGAGAACAGCCAGGAGTTCTTCTTTGACCGGAGCCCCAGCGCTTTCGGGGTGATTGTGAGCTTCCTGGCCGCGGGAAAGCTGGTGCTCCTGCGGGAGATGTGCGCGCTGTCCTTCCGGGAGGAGCTGAGCTACTGGGGCATCGAGGAAGCCAACCTGGAACGCTGCTGCCTGCGCAAGCTCATGAAGAAGCTGGAGGAGGTGGCCGAGCTGCGGCGGGAGGAGGCGATGCAGCGCCAGCAGCAGCGCCAGACCTGCCACTCGGAAGTGCACGCTTCACGGTGGGCCCGCAGCATGAACCAGCTGCGAGAGATGGTGGAGGACCCGCAGTCAGGGCTGCCTGGGAAAGTCTTTGCCTGCCTGTCCATTCTCTTCGTGGCCACCACGGCTGTCAGTCTGTGTGTGAGCACCATGCCAGACTTCAGGGCGGAGGAGGACAAGGTGAGTGGTTGCCCATCACTAAGCAGCCCAGGGACGCTTAGGAAACCATGGAAATAGTTTCCTTTTTTTTTTTTTTTTTTTTTTTTTTTTGAGACAGGGTCTCGTGTAGTCCAGGCTGGCCTCAACTTGCTCAAGGAAGCCTTAATCCTCAGATCTTCCTGCCTATACTGGCTGAATGCTGGGATTACAGGTGTGCACCACCAAACCCTGTTTTATGTAGGGCTGGGAATTGAATCCGGGGCCTCCTGCATGCTAGGCAAGCTCTCTAACTACTGAGCTATAGCTCCAGCCCTTTTGTTCTTGTTTTAAGTAGAGGGCTAGAGAGATCTGTTGGCCCCTGGCATCCTCCTCTCCTTCTCCTTTTCTTTCTCCTTCCAGCCACACAGCCTCACTAGCAGCCACGGAGTTAGAGGGAAAGAAAGGAATATAGCATAGAGAAAGATAAAAGCACAGAGGCAAAAGGTAGACGGGATAATTTAAGAAAAGTTGGCTAGAAACAAGCCAAGCTAAGGCCGGGCATTCATCTGTAAGAATAAGTCTCCAAGTGTTTATTTGGGTGGGAGCTGGGTGGCAGGCCCCACAAACAGTTTAAAAAACAAACAAACAAACAAAAACAACAACAAACCCCACCAACTACACACAGGTAGAATGTTTCCTCTGGGTCAAGGTCACTTTAGTTTAAGATGGTTTAATAAAGAAGGAGGAAAAGAAGAAAGAGCAAGGAACAAGAGAGGAAGGAGAGGGGCCAACCACCTCTCTTTCTCCTATTTATTCTCTCTGCCTGCCAGCCACGCCTATCCCTCTCCTCCCTAGCTATTGGCTGTTCAGCTCTTTATTGAACCAATCAGGTGTTTTAGACAGGCAAAGTAACACAGCTCCACAGAGTTAAACAAATGCAACAGAAAAGAATGCCACACATCTTTGCATCATTAAACAAACACATCTTAATCTTCCACAACGCCTGTACACTCCCACACTCTCTTTGCAGAGAGCTGTGAGACACCAAGGACCCCAGGAGCCATACGGGCCATGTCCTACTCTACTTTCCGTGCCTGGGATAAACATCCTGATCGAACACAGTTGGAGAGGAAAGGGTTGATTTGGCTCCCCCTTCCAGATTGCAGGCCATCAGTGAGAGAAGTTAGGGCAGGAACTCAAGCAGGAACCAGAGAGGAGGAGGAGGCTACTTACTGGCTGGCTACTGTTCAGCCAGCTTTCTTACACAGCCCAGGGCCCCTTGTCTAGGGATGATGCCACCCACAATAGGCTGGGCCCTCCTACATACGTTAGCGATGCCTGTAGGGCAATCTGATCAAGGCAATTCCTCAGTTGAGACTCTCTGAGAGTCTCTCGGCTTTGTAAAGTTGACAGCTGAAGCTAACTTCAAAAATGAAATAGGAGCCTGCATTTGTTAGGAGGGTGGCTGAGGGCTTGAAACCAGAACGAGACAGTTTCCTAAGGTAGAACATTGCTTCTCTTCAACTTCACAGTACAGCCCTTATCAATGGACCCTCCATCTATTTAGATTATAATGGACAAAGAAGGCAGATTTAAAAGACACACACACACTCAAACCACATGCATACACATGTACACACACACACACACACACACACACACACACACACACACTGCTTTCTTATAGATATGCCCCACACAATACAGTAGGACCAGAGAACATTCCAGTTAGAGAACCACCATGAGCAAATATTTGTTGAACAAAATGTGTTTCATCTGATTGACCAAAGTTTTCTCCAAAAGAAAAAAGATATATAACATTCAAATCCTCAACCTTTCAAACAGCTGATCCCTGCCCAGAGACTGTAGTTGGCGATCAGGATCCCCCCCTACCCCCACCAGTCTTTAGCACAAAATATGCGATGGAAAAGCCTGCTTGCCCATGGGAATATCTACACGTGGATTTTGCTTCTGAAAATTAGGGCAGAGTAAGCCGTGTCCTTACCCCAGTCAAGGACACCGGGTCGCAGCTGCTGAAGAATCACACCTGGTCTCCACACATGTATCCTTCTTCAGGGATAGGAGACAGTGTGGGGGAGCCAGGAGTTTCCCTGTGCAGAGGGGTGAGGGTGTTTGCAGGGCCTAATGCTTTGGAAATTACCAAAGTATAAACCCAAGCTGGGCTTAACGCTACTGGGGAAATCAAGTTAGGGGCAGGTCACCAGTTTGCAGTCCTGAGCAGCCCAGAGCTGTCCCTGAGAAACTGGCGGCTGTGTTCCATGGGATAAGAGGAATTCATGTCCAGAGACAGTCACAGTGTCCTTGTGCTTACTCTCTGGTGGAGCCACCTTTGATAGGCTGCCCTAATACACCCCAAAGAGAGTCACAGCCTCTGGAGAGTCTATGCTCTTGTTGGGGATCATAATTCAGAGAGGCTGAGGCCAGGCAATCTTAGGATCTTTGTTCTTTCAAGACAGGGCCCCGACATTTACATAAAAAGCGGTGTTCTCTCTAATATATGCCTTGTGTTTCTTATTTGTCCTCAGGGGACAGCAGGCAGGCAGAGAGCGGCTCTATTTAGCCAGCCAGCTGCTAAGGCTGGCCAGCTTCTCCTGAGGAGAGCAATAGGGCATATCGATTCAATGACACCCTGAGGAACTCAGACCTGGGGATGTGACCCATGCCCCGATTCCTTTGCCCTGCCACAGCTGCCTTCTGGCTATGCTGCGCTTGCTGGGCCATAGGTACCTTGGTTGATGATCTATGTGATGTTTCCACTTTTTGGCTGGGGGCTGGAGCTCAGTTGGTAGCTTTGATCCCTAGCAGTGGCTAAACCTAGCGTGGTAGCACACACCTGTAATCCCAGTCCCGGGGAGGTAGAGGCAGGAGGATCAGGAGTTCAAGGTCCTCTTTGGCTACAGAGAAAGTATGGAATGCTGTGTCCGTTCCTGTATGTGTATTTTCATTCCTCTTGGGTGTGTGTGTACATAGGCGTGACCTTGCTGAGTCTTGAGTGTGAGTTTAACCCCCCCCCCCAAGAAGCTGCCAGGTTGTTCCTTAAATTCAAGTTCCCTGCAACCCAGTCCAGCAGGGTGTGTGTGTGTGTGTGTGTGTGTGTGTGTGTAGGTCAAAGGGCAAATTTTTTTTCCCCTTCCACCATGTGGGTCTAGGCAGGTTGTCAAGCTTGGCTTGGCGGCAAGAGCTTTAACCCACCCAGCCATTTTGCCAACCCTTCTTTTAATCACAGTTTTCAGGTACACATATCAAAACTTCTTAAAAAAAAAAAAAAAAGACACCCCCCCCACAACCCTACTCCTGTCAATCTAGACTATTTCCGTCACCCCAGAAGTTCCCCCGGGCCCCTTCGCATTCAACCCAGGGTTCCCTGGGCAGCTGTTTTGATGGGTGGAGTCCTGGAGGTGAGCCTCGCCCAGTCCCCAGTGTTGCCGGTCTGTGGCCTCTGGCTTGCTAGGCCCCATGTGCCTGTGTGGTCCTTACATTTCTACAGAAGCCTCCTCAGGCCTGGCTCACCTTGCCTCTAGGATTGGGCAGCGCTTTCCTACCACCAGGAACAAGGCACACAGCACGGAGGCTAATTCCCACCTTTTGCCTGGGATCGGGGGAATCCCCAACCAGATTTTTCTGTGCCCAAATCCAGTAGGATGAGGACAATGTGGACCAAAGTGCCCCAGCCCCAGTGGTCAGGTCTTCCTCAGAGAGGAAGAAGTATTTTGTTTTTGATATTTGTCCTTCTCCCTTTCCTTCAAATATTGGCAGGGCTGAATTGGACAGCATCACATCCTCAGCTGGAGCCCCTACATCTGTCCTGGGTATCCCAGCATGGCTGCCGAAATGCCAGCTCTCGAAGGCAGGTACCAGGCTGGTTAGGATGCAGGGCAGAGCAGGATGCAGGTGGAGTGATTAGGCAGAGCCAGCCTGCTGCAGTGCAGGGAGGCCGGCAGCCCAGACCGGGGGAGGGAGGACAGGGTGTACATGGCTGGAATACCCAAACACCAACACCAGAGGCAGAAGCTCAGCCTGCTGGGCCCTCCAGAGTCACCTTCCCTGGCTGCTGGTCACTGATGGTGTTCCCAGGTCTCAAGAGCCTCTAAAGCTAAGGAAAATTCCCAGATGTCTGTAAGAAACAGGCCTTGTAGGAAAGGCAGCCCAGAGTCTAAGTCTTCTGAGGATTCCGAAGTCAAGGGGGAAGATAAACCCCAAGATCCCATGCCTGAGCTTGGCTCCAAGGCTTTGCATTCATGATGGACCCAAGAATCTGTATTTGTAGCTGGCACCCTGGTTGTGTTCCAGGCTCTCTTCATCAAAAAATGGAGCCCAGAGACAGATAGGGACCCCCTCTAGATTGCACAGCACGTTTGTGGAAAGCCTGGAGAATCCAGCCCCAAAGCTCTGAGGTTATCCAGGGTCCTGATGCAAATGTCCGAGGAAGCCCTCCCAGGGGGTTGGAAAACATTTTCTACTTCCTATGGAATGCTAGCCTCCTGCTGGGTAAGCAGACTGCCTTCTGGGACAGTGTGTCACGTGTGTGTCTGCTGGGTTCAGCATCTCCATAGCTGCTGTAGATGTGATTCCACCCTATACTGCAGTCCCTTAGGGCAATGGCTCCTAGAAGTCCAAGGAGGACCAGTAACTTCCTGAGTGAGTGAGGGAGGGTGTTGACGTGGATGTGACCCTGGGCCACACACACTCAGGGCTTCATCTCAATGGCATCCTTTTGCTCTGACCCTGGAAGGGACCAGATGGAAGTCAGCGAGAAAACTTCCCAGCCCTGGCAGGCCAACAGGGCTTGGAGTGGTCTGGCCATTTTCTTCCTCTTTTTTTTTTTTTTTTATGGACAGACAAATACATTTCAATTTAAGACTCCTTGGGCTTGGACACTGGAAGCAATTTCTTTTTTCACTTCAGAGCATTTAAATCTTAAACCCCCACAGTTGTCAACATTTTGCTTTGTCCACAGGCACGTGGCTCAGTCATATATTTGCTCATGGGCTTGCTGGCCAGCCAGCCTAGCCTACTTGGCAAGGCCCAGGCCAGTAAGAGACCCTGTCTCAAAAGAGAAAACAAAAATCCCATAAAACAAGGCGTACAAAGTCCAAAGAATGACAGCCCCGATTGTTTTCTGGCCATCACAGTACACACAGTACACCTCGGAAGGCTTTTAGAGGGAGGCCATTTCCTCACACCCCACATAGCCACCATGGAGCTACTTCACTGTGCCTTCACCAGGGCCGGCTGTCCCTCTGAAGCCTCGAGCCCAGGGAAATCCTTCCTCCCTTGGGCCGCTGTGCCATTGTGCCAGGGTTTGAGGAAAGCTGACTAACCCATTGCTTCTGTGGTGCTTTCACCCCAGGGAGAATGCACGAGAAAGTGCTACTACATCTTCGTGGTGGAGACCATCTGTGTGGCCTGGTTCTCCCTGGAGTTCTGTCTGCGTTTTGCCCAGGCCCGGAACAAATGTCAGTTCTTCCGCGGGCCCCTGAATGTCATCGACATTCTGGCCATCTCTCCATACTACGTGTCTCTTGTGGTGTCTGAGGAGTCCCCGGAGGCAGGCGAGAGGCTGAGCGGCAGCTCCTACCTGGAGAAAGTGGGGCTGGTCCTGCGTGTTTTGCGGGCGCTCCGCATCCTCTACGTGATGCGCCTGGCCCGCCACTCGCTGGGGCTGCAGACGCTGGGCCTCACCGTACGCCGCTGTGCCAGGGAGTTTGGCCTTCTGCTGCTCTTCCTGGGTGTGGCGGTCACCCTCTTCTCCCCTTTAGTCTACGTGGCCGAGAATGAGTCCGGAAGGGTCCTCGAGTTCACCAGCATCCCCGCATCCTACTGGTGGGCCATCATCTCCATGACCACGGTGGGTTATGGGGACATGGTCCCTCGCAGTGTGCCGGGCCAGATGGTGGCTCTGAGCAGCATCCTTAGCGGTATCCTCATCATGGCCTTCCCAGCCACATCCATCTTTCACACCTTCTCCCATTCCTACCTGGAGCTGAAGCGGGAGCAGGAGCAGGTCCAGGCCCGCCTCCGGCGTCTTCAGAACACAAACTCGGCCAGCGAAAGGGAGCTTCTGAGCGACGTGGATGATCTGGTCCCTGAGGGCCTGGGCTCCCCTGTACGCTACGTGTAATGCCCACCATCTTAGGAATGTGCAATAATATCAACCCATCCCATGGCTGAGACAAGCTCCCGCACCTCTCCTCTCCTGTGGACCATCTGGGGGGGTGTCCTCAGAATACTGACCGACTTCCAAAGCAGGAAAGGTGCCAGGCCATGACACCATTGGTGTGATCCTGGGCACATCCGTTGTCCTTCCCCAGATCCCTGCCAGCCATCTTGGCAGGCTAGGTCAGTGTTCCTGGGTTCTTTTCCTTTCCTTGCATACTATGTGATGATCCACCCTGGGTTCTGGATGCTCACTGAACTGACCACCACTAGTAGCCAAATCCGGAGTCTGCAGATTTCCATCTTCTCCCCTAGACTCCCTGTCCTGGTCCATGCTACCCCTGGGAATCAGAGAGCTTGGGCCCTGAGACCTACTGAAAGCTCCACATAGCCTGCAAGGCTTCCAAGAGGATCATGTGTTCTCTTACTTCCTGCCACCGCCAACCAAATAATTTCCAAATGTGGTGGAAGTACTCACTGTTCTGGAAGCTCTTAGCCAAGAAGGCAGTCCTGGCCATTACAGCAAATCCTGCCAGGGTCTCATGGTGGCAAGTCTGCTGTCACCTATGACATGCCTGGAGACTTGGGCTGCAGGGCCGCCTGCAAGGACCCAGTTGGCCAGCTGGACTCTTGGTGGACACTTGCTAGTTGTACAGCTCTTAGCCTTGACAAGGGGACTCTAAGAACTGCACAATGTCCTTTCAGAGAACAACAGCACCAGTAGGAACCTCAGCTTTCCATGGTCAACTAAACACCACTGGCTGACATAGCTCAGCAGGACAGCCTTAGGCCTGCCTGGTTCTAGCTCCCTGCATCAGACCCCCACTGATGGAGGATGGGCATTCCTGGTGTCTGTGTGTGTCCATGTATCCACGTGCTCATCTGTCAGCAGACTCAGCCCTTGGATCCACAGAGGAGGCAGCTTGCTTGGAGCGTGACTTACAGAGACAAACCAGAAAGAAGCCGAGACCTCTGAGCAGCCAGTGGCCCCAAAGTTTCCCAAGACACAGGTCTAATGTTGGAGGGACGCTCAGAGCAACAGAGTAGGCTAGGATAAGGAGGTGATGGATCTCAGAGCCTTACAGAAGACAGCACTGTGACTGTACTGGGGGTGAGGACAAGGATGACGGTCCAAGCGGAAGTGGGAGTGTCGTCCGTCCAGGAATGACCGGTGGGGTCACCTTCTCCACGTCACTACTGATCTGGCACAGCACACCTGGAAGACATCTCTGTGGCACTTCTCAGGAGTGACAGACACAGCTGCACCGTCATTCAGTATTGACTGTAAGGCCATTGGAGAAAGTATAGCGGACACAAGGAAGTGACAGTGAGATAGACTGGCCCTTGTGAATCTGACATGGCTCATGCGTGGGTACAGGCAATACTGCAGCCCTGCTCATGCGTGCCTGGCTGTTGGTCCTGCCAGTACTGAGTTGAGCCTGCTGTGTGCCAGGCTCACACTTCCCCTGACTGCAGCACGTAGCCGATGACTGCCCGGAGGAACCCCAACATCTAACCTAAAGTGCATCTTGCCCACGTGGGAACTCTCACATTCTCTGACTCCCCTCAACAGATGTGTGTGTGCATGCACACGCGCACACACACACACACACACACACACACACACACACACACGCACGCACGCATGCACACACGCATCTCTCTAGACCTCAAGGTCTGGAGAGCACCCTTAGTTCTTACCAAGTTTACACGTCTCAAGCAAGCCTCTTGTATCACACTAGGAGAGCTGATGTCTTGAGGAGGCCCAAGGCATGCTGCTCTGCTCCAGGATTCAGTTAGCAGAATCCTTGGGGTACCTGGATGTATTCTGGGAGCATATCAAAAGTAACTATATTAATCTTTTATGCCAGGTTAGTTTTTGTTTGTTTTGAGACAGGGTCTCACAGTGTAGTCCAGGCTATCTTTGAACATGTAATCCTCCTGGCTCAACTCTCTGGCTCCCAAGCTGACATTTTTATAGCTGTTATTAGGCAAAACACTAAACAGTCAGTTTTTCCTTTATGCTTTTAAGAAGAAGACAGCATGGGTACCAGCTGAGGCCTGGGGGGTTCACACTGTCTATGACTGTGGGCAGGTCCCTTTGCCTCCCTGTAAACCGCTGTGGGCCAGATCTGTGGTTCTCTAGCTGACGTTCCACAGAACACTCTTGGGGGCTGCTGTTGTCAGGGGAAGGCCAGCCAAATGGACAGAGGCCCCACTGACCGATGATGGTCGCACACTCACAACATCTAAAAGAATACAGAAATGTCTAAACAGCTCCTCTCCTCCAGGGCAGGGTTATCCACAAATCACTGTTCTGAGGTGTTGTGCTCACCCTGGAACCAGAGAAGAAGCCACAAGGGAACCTGGCCCCTTGTCAGATCTGCATCTATCTCTCTCTTCTGACTGAGGCCTCATCTGCATCACATGCTTGGGGTGATGTTTTCCAGCAGCGTGTCTGGCTCTCACCAGGCATCCCACAGTTCTCTGTGCCAACCCAAATGTACCAGAGCAAAAGAAAAGTCAAAAGTCAGCATTAGCTGAACCCATCAAAGACACTGAATATCTTTATCATCTGCACACATATACCCAGTTAAAGCTCTCACTAAATAAGACTTGGAAAATTGGAAGGGATGGCTTGATGTGGGGCTCAATTGAATGCTTCCATTTCGTTTTTGTTTTTGTTTTTTTTTCTCCTGGATAACATCCTGGGAGATGGGTCTAAGTGGTCCAGGTCTGGCTTTGCATCTCTTTTGATATGATTGGATGGGTGGAGCAACAAGCATGTTGCTAGGTAGTGTTTTCATCCCCATTGGTTGACAGGAGCCTAGTGATCTGCAGCTGCTGTGGCTGTAGCCAAAGGGGACCCTTGACTTTGAGCCACCTTCAGGCTGTCATAGATGTGGCTCCCAGAGGGAGGTACAGTGTTGATTGAAGGTCTTTCTAGCCACTCAGGGTTGAGCCCAGCAGGAGAAAGATGAGTTAGTTCTTCAATGAAAGGGACTCAAGGAGGATCCTGACTTGGGGCTGTGCCAAGACCAAGGGCTACTTCCAGAGCTTCTAGGGCTGCACCATGGCAGTCCCATCAAAAGATGAGCAGTGTGTGCCTGAAGGGCAAATGTGCCTCTGGATGCAAATGCGCTTCAGAGGGTAGAGTGTCGCTGATTTCATTTGTTTCTCAAAGGAAGACTCTCCAAACAGGGTAAGGAGCTCTAATATCAATCAACGCTCTCTTGGAAGATGGAGAGACCAAGGTTTAGGGAGGGAAAACCACCTGCCTAAGGCCACACAGCTGGCTCATCTTATTATAGTCAAGTATCTTGACTCCTAGCAGAGTCTTTTCTAGTCCATTCTGCCTCTGCCCTGGGCTCATGGGAAGCAGGGCCTGGCCTCGGAGAATGTTCTTTAGAGGAAAAGAAAGCAGCAGTTTGCCACACCGTCCTGAATTGAGGGGAAGAGAGACTGTGGAGTGTCCTGGGCAGATTGTACAACATGAGACATGGGAATGGACTTGCCGGACCTGCTCTCCCTCACATATCCCATGGAGATCCTGCAGGAGGCCACCCAGTCCTTCCCAGCATGGGCAACTGGCCTTCTAGGAACTCACTGCAACCGCTTCTAACCTGGAGGTGAACTGGGAAGGCCACACAGAAAGGAATGCTCCAGCATTCAGTCTGTGGACGGTTCACCATCTCCCAAACCTGGCGGCTCATTCCAGATTCACCTGCCTGCAAAGATCCTTTCCTGCCACCAGATTTCCTTCACTCAGGTACCACACCACACCCTTTCCCTTGGTGCACTGTAGGCCCCACTGTGGACACTCTACACATCTCCCAGTCCTCATAGACACATGTGACAAGGGGATACTTTCTGGGTGGTCACTGGTACCCAGCCTGGGGGTTTGTAATGATTTGTGTGGCGAATATGTCAGATGCCGTGAGTCCCAGCAAATCTCCCCACCCCAGAAGAAAGAGGAAGAGGGGTTACTATCAATGAGGGGCAGTTCCTTTCTTTGGGAGGTGATCCCAGGACACACTATGGAAGAGCAGAGACGGAGGAAGGGGAGGAAGGGCCCAGGGAGAGCTGGCCTGGCCCAAAGATTGAAATAAAGCAGTAACATTAGACCTGCCTACTGCTTGGCTGGCCACATTGAAGGGCCTCTGTGAAGAGAACATATCCTTCTTGCAGGTAAATGAGTCCCCGAGACTCAGCATCCCCAAACCTGGGCAGCTTCGCAGATTCTAAAGTGGGACCTTAATGGTCTCAGGGTCCTGCTTTTGTCTTTGCAAGTGTGGACAGGAAGGACCAAGGAGGGGGTGTGACTTAGGAGACACACCCCCAGGTGGGGCACAGCCAGGCTCAGCCCAGCCTCTGGACTCCAGCTCTAGCGCGTCCAGCCCTGGGCGGCCTGTTCTCTGCCCAGTGCCTGTCTTTACGCAGCTTTGACGTCTGGCCAAGGGGTGCCTCCCGGAATACAATGTCGGTTAAAAATAAAACAAGAGGCGCCGGCCCTCCCCTGCAGCAGCCTGCTGCCGAGGACACATGGGGGACTCAGTGCCACCACTTTGGGACCTGCTGTAAGGAGGACACAGCCAAGGAGGCATAGGCACCATGTGACACAAGGCGGGACAGTGTGGGCCCTGAGCTAAAAATAGCCTCCGTTGTATTTGCAGTGACCTGCCAAATGTAGACCCCTGTGGAGCCCGAGGTGCCACCTGCACTTTCTGGGGGAGCTTTTGGGACCCTGCACACTTCTGAATTAAACATTAAATGGCATTAAAAAGAGGTACGTGATGTCTCTGGTGTATCAGCGCCAGCCTCGTCACTGGGGGTCGACCTCGGGGTCATGAAAGGGTTTTCTGAGGGGAGAAGGGTAGGAGCCAGACCACCCATCCCGAGCCATCTGAAAGGCTTAAGTCAGAGGGTAGATAGAAGTCAGATGTGGTGGCAAACACCTGTAATCCTAGTACTCTGGAGGACCCTCCTAAGTTCAAGACAACACTGGGCTCTATAGAAAGTCTGTCTAGCCTGGGCTACATAGAGACTCTGAGGCCAGCCTGGGATATATGAAGAATCCCAACTGGTCCTCCATGTCCACAGAGTTAATCTGTGGAGAAGCCTTAAGCAGGAGTGTGTACAACCCTAGCAGCCACCCAGCTCTGCAGAAAGTGGGAGCCAGGATCCCTCACACCCTCTCAAAGCCCAGGAAAAACCATGGGGGAAGGTGTGACCACAGGGAAAGCAGCCCCCATGCAGTGGCGTGATCCAGCCTGCTGGTCGCCGGGCAACTGGGTGGGGGAGCTTCCTAAACAGCTGTGTAGACACAGAAAAGCCAAGGGCTCCCTGGACAACACCATGTTTCTCTTGTCTGCCGCTCTCCTGACCCAGGGATGGGAACAGCACCCACCGCTTTGAGAACACCCCAGAAATCTCAGGGTGATCTGACTCCAAGTTGAGGAAGCTCCATTCAGACTTCATTAGACAAACAAAAGGAACAGTGTTAGTTCTCAGAACTGAAAATCCGGGCGGACATCAGGAGTGGTTCCATCCAGGGAGCCAGCCAATACCATCAGTATCAAACAAGCTCCTTTTCACCTCATCTTCCCTCGGTCGTTCTGGGTATATTACCTTCACGCCTAGGCTTTCCTCCTGGCCACAAGATGGCTTCACCAGCTCCAAATTTCACACTTTCATTCCACCAGGCCCTGAAAAGCAAAAGCTCCCTTTATCCTAGAATCCCAGACACGTCTTCTCACTAGCCTTAAGTGGGTTACACACCCAATCTAAACCTGACACCAACTGGTTCATGAGGCTTTAGGCTCACCCGGGAGCAGATGCTAGGCTGACATTGAGGACAGTGAGGTCTTGGGAAAATGAGAGGGCTGCTCCACAAGAGAGGGGAGAGAGTGAGGTAGTTATCCATGGGTGAGGACCACAGTGCCCATCAGGGATGCTGGGCCCCATGCCTTCACATCTAATCATCACTTAACCGCACCACAGCCGCCTCCTGCTCCGTGAGGAAACTGAGGCACAATGTAGACATCCCAAGGTCATCAGGTGATGGATTAAAGAATTAAGCCCAGTGTGTGTGGCTCTAGCCTCTCGGCTCCTTACTGACCCGCAGAGCTCCCCCTCATCACATGTGTACCCCAGATGGTCCCCTACTGTGGACGCAGAGCCAGCACCGAATTTCCTATGACGGACTGCAGAGCTAAGACTGCTCCTAACAGTAACTGGTGTCTGGGAATGGAGCTCAGTTGGTAGTTTGCCTGGTGTGCATAAACCCTCGGGATGATTCCCAGAACTGGGGGGGACTAGCTGTGGAGGTACACAGCTGCAACCCCAGCACCAGGAGGCAGAGCTGGGAGGATCACCACAAGGTCCAAGTCAGCCGGGAATATATAATCCTAAAAAACAAAAACAAAAACAACCCTGCAAAACAAAACCAAAAAACAAGCTGCCTGCCCAGGGATGAAAATTTAAATCTACACCAAGTCCTGGTACAGACTCTCACAGCACTTTCTTCATGATTGCTGAGATGTCCTTTAGCGGGGGAGTGGACACACACTGGTCCATGCTGGGTGGAGCACTCCAGTCAGTACTTGGAGGTGGAGTTGAGGGTGGAGCCTGACATGTGTGTTGCTAAGGGAACAGGGACAAGGCAGGGGCATCTGGGAAGTCTACCTCTGTCTGGTTCTATTGTGAACCGGGGGTCTCTTACTTGACCTGGCAGTTACTGATTCGACGAGGCTGGAGTCCAGGAGATCTCCTTGCCTCTGCCTCCCGGCACTGCGAGAGCTTTGCATGTGGAGCTGGGTCCCAGCCCCACCGAGTCCTGTTTAGAGCAGGTTCTGTCCTCACCCAGACACATTTCTGTGAAGAGAGCCCCTACAATGCTGGTGTTCTAATCACAGCTTGTCCGTGCCCCCCCTCCCCCCAACTCCCAGGCAGGAGACTCAAAGGGAGGAGACATGACATGAACGGTCTCCCTCCAGGACTGATGGCAGACGGGACCTGAAGACAGTCAGGAGCTAGGAACAGCCCCGTCTACTCCTGGCTGAACCCTACCATCAGCTTGCAGCCTGGATGGCTGGGATCCATATTCACTTGCCACACGGGGGACCTGGGAACTAGGAAGGCAGAGCAGAGCCTTGGTCCCCTGAGTCCATGCTTCTACTGGGTGCATACTCTGCCACTGGAACGGAGATGAAACCCGAGAGACAGACAGCACGATGCAGAGCCTGCTGAGGTCCAGAAAAGTTCCCACAGGCTAGGGCTGTAGGGAAGGGGGCTGGAAGTTGAGGAAGGCACCCAAGAAGCCTTGCAGGAGTGTGCCAGGATAGGTTACATCAGCTCCCAATTTAAATATGCTACTATCAGCAAAACTTCCCCCCTGGGGAGGTGTGATCAGGCCAAGAAGACATTAACAGACTCCGTCACCCTGAGATAATAGAGTCCAGTGAAGGGAGCTAGGCAGATACTGTGTAAGGTAAAGACAGGCTGGGGAGGGAAGGATCGGCAGGCCCAAAGGTACAGCGAAGGGACAAAGAGTACTTCTTGGCAGATCACAGCAGAGTTAATGTCATTTTGAATAACTTGTTTACTCAGTGATTATGTGATTAATGGGTACCGCGGGCTCGGGGACATAAAACCGAGGCAGAGTGGCTGATCCATTTCTGGGCCTGGCTGCCATCACCACTGCGGTAGGAATAGTCCATCAACTTAAGTCGTCTCCCGGGGCAAATAGTGGGTAGTAAGTGGGCTAATGAATAGATGTGGGGTTTCCAGAACCCTCATCTCTGGAAAATCACAAGCATGAGAAATGATTTCAAAAGTGTCAAGAAGAAGGTTACCAGCTTCCTTGTGTCGCCTCTCTCAGCAAGAGGCTCACCGAGGCCTTTATCTGGTGGGCTCCTGAGGACTCAATTTTCTGTTGCGGCCCTTCTAGCCCCCTGCCTGCTCTCTGACCTTTGCTTAGCCTGATGACCCTGGCTCTACCTGACCTCTCCAAACATGCGGACCTGACTGGGAGGAATGCAGATCTCCACAGCAGCCCAGAGCTGCAGAATGAAGGCAGGGACAGCTGAGCCAGGAGGAAACCAGCAATGACCTCACTTGGTCCTCTTTTTATAGGTCAGCAAAATAGGGCTCAGAGAGGTTGAGTCAAATCCAAGGTCACGGTAAAGAGTCCAGCAGCCCTGGCCGGCTACTGAGATGGGAGAGTACAGACGGCAGGCAGCCCTCACTGTGGTCTTCCAGGAGGCCTGCCTCACCTTGTAAAGATGACCACTTCTATCCTGCAGAGTGCCACACAAGCATGAGGGCCTAAGCTCGGTCCCCAGCACCTAGGGCCAGTGAGATGGCTCAGTAGGCAAAGGTGTCTGCCTTCAAACCCAATGACCTAAGTTCAATTCCCCAGACCCATATGGCAGGAGAGAATCGACTTCCTGAAAGCTGCCCTCTGGCTTCCACTTGGGAGAGGTTATGTGTATGCCCCACCACCACCACTTTTTTTAGTTTAAAAATTAAAGTTTTTTGGCAGTGCCTGTAACGGGGAGTGGAGACAGGAGGGTCCCAGGGGCTCAGTGGCCGCCAGCCAGCCCAGCCCAGACACATAACCCCAGGACTACAGGAGACCCTGTCTCAAAACATGGTGGAAGCAATTGAGGAAGATATCCAGTGTCAACCTCTGGTCTCTCCTGCACCTGCACACACACACACACACACACACACACACACACACACACACACACCATATATTTGTCTTCTAGATCTGGGTGGAGACACTTCATTTAAAATAACTCTCAGTTCCACCCATCTTCCTGCCAATGCCATTTCGCTGTTCTTTCCGGCTACACACAACTCCATTGTGTCTATGTCCTGCATAGACATGATTATTCATTCATCGGGGTTGACAGACATCTGGACTGGCTCCGTTTCCTGACTATTGTGAATAGAGCATCGATGAACACGGACATGCAGATGCCCCTGTGGTAGGACTCAGACTCTAGGGTAAACACCCAAGAGTGTACAGCTGGCCTGTATGGAAGTTGTTTTTGGAGAAACCCAGCACACTGATTTCCTTAGTAGCTGTGGAGATGTTCAATCTCAGGGGGATTAAAGGTCTCCTCAGGGAAGGGTTAAAAAGACAAAAAGGCAGCAAAATACAAGCTGCAGCAGGAGGAGGAAGTGAGGCAAGGGCAGGGGTGGGGTGGGAGTGGGGTGAGACCGACAAGATGGACAGAGGGCTGTGGGAGGGGAAGATCAACCAACCAATCTCTTTCGTACACCCATCTAAATGAAAAATATTAAAATACATTACAGTATTCTCATATAACTTATGCCCAGCCTGGCACGGTGGGAGCTAGACCTGGCATGGGGCTCTACCTCAGAGCTTCCCCTCCTGCATGCTTCAGTTCCTCTCAGAATCATCTGTAAAACAGAGTGAGGCATGAACAATATATAAATAGGTGTCAGGCTGGGTTGTCTAGGGAGTAATGGAATCTACAATCAGGTACATGTTGGGGATTATTATTTAAGGTACGTTACTTTTGCTTATGTTGCATTTGTTTAACTCTGTGAAGCTGTGATACTGTGCCTGTCTAAAACACCTGATGGTCTAATAAAGGACTGAACGGCCAATAGCAAGACAGGAGAAAGGAGAGGCAGGCTGGCAGGCAGAGAGGATATATAGAAGGAGAAATTTGGGAGGAAGAAGTAGAGGGGGGAGGAGGAGGACGTCAGGGGCCAGCCACCCAGCTACACAACCAGCAACAGAGTAAGAAACAGTTACAGAAGAAAGAAAAGGTAAAAGCCCAGAGCAAAAGGCAGATGGGTTAATTTAAGAAAAGCTGGCAACAAACAAGCCAAGCTAAGTCCAGGCATTTATAATTAAGACTAAGCCTCCATGAGTGACTATTTGGGAGCTGGGTGATGCCCCCCCCCCCCAAGAGTAAGGAACAAACCACAGGCACACATGGATTTTTCTGCCATGGGTGTTCTGATCTGCTGCCACTTGACTCTGCAGATGTGTGACCTGCAGATACAGGGCCTGGTATCTCTCTCCACAAGTCTACCAGTGTGCACACAGGCTCAGAGGCTGACCACGGGACACAAGGTAGAGAGACCAACCTGGCCCTGAACAACAGCTCTGGGAGGAGCCATCTGTATCAGTTAAGGGCCAACAGAGAGACAGATCAAGAGGCCAACAGGACACACAGACACAGGGTTGTTAGAATGGGCAACACTGTTGAGGCTGGGGGGTCATCTGATTGGCTATCTGAATGCCTGGGCTGCTCCAGTTTAAGCCCAAAGGCAGAACCAGAGTACCAATGTTCTAATCCCTGGTTCCAATCTGAAGGCCCAGGCACCAAAGCACCTGTGTCCACACCCGAGAAGAATGCCGGTTCATACCTCCCAGCACTGCTGCTCCGTCTGCCATGTCCTGCACATGTCCCTCTCCACCCACCCCGAGTTAAACGCTGCTCCCTAGAGCTGCTTCAGATGCCCAGGACACGTGTGCATCCCTTAGCCGGCCATGTTCCCACAGAACACTAGCCATCAACATCAGCAGCCTTGACCAGCTTAACCGGGCCTCTCCATGTCAGTGCGCTCTGAACCAGGAAAGGCGGGGGATGCGGAGAGCTTTGGGCTGTGGAATGGGGGTGCGGGGCCAACACCAGCTCCCTGAACTGGCAGGGCTCCAGGTTTGCAGATGCAGCCATCTTCCTTCTGCATCCACTGCGGCACCCTGGAGGGGAGGGAGGAAGCAGCATCCACCCTCAACTGGAAAGTGCTGGCTTCTCCACAGTGGGCAGCAGCGGGCTTCTGCAGCCAAGTGCCCCAGAGAAAGGACTCCCGGTGCCTGCTGCCACCCCGCATCCTTCAATATGGGCACTTAACCCACAAAGCACCGCAAGAGCCAGCACAGGACCCATGTGTTCCTAGCTCCCCAAGCCTAAGCCTCAGAAAGGAAGGGATTCGGGCCTCACAGGCAAGAAAATGCTCCCAGCCTGCCCTCCTGCTCCACCCGGACCTGCGCCAGCATTCGGACCCTCCCAAGTCTCCTTTCAGGTCTGCAAACTGGATGACGGCCGGCCGAGTAGTTCTGGAGGGCGGGGTCTGAGCTCCCACCTGTGGTGGCATGAAAGGCTCCTCACAATGACCCACTACCTCGGCACCCGCAAACACACAGACTACTAGTGATCATTTCTTTATTCAAACAAGACATCCAAGAGTCTCTGCTCTTCAACTACTGGGTATTGCCAGACACCCCCAGCCCCCCAGCCCCCCCTCAATTAGCCCTGCCCTCCCCCACCATGCTTTCCACCTCCCCTTGCTTGGCCCCCAGTAGGTCCTCCCACTGGAGAGGTCCGACTCCACCAGGGTCCTTGTCCCTCGAAGTCTGGATCAGTGTCTGAATTTACCCACCAGCGGCTTTGAGGGCCAGGCCCCCAGGCCCTGCAGGTCCAGCAGGAGAGAGAGCTGCTGGCGAGCTTCCCTGTAGGGCACAGCCTAGCGTGGAGAGGAGGAGACAGGATGAGTAAGTCGTCTGTCCGCCAAGAGTGTCGTGAGTGGAGGAGAGGGCCGGAGAGAAAGGAAGTCCACCTTGGCAGCCTCGTAGGTCTTCAGAGACAGGAGCTGGGGCTTCTCCAGAGCTTTGGCAACCTGGCGGAATGCCGCGAGAAAGGCCGCTTTACAGAGGCGGGAGGGGGGTCCGGTGCTGGCCCTGAGAAGACATGCGGTGGTCACTGGGAAAGAATAGGCAGGCCTGCCCACGCCACTCACACAATCTCCTCCTACCCAGGGCCTGTGTTATCGGAGTCACAGGAGGCACGAGCCACCCCAGTGCTCTTACCCTGTGTGTGTGTGTGGGGGGGATGAGGTGCCCTACCCATGAGCTCCCTGCTAATAAGGCTCAGTCCCACAGGACCCTCCTCACTCAGTCTTCACACATCCGGTGGCCACATCAACAACTTCGATGTCAGGATCCCCCAGGCTCCAGTTGAGGCTCAGGCCATGGCAGGTGCTGGGCATGGGCTCGGAGGGGGCCACCAGGGGCCCAGCAAACAGGTGCAAGGTGGTGCGGACATATGGATATGGAAGACATGACCCCAAGACACTGTCCAGTCTAGGCCGGGAATGAATGGCCCTGTTCACAGTTGGAGGGTCATGGCAGGGGTCAGCTGTGGGCAGAAGGCACAGGGCGTGGCCTGAGTCACCATATCCTCACTCACAGCCCATTCCCTGCCCCAGCTCTTTGTGCCCCTCACCTAGGACGAGACTGGTGGCATACAGTGGTGGCAGGAAGTGGGCCAGCAGCCCACCGCCCAGCCCAAGGACAGCCCAACGTGCCAGCTTGTCACTGGCTGAAAGGCAGCCCACGTGGGTATTGCGGAGGGCAGGCGCCGCATAGGATACAGGTTTCAGCTGCCCGCAGACATGGGCCTGCAGACGGAAGGCTGATCTGTGCAGGTCACTGTCTTCTGAGGCCAGCGGGAAGCTGTGGAGGTGGGGGGAGGGGGCAGAAGCCCAGAATCAGGGCACTCTTTACACCCTGATTCCCCCACAATGAAACCGAGGGACCACCAGCCCCAGACACGTACTAGCTGTCATGGGCAGCCCCCTTGGGAGTGTTGCTCACATACAGATGCAGGAAGACCCCGGGCTTGAGGGCGAAGGGGGGTCCAGGCCCAGGCTGGGGGGCCAGCACTGACCGCTCCTTGCCCTTGGGACCCCCCTGTGTGGCCAGCAGGAGCTGCCGGAAGAAGAACCTGGGAGTGACAGGCAGGGGGTGGGGTGGGGTAATGGTCCTAGGCAGCCTGCCACAGACCCCCCGCCTGTCTGCCTGCCCCTCACCTCAGCAGGGCCCTGCGGGCGATCACCAAACCATGGCAGTCGTGGAGCCGTCGGCCGGAGAACTCCAGCCAGCCAGCATAGCTGCTGCTGCCTGTGCCCAGCGCCACCAGCTCGTAGGTCTCTTTGGAGTGACCAATCGTGCCTTGGACCTCTGTGCAGGAAGGGACAGAAAACTCAGGCCGGGGGCCTGAGCTTGTGTGTAGAGCTGGGGTGGGGGCAGGGCAATTCCTACCCCTCTCCAGGATGACTGCGGCCACCGTCCCCTTACAGGCCTGGTATGGTGAGCTCTCATTCAGCAGGCGATCCAGGCCGGCACTGACCACAGCTGCACAGCGCTGCTCATGGGTCAGGATATTCTCTGCACAATGACCAGAGGACAGTGCAGGACCCACAAGTCATGCTTCCCCCGCCCTGCCCTCCTGCCCTGAGAGCAGACACCAGGGTTCGAGCCAAGTGCCTCCCTACCGGTGCTGAGGGAGGTGAGCAGAGACTGGCGGGGAGTCACAGGGGGCTCTGAAAGAGACAAGAGGAGCTAGCTGCATGGGTACTGAGTCTTCCCATCCTTTGGGAGGCCAAGCAGAGGAGACAAAGTCTCCACCTTTCAGGCACAGAGTCCACCAGCAGCTGCTCTTGCACTCCCTAGCTCCAGTGTGGGACATCAGCAGAGGCCGCCCATTTCTCCATGCTGATGCCCAGATGGGGCTGTAGACCTACACCTCCCCCCCCACACACACCCCACCATACACACCCACATCCCCCCCCACACACTACACTCCCATACCCCACCACACACACCCCCACCATACACACACTACACCCCACACACCACACCACACACATACACCCCACCATACACCCCACCACCACACCTCCCCATACCCCACCATACACACACTACACCCCACACACCACACAATACACACCACCATACACACTTACACCCCCTATCCACATATATATACACACACACACACACACACCACCACCATACACTCCCACCCTCCCACATACACACACACCCTACCATATGCTCCTAGCCCCCACATGCACACACCACATGCACACATACACACAGTTGCTCACCCCAGTTAGGCCTTGGCTACCTGGTCTTTCCAGCTGCTTCCGGATATACTGAAGGGCAGAGAGGGCTGCCTGCTGTTTGGCCTCCATCTTGCTTTTCCCTGTTCCTGCAGGACAGACCAACCCATCCAGCTCTGCACACACAGAGAATGAGGAGTCTGGACCTGGGGAAGAGATCTTGAGGAAGGCGCCTCCTGGACGTCAGCCCCATCTCCACCATTTCTAGAAGGGATTTATCAACCCTAGCCTCCTCCTTCCCCTTAATCCTCCTGACTCCTGACAACAGATGACAACCAGATCAACAAAGGAGGGTCTAGCACACTAAGTGGGCACTCTACAGGCAGCAGGTGGTGTGTGTCTTTCCACGCTATCCCCATTGCGAACTCAACCTGGCTTTCACAGAGCCTTCTGGAACAAGCATGAATGACAGGAAGGGTAGCACTTTGGGGGAGGTAGCATAGAACCTAGGTGGAAGTTCCTCCACCCCATAGGACAGCTTCCTGCCTGCCACCAGACTCAGCCTTTTATTTTCTCTTCCAGGGACCCTCCTCTTAAAAGCTCTTTCTGTTCAACACCATCAAGTCAGGTGTAACAGCCCAAGAGCAGGTTAAAAAAAAAAAAAATCTCAGAATTGGGTCACCTGATCCAAGGATACGAACACACTTAAGTTCCTTCAGGTGTGTGCAATCCTTTTGGGGACAGTGGCACTCCCCATGATCAAGGTGCAGTCTCCAGCCCAGACAACTGTGATTGCATGAAACTAGCCCTGTTCACCGGAGGTGGCCAATGGAGACGTTTGCTTAGCTGTAGCCTTGAAGGCATCAGATCGTTCAAGCTGTTCACCTCGCTCCTTTGTGAATGGGGTTTACCTGGGGGACCCCAGGCTCATCGTGGCCAGCTCAGCAGGTCACTGGAGGAAGCCCGAACTTCCTGCATTAATTAGTGGCTCCTTCACCCCACAACAGACACACACCTGCCCCAGGCCCCACCTGTGGTCTGGTCCTCCAGGAAGGTCAGAGAGACGCCCAGGTTAGCCACGCACTGGGTGAGCAGGGCCACCGCCTGCACTGGGGGCGGGTCCCTGGGCAGCAGGCTAAGCCCCCGGGCGTCCATAGGGAAGTCGCCCGCGGCCCCCGCGCGCAGGACCGAGCCCCTCGGGGCCTTACAGGCCTCCTCGCGGGCCTCCTGCTCCGTAACCAGCCCAGGTTCAGGGGTCCCAGGTGCCCCGCCCCCAGCCTCCGTGGACTCCTGGCCTCCCGAGGGCCTCCAGGGTCCGGGGCTGATCTGCAGCGACGCTGCCAGTCGAGGCCTCCTGCGCCCACCCTCGTCCACGCTCGCCATGGCCGCACCAGACCTCGCACCGCGCCCTTTTTTACGTGGAGCATGTGGCACACAGCTGATCGTGAACTCCGCCTCTGCCTGGAGCCGGCCAATGACAGACCGCGCCGCTGTGATGGACGCTGCGACCAGCCAATGGGGAAGCTTGTCTCACGGAGCGGTGGTGTGGACCCTTACTGGCTACCCGCCACCCGCCAACTGTGTTGCGCGAGGGCAGGTCTCGTGAGGGCTCGCACCGTCAGCCTCTGCTCTTGACGCGTGGGAGTGGAAGGCTGAGGGTTTGCGGGCTTCCCTCCCCGACCACAGCCCATCTTAGCCCCCTTACCTGTACCGGGGTCCTTGTCCCTTGTGTGGCCGGATATGGCGCTCTAAAACCTCTCGCCGGACCTTCTTGAAGTCAAACAGAAGTGCGAGCTAGCCCCAGATGAGCCCTTGTCTATCTCCCCTTCCCAGAAAACTTGCGTTTGGGTTGGAAAATACCACAAGGTGTCAGTTATTTAAAACGAGTGGAGTGGGGCTGGCAAGATGGCTCAGCAGGCATTTGCCTCCAAGCCCAGGAACCCGAGTTCAATTCTTGGGGCCCACAGGTTAAGTGCCAGGTTAAGTGCAAAGACTCAGTTGCCAGAAGTTTACTGTGGTCTCCACATACCTGCCGTGACATGTTCACTCACACGCATACACACAAATGTAATTTTTTTTTTTTTTTTTTTTTTGGTTTTTCGAGACAGGGTTTCTCTGTGTAGCTTTGCGCCTCTCCTGGAACTCACTTGGTAGCCCAGGCTGGCCTCGAACTCAAGAGATCCGCCTGGCTCTGCCTCCCAAGTGCTGGGATTAAAGGCGTGCGCCACCACCGCCCGGCCACACAAATGTAATTTTAAGTAAGGGGATTAAAGTGATGGGGGATAGAGAAAAGAAAATAAGATGAAGGCAGAGGTGCCGGCAATTTACATAGTATCGGCTATGGAAAGTGATGCTAAAGGCTTGTAACTACGTAAATATTTGACGAGGTTGGACGCTATAGGCTTGTGTGGGTTGTTTATTTGTTTGTTTTGTGGTTTTTTTTTTTTTTTTTTTGAGACAGGGTTTCTCTGTGAGACCATCCTGGAACTCACTCTGTAGACCAGACTGGCCTCGAACTCATTGAGATCTATGCCTCTGCCTCTCAACTGCTGGGATTAAAGGCGTGTGCCACCACTGCCCAGCAGTTCATTTGTTTTATTGAGTGTTGGATATATGTTACTAGATTACACTGCAGCTTATTCAAAGCAAGCCAGGAGGACCTGGAATTAGCATCTGTGAAGAAATTAGTGTCTATAAGGGTGATGTAGGATACTGGTGTGATAGGCAAAATGATGGTCTCCCCAAGATATCCACACCCTAGTCCCCAGAGCCGAGGAATATATGATGGAATTTGACAAGGGGAAATCAAAGTTTCTAATCAGCTAATGTTATTTATTTATTTGTTTGTTTGAGACAGAGTTTCTTTGTGTAGCCCTGGCTATCCTGAAACTTGCTCAGTATCCCAGGCTGACATCGAACTCAGAGATCCACCTGCCTTTGCCTTCTGAGTGCTGGGATTAAAGGTATGTGCCACCACGGCCAGGCTAATTGGCTAACTTTAAAAGAATATGTCCTGGATCATCTAGGCAGACCCAGTGTAACCACAACCATCCTTATTGGAAGAGAATTGGAGGTAGTATCATGAGGATGATTCAAGTAGCCATTGTTAGCTTGAAGATGGAGGGAGACATACGCTGTGGAATGTCAGAAGCTTCCAGAAGCTGGAAAAGGCAAAACACAGTAGTTTCTCCCTTCTCCAGATGCCCCTGCTCATACTGTGACTTTGGTCCAGCGGGTCTGTGTTGGACCCCTGACCTCTAGAAGTGTAAGAAATTGTACTGTGTTAGATTTCTGGTAACTTGTCACAGTGTGTGTGTGTGTGGGGGGGGAACTGACTTATATGATCTTCAAGCTTGGCATAGGAGTATACAGCTGATCCCAGTACTCAGAGGATTGAGGCAGGAGATTTGAGAGTTTGAGGCCACCTGAGCCATACAGCAAGGCCCTGTCTCAAAATGAATAGCCTGCAGTGGTTTTGCATATATGCACCCCAAAATAATTTCTAAAAAACTAGGTAGCCCCAATTCTTAATCTCAAAGTTATCGGCAAAATGTCTTTTTTTTGTTGTTATATTATAATCATTATTTTAAATCTATTTCACCTAAACTATAGGGATGCTGCCTTAGGTCATTTCATTTATGAAAAATGCATCCTACGCTGACCTCATTGGCAAAGCTGGTCCTCAGAGGCAGACCAGTCTGCCAAGCCAGACTTGAATTCTATCAGGAGCAGTCTGACATCATTTTTCAATTTGAATAAGTATGCAGGCATTGCCCTGAGAGAACCAACTCATCTCATTCTCGCGCCGACTCAGTGTTTAGGTCATGTTGGGTGGGGGTTGTGCCAGACAGACAAATTCCGCCCTTTACCTTTTGAATTCTGTTTCTAGGCCTGAGAACTAAAGTAAGCTGTGACCTGGCCAGTAAGTCAAAGTGTCCATGAAATGGTGCAGCAAGACTGATGTAATTTTCTTCCCTTTTTGAGAAGACTTGTGAAACTATAACACACCTACAGAAAACGGTACAGACCGTTCACGCTGAACATGCCCTTGTGCTGTGGAATACGTTTCTCTGGGCAGGCTACGGCCATTGCCATCTTGAAAAGAGACCAACTGTAATCTGCAATTACTCACATGAGACCCTCCCTGGATCAAATCTGTTCAAGTGCCCGCAGAGAAGGAGGGTCTGGGGAGGGTCCTCAGGGCCTCACCTGAAATGACAGCTGTTCCTCCACTCTTACCCCAGCTGCACATAATCCTGCCCAGCTCCAGACTGTCTTAGCAGATGCTGGAGTGTCTACAGGAGATGGAAGGGTAACTAAAGGGTCGGGGAGCTCCTATCTAGGCACCTATGCTGCAGTGGGGGCTTGGGGGCAGTGCAGCTGCTTGGGGATCACTCACCTTCCTATAAATAACTCCAGTGAACTCACTGGTTCACCGAGCTGAACTTCAATGGCATCGTTTCTTTGGTCTTCCAGTGCCTTCTTTACTGAGGTAAAGACAGGTACACAGGTCTTTGCACAGGTACAGACCCCTGGGGAATGGCACACACCGCCATGTGAGCAGCACTCAGTGAAAAAGCAGACAGACCCGTCATCTCACAAAGCCCGTCCTCGTCTCTTCATGGCGCCCTCTTCCAGGGCCTCCTGCAGGGTATCTGCTGTCTTCTGGCACCTTCCTGTTTGGCACCTATTCTAGGGCAGCACTCCATGAGGGAAAATGGTGACTGTGACTGTGAAAGAGAAGGTGGAAAGGGGCCATCTGACTCCAGGCACCGTCCAAATACAAATTGTACAGCTGGAAGTTGACAATCTGCAAATTGATTTAAAAAAAAAAAACACAATAAAACAGGGCCTCATGTATTCCATTCTGGCCTCCAACTTGCTATGTAGCCAAAAATGACCTTGAATTTCTGGTCCTCCTGCCTCTTCTGCAGATTTCTGGAATTACAGGTATGGGCCACCACTGGCTTATGGGGTCCTGGGACTAGAACCCAGGGTTTTGTGCTTACTAAGCCATCACCCTACCAGCTGAGCCTCTTCCCAACACCTCTTGAAAATTGATTCTTTTTTTTTTCTTTTTTTTTTTTTTTTTGATACAGGGTTTCTCTGTATAGCCCTGACTGCTGTCCTAACTGGCTCTGTACACCAGGCTGGCCTTAAACTTGGATCTGTCTGCCTCTGTCTTCCCATTGCTGGGATTAAAGGTGTGTACCACCACTACCCGACACAAATTGATCCTTTAAAGATCTCAGAGTATGAGCTATGGGTCAGCAGTGTTATCTCAGACCTACTAAATTAGAAACTCAAATGGGCCCAGCAAACTGTTTTAACATGCCTCCAGGTGGCTCTGGTGTACACTTAAGGTATCAAACTACAAGGATAATGATGCTATTTCTGACTGGTCAGTGGTGCTAAAGCCACATGCAGGGAATTCCTATATTGCCTGGGAATGGGAAAGATGTTGACTCAAATGCAGCCCTCATCTTTATGACATAGAGAATAGAAGGTAGCTTACTCTTTAGCTGAAAATGAATGAGCATGGCCCCACATGATGGCTAAAATTGGTTGTTAACTGAGCATTTGGAATTAATTGGAACCTAAACTGCTGGGCACACCTGTGAGGAATCTTCTTAATCAGATTATTTGAAGAAGACAGACCCATCCTAAATCTGGGCCACACCTTCTGGTGGAAACTCAGATAAAAGGATGTGAAAAAAAGGAATGTTTTGATTTGTCTGCTTGCTCTCACTCTCTCTGGCGAGACCGTTTATTTATGCCATTGCTGAGGCATTCCCTTTACCAGCATTCAAACCAACTTCTTTAGGATTACAACAGACTGATGATCAGCAGCTCTCCAGGAATCATCCAGGACTCCAGCCCCAGACTGGGACTGCTGTGACACCCAGCATCAAGAACTGACCATCTACCAAGATTCTCACCTTTTCGGTCATGAGACAGAGATTGTTGGACTACCCAGCTCACAGCTGTGAGCCAGTCTAATAAAATCTCTACTCTACAATCATCAATCCGTTCTGTTAGAGAACCCTAACACACCCGGAAACACAGATTCAGGTTTCCCTGGATAACCTTCTACATCGAGGAGACAGATTTATGAAATTTTGCTAATTCCAGAACAAAGGAAGTCATAACCCAAAGCAGTTTGGAAATACATTGGAGGGAACGTCATGTCAGTAGATTACAGTGAATCAGGAGAATCTATTTTAGGTCCCAAGATTTCTGGAGACATTCTTAGCTTCCGGGTATGAGTGGTCAGTCAGCAGAGCCACACATCCTAAGTTTCACATGAAAGTCACAAGACAAAGGCAATTTACAGGCAGCGCCCAGGACTCGCTGCTTCTGGGTTTGAACACGTCCCCCAAAGCACGCAGGTGCACACTGGAGTTTGAGAACTACAGGCTAATACTGCTTTTCTGGGCCCCCGATTAAACCACACATGAACCCAGGGGTATCTGTAAAGCAGATTCTTAAGATTTATGGACAATAAATAGAGTGCGTGGCTCATCAGAGGTGCTCAGTTTGTTGAGCGAATCAGTTTAAGCTTCACAACCGCTCCGTGAGACAGGAAGTTAATGAAGCCAAAGCAAGTTCAACCATCATCACCGGGCTGATAGGAATTCCACACCTCGGGCGCCACGACCAAGCCTATTCCTTGTTTGCCCGGCAGGTAGCGCTGGAGGACGCCGCGAGGCCTTGCTGAGGGCGGGACTTCCTGTTTCTTGGGAGCACTTCCGGCCTGATCCGGAAAACAGTTCTGTCCGGCCGTGGATGCTCCAGCGTTCCGGGCTGAGGAGCTGATGAGTGGCACTCCCGCTCCTTTTTGGCCCTCGCATCAGGTGAGACTCTCGTCGGGAACCAGCATAGTCTGCGCGCGGGGGGATAATGTGAGCACGTGGCGGTTCCGCGTGGCTACCGAAAGGACCGCTGTTCTAGAGAGTTCTTACTTTTATTCGATCCTTGGGCATTTTCAGAGACGCCTATGATGGGCAGCAGCGGGCTCCCGCGCTGAGGCTTGTTCGGGACGCCTGGGATGAGGGAGGGCGGCCTCGGGACCGGGTGCCCCGTAGGGCACACATGTGAGGAAGTTAACCACACACCGATTCCTCAGACTCCTCAAATTCAGGGCCTTTATGCCTCACCCAGCAGGTGCTAGTGCTCAGCAGGTGCTCTTGTTGCTGATGTCCGATTTAAATTTTTCTAAAAGTGTGGGCTGATTAGTAGCTAATGCTTCTAGAGCGGTGATTCTCAACCTCCCTAATGCTGCGACCCTTTAGTACAGTTGTGGTGACCCCCAACCATAAAACTATCCTTGTTGCTACTTTGTAACTGTAATTTGCTACTGTTATGAATGAAAATGTAACTATGTTTTCCGATGGTCTTAGGCGGCGGCCTCTGTGAAAGAGGGCTGAGGACCGCTGTTCTAGAGAGTTCTTACTTTTATTCGATCCGTGGGCATTTTCAGAGAAGCCTGTGATGGCCAGTGGGAAAACAGGAATAACATGCAGCCCTTGTCCACAGAGGGGTGGAGCATGGCATGCCGGTCACTGTCATGTACGGCGCTTATCCCACTTCAGTCCCCACCCTCTCCTCTTTGTATACTCTGAGGTTGCCTATCTCTTTGGCACTTTTTTCTGCCTCAGAGCTTTTTGCCTTCACTGGTCATTCTGCCTGGACCCCCTACCCAAGTGTATGCCGAGCTATCTCCCTGACTACCCTTAGGGAGCCCTCACCTGTCCATCAGCACCCTCCCCTGTGATGGGGGGAGTGAGAAGTTCTCCTGAGGCCCTTCTTACTCTCTGGCATTAGGCTGCATAGTCTGGTTTTTACCTGCTTCTTTGTAGTAGCCTCCCCCGAGGGCACTATTCAGACTCCTAATGAAGGCATGTGTGACCCTAGATACATTCTCTCCAGGATGGACTTCCCCAGCTCTCTGCGCCCTTCATTGTTTATGGCTGGTCCTCTTGGCATGACTGATGGCCCTGACCTGTCCTTCATGTGCAGCTGGAGAGATGCACTGACCCTGCCAGGGTCCCAGCCACAGAACTGCAAGGTGAGGATGGAAATAGGGCCCTTCCCTTGGTACCCCACTCATCATTCACTCTCAGTGGCACCGGTGATGGGGAAAGAGGACCAGACAGATGCTACTTCTTCTGTGCACAGGCCACCCTGCTATCCAGAGATAGTCGCTCCACAGAGGCTGTGGCTCCTCTTTCCTCCTCCTCTCTCCCCAGATTCAGCAGGTATTTATTGGCCAGTGTTTCTGTGCCAGGGTCCCTACAGGCCCAGGAGCCACCTCAGGGACTGCCAGTTAAGGTGGGAGAGCTTGTACCAACAAGCAGACACTGTAGAGTGTGGCCTTGGCTCTACTGGAACAGTAGAATGGCAGGGGAGGGGGGGCAGGATTTCCGCTGGCATCTTGGGAGGGACATCGTTATCTGCCCAGCTTGTGGGATTGAGTACATACAGGAGAGTGGGTCAAAGAGTGGGTGTTGAGGGGAGGGGGTGTTCTTGGACCTTGAGACAAGGGAGCCTTGTTGGTATTTGCTGGGAGCCTCGCTAGCCCACTGAATAGCAGGACTCGGAAGTGACTACGGAAATGAGAGCTCACTGGGTCCTGGGTGGACAATCAAGTCTTGGGTGCTTCCTTCTTTGAAAGCTGGTATGAGTGGAGATTAGGGTTGATTCTGGAGTTGGCTGCCTAGGTTTAAGTCCATGCCTTCTCTTGTTCTTTTTGTTTTGTTTTGTTTTGAGCAGGGTTTTTCTGTGTAGCTTTGGTGCCTGTTCTGGATCTCACTCTGTAGCCCAGGCTGGCCTTGAACTCACAGAGATCCGCCTGGCTCTGCCTCCCGAGTGCTGGGATCAAAGGCGTGCACCACTACCGCCCGGCTCCATGCCTTCTCTTTACTGACCCTCACTTGGGGCAAGTGACTTTGCCGCGCTGTCATGAGGACCGAGTGAGTTTTGGCCAGGGAGTGCACCTCTGCCATGTCATTGCTGTCCTGTTCCCCTAGGACGGGACACTGCCATTGGCCAAGAACCTGCTGTGGGAGCCAACGACACCAGGACCCCTCCCCCTGCTGCCTCCTGGTCATGGTAAGGGTCTCCTTCTGGGCTCCCTCCAGGGACCTCAGCCATTTCGCGCGCGCGCGCACACACACACACACACACACACACACACACACACATTCCAGGCTCTGGATACCTCCAGATACTATTGTGTTTCCATGCCTTCTCAGGTTCTTCTCTGACCTCTCTCTCCCCTTAGATCCCTGGGAACCTGGCATGACCCCTCGGGATCTCCTTTTCCGGGGAGGTCACCGCAACCAGTTCCGGCCTCAAGTTGGGCTGGATGTCACTGAGCAGGTAAGTGGTCCCTGGGTGGGATTGTGCCACCCAGCCTGGGCTGTGCTGAGTGACACAGCCACTCCCCACAGCTCAGCCACTTCTTGTGGGACCATGGGGACATAGCCTTCGCACCCCTGGGGAAGCTCATGCTGGAGAACTTCAGATTGGAGGGGAACAAGGTAGGTGGCACTGGCCGGGTGAAGGGTCGGCCACCTCTCTGGTGAGACCCGGGGGTGCAAAGCTGACAGGCCTTCCCTGCAGGGCTACTCGAAAAAGATGACCATAGTCAGCGCGAAGAGGCTGCTTCAGGACCTCGGTGGACACCAGCCCTGGGGGCAAGTAGCCAGTGAGAAAGCAGCCACGGATAGGCCTGGCTGGTGGTGGGATGTGGAAGGATCTAGGACACAGACCAGGTTTTCGTCACAGTGGCTTTTCCAGCCCGTGGTCATGAGTCACGAGTTCACAAAATCCCCAGCTCCAAGCAGCTTAAGGGAAAAGAGAATTGATCATTGGTGGATCTTAGGCCCAGATACATCCAGGTACCCAGAGTGTTGACATGGCTCTCTGCTTTCTTGTCCACTTCCTCTGTCTGACTTAATTCAGGTAGCAACAGGATGGCTTCTTATTCTAAGGAGTCAGTGTCTGAAGTACCACAAACCCTAGAAAAGACTGGTTGGCCTGGCTGGAGCCTCTCACTCTCTGTGGACCACTCACTATGAGGCACTGAAATATTCAGGGTTTGGGGTTCAGGAACGGGATAGGGTGCATTCTAGGCAGCTGTGAAAGAGGTCGTCTGCTTGCCCTGCATTGTCCCAGTGCCATCCTCTGCTGCTCTGTCCCCAGGTGTCCTTGGGCCTTCCTCAGCCACCGGCTTCGTCGCTTCTCCATCCTTGGGGGCCCTGTCCTGAGCAGGTCAGTGTCCGTGCTTATGGGGAGGCTGCTGCATGAAGAGCTGGCTTTTCGGTGGGAGCAGTTGCTGCTGGATGAGGCCTTCACTGGGGGTGCCTTGGCCTGGCTCCCTGGAAGGACAGCACGGGCTGGGCAGCTGGTCTACCCTAGCGGAGGTGCCTTGGACAAGCTGTGTATCCTTCCTCATTTGGTGGGGATCCCGAGGCTATCCACAGAGTGGTCCAGGGGAAGAGTGAGATGGATGACCAGAGTCCATCCCAGTCCTTAACCAAGGGCTCAGATTTCCAGGAGGTCAGTGTGAATTCAGGTGGCAATCCCCGGGTGCTTGAGGACCCTGGACACATCCAGCTGCGGGGGCCTGTACGGCAGGTGGTGACCAGCACTGTCCAGGGAGAAAGTGAGATTCCTCCCCTCCCTTCCCCCTCCCCTCCCTCCTCCTCGTCTAGCTGGCTACCTCCCCGTGATACACACACTGTAAGCTGACCTTTCTGTCCTCCCCAGCATTTCTGGCCGTCCGCTCTGACTACCACTGTGCCATGTGGAAGACTGATAAGCAGGGGCCCCCAGCACCCCTGCAGGTGCTGCAGGTGGAGAAGGGGGCCACTGGTGTCAGCCTCAGGTGAGAGATGTTGGCTTCCTAGCAAGGGCAAGGGCTTGGAGGAAAGCTGGGTTGCTGGATCATAACATAGCATCCTGTGCCCTGTAGCCCTCACCTGCCAGGAGAGATGGCCATCTGCAGCCGTTCTGGAGCTGTGTGTCTGTGGACCCCACAAGATGGGTAATTCCGCTTCCCCCTAAAACCTTCCACCTCAGAGCAGAGCCATGGTCTTCCTTCCAGCCCAGCCCCTCGACACCCTTGTGCCCCTAAGCCCCACCAGACCCACACCCACGACCCGCCTTCTTTCTCAAGGCTGCAGCTCATCTACAAGGACCCTGAGACGCTGGCCTTCCGTGATCCTTCTCCCTGGCGCTGGACAGACTTCACTGCCCACCCCCGGGTGCTGACTGTGGGTGACCGCACAGGTGTGAAGATGGTTGACATTCAGGTATTGGTGCAAGGGGGTGAGAAGCAACAGAGCCGGAAGTGAAGGGCTGCGGGAGGCCCATCTCCAGCCTGAAGACTCTGGCTGACCGTGCTGCACTTTCCCTAGGGTCCCCCAGGCTGTGGGCTGCTGCTGTTCCGTGCTGGAGCAGAGGCTGCCTGCCAGAAAGGAGAGCGGGTGCTACTTGCCCAGTACCTTGGGCAGCCAGGTCCTACCTGTACTCCTCTGCATCTCATCTGCACCCAGGTGAGCAGCCTCCTCCTCCCTGGCCTCTGACTCAGGCTTCACCAGAGTTCCTGCCAGCAGACCTGACACACAGCCATAGGAACCAGGGAGTGTTGGGTCCCTGTGCATGTGACCTCACTAGGGCAGGCAAACTCAGTCATCTGCAAGATCAGATCGAAACCTGGGAGGAGGCAGAGGTTGACTGTAGCTCGGTCCCAGGTGGCCCGGGAGTCTACCACTGGGAGCTTTCTTCATGTCTGTAGTGAGAACCCTTTTGGGATGGAGCTGCCTGCCCAGGAAATACATGTTCTCAGTTTGGTAGGCCAAGTTGAGAGGGACTTGAAGGCGGATGGGAGTGACCTCTTCTGGGCGTTGCGTACCTCCTACAGGCTGTGTGGCCTGGAAAGGATTATTGGAAGGCTGGTGCCAGGCATCAGCCATGCCCAGCTTTCCCTTTTCCTCAGTTCTCGATATACCTGATGGATGAGCGCCTCCCCCTGGTGCCAATGCTCAAGTGGGACCATGGCCTGCCGTCTGCACCCCTGCTTGCCCGCCTGCTACCCCCAGCTAGCCCTGGCTACCCACGGCCCCTGCTACTGGGGGGCCAGGGTGGACAGCTTCAGCTGCTGCATATAACAGGTCAGCCAGGCAGAAGGGAGGCTCATGGAGCTGGGCTGGGGAAGGGGCTGGGGCTGGGATACCTAGCTCCCTGTCCTTCCTCCAGGAGAGGGGACCTCCGTGCCCCAGCTGGCAGGACCTCCTCAGTCTCTGCCCTCCATCATCGACTCCCTCTCCGCCTTTCCTCCACTGGAACCCAAGAGGCAGCAGCAGCTGCAGGAGCGCCTGGAGGCACCAGTCATAGGTGGGACGGGCACAAGGGGCTTGGGGCTGCTGTGGGGAGGGGCTGCTGCCAGGCCCTGCAGCTCTTCTCCTTCCCTGTCTAGGTCTGGCTGCCGCCCCACCCTGTGCCTCAGCCCCAGCACTGCTGCTCTTCCAGCTGTCAGCAGCTGGGGACATCTTCTATCAGCACCTACGCCTCCAGCCAGCCTCTAGTCTTGGAGAAGGAGAGCCACGGGGTCATCACTCAGCACCAGAGGGCCCTGCATCCAAGGCAGTAACACCTGTGGACCAGTCCTCTTGGACCCCTCAGGCCACTGTCCGTTGCAGCCGTTGGATGGAGGCCCTGATGGAGCTGGCCCCTCCTTGTCCAGTCTGGGCCGCCCCCACCTTTTCCCACCGTCGTTTTCTGAGCCACATGGAGCAGCAGAAGAGCCAGACCATGTCACAGAAGCTCCGAGCAGCCATGGCCAAGGGGAAGCTCTTGCGGCCTGAGGATCTGGGTACACTCCCCAGGGCAGAGCCGCCCCCTGCACCTCAGTGCGGCCAGCAGGATGAGCTCACTGAGCGCTTGGCAGAAGCCTGGGAAGGTGGGGTAGCCTCCTGGTGGAAAAGGCATCAAAGTCAGACCTCAGGGTCCCAGACACAGACCAAGCGGCCTAAGCGCCGGACTCAGCTGGCTAGTACCTTTTCCTCACTTACGAGCTACTTGGACTTCCCAGATACCAGCAGCCCCCCTTGTAGCCAAGACCATTCTACCTCAGAGGCCTGGCCTCGGCCTCCAGGGACCCCACTCTCCCAGGAGTTGACACAGGAGCTGTGGGCCCAAGGTGTACAGCGTGAACGTCGGCAGACCCTCCGGGACTTCATGGCCAAGCTGCCACTTAAGGACACTCCAGGACCTGTGGCTACACCGCCCTCCCAGGTCTCCAGCCTCCAGTCCATGCCCTTCAAGCAACAAGCACCTGTCCTCTCTGGCTCCCATCCTCCCCGGAAGAAACCACGAATGGGCTTCTGAGTGTGGAGAGCCATGCCTGAAAATCTAGCCTTCATCCTGGAGCCTTGCACTGAGCTTAGCCAACATGGTCTCCAGGACAGAGTCTCTGCCTCCCAAGGACAGTGTGCCCAGCTAAAGGAATGGGGAGCAAGTCTGTTTCATGTATTTGATGGCAGGTTACTCCAGAGCACCAGCTGCAGAGGCTGCCTCAGGGTCACTGATGTGGGGACCCCGTGGGTCCGTAGTCACCCACTTGTCCAGTGTGGGTTGTCACACACTGCTCCCACTGCTATTTTCAGGGCTGCATGGAACAGAAGTCAGGAGACCACGCCACAGAAGCTCTGAGCAGCCATGGCCAAGGGGCAGCTCCTGTGACCTGGGGATCTGGATACACTTCCCAGGGCAGAGCCTCCCCTGCATCTCAGTGCAGCGGAGTTGCTGGAAAGTAGAGCCTGTGTGTCAGTGTTAGCCTCCTGCCCTCAGAGGAAATGGCCTCCTGTGGTGGCACACTGTGGGTCGGCAGCTGCTGGTGGGGACTGTTTGGGTGACAGTCCACATTGGCTCTGTAGGAGTTGGTGCTTTGGCTCTGGCTGAGGGACTGAATAAACCTGTCCACTGGCCACGAGCTGGATGGTCATATGAGCAGAGAAGATGGTGTCTCTGGACCTTTCCAGGTCTGATGTGTAAAGTCCTACTCCCTCCACCTGGGGATGCACACACATTAGACGGCGTAGTGGGGTGGGGTGGAGTCTCTAGTCTCATCCCATTGGAACCTGACTGGCAGCCCAGTAACATGCTGACTTGTGTGGGTCTTAGCGTATTTATGTAATCCTGGGGTCTGTAACCAGGGAAACCGATGCATTGGGTACAAGGCACACAGATGTGGCTGCAGAGCACATGCTGTGCAGGGTCCCAAAGTGCACCAGCCGTGGTACACAGGAAAGAGTGCCCTGCGTCCACCTCGCCACTGCTAGCCTAACAGTGTAGACTGCCTTGGGTTCAGTCCAAGCCAAATTCAATATCTTCCAGGCTTGCCCTGGGGCTGGGCTTCCCCAGGTCCAACGAAGACTGTGCTTCATTCTCAGCTCTGTCTCCTAAAGAGTCAGGAGAAAACAAGTCAGTCCTTGGGTAGAGCTACCCTTCTTGCTGAGCACTGATCCAGGCCAGCCAGAGTCCTTCAGATATGCCCCGTTACTGTTGGGCAAGAGGAACTCGGGGAATACAAGCCACCCCAAAGGCGAGTGCTCACCTAAAATGCACATCCAACCCTGGGCTGGTCCTCTGTTTGTCCTGACTGGCTGCCCAGACTGCCCTGCCTGCACACAGCAGCAGGCCTGTGATTTAAGCTGCTGTGCCTTCACTGGCTAACACCAATGCTTTTGTCACTTAGCCCTCGTGTCTGTGGTCCCCTCCCTCCTCAGAGCCTCTGGCCTGGAACCACAGGGCCAGGTGACACACCACAGCCAAATGGTCACCTGTGAGTGGGGCAGAACCCCCCATCTGCTTCCCCCTCTCTGTGGTTCGCCTCCCTACAGCAGCCTCTGGAGTGTTACCTAGTAGGGTGGCTTCAGGCAGCTGGCTGTCTCCATCTTCACTGGACTGGGCAGGGAGTGATGGCTTTGATTCATTCTCTCCCCTCCCATCCTCTTCCAGCTCCTGGATGAGGGGTCGTGGAGGGGTGGTGCTGAAGACTTGACCTTGGGTTTCCAGTTCTGTTGTCGCTCTTGGCTCACATATGTCTGTGAGAGGCACCCTGACTGCCTTTGAGGAGTCCTTGCAGACTGCAAATATGTTTGAGAGGACACCCGTGGAGCCTGTGGGAGTGTGCTCAAGCATGGGGAGAGGAGAGTCATTCAGTTCAGGGTCACTGTCATCACTCAAGCTGGAGATCACCTGGATTTTCGGGATGCCCATTTCCTGGTGAGAGAGAGTGAACTGTGTCTGATTTTCCCATGGTCACAATACAGGAAAACGTGCAGGGGTAGGGAGAAAGCAGGCTGGCACAGGGCCTCGGGAGGGACACTCGACCAGCAGTTTCTCCATGCTTACTCCCCATCCACATAGCTCCCCATGCCACACCCTACCAGTGTCTGGATTCTAGCCTCTGCCACACCCCACAGCCCAGCAACTCTTAGGACTTTGTTCCTGGACCCAGTTCCCACAGTGTAGTGGCCCGCGTGCCTGTTTGGATGTGAGACCTCGTGCAGTTTCCTTCCAAAGTCTCTTCTAGGGACAGGAGCTGAAACAGTGGCTTGCTGGCTCCCGGCTATGCCCAGGGTGGAGAGTCAGGTGCTTTCCCACTAGGTATAGCTTTAGTAAATGAGTTGGGGAGCTTTGCATAGGAAATAAGGCAACACCCCAGTTTGTTTCAGGCAGCCACCAATAGAACATGCAGCAGAAAGCCCAAGTGGCTGAATAAGCTCTCAGAGGGGCCAGAGAGTGGCTGTTTCCTCAGTGAGGGAAACATGGTCACTGTGCTCAGAAGGGCAGTTCACTTTCATGACAAGGAAATGGCCTCTAAGGGACAGGCATGGTGGTACACTCCTGTAAACCCAGTACTCAGGAGGTAGAGATAGGTGGATTTCTGAGTTCAAGGCCTGCCTAGTCTACAGCAAGTTCCAGACCAGCCATGGGCAGCGCCGTGAGACCCTGTCTCAAAAGCAAAAGAACTAGGCATGGTACATGCTTGTAATTCCAGTACTTGGGAGGCCAAGGCAGGTGGAAGGATGCCACAAGTTTGAGGCCATTCTGGGGTATAGGGAAGAGCGTGCTGACCTTTGTCTGGTCTTCCATTGACATGTCCATGCCATCAACATCTTCCAAGTCAGGCAGGTCCTGAAAGAGCCAGTGACCACATATCACCCAGAGACACAATGGAAGAGAGTATCAACAAGAGACAAGATGTCCTAAGGGAACCCTCATCAAGGCCCCTCAGTAACTCCCACCCATGCCCACCCGAAGACTTCGGCATGCTCGAAGCCACACTGCCACTTCAAGTCCGACCACCTAACCAATGGGAAGACTGTCACAGCTTCATCATTTTGTTGTGTCCTGGGGAACTCCGAACTCAAAAGTACCTCTTATACATCAGTCTGAGCCTCAAGTACCTCCTGAAAACCAGAAAACCACACCACCATTTCCTAGATGTGTGGCCTTGGGCAAGTTGCTTAACCTCTCTGTTTCTCCAGTTCCTACTCCATAATATTGAGATGATCATACTACATATCTCAGAATATTTAGTACATACCATGCCTCAAGTAAGGTAACCTCAGAGTAAGGATTCAGCTACATCCTCACGGTGTCCTGTATGGTCAGTTTTTGAATGCAAAGCTTAGGCCTTAAGCAGACAGAGTGAGCCCCAGCTCACATGGGTTTGCATGCCCCCTGAATTACAGTCGTTGGGACAATGGGATACTGTGATTTCTCATGCCTTGCAGGCAGGAAATACATTATACAGTCACCTAAATGGGAGGAGCTTTGGGGAGGGGTGGGTGACACAGCTCTAACAACCTTTGCTGGGAGGGACACTGGACAATCACACCATGGTGAACCAACAGGAAGCCAGAGTAGGGACCAGCCAATGAAGTGGCTGGAGCCACCTGCCAGACTGTGGGTGTGAGGCCCAGCAGGCTTCAGTGATATGTGACTCCAGGGCTGACCACAGAACCACTTTGCACTATAATATCCCTGGAAACTCTAGTGTGGCTTTCACAGCCTGGGGAGGTAAATGGACCAGCCCACCACACCTGAATATGAGTAGAGTGGACTTGGGGGTTTGCCTGGGTGTCTGTGCTGTACCTGCTCCCTGGGGAACTCCTGATAGACAGTGAGGACCACAAAGGTGTCACCCCACCCTCAGCTTGACCAGCCCCCTGCTCACATCGATGAAAAGCCTCTCCTTGGTCTCCAGGGCAATGGCCTCTGTGTCTTCGGTTCCGGTCCCATCAGTAGCTGCCACTGAGGACGTGGACTCTGAGGAACAGCAGTGAGAAGTTACTAAGCCCAGGGCTGATGTCAGATACAAAGGCTGGGACGACAAGCTAGAGGTTAAGATGGAAGGGCAGACCTTCCTGGGTGTGGCTGGACAGCCGCCACCATGGAAGCTGCCCGAGTCCTCTACCGAGGACAGGGCTGCACCTCCACCTCCCGCTGAGGACAGACGGGAAGAAGCTGGCCCTGCTGTGACAGGAGGTGAGTCTACAGAAGCAGCCACGCTAAGAGCAGACAGCCTGACTGCCCAGCAAAAAGGGGACGTGCTCGGGACAATAGCTGCTTCCAAAGCCCAGAGAGGCCAACCTTGCAGCCTAGTCCTGGTGGAGGCCTCTCCGCCAGCCTGCCCTGCCTGTCCATCAAGTACCTGGCCACCTGCTCTCCAGGGCCAGGGACCTGTGCCATTTACCACGGCAAGGCTGCCTGGATGGGTGGAAACACTATCGGTCCTCCTCTGCCAGGCCCTCCTTGCCAAGTTCCTAAGCCCTGTCCTTGTGTGGTCTGTTCACTCACGGTCCCCTCCATCTGGGCTGGGCACCAGGGCACAGGAGAGGGGTGGCTAAGCCAGGAAGTCCACCCTGACCCGCAGATCTGTGTATGACGTTTGTGGTCGAGGTGATGACAAAACCCTACATGCTGAACCCAGAAGCCCCTTACCTTCGAATGCCAGCCACAGCAGACCCTTGCTAAACAGAAAAACTTCCCAGAAGGTCAGAACAGGCAGGTCACGGGTCTGACAATCCTACCCTGAGCCAGACACGGCAGCCTTCCCTTGTTCCATAAGCAATAAAGTAAGGCATGGCCCCAGACAGACATCCTGGCACAGGGTCCCATCAAAGCCAGGAGAGCCATATGCACACCTGATGAGCAGGGCAGGGCACCCAGAGCAGATTCTCTTGGTGCCTGTGGCTTCCCAATACCATGCCCAAGCCCTGCTTCCCGCACCCCTCTGGATAGCCCCTGGGGCTCTTCTCCCCACCCCTGGTCCTCTATTTCCTGCTGCTCCTGATGCACAGCACGGTATGCCTGAGCTCCCTGACTCCTGCCCTCCTCTAGACTGCCTCTGAATGCCTCCTCCCTGCCCTGCTCTCTGTCCTCTATTTCCGGCCTCTCTCGAGCCTGGGATACCCGAGCCCCCACACTGGAACCACTGACCCTAGGGTCCTGGGAGCAGGCCAGGGGTATTCCTGCCCCGACTCCTACCACGCCCACACATCCTCTAAAGGACTTGGATACAAGGGGCTTTTTAAAGATCTTGCAGAACAAAGGCAGGTGGCTGTTCTTAAAGATTTAAACCTTCAGGGGTGGGCAGCATGGATTCAAGAGACGGAATAAGGTCCGGCTGGGTGGATTGCCAAGGTTCTGCCCTGCCCAGGCCTCTTCACTTGCAAGGTAATTCCCGAAGCCCTGACACCTAATCCTTTCATGAGAACAGCAGCATTCCCAGGATCCTCCATGCAGCAGGGCCTACTTCCTGGGTCAGACGTCAAACTTGTCAGGTTGGGGGCTCTGAATGTTGTATTCATGGCCTTATGGACAAAATGTTCCGAGGAGGTCCCTGTGGCATCCTGGGGAAGTCTGGGGTTACCTATCAGTAGACAGCCTAGACTCTGGGCCCTAGAGTCATCTGAGAGGAAAGTCTCCAGTGAAGGACTGCCTAGATCAGACTGGCCTGTGGGTGTGACTGTGAGGGGCTGTCTTGATTTCTATTTGGTGTAGAAAGGTGGAGGCAGCAGCTGTGTAGGGACAGAGAGGTTATGGCCATAGCTGTGTGCAGGGTCAGAGGTCATGGCTGTGCGCAGGGTCAGAGGCTGCCCTCTATTGTCTCAGCTGCCTTACCTTCAGCAGTGGCCACCAAGAGTGTCTGGGACTGAGCCAGACTCCCAGGCAGGTCTGGCTCTTCCATTGTCCTGTCCTCCACCACAGCCAGCTCCTCTTCTCCACCTGGCTTCTCTGGGAACAGTTCATCTTTGACCTTGAAGCTCTCCTCCACAAACACCTCTATCTTCTGCTGGGTTTCTCCCAGGGGCGGCTTGTCCTGAGCCTCTGGGCTGGTGGAGCTGCTCTCCTCACTGTCTGGCAGGGGTGTCTCCCCTAGAGAAGTAAAGTCCAGAGTTGAACTTGGAGCTGCCTGAGAGGACAAGAGCACCTGCATGTCCATGAACTTGAGAGACTGAGTGCACGGAGTTGTCAGGGGCACAGTTCATCAAAGCATTAGGCAGGCATGGTGTGCACACCTGTAATCCTGAAACTTAGGAGGTAGAGTCAAGAGTATCAGAGTTCAAGGTCATCCTCAGCTATATAGCAAGTTGGAGGCCAGGCAGGGTTACATGAGACTGTCTTAAAAAAAAAAAGGTGTGTGGAGGGAGTGTTCATATGATACCTAAAGGCAGATGAATGTCTCCCGTAAGGGATCACTCTGCTCACAGCTCGATGGGCAGCACTCTGCCATGGAGAGAGCACAACATCGGCCCGAGGACAGGGCAGGCAAGGATTTGGGGTCTACCTTTACTTTCAAACAGTTCAGGAGAGGCCAGGCATGGCGACTGTGGTGGTTTCGAGGAGAATGGCCCCCATAGGTCTATGTGTTTGAATGCTCGGTCCCCAGTTGGTGGAACTTGGGAAGGATTAGGTGTGACCTTGTTGGAGGAGGTGTGCTACTGGGGGTGGGCTTTGAGGTTTCCAAAGTCCCATCGTTCCAGTTCATGCTCTTGTCTCTCTTGTCTCTGTCTCTGTCTCTCTCCTCTCTCCCCTCTCTCCTCTCTCTACCTCATGCTTGTGGATCAGATGTAAGCTTTCAGTTAGTTCTCCAACACCATGATTGCTTGCCTGCCGCCATGATTGCCACCATGATGGTCATGGACTCACCCTCTGAAACTATAAGTAAGCCTCCAATTAAATACCTTATTTTATAAGTTGACATGGTCATGGTGTCTCTTCACAGAAATAGCAAAGTAACAGTGACCACACCAGTGATCCCAGCACCAGGAAAACAGAGATAAGAGGGCTTCACATTGAGGCCAGTCTGGGTTACATAGGGACCCAATCAATCCATCCACTCAAACACTTCAGAGAAATGCATGTGCTAAGGTGTGCGTCTGCGTGTGCGTGTGCATGCATGTGTGTAAAAAATTAAAAACTCCATCCATTCCAAATAGGCACAAACAATATAGTCATTGTGTTTATGATTCCTTGGCTTTTCTGAAAGCATGAAAATTCCAAAATAAAAATTGGTTTTAAAAAAATCTATAAGAAAGTATCTGTGGAAAATAGTTACGGTATTATTTCTCTCTCTCTCTCTCTCTCTCTCTCTCTCTCTCTCTCTTTTTAAATCCTAGCATGACCAGACACTGGAAGGTCTGGGAATAGAACCTGGGTCTTCTGGATCATCAGCCACTGCTCTTAGCTGCTGAGCCACCCACCACCTCTCTCCTGGGGGAATTAGATCTCAAAGGCAGGTGGGAGGTAGAGTAGTCAGAGCATTTTCTATGAAAACATATATGCATGCACGGTGAACTATAGGATGCACATGCCACCACACACAAGGCTGGCCCACTAGATTCCAGAACAGTAAGTTCCTATAATGTAGGGGAAGAAAATAGTTGAGTCTTTCTTTTCTGTTTTGTCAGGGCCTTGCTGGCTTCACATGTTCCTCCTGCCTTGGCCTCTAGGCTGAGCTGGGATTACAGGGATGTGCTATTAGGTTGACTGGAAGGTAGTCTTGCTGATGAAGGTCATTTGAGTGTGACCCCAGGGTCACACAGGCTGACAGCTGCTGACAAGCCCTTACCTCAGGAAGCAACCAGGACTTTGTGAAAGGCCCTGTTCCTGCCCAACATACCTGTGCCTATACGAATACACACACACACACACACTCATAAAATTAACAATTAAAAGGGCAGAGCTAGTTAACCATAGAGACCAGGCGGTGGTGGCACACACCTTTAATCTCAGCACTTGGGAGGAGGAAGCAGGAAGATCAGGAGTTCAAGGCCACCCTCTGCTACTCGAGATTGAACCGAGTTTCTCTAAAAGAGAAACAGAGCCAGGCAGTAGTGGCACACACCTTTGATCCCAGCACTTGGGATCTCAAGCCTTTGATCCCAACACTTGGGATCTCAAGCCTTTGTAAAAGGAATCTTTAAAAAGTTCTTATAAATAAGATTAAACCTGAGGCCAGATATTGGGGTGAATGCTGGAAGATCAGAGAAGCAGAACAAGCTACAGCCACCTCACCTTGCCAGTTCCTCAGCTGATTCTGTTTCCTCAGACTGGAAACCTCTGAGTCCTCATCCCAATGGATCTCAGCTGAACTGTGCTACTCAAAGCCTAAAAGCTTAACCAGCCTAATACTTAACCAGCCAAATGCTTCTAGTTTCCGGACTTCATGCCTTATATATCTTTCTGCTTTTTGCCATCACTCCCTGGGATTAAAGGCATGAGTCACCATGCTTGGCTGTATCCTTGAACATACAGAGATCCAGGTAGATCTCTGCCTCTGGAATGCTAGGATTAGAGGCATGTGCTACCCCTGCCTATCCTCTATGTTTAATATTGTGGCTGTCCTGTTCTCTGAACCCATAAGTTTGTTTGCGTGCACAGTATTTCGGGGAACACAATACCACCACAAGCCTTTGATCCCAGCATTAGGGAGGTGGAGGCAGGAATATAAGGATTCGTAGAGACAAGATCCCCTCCTTTCAGTCTGAGATTTCATAGAGGTAAGGAGTGACTGTGGCTCTGATCTTTCTCTGATCTTTCAGGTATCACCCTGACTCCGGGTTTTTATTGTTAAGACTAATTAGGATTCATGCTTCAAAAAACTGCAGATGAATTTTGGCTTGGGGTTAAGACAGAATTTCCCACAGTTTTGAAGCTGTCCTAAGCATGCTCTGTCCTTTCATGCTATGTCCTCTCAGGGCTTCAGCACTGTCACCTATGAAACTACTGTGTCAATCAACTGTAAACGCCTGCAGATGCTCTATCCCCGACATCTCCACCACCAGCCAAGGGCTCATTCTCTTTTGTTAAAAAACAAAATGTGTATGGGTGTTTGCCTGATGTCTGTGTACTACATGGGTCCCCAGAGCCCATGGGAGCCAGAAGAGGGTGTCAGATCCCCTGGGACCAGAGTTACAGATGCTTGTGTCACCATATGGGTTCTGGGCATCAAACCTGGGTCCTCTGCAAGAGCAGCAGTCCTCCTAACTTCTGAGCCATCTCTAAAGCTCCCAAGGTTTAATTCTTTATGTAAGAATAACCAAGCACATCCATTCCACTAGCATGCAAATCAGCTTTCCTCATTAAATGAGAAAACTGTATGTCTAGCAAAGCGTTGTTCTGACAATCTGTGATCTCTCTGCAGGAACTGTGTGGCCTTTGTATGTTTTCTATACCTGTACACCAGGCTCATGTGAAAAGGGTCACAAGCCGCAGCTTGCACAGCTCCAGTCTGGGCCGTACCTTTGTCTCTGGCCTTCTTTCGTTCCTCAGCCCTCCGCTTGATCATGGCCAAGGCTTCCAGGCTGTCTGTGATCTTCTTGTGTTCCCTGCTCTCCCACTGAAGCCGCTCCTCCTTCTCAGCTGCATAACCCCCTCGTGCCCACGCCTCTGCACATGCCCTAGGTAAGGACAAAGGACAGAACTGAAAGCTGGGCATGGGCTCATGCCTGTCTGCACCTGAGCAGAAGGATTGCCATGCCATGAGTTTGAGGCCAGCCTAGGCTAAATAATGAGTTCTAGGAAGTGTGACACCCTGGGAGGCAGAGAAGTGGGTGACGAGGGGCGGGGATCTGGGAGGAGAATACAGGTCTGAATTAACTTTTATTTAAAGATTCATATTTTCTTTTATGTATACCATAAGCATACAGATGACATCTTAACCCCTGAGCCATTTCTTTATCAGGCTCTTTACATCTTGCATAGGTTAAAATTATAAACATATGCTGTCTGGCCAAATTTATTCATTCCTCTGTGTACTTGTGTGTGCAGTTGCACACGTGTGACTATGTGTGTGGAGGCCAGGGTATGACCTTGGGTGTCTTTCCTCTTCAGGTACTATCTACCTTCTTTTTGAGACAGGGCCTCCTCCTGGCACCTGAAGCCCCCGAGTAGGCTGGGCTGGTTGGCCAGTGCAGTCCAGTAGCCCTATCTCTACCTCTCCAGAGCCGGGATGGCAGGTGCATGCCATGGTGTCCAGCTTTTTATGTGTGTTCTGGGGGTCAAATTTAAACTCTCATGCTCATGAGGGAAGCACTTTAATTACTGAGCCATCTCTTCAGCTCCCTGAACTCATTCATTTCTTCAAAATTAAGGAGCTGGAGAGATGGTTCAGTGGTTAAGAGTGCTTGCTGCTCCTGTAGAGAACATGAATTCAGTTCCCCACACCACATTAGTCGACTCACAATTGCCTGTAACTCTAGCTCCAGGGGATCCCATATCCTCTTCTGGCCTCACCAGGCAGCTGGCACACACATGGCACACACATCACACACACACACACACACACACACACACACACACACACACACACACACACAAATAAATAAATAAAAGTAAAAAAATCTTCAAAAGTTTTTGGAGTTTATTTACTAATCCTACATCAACTTTGGTTCATCAGTTGTAACAAGTGTACCCAAGGATGCAAGATGCTCACCCTGGGAAACTGGGAGGGGGACGGGAACTCTGTACTCCTGCTTAGTTCAGCCAAAACTGCTCCTTAAAACACTGTTGTTTTAAATGAACAGAGACACATTTCCCAAAGCCAACATTTCCCAAAGCACAGATGCAAATCACCAGTGCACAATTAAAAACCACCTTACAAGAGCCACCAGGGAGATGCAGATTACAAGCACGACAGGCCTCCACTTTGCATCCCACAGCAGGAGTGAAACTGATAGATTTTGGCAAGGATGCAGAAAACTCAGATTTTCTCAAAATACTGGAAGGGAAGGAAGGTGGTGAGGCATTTTAGAAATGGTGGCTTCTCAAAGGCCCAGCATGAGGTTGTCATCTGATCCATCAGTTCTACTCCTATATATCTATCTAAGGTGATCAAACCTGTGTGTGCACACAAATGCCCACAGAAGCATTGGTCCCAAGAGTCAAAATAGAGACAAGAGCCAGCGAGATGGTTCAGCAGGAAAAGGAGTTTGCTGCTGAGTCTGATAACCTGAGTTCAGTCCCAGGACCAACACAGTGCAAGCTGACCTCCACAGGTGTGCCATGGTACACACACACACACACACACACACACACACACACACAATCTGTGGGCAAGCGCTCCTGTTCCTATGCTAGGCATTGATGGTACCATTAAATGGGTCTGGAGGGTATTTACCGGTTTGTGAAAATGCTCAAAAGTCAGAAAACTTGAAAGTCTACCAAGTGTGCTGACTGGCAAGCACTCAAATGCACACAACCCAAGGTCTCTTTTCTTACCTGTCCTTGGGGAAAACCGGCCTGTCATCCAGGTAAGTCAGTTGCTTCAGACGAACAGTGACCGTCCTGCGGTAGTTAGGGATATGTTTGGTCACTGGGTTTCCCATCAGGTTCAGCACACGCTGCAAAGCAACAAGCAGAGCCAAACTGATTATCAAAGCCAGACAACCGGGGCCCCTGAGAGGCCTCAGTGGGTAAAGGCACTGGCTGCCAAGCCCGATGACCTGAGTCCAGTCCCCAGAACTAACGTGGCAGAAGGAGAGAACCAACTCCTGAAAGTTGTCCTCTGACCTCCACATGCATTCCCTACCCAACATATCTGTGCCTACACACACACACACACACATACACACATACTACACATATACCACACACAAAGACACACTACACACTACATACACACTATACAAACACATACACACTACACACACTGCACACATACCACACATACACACCACACACACACAAACATACATATAGTATACACAGTGTAATAAAACACAAGATGATAACATTATGTGCCCTCAGAATAACAACACAATTTTCTTGAGCAAAATGAAATGCCAGCACCACATCCTGGTGCAGTGACATCCTGCACACACTGTCACTGCACATCCCAGTACAGTTGACATCTTGCACACACTGTCACTGCACATCCTACACACACTGTCACTGCACACCCCAGTGCAGTTGACATCCTGTGCACACTGTCACTGCACATCCCGGTGCAGTTGACATCTTGCACACACTGTCACTGCACATCCTGGTGCAGTTGACATCCTGCACACACTGTCACTGCACATCCTGGTGCAGTTGACATCCTGCACACACTGTTGACATCCTGTGCACACTGTCACTGCATATCCTGGTGCAGTTGACATCCTGCACACACTGTCACTGCACATCCCGGTGCAATTGACATCCTGCACACACTGTCACTGCACATCCTGGTGCAGTGACAGGACAATAAGAAGGGCTCCTGTGCTGTGCCACAGTGGCACAGACTGCTCAGCCACCCTCCTCTCTACTCCTGGAAGGACAGGTTCTTCTGGAGCCATAAGACAGGTTCTTCTGGAGCCATAAGACTCCCCAAAGTCCTTGCCAGCCTCAGTGGTTCTATTAGCTGCATTTCTCATCGTCTCTCACCGAAACACACTTCAGTCTATTTGTTTTTGGTTCTTCCTACCTGGGACCCATTTCAAGGAAACATTCGCAGGGGCAACAAATAAGAATTAATGGCTGAGGGAGGCCAGGCTTAGCTACAGGAGATCTTGTCTCCAAACAAACAATAACAAAACACACTAAGAGGCACAGACTGGGAAAGGATGTATGGGCCACCAGGAGAGGCCTTTCCTACTAGGCGCCAGATTCCCTGGGGTCAGAATATGGTAAGGAAAGTTGGTCTAGTAATACCAGCACCCTCTCCCACGGCCAAATGTACACCTTCTGGACTCCACCTGAGGAAGCTGAGAGGGTTAATGAGACTCAATCATGTTGCATTCTGTTTGCCTGATCACATCAGACACTTTTCCTATCTAAAATGGTTTATGTTGTTGAGGAAACATTTCTTTATTATATGTAAATGAGTTAGCTTTCAACTTGCCATGTATCTTAGTCATTGTTCTATGGCTGTGAAGAGACACCAGGACCACACAACTCTTATAAATGAAAGCACTTAATCGGGGTTTTCTTACAGTTTCAGAGGTTTGGTCCATTGTCATCATGGTGGCATGCAGGCAGACATGGTGCTAGAGAAATAGTTGAGAGTTCTACATCTGGCTCCACAGGCAGCAGGAAGAGAGAGACACTGGGCCTGGAATGAGCACTTGAAATCCTAAAGTCCACCCTCAGTGACACACTTGCTCCTACAAGGCCACATCTACTCCAACAAGGCCACACCTCCTAATCCCTGTCAAGTAGTGCCACCCCCTAATGACCAAGCATTCAAATCTATGAGCCTGAAGGGACCATTACCTTTGAAACCACCACACCATGCTCTGGTTTCATGGCTTCTTCGTTGCCCTGGCCTTATTTTCAAAGTTCACAGCAGGAAGCAGAAAAGTATTCTAAGGACTACATTGTATGTGGGGGTTTTAAAGGCATTACAAATCCCAGCTCAAAAACCCAAACAACAACAACAAGAAGTGACCACTTTTGTAACAGACTGGAGTGTCCTGTGTTGTCCCATGTCCCCTACCCAGGCCCCGTTTTCCCCCCTCAGTACCTTAGAATGTAACTATTTGCAGACAGGATCATGACAAGGTAACTAAGTTAGAATGAGGTTAGGATAGGCCCTACTGGCCTGACCGGCTTCCTTATAAGAGGAGATATATGTGAAGAACAATTAGCTGAGGTTGACCTCCAGCCTCCAGATAAATGCACATACATGCATATACACACATGCGCACACATAAGAATGATAGCAAGGATCGGCTCATACCTCACACTACAGTGATGCAAACAAAACCAAGCCTCAGGGTCACTGTCAGGGGTGGTGAGGGTCTCAACCCATTCTGACAACTGACAGGTGGGAGGACAGAGCCAACACTGAGTCGGGCTCTTCCATATGAACCAAGGTTCTTTTTAAACACACAAAGAAGGAAAAGAGGGTGACAGACAGTCACGTGTGGCTCCTCCGAGACAGCCCGCAAAGCATGATGGGGAACATTGTGAGGCCAGTCAGGCCCATAGCATGAGCGCTCACTAATCCATCTTGCAGAGAGGGAGGCTTCAGGCCTGGCATGATGCACCTTACAGAACGGTGCTGAACCAGAATTGAGCAACTCTCTATCTTCATTTGCCCGGAAATACCAGAGTCATGAGAGCTTATGAAGTGGCAGAGTTCTCCAAGTCCAGGCCCAGGATGTGCAGCCATCAACACAGTTTCCTTGTCAAATGAATGCAGCAGCAGCAGCAACAACAACAACAACAAAAAACCCAGCAGAGAAGGAGTGCTCAGCTCAAAAGGGATTGATTGAATAGTAACCCTGAGTAATGTCTGGATCAGCACTGGATAGAACACTTCTGAGACCAATGGGGAACAGAACCAACAGAGTGTGTGTGTGTGTGTGTGTGTGTGTGTGTGTGTGTGTGTGTGTGTGTGTTTAACATATATTTATATATATTCATTTAGCTTATATATTTTTTTTTTTTTTTTTTTTTTTTTTTTGGTTTTTTCGAGACAGGGTTTCTCTGTGTAGCTTTGCGCCTTTCCTGGAGCTCACTTGGTAGCCCAGGCTGGCCTCGAACTCACAGAGATCCGCCTGCCTCTGCCTCCCGAGTGCTGGGATTAAAGGCGTGTGCCACCAACGCCCGGCCAGCTTATATATTCTACACACATATTAAAGGGGGATTTAGTCGAGTGGCTGGTAGGAAGTATGGAGTATAGCCACTGCAATGTTTTAAACAGGAGGGAACTACCCCCAGGTGACATCTGCCACTTGAGAAACTCAGCTGAAAGCACTATTCTGAAGCTATTTCTTCCAGCTTGAAACATCCTCTCCCAGGGAAGGAGGGCAGGATGCTCAAAAGGCATAAGGAAATACACAAGGCGTAGGAAGTAAACAAAAGGAAAACTCCCAGCTCTCGGCTGGCTGCTGAGGTTATTTGGAAGCTACTCAGCCGCAGCTGAGAGAGCGGCCTGCTAGTCACCCAGGGAGCTCTGGGGAAGCAGCTCTCAGGAGTACCATCGTGCTGGGTGGGTTTCCCAGTGATGCAGGCTTTAAGTCAGCCACGTTCCTGTAAGTAACCCCAGTAAACTCATGGGTTTACTAACATTTAGGTGGAATCCGTTCTTTGCTCTCTTGATGGCGCCCCATTAGGGGTGACCAGATACTTGTCCAAGTCTCCCAAGGAAAAGCCACACAACTCCAAAAAGGGGAAAGGAAGGAAGGAGGGAAGAAAGGAGGGGAAGGAGGGAGGGCGGCGTTTCTGAAGCATACCCCAAAGCACGCTGCCTATGGCATGCTGTACTTACTAGACAGGGCATGCTCTCCAGCACACTCAAGATCTCTGGGTCACTCAGCATGTTGTGGGAGAGGTCGAGGACACAGAGCCGCAGACACTCCCTGAGGTGCTGAATGTCTGCCACGGTCTCCAGGCGGTTGTGGGCCATTTGCAGCGTGTTCAGGACAGGGAGGCAGGCTGGAGGGGAGGCGGTACAAATGAGCAACAGCAGCATGTGCTCCCGGCCCACACTCTGGAATCTCCGCCGGGATGTGGTACAGAGCAGGGCCGCCAAGCTTACAGAGGTTCTCAATGGTCTTGATGTAGTTGTTGCTCAGGTTGAGGGCGTCCAGCTTCTGGAGTGGCTCCAGGTTCTCAATCTTGTGCAACAGGTTCACTTGCAGGAAGAGGCAGCGCAGCTCGCTCTGGGCCTGCAGATTCTCGATCCTCTGGATGCCATTGCACTCCAGCCAGAGGCAGCGCAGGCCTGTATACTCTTCCAGGTTCTCGATGCGGTCAAACCCTGGTGGGGAGGGGCTGTGAGGACCCTGTGTGCTCAGAGGGGAGAGGCCTGGATGCTGTTGGTTTCGCCTAGTGGCAGAGGCTGCCACTTGGGGTCTCTGCAAACTCTGATATAGAAGACCATTACCTCCATGGTGAGGGTGTTGGAAGGGGCCTTTGGGAGCTGAGGAGTTCCTGAGGGTGGGGCACACATGATGGGATCAGTGCCCTTTTAGAGACTGCTTGGCATGGTGGCACAACAGTGACCCCAGCTCCCTGGAGGCTACAGCAGGAGGATCACAAGTTCAAGGCTACTTTGAGCTACAGACTGAGGTCACAGATGGAGACTTCCATCTGTGAACTTGGAAGCAGGCATTGGATCTGCCTGCACCTTGGTCTAGCACTTGAGAGATTAAGACACCCACATCTCTTTCCTCTTTTTCTTTCTTTTTTTAAAAAAAGATGTTGTTTTTTTTTTTTTTTTTTTTTTTTGCTTTTTTTTTCCCCCGAGACTAGGCCATTCTAGGTAGCACTGGATATTCTGAAACTTGCTCTATAGCCCACACTGTCCTGGAACTCAGAGATCTGACTGCCTCTGCCTCCTGAGTGCTGGGACTAAAGGCGTGCGCAGCTAGTAACGGCTTTTCTTTGCAAAGCCATCCCCTTGTTTTGATTGAACCCAAGGCCTCACACCTGGACAGTGAGTCCTCTAGTGCTGGGCTACACCCAAGCCTTCTGGGGTCCCTGCTGAGCTAGTCTCTGTGTCTCTGTGTGTCTCTTTCCTGCACTCTGGCCCACCCTCCAACTCTTGTCCCATGGCTCCACCGTCCCTAGGGAAAACCCCTTTGTCCCCAGCTCCTCCAGTAGCAGTCTGTACGTCAGGCTGGAGTCCCTAGTGACAGCCTCATTGCTCAGTCAGTCCCATTGTTGGTCTTCCTGCTTGACCTCTCCAAGGCTTCTGACCCATTTTCTCATTCCTACATGGTAGGCCCCCACCCCAGCTTATCACAGCCTTTGTGTTGATATAGAGAGAAGAGGGTGGCCCTGAGATGACAGGTAAGGCAGAAGCGTGGCATGTGTCATTTCTGGAACTGGGACCCCTATTCCCATATTGTTCTTTCTCTTGGCAGCTTGCTCTATGTGGAGCTGGCAGCCACTGAGAGGCTTCCATGGTGGGGAACTGCGCCATTCTCCAGCCCCAGCCCAGTGTTCAGGTAATTGAGGGCACATGGCAACTCCTCAAGAGGGACCCTGAGCCAGAGCCACCTAGCTAATCACACACAGATCTTCAGAACCTGTGCGAGATAACGTATTTGAAGTTGCTAAGTTTCAGGGTGATTTATTAGCTAGTGACATATGACAAAGGTAGGCACCTCTCTCCTAACTCCGAATCCACTTAGCCTAACACACTGGCTCCTATGCCTCCCTCCTCCATAGTTTCTGTCCCCCCACCACTGTGAGAACACCCACCCCCCCCATTGTTCTAACTGCTGCTTATGCTCAGATGCCAGGTGGAGAATTTCAAAGGGGCAGAAGGGAGGAGACCGGTGGGAAGTCATTCTAAACCCTGAGGCCTGTGTGCTGCTGAGCCGGTGTCCCTCCCTGCATAACGCCCTCCTCCCCGTGGCTGCCTACCCATGCCCGCCCCACCCAACAGGACCCCTAGACCATCCTTGCCACATCCACCTCTGGATTCCCGGCACTGAGAAAGTCCCATTCATGGAAGGCTCTCAGGAAAGATTTCCTGAATAATACACAAGCAAATAGATGAGCGATAAGCAGGTCAGCCACCTCACACTGGGCCCCAACTAGAGCTGGGGATCCTGGTCATCACTGGTCAGGATGGTCCTGGCCATGAACCTGAGCTCAGATGCAGATGTGGGGCTAGACACCAAGCCCAAGTCCCTAGGATGCCACAGGTCCCCTGCATTCTGAGAGGACGAAAGACCCTCCTAATCTTTCTTCCTTCACAATATACCCGTCCAAAGCCCAAGGTTCACAACTGCCCCACTGCTTTAAAAGCTGCTCAGTCTCTGAGCCAGCTATGCTGACTGGCGCCTCAACTGCTAGCACTCAGCAGACTGAGGCAGGAAGGCCACAAGTTCAAGGCTAGCATGACAATATAAAAAGATCCTATCTTCAGTGTATGTATATGTATGTGGCGGGGCGGCGGGGCGGGGGGGGGGGGGGTGAGAGATACTGAGACTAAATTAATTAGTTATGTGCCTGGTGGTACAGGCCTGTAATCCCTGCTACTTGGTTGAGTGAGACAGGAAGATGAGAAGTTCAAGATCCTTCTGGGCTACAAAGTGAGTTCAAGGGCAGCCCGGGCAATTTGATGAGCCTTGTTTCAAAACAAGAAGGGAAAGGAGGCTAGCTCGGGCTGTGTCTCAGTGGCAGTGTACTAGCCTAGCCTGTGGGAGGTCCTGCTTCCATTCCTTATATTGCAAGGGGGAAAAAGAATCAAGCAACCAAAGAAACAAGGGCCATGCAGTGGTGGCGCATACCTTTAATCCCAGCACTTGGGAGGCAGAGGCAGGCGGATCTCTGTGAGTTCAAGACCAGCCTGGTCTACAGAGCGAGTTCCAGGACAGCTGGGACTACACAGAGAAACCCTGTCTCCAAAAATCAGAAGAGGAAGAAGGAGGAGGAGGGAAAGAGGAAGAGGACGCAGCAGCAGCAGCAGCAGCAGCAGCAGCAGCAGCAGCAGCAGGTGGCTCCTTTGGACCCACACAGCCCCTTTCTGAATTCAGTCAAGGCAGAGTTCCACTTAAATAGCTTCCGAGGGCTGGAGAGATGGCTCAGAGGTTAAGAGCACTGACTTCTCTTCCAGAGGTCCTGAGTTCAATTCCCAGCAACCACATGGTGGCTCACAACCATCTGTAATGAGATCTGGTGCCCTCTTCTGGCCTGCAGGCATACATGCAGACAGAACACTGTGTACATAATAAATAAATCTTTAAAATAAATAAATAAATAAATAAATAGCTTCCGAGCACAAATGCGTTCTGCAGCTTGTTTCCTGCTTTGTCTCCTGACACTGCTCCTGGGACTCACCCTTAAAGTGTAAATACAGCGTGTCATTCAGGGCAGGGGTGATGTAGAGCTTGTGTTGCTTGCAGAGTTTTTGAAGGAATTCTTTAGTCATCCTGTTAAAATGCAAAACACAAACAAGAGGCTCCTTTCAGCCTGTCAGTGGGCAAACATATTGTAAGGCTTGTAGTTGGTTTGCTTTGGTTTGGAGATAGGGTCTCACTCTGTAGCCCAGGTCAGCTGGGAACCCACTAGGCAATCCAGGCTGGCCTCAAACTTGTGGACCTCCTGCCTCAGCCCTGCTGAGAATGCCGATGGGAGCCATGGCACCAGCTCAGGTTCTTTCCTCCATCCATTCTGTCTGAAGTCCTAAATCTGAAGCCTCTTGTTATATCTTCATCCTCCTCCCCTTTCCTTCGGTATGTTTGTGTGTATGTGTTCTTGCGTGTTCACGTGTGTGCAAGGTCGAACGTCAGATGTCCTCCTCTATCACATCTGCCATGGTTTTTGAGGCAGTCTCTCACTGAACCTGCTGATTTGGGTAGAATGGCTGGCCAGTGAGTCCCAGGACTCCTCTGTCTCAGCCTCCCCAGTTCTGGGATTACAGATGTCCAGAGATGCCTGGGTGTTTGCACGGGAACTGGGATTGCATGGGATTAGAACTGGGGGTTCTAATTTATGTGCTCATCTGAGCCATCTCAGCAGCATCTCCCCACTTATTTGTTTGTTTATAGTTCTTAGAGCTATATTCTTTACCCAATATTGTTATCTCAGTGTTCTAAAAATTCGCAGCGTTTGGCCTAATAAAAATACTTCTAGTAGTGTTATCAACAAAACTGGTGTGAACCAGGCATGGTGTGAACATTTGTAATGCCAGCACTCAGGAGGCTGAGGCAAGAGGTTCATGAGGTTGAGAGCCAGCCTGGGCAATAGAGTGAGACCTTGTCTTAATGCAGGGCCTGGGGGGTGAGGGGTGGGGATGACAAGATGGCTCAGTGGGTAGAACCAAAGCCTGAAGTTTGATCCCTGGAATCCTCAGTGGAAGGAGAGAATGGACTTCTGCAAGTTGTCTTTTGACCTCCATATATGTGCCAGGGTATATGGCTGTACACATTCGTTTCCATATTCTTCCTCCCACACTAGTAATAAATACTTTTTTTTTTTTCAAAAAAAAAAAAGAACTCGGGGCTGGAGACATGATAAGATAGCTCTGCAATTAAGAGCATTTGCAGAAGATACAGGACAAGTTCCCAGTACACTTCAGGCAGCTCATAACCTCCCATAATTCCAGCTCTATGGAACCCAACACTTTGGGTTTTGGCCTCCATGGCTACCTACACACACATAAATATACACAAGTAACACCCCCCTTCCTTAAAAAGCTACTGCTATTCTTATCCTGTTCTGTTAATAACTGGGCAGGTTCCTAAGCTGTTGTCTGAGCAAGGGACTAAAGGGCTATCACTGTGCACTCCTTGGTAGCTTGGTACTACCAAGCTGCACAACACAAACCTGGGGCCCCGATCATCCCTGTCATTTCTTGCATAGCCTGAGCGACAATCTAACCTACTGTCGCCGCTCTGTTGCTTCTGACTTTGGCAGGATGTTGTAGAAGGACCCACACATGTTTCCTTGGTCTCATTAATTTCTGTAAAATAAAAGAAGAATCAACTTGTAAAGATAAAAAAAAAAAAAAAAAGGATGGGTATGGGCAATTTCAGCCTGTGGTCCCAGCACCCAGGAGGCTGAGGAAGGAGACTCTTCATTAGGTTTTGGATTTGGCCAGCCTATGCTTCAAAACAAAAGAAAAAACAAACCTAGGCTGTCATGGTTTTGATTTATATAAATGGCATCCTGAGCTTGTTTTTTTTTATACCCATATATGTTCCTGAGAATGATCCCTACTGATCATTGAAGCTGTCAGTGTGTTATTTTCAAGGCAGAAGAATTCACTGCTCTCTACAAGCACTCCCTTAAAGACATTTGCATTGCTAACGGTATCTGATGCCCTCTTCTGGCCTCCTTGGGCACCTGCATATCTCTCCCCCCCCCCCCCCACACACTAAAATAAACTTTTTTTTTTTTAAAGGGGGAGGACACAGTGAAAAAAATAATTTAAAAGGACAAGCTGGTGTCATGGAGAATTTACCAGTAAGTTTTCTTGAAGAATATGAAGTTACACACAAGTAAAATTTAGCCAAAGAGTCACTGCCTCAGACCTAACTTTAGGACTGCTGGGATACAGATTCAAACCACTATATTTATGCACTTCTGGGTTCAAACTCAGATTATCAGGCTAGTGTTGCAAGCACTTTTACCCTGTAAGGCACCTCAAATGCATGTAACCTCAAGAGCTGATGAGCTCTCTCTGTGAGGGATCTGCTGGACGACACTGAACACTGTTTGGGGACTGAGTCTTACATTCATTGCAAACAATTCCCAGCCACTGGCGGTACCTGATAAACATTCATTGGAATAAATAACTTGCGTTCCATATGTGCTGGATTGATTATATTAATAAAAGTACAGCATTCATTAATAGTTAATGCGAAGGCATGCATGTGGAATGCTGGCTGATCCATGGCTGTATGGACAGGCATTTGTGAGGGGTGCTGGTTGCTCCCAGCTGCGTGAATGGACATGTGTGAGGCACACGGGCCCTCGCCCCCTCGGCTCCCCGACGAGATGGCACCTTCTTTGCGGACCCCGGGGCCCGCGCGGCCGTGATCGCCCGCTGACTCCTCCAGACTGGGTTCCGTCGCTCCATCCGCCTGCGGCTCTGAGGTTGAGGCCTCCGGGTGCATGCTCACTCCTCGTCCCGCCACTCAGCTCCGGCACTAAGGTTGGCTAACTAAGTCGTTGGCTGTCCAACGCTTTCCTGGTCGTCGCGGTAACCAGTGCACACGCGCAGTCGGTTACGCCGTGGAGGGCGGGCCTAGTGGGGAGCTCCACCCGGGCGCGTGCGCAGATCACGTGGGTAGCGGACCTGCGACGGAGTCCGGGGCGGCGGCTGCGCGGACTGGCGGCGGGACGGGCTTCGGAGACCGCGCCGCTTGCTGCAGGTATCGCGCCCGCGCCTCTCGCGCCCCGCTTCCGGCCCTGGCCACGCCCCCGGGGACCCCGACCCTCGGGGTCGTCCCCACCCCACCCCCCTGCCGCGCCCCGTAGCTGCGAACTCTTGGTTCCGCGCTCCCGGCGGTCCCTCAGCAGCCCGTGCAGGTGTCCCGGGCCTCATCTTCGCCCCACGGCTCGCACACGCGACACGCCCCGGGACCGCCCTTTTTTCGGTGCCTCTTTATCCTTCTTTCCCCGCCACTGGGTCTGAATGGGTTCTAGGATTCAGAACTGATGCAGAATGGCAGCGCTGCTGAAGAAAGCGCGCAGATCCTGCAGAGCCGGGTGGGTTCTGCAGAGTCTCTGGGCGTCGCCCGGCGTCGCAGGGGAGGGATGGGGAAACGAGGTGGCGAGTCCTTGTTCTACCACCGGGACTCAGCCGCACCCCTGGGCGGTGACCGCAGGGGATAAAGGTTACCACGGGCCGGTGGGGGGGCGGGCTCTCATGGACCACCAGCCAGGGCTCTGAGCCGTGCCTTAGTCTCAGGTCTTAGCTGTGACATCCTGGGATGTGACTCTGCGTCCTTTTCCTCATGAGACTGAAGGAAGGAGTAAAGTGAAGCCATAGGGATAACGCGCTTAGAAGCTTTTTCTTAAAGTCCGGTCAGTACAAAAAGCGGGAGCTAACATCGAACCCTGAGTAGTAATCCTGTCTAGTGGCTAAGGTTTATTGAGTGGTTGCGAAGTCAGTGCTTCTTATGTATCACCTCAGCTAATTCTCCTTGTAGCCGGGAAGTGTTAGCCCCTTTTACATGTGATGGGGAAAGGACAGTGTGTTGTAGTGTAACTTAATCCCCAAGAATAGGATCTCTCTTTTTCAGAGTAACTGGTTAGTTCGGGAATATTTCAGAAGTGCAGAGTTCAACACTACTTTATTAGTGGAGTGTGTGTGTTGTGTGTGTGTGGGGGGTGTTGCTCATGTGTGGGTGTGAAAGCCACAGGTCAGTGTCTGTTGCGCTCCACCTTATTTTTTGAGAAAATGTCTTTCACTGAACCCAGAGTTTCCTTTAGGCTAGACGGACTGGTCCCCATGATCCTCGATTGCTTTTTCCCTCCCAGTACTGGGGTTACAAATTGGTTCCACTGTTTTCCACTCTTACATACTACTGGGGATCTCAACTCAGCCTTGCACAGCAAACATTTAATCTGCAGAGCCATCTTCCCAGTTCCCAGTGGATTTTTTTTTCTTTGAGGCAAAATTCATCATTTTAGCTATTTTGAAAGGTGCAACTTAGCACTTTGTAGTACATTTACAGTGCTGGTCAGTTGTCACCCCCTAGTTCCAGGTAATTCCCACCACCCCCAAAGAAATTCCACCCCATCAGCTGCAATTTGGGCCCCATGTTGCCCCCAGTCAGTGCTCCTAATCAGATTTCCCTATTGCAAACATGTTTTATACATGTGTTGTGTCTAGCTTCTGTCCCTCAGCCTCATGTTTTCATGCCACAGCATGTATTCATGCCCCATTCCTTCTTAGAGCTCAGTAATATCCCATTGTATTATGTTTGGGTCACATTGTGGTCATCAGTTGGTGGACATTTTGGTAGTTTCATCTTTTGGCTAGTGAGTAAGGCTGACAGGAACCTGCTTTACAAACGTTTAGTGCAAGCAAAAAGTTTCAGTTATTTTGGATGAGTGCCTAGGCGCGGGCTGCTGTTGCCTGTATTCCTGGTGCCTAAGTAGAGACCTGGATCTCAGGGGTGTTGAATCTTGGGTAAGAGTCCTGGGTTCTGGTTCCCATGTTGCTGTTCTTTCCCCTCAACCTTACTGCTGGTTCAGTCAGTGATGAAAAATAGGCAGAAGAAGGGGAGGAACTCCCCAAATCTCACTGACCTGTAAGAGAATTTGTCAGAATGCTGATACAAAGTTTTGGGTTTTTTTTCTCTTCAAGCGTGAAACTTGAGCTCTGGCTCAAACGGTATCTAATGGGATTTACTAAGGCAATGTTGTATTTGCTAAGCAATCTTGTATACACAGCATTTTGGCACCGTGGAGCCCTACAGAGGATGCATGAAAACCGGTTGCCACCATTACAGAAGCCAGGGTTGCAGACTTAAATCAGAAGAACTTCTAGAAAATACTGTGAGGAAATTCCTGCCAGGGGATGCAGTGTGAAGTAAAATGTGATGAGCACTGCTTGGAAAGGAAGGGATTTGGAAACAAAGACATCCAGCTTATCAACAAGGCTAGCAAGAAATATCAGCAAGAGCATGTGTCTAGAGTCTGTCAGGAATTCTTGTCATCCTGAGAAAGAAGACAATATAATAGGAAGAGGGACAAACGATGGGAAGGGGCATTTCAGAGATTCAGAGCAGCGTCACACATGGTTCAGAGAAGTCTTGGCCCCATTACTAACCACTCCTACACACCCTGTTGTTTGGTGAACTCTTGGGTGTTCCTGCAGGTGGCACAGAGGAGGCAGTGTGCACCCCCACCTGTGAGGCAGGTGAGTCAGGCCTGCACTGTGGAAAGGATCGGCGAGGTAGAGTGGAACCCTTGAGTGCCTGTGGCCCAGCAGTTCCGCTGTGGAGCATGCCCCTTCGTGAATGCCTGCACCAGTGCCCAAGAGACGTTATGAAGAATTTGAGTGGTGGCCCTGGGCTGGTGGTAGCATGGGCAGGACTTGTATGTGGGAGTGTCATGACCTACAGGAAAGCTGTGACCTCAGCGGGTAGAGGAGTCTCCGGAAGAGGAGGATGCAGGTCAGCTCAGGACATGGGGGAACTCCTCAGAAGCCACTCAAACAGGCAGGCACTCAGCGGCGTTGTGAAGTGTTGTGAACAGACAGAGCTCTTTACAGAAAGAGCCAGAGTAGCAGGTTTGGGGTACACGCTGTGATGCCAGCATTCAAGATGCTGAGATAAGATCAATGGCAGCCTGTGCCTCAAAAAAAAAATAAATAAATAAACAAACCCCAGCTTTAAGGAGGGTGTCCCCTTCAATGTAGAAGAGGGAACAAGGAGAAAGCCTGGGTGTCCTAGAACTTATTGGATGCTGCTTTTATTGGGCTGGTCACTGAGTAAGTGTTTGTTTTCCTTCGAACTGTGATTGGTAGGTTTTACACTTTGGAATGTGTTTTCTAGTTTCTTTTGAAATTTTTTTTTTATTTTTGGCACACATTCTCACTTGTAGACTAGGATGTCTTTGAACTCACAGATACCCACTTGCCTCTGCCTCTTGATTTCTGAGATTAAATAAATGTGCCACCATGCCCATATTTAATTATGGAGAAATTGGTTTTGGACACAGCTCCTGACCTCCGGAGGCCTGAGCTCCAGTTGCAGAGGCAGAGACAAGTGAAATATTGTGTTAGAGGCAGAGCAGCAGAGGATGGAGCTGGGTTGATAGGAGAGGAGGGGCCTTAGGCGGAGAAGGTTGCCCCTCAAGACCCTTGGTGACCGGGGATTTGAACCAAGGAGAGCGAGTGGACAGGAGCTGACTTAGAAGGCTAAGCAGGACTCAGGGTTCTGTGTACAAGGCAGGCTCAATGGACATGCCCGAGCCAGATGAAGAGCACCACACCTGTGGCTGCAGAGGGTCCTTCCCAGCCTGCAGGGTCACCCTTCCGTCCAAGAGCAAAGGACTTGCTTCCCGTTAACACTATGGTTATGGCCTAGGGCCTGTCGCAGTGTCTTCCAGACTGACAGTGCATTATCTGTCTGTGCATCCCTTCTTCCAGGCATCTGTCCCTGGGCCCACCATACTTCCTTCTGTGACATGACTTAACATATGATTATTTCCTTATTTATAGTTCTGCAGGTCAGAGACTAAAGTTCACCTCACCACACCGAAGTCACAGTCCCCAGCACGGTCCTTCTGGAGACCCCAGGGAAGATTGTCCTCACCCTTGCTAGCTCCCAGAGTCATTCACACGCCTTGACTGTGACCCTGTGGAGACTGTGGTCATGTCACCCACCCTGCCTCTGACCTTCCTGTCCCCATGTCAGGACACATGGGAATGTCCAGGCATGCCTCCGGACTGTGCCTGGAGTGGGGGCTGGCTTTTTGTCAGAGGGATCTTACTCATCTATCAGAAGTGTCCCGTGTATGCTCCGTTTTGGCCTCCTCCCTCAGCAGTTCTGCGAACCCCCTACCTCACAGATGGTCAGTTATCTCTCTGTGGGTCTCCAGGCCTATGGGCCCAGGAGATTCCTGATGTCTCAAGTTGTCTTTGGTCTGGGACATTCAGGTGCCATCTTCTGCTCTGTTTGAATGGTTTTGTTTTCCATACACATTTTTCCTAGGTGAGGACAACTTCCCAACCCCCCCCCCCCCACACACACACACACACGGCAGTGACCACCGGTTTAGGTCCTTTGATGACTTTGTGCTTTATTCATAAACGATCTGGTGTTTGACCACATGAGGCCTCTGTGAGTTTGGTGGGTGTGAGTCAGGTCTCGCCCTGACCTGGCTGGGGGGAATGACTGAATGGTGTTTTTTTCCCATGTCAAGGCTCCAGACCACCAGGGCTGTCAGTGCCTGTTTCTAAGCAACACCTCACAGTTGGTGGGGCCACTGTCTCAGCAGTTCTTGACAGTGGCACGCTGGGGAAGGGTCTCCAGGGGGAACATGGAGAATCCTGCCAAGCCCCCCAAATCCCCGTCCCCCTCCTTCAAGCCCCTCTCCTTCCTGCCAGGGCATGAGAAAGTGTTGGGTACCCGGGTGCAGGCAGGCCAGTCAGAAGCTACCAGGCTTTGGGTGTGGACCACACAGGCTGGCTGTTGTGGTGGGGGGAGAGTTCAAACAGGTGCTGCTGAGGCCCGAGGAAGGTAGTGGAGAGAGAGGGTGACCCTGCACAGGCAGGTGGAGAGACCAGAGCCAGGTGTCGTGGGCAGCCGGCCGCTCAGGCGCAGGCGCTCTGAGGGCCGTGTAGATTGCCCTTGTTCCCCAGGCTCACCTGGATGGGTTTTTGTCCTAGCCGATGATGTGTCCCTAAGAAGGAAAGAGTCAGGACAAGGAAGGCATGCCCTCTCCACTGTGCCACCAAGGCCAGGGGACTGTCCCCAGACGCACACTCTCTGCTGCCGACTCATGCATTAAAACTTTTGCTTTGTTTTGCAAGCATTGATCTTAGTTAAAGTGTTCCCAGCTGAGCCGTGGCTTTGTTTCTTGTTGGCTTGCTTTTCCTTCACAGCTGCCCTTCAGAGCCGGCAGCAAGGGAAGACCGGCCGTCAGTGAGGAGAGCAGAAGCCCCCTGAGGTCAGGCACCCTCCACTGGATTTCCTTCACCGGTGTCCCGAGTCTTGGGGAAGCTGGGGCAGAGGGGCAGTAGCTGCATCCCTTCATCCCCTCCCTCCTCTCTCCCTCGCTCCCCCCTTCCTTTTCTCCCTCCCTGGCTGGTGCTTGTAGCCTGGACTTCATGTTGGCTAAGCCACTCCCCACCCCCACCCCCACCCCCTTAGATGTTTTTCATTAAGTTCCAGACTGGCTTTGAACTCGATTTTACCACTTTAGCCTCGCCAGTGGTTGGGATCACAGACCTGTGCTATGGGGCCTGGGTTGTTTGTTTGTTTGTTTGTTTGTTGTTGTTGTTTTAAGGCAGTCTCTGTGTGTAGCCCTGGCTGGTCTGGAATGTACTATGTAGACCAGGCTGGCTTTGAACTCACAGAGAGCCACCTACCTCTGCCTCCTCAGTGCTGGGATTAAAGGCATATACCACCAGTTCAGCTGGGGTCTGATTTTTTTATTTTTATATTTATTTTTTATAAATAGCCCAGCTTTTTGGGCTCAAACTGGGACTCCTTCGTCCTCACCCTCCCAAATTACGTGTCCACATCACTACCCAGGTTGAGAATAGCTTTCAGAACTTACCGTGACGTCAGCGCCGTTTCTCCCACATGGTGGAAATGTGGAACTTACCAAGGAGAGTGCCCTGTGTGGTCAGGGCCTCCACAGCTTGCCTCCGCGTGTCTTCTGTCTGTGGCTGTTGCTCAGCTTTCTCTTCATGCTTCCCTCTGCGTTCGGCGTTTTCCTGGGAGGGGATGTGCTCACAGGTTCCTGCTTGGTGGTTAGTTTGTTTCATTTTTCCCTCTGCGAAGCCTGATAGAGCTTGAATTAAATCACAGTGGGGGGGGGGGGCGGCACCTGCTCCTTCCCCAAGGCGTGTGCCATGTTTGCCGCCGTGTTGACTGTTTTCAGGACTCCCCTCATCTCACTTTAAATGGATTTCCTTCCAGAAGTCCGTCATTCCCACAAGTTCTGTATTCTCTTTTTTTGAGGGAGAGGGGGTGGTGCTTCATCTAGTTTCCTGTGTGTGATCTCAGCCGTCTGACTGTGCGCGGGAGCCTTCAGGCTCTTCTGGCCATTTAGTGGACCCTGGATCTGACTGCGGTGGCTCCTCTGATGGTCCAGGATGGAGCACAGCCCTTGGTCAGGCCATCAAGACCATGCATGCCTGGCCTCCGTCCACCTCGCCAGGGTCCCCTCTGCTTGGAGGCTCAGGTTCCCAGATGAGATTGCATTTTAATTGTTAAATGCCTGCCCCTGTCTTGGATCCTGAACACCTGTCACAGTACTTGGGACGGGTCTGCCCTTTAGTGTTTACTGTGTGCACACTTAGTAAGGGAGAGGGAGGGCCTGCTGCGCTCTTGCGGAAGGGCGCCATTGCCTCATGTTTTGGGGGTGCTCCTTTTATTTAATATGCATGTTTCTTGGGGCCAAGGCCACGTGATGTTACTACCTGTGTTCATTCTACTTGCCACTGTTGAGGCAGTAGGTCCTCTGTACACTTGCTGACTGAATGACGCCAGGAGCTGGACACATCCCAGCTGCCATCCGTGGTAATTGCGCCTCCTGCCGCTCGGAAGTAGGGCACTCATGTTTCTTTTTGTTCTGGGCCCGGGGTTCTCCCTCCTCCATCTGAGGAGGTCCGCTCTGTCCACAAAGTACAGCTCGCGCTCTCTCTCTCCTTGTCCCTGCAGGTTGCCATGGCTGCCGTTGACAGCTTCTACCTCTTGTACAGGGAAATTGCCAGGTCTTGCAACTGCTATATGGAAGCACTGGCCTTGGTGGGAGCCTGGTACACAGCCAGGAAGAGCATCACGGTCATCTGTGACTTCTACAGCCTGGTCAGGCTGCACTTCATCCCTCGCCTGGGGAGCAGGCCCGACCTCATCAAGCAGTATGGAAGATGGGCCGTCGTCAGTGGTAACTTGGTTTCAGCTCCAGTGACCTTTCTGTTTGGGTTGTGTTTTGAGTCAGTGCTTCCAGCAAGGAGCTACAGAGTTTAACTGGAGGCTTTGGCCTCCTGCTGAGACCTCATTCTGCACTCTCCCCACCTCACTTCATGGAGCCCTACCCTCAGAGGCATCCCCCTCATTACTCCAGCTCCCTGTCCCCAGTCCCCCACTTCCCACCCCCCACATGTCTTTTCTGCTGTCTGTTTTGACATTGCCCTTAGGGGTTGTCAAAGCTCTCAGAAATGCTTTGCCTAGTTTGAATTGCATTGTGACTTATCTCAAGTGTCCCAGAAAGCTCATCCTGACACCTGAGCAAGTCAGGGGTGAGTTTGGAAACAGTCCTACCGTAGTATCCTACTCCTTCTGGCTGAGTGTGAGCAGTGCCTGGTCTGTCTGTCTGTCAGGGTATCTTAGAGTGTATGCACGCATGTATGCCATGTGTACATATAAAAGTCTGGGAACAGCTTTTGGGAGTCAGTTCTCTCCTTCCACCATGTGGGTCCTGGGGTTTGAACTCAGATCGTCAGACTTGGCGGCAAGTACCTATACCCACTGAGCCCTCTTGCCGGTCCCTGCCTGAGGACCTCTAGCATTATGATTCACCTTATCAGTTCAGTGTCATCCTTAACTGGCAGACGTTGTGCATTTCCCCTCAGCGTACATTTTTCTCTGGTGAGAGCAACAGTGAGCAGTTCTGGTTCTCTGGAGGGATGCCATGCTTCACCACGCTCATGCCTCCTGGCTTGCCTTGCAGGGGCCACAGATGGCATTGGGAAGGCCTATGCTGAGGAGTTAGCGAGCCGTGGACTCAACATCATCCTGATCAGCCATGAAGAAGAGAAGCTGCAGGCCGTGGCCAAGCACATAGCTGACACCTACAGGGTGGAGACAGTTGTCATGGTAGCAGACTTCAGCAGAGGCCGGGAGGTTTATGCTCCAATCCGAGAAGCCCTGAGAGACAGAGACATTGGCATCCTGGTGAATGACATGGGTGCATTCTACCCCTACCCCCAGTATTTCACCCAGATTCCCGAGGACACGCTCTGGGACATTGTGAATGTGAACATTGCGGCCGCAAGCTTGATGGTCCACATAGTGCTTCCGGGAATGGTGGCGAGAAAGAAGGGTGCCATCGTCACAGTGTCTTCTGGCGCCTGCTGCAAGCCCACGCCACAGCTGGCTGCCATTTCTGCATCCAAGGTCAGACTCTTCTTCCCGTGGGATGGTCAGGGAGTAGTCAGCTCCCATTTGCTTATGCTGGCAGTTTTTCCCAAGATGGGACTAGGCAAGTCTTTTGCTCCTGGGTTTTCTTTCAAAGTCCTTCTAGGTTCAGAGTCGTTCCCCCCCCTCTTCTGTCCCCCCAGGCCTATCTGGACCACTTCAGCCGAGCCCTGCAGTATGAGTATGCGTCTAAAGGGATCTTCGTGCAGAGTCTGATCCCCTTCTACGTGACCACCGGTGTGACGGCACCCGGCAGCTTCCTGCACAGATGCCCGTGGCTGGCACCTTCGCCGAGAGTGTATGCACAGCATGCAGTGTCGACCCTGGGCATTTCGAAAAGGACCACAGGCTACTGGTCCCACTCTATTCAGGTAGCCCCATGCCGTCAGAGCCACAGCTCTGTGAGCCTTGCCAGGGACCGAGGGTTGGGAATCCTCACTCACACCTCATGTCTCAGTGATTTCACTTACAGTGCTAGATGCTCATGTGGGGTGATTCATGTAAAAATTTTCAAATCCCCCACCCCCCAAACATGAAATAGGCTGCTTCAGCTTGAATAGGGATTTCAGTGCAGAGAAGTTGGTGATGTCTGAAGGGGAAATGCTATGTGCACAGTCCAGTTCAGAAAGCCCTAAGGTAGGGCCGTAAACCTCCATGTATTCTTAGATTCGTTTACTCAGGAAATCTAGAATTTTTTCTAAGATTTGTTGTTGTTGTTGTTCAGATAAAACAAGGATTTTAAGAGTATTTGGGGCCAGCCAGCTGCCTCGGCAGGTAAAGGTGCTCGCCTCCAGGCCTGACGACCTGAATTTGGTCTCTAAGCCCCACATGGTGGAGGAAGAGCAGTGCCTTCCACAAGTTGTCCTCAGGTCTCCACACACACCAGGGCATGCGTGCACCCACAAATAAGTGTAATAAAAATACTTGAAAGAGTATTTGAGCTTCTGCCAGGTGTGGTGGCACACGCCTTTAATCCCAGCTCTCAGGAGGCAGAGGCAGGTGAGTCTGAAGCCAGCCTGGTCTACAAGAGTGAGTTCCAGGACAGCCAGAGCTGTTACACAGAGAAACCATGTCTTGAAAAACCAAAAAAGAAAAATATGTGAACTTTATGAAATATTTAAAATTGTGATTTTAATTACAAGGGCAGTAACTAGAGATTTATAATAATTTGTTTCTTATTATCTGGAATAGATATAGATGTTCCCAGATTTGGAATTTACTGGGCATTTCTGATTACCAGTTAAAATAGTTTGGGGGCTGTTATACATAAAGATAATTTAGTTTACTACCACAAAATAAACATGAGTAAATTAGCACGTAATTCTTACTTTTGTCTAAAGGCTCAGAGCTATAGGTTTGTCTAAAAAGCTGTCTTAGTAACTCTTTCCGAGTCCATACTTGAGAACTGAGTAGAGAAGCCCAAAAAGTAGTTTAAGGCTGGCTATGGTAGGCCAGCCATCTTTTCAATAGGCAAGAGGCTGAGGCAGGAAGATCTCAATTTAGGGTCAGCCTGACCTTTTCTTTCTCAAAACAAAAACAAAAAGTGAAAAGTGGCTCTAAGACCCTGAAGTTCTCTTAGAGATGCAGCTGCCGGGGCAAGTGCAGGCTGGTAATCCTGGCTACTCTGGAGGCTGAGGCAGAAGGATTACAGAGTCTGCCTGAACTGTAGAGTGAGTTCAAGGCCAGCCTGAGCAACTTATCAAGACCTTGCCTCAAAATAGAAAAAGTTTAAAATTGAGAGAGAACGAATAGATGAACTAGGGATGTTGCTCAGTGCAAGCATGGGACCCTGGATTCGATCCCTAGCACCACTATAGGCAACAAAAATGTATTTTCTGCCAAGAAGTCCCATGAAGCTCTTTAGTCCCAGGGTAGTTTTCTGTGCAGAGCTGTGAGAACTTGTGTTTTAACCTTGCCAATCTGTTTCTTTTGTCTCTTTCCCCCTTAATTTTTAGGGTGATGCCCTTTTAAAGCATTTTTAAATTGTATGTGTTTATGCATGTTTCTGTGGGTATAAGCACATGATTGCAGTGCCCACAGAGGCCAGAAGAGCGTGTCAGATCCCCTGGAACTGGAGTTCCGGGTAGTTAGGAGACGTCTGACATTTGTGCTGGGAACTGACCGAACTCCAGTCTTGGTGAAGAGCAGCCAGTGCTCTTAACCACTGAGCATCTCTCCAGCCTCTGCTTGTTTCACAGCCAAGATAGTCATCCACCACTGTCTTGGCCACGCTGTACTTCTCTGTTGGCTCTGGCTGTGACTTTTCCCATGTAGTTATTGCTTTCTTAGGGTCACAAAGGTCTCAGTTTGATGAAGATTTTCACCCTCAGTCATCCTTTGGCTGTAAGGAACAGATTTGGGATATGTCAAACAAACGGTGACACTTCTCACCCCAGTTGGCCTCCTTATGCTGTGAGTTTAACGAGAACGGTGTTCTGCATTTGTTCGTTGCCGGGAGGAGGAAGTTGATAGCAGATGTGCATTGGTGGATTTCTGCTCCAGCAGTGAACCTCGCAGGAGAGGTGCCTCCCGCCTGGAGACGTGGAACACGTCGGTAGATGGAACAGGAAGGATTGGGACTACTCTGGTCCAGATAGGCGGCTGCCTGAGGAGGGGTAATCAGGTGTGACGAACGCTAGTGGAGCTGAGCACAGCTGGTACAAGGGTGCTGGGGAGCCGGGCGGAGCAGCTGAGGCGGCAGCTGCACAGCTCGGTGTTCAGGCGAGGGGTTCCTGCCGGAGACAGGGTCGCAGGTTGGCAGCGTTTGGTAACGCCGCAGAGAGCGCGTGTAAGGAGAAGGGCTAGGTGAGAGTCTCAGCACAGCAGGGCAAAGCGGAGGAAGGAGTTCCAGCTGAGGTGGGGATGGCCGAGGGAAGCCAGGTGGAGACTGACAAGAGTGTGCATGGTCACTGTGCCTTCCGGTGTCTTTCTGAACTTTCTGGCCTCCACTGGTGTTTTTGCTGCCCCCGGAGCACTGCCCTCTTAAGCTCGGATGGGTCAGCACCCGTGACGTGACTCAAACTCTAAAGAGTTTAAAAGGCCGGGCAGTGGTGGCGCACACCTTTAATCTCAGCACTCGGGAGGCAGAGCCAGGCGGATCTCTGTGAGTTTAAGGCCAGCCTGGTCTATAGAGCGAGATCCAGGACAGGCTCCAAAACTACACAGAGAAACCCTGTCTTGAACCCCCCCCCCCCCCAAAAAAAAAAAGAGTTTAAGAGCCTGAAACTCCTTCCTGTGTGCCTCTGCTTCCCAAACTCTTGCTTCAGTTGGGGACTGTCACCACCCCAGCTCAGGGTGGTTTGCTTCCCTGTCTAATGGAGTGAAGTGAGATCTTAGGTAGGGGAGGGCAAAGCCCAAAGTAGTGCAGCCAGGGTTTAGGAGTAGATAAAGACTGACCTGCGGAGGACAAGAAGAGTGAGGCACCGTCTCTGGAGCAATGTCTCCCATAACGAAGGGCATGGGTTATTCAGGACGCCTATACATACCATCTAGAGTTGGTCCATGCGCAGTCTGAGGTTACGGAGGTGAACGTGATGGACAGGGATGCTCTGGGCATGCTTAGCTTTCACCATAAAGTACAGCTGTAACTTAACCCTGACTCAGGAGTGTGCCTGTGAAACTCCAGCGCTTCATGGTCTGCACCCTGAGGATAAAGTTCATCACTCCTCTTCCCTCACCCCCACAGACAGCTGCCAAAGGAGCCAGCGCTTGACTGGCGTGCTGGAGAACTGTTCTCTGGTTGACTCGACTTAGCCCCCTTCCCACTAAGGAAACACTGACATACGTGTAACGAGTACCACCCGGGCTCCCAGGGTCTCACCTGTCTCAGGGGCCCCTGGATTTGGACGAGCCACTCCCGGGGCCTCCCAAGGGACTCCTGCAAGACTCTTCCATCTCCTTGGATTTAGATGAAACCCTGTTCGGGGTGGTACAGCTGTAGCTTCTCCTTGGATTTAGAATGTTTTACTTAGGACATTCGTTCCCAGAATGGAACAGAAAGGGAGCAGGCGCTGATGGTGGGGCCTCACGATGGGGCGTCGTCCCGCCTTGTGCTGCTACCTTGAGTGAATCGAGGTGAGTGCCCTATGCAGAAGCAAACCTCGGTATGGAAGGGGCTCAGACTCTGTTGTTTAATGTGGTCAGTAGATGTCTGTTAACAGGGTTCGATCCCGCACTGGTCGGTACCCTTGTTTCTTCAGCTTTGATGGTTTGGGATTCTAACCACGTCTCTCTCTCTCTCTCTTTCGCTTGTAGTTTCTTTTCGCACAGTATATGCCTGAGTGGCTCTGGGTGTGGGGAGCAAACCTTCTCAACCGCTCCCTACGGAAAGAGGCCTTATCCTGCCAAGCCTGAATCTGGAAGCTCGGGAGAAGCTGGGCCAAGCCACAGTAACCTGCAGTATTCCGGCATTTGGAAAACACATTTAGTTCACCTGCATATTGTCTCTTACTGAGTACCTAGTGTGTTGCCATCTTTCACGAGGCCGACTTTCAGTCTGTGAGAAAACCTCAGGGACCACACGGGTGGCCCAGGGCACATAGCCACAAAGCCTGAGAACAGAAGGGAAGACTTTCCTAGCAGTTAGACTGGCCAGCTCCTGTAAGGGAAATCACTCTGGGCGTGGTGGCTCATGCCTTCAATCCCAGCACTCGAGAGGTGGAGACAGATGGATCTCTGAGTTTGTCTGGGCTATGTAGTGAGTTTCAGGCTAGCCAGGGATACATAGTTTAAACCTATCTCAAAAAATAATAGCGTTCATCAGGAAGACAACAGAGAAGTGTTATTTTCTAACTGTGAACTGTGAGTGCAGATGGTGTTAGCAGTAGACATGGTGTCACACCACATGGCTCCATGTCGGGGCATCTGTGTGTGCACACTGCCTTTCCCTACGCTTCCCCCAGAACATGTGTGTGCTGTGTGCTATGTGTGTCTGAGCAATGTTATTGATATGACTTTAGTAGAGACTTTGTCAGGACGAGGTAACGGGGAGCCTTAGCATATTAAAGGTCTGGGTTACTCCTTTTCACTTGGTAAAAGCCTGCCCAACCCTGTCGTGGGCTTACCATGTCTGACGCTGCTTCCTTTGAGTGGTTTTTGTCTTTCCAACTCCGTGGGCGGGTTTCATTCCTAGATTGGGATACAATATCTTTTGATTTCTAAGGTAATTGTTGTGGCTAAGTAGTGATATCTCAGTGCGTCCATGTTGTAACTGACCCCTTCAGAGCTGCTTATGGCTGGTTTTCGTACACTTTTCTGTGTCGTCCAATTTCTTCCCAGGAGCATTGTTGATAAAATCATCAAGTGTTTGTGGAATAGTGGTGAAAATATGAGCAACTTTTGTGTGTGGTATGAGGTATTATGGGAATGATGTTAGAAGCTCATTTTTTGGCCTGTGTAATGAATGTGTACATTATAGGGGATGCTTCTATTGGTGAGAAGATAATTTACACAAACCCCCACGATATGGGTGAGTGTTGAAACTTACTGTGTTTAATTCGGTCTTGTAAAACCAAACACGTGTACGGGTTTCATAGCCAGCACTTGGGAATCCGTAAGCCATGGCGTCGTGTGCAGAGTGGAGGACTGCGGCACTTAACATTGTGGTACTGATGCTGTGCCCGGGAAATGAATATGGGGTGGAATGTTGGGACTTGTGTGGAATTATTTGAGGTGACATTCCAGCCCTCGTAGGCGCAAGTGCACCTTTATGTTGAACAGCTGTGACTGGGATCCGGAAAATCAGTGGTTAGATTCTGAAGTTCTTCCTGTCCTCAATTATGTCTTCAGAACATGTGCAGAACTCTGCTTGGAGATGGTGGCAGAAGAGCATTTGTGGGTACTGCTGTCATACTGATGGGAACTTTGGGGAATACATGATCAGCAGCAGCAGCAGCTCTACTTGAAACGTCATCAAGCATGATCCCCTGGGGGTAGGGGTGCGGAAGACTCCGGAGTTCAAGGCTATCATGGGCCACAAAGTGAAACCCTGGTTCAGAAAACAAAATCCATAGGAGGGACACACTGTCAGTTCTGTGTAAGGTCCTGTGGTCCAGTATTCAGACTTGTCAGGCAATGGGCAGAGTCCTTGCTATGTGATAAGAGAGGTCCACATTGTCCGTGATGGTCCTTCAGCAGGACGCAGCCAGAACTTGATGATTGGTGCAGACTCAGAGCACAGTGGTGATCCGTGGCTCCAGGAGAAGACCCAAACCAGGCATCCTTAGGCTTCCTAGCTTTTATACTTAGCCCCTCTGCCGAGAGTTATTCTTCTCACTGTGGACATGTTTTTTTGTTGTTTTTTGTTTTTGTTTTTTTTTTAAACCAAGGAAGGAAGAGCTCTGAACTTGAACCTTTGTAACTTACCCTGTGAATTAAAATGTAACAATAAAAGCATCACTGTTTCCTTCATGTGTCACTGCCAGAAAAGGTTCTTCCCCTTCCCCTCCTTGTAGACTTGATGAGCAGAAGTTGACTTGTCACCAGCCATGACTGTCACTCATTAAGCAGCAGAGCGCACACCAATGTGCCTGCACCTGCAGAGCACCCAAGGGATCTTGCTCTTCCCCTCTGATGGCTGAGTAGGTGAGGATGAGTTATGAACTTGGCAGTGTGGAGATGGTGAGGTGACTCATCACAAGCCATTTCGATCTTGTGGTAGGTACAAAAGCCAGGTGTAGGTTTTAAAAAGTGGGAAGAAAAAAAGAGAGAACAGATGAAGTTCTGAAGTTCTTTGAAAATTCATCTTTATAAGTTTGTTTATATGTATGTGAGGCTGTGTGAGGTGCCATTGGAGGCCAGAGGGCATCAGAATCCCTGGAACTGGAGTCACAAATGGTTATGAGCCACTGTGTGGGTGATGAGGATCAAACCTGGGTCCTCCAGACCTCTCTCCAGCCCCTAAGATTTTATTTTTCTTTATATCTTGTATCTGTGTGAGTGTATGCCACATGTGTGCAGGTGCCCACAGAGACCAGAAAAGAGAGTCAGATATCTGGACTGGAGTTACAGGTGGTTGTGAGCTACCTGATGTGGTTGCTGGGAACTGAACTCAAGTCCTCTGCAAGAGCAGTAAGTGCTCTTAACCACTGAACTCTGTCCAGCCCCCTGACCAGCCATTTTTGTTTTGCTTACCTCAGTGATGTAAAAATCTCTTTGTGAGAACTGGAGGCTTGCTGGTGTCTCCTCAGACCTGACAATCTGTGCCCTCAGTCTCTCCTATCTTCCCACAGTGAGCTTGATAGTCCCTGACTTAGTACTGACAGTGTGCCTCCTGTGTGCTTTGAGTTTGATGTGTCTCCAGGAGAGGGGTATGTTCAGTTGCAACACCCTCAGCCCTGGACAGCTGCAGCTCTGGTGTGGTCATATGGTTACCCAGTTATCCCCTGGTGTCTGTGTGGGATCAGTCCTGGGAGCCCCATGAACACCAAAATCTGCTGATGCTTACATCCCTGGGATCAAATGAAATTGCGTTTGCATGTAACCACACAGGTCCTCTGTACACTTGAAGTCCTCTCTAGATTCTAACATCCAACACTACATAAATACAGTATATTATAGACTGAATATGTTTTCCCAGTGAGAAGTCACAATAGCACTTGTAGATTAATAAAGGAAACTCTTTAATAATAGCATGGGACTGGTTCTGGCTACTGCACAAAAGGGAACCAGTCATGAACAGAAATCCCCCCTCAGTTTAGTAGTTTCAGGGCCCAAAGTTACACTTCAGTTCCAAAGTTTGGCTATTCAGATGAATGAAGGAGATTAACAATATAATAAGTAATATAGTACAATAAAATAATTGTCATAGTTATCCTGAGACAGCCCCTAGGCTGCTGTTAACCAGGGCCATCCTGCTTGCTTGGCAGAAAATTGTTTTTTCAGATAAGAGTACCTGGATAGTATTCAGTAGCGCTGTGACCCAGTGCTCTTCCCTTTGGACGATCCAACAGAGGCATGTTCTTTGATGTGGGAACGTTCCTGGTGGCCAGCTCTGAGCCAGGGTGTCTCCTTTTGTTATGGCCCTAATAGGTAGCATTCTTAGTGAACGAATCTTAACAGAAACACTCAGCAAACCTAAACTGTAATTATGTTCCAGATACAAATGTTTCTTTCCTACAGGCTGGTAAGCACACTGCTCAGCCTTGAGCACTTCTTTGGCTAAAGTCTACACTGTGAAACCTAATATTTTCTAAGAAGGTTTAACAGATCCTTTAGACCATCAACTTCTTGTTCCTAGTTTCTCCTGTGTTAGCAAGAGACTTCTAGTTACTGGGATCCAGGCGTGGAGTGACTGACAGCTTGGGAGAGTAAAGTAGTAGGGAGTACTGCATTGGAGAGCAAGACTGGAGTTCTTGGGAGTGGGCAGACCGTAGGGTCTCTCCATAGCATCTCCACAAGACGGGCCGCCCATGGGATATACTGGAACCTGGGAACAAATGAAGTATACCATTTGCAAAGTGTGGGGCTACATTCACAGACCACACATCTGCCTCAAGATTGCCCTTTCAAAAAATTTGTGTGTGTCTGTGTGGGTATGTGCATAGGAGTACAGATACCCACAGAGGCCAAAAACATCAGATCCCCCTGAAGCTGAAGTTACAGGTGGTTGTGAGCTGCCCATTATATTTGCTGAATCTAAACCTGGGTCCTAGTAGTGTGCCCTCTTACATGCATTTTTTTTTCTTTTTCCCCAGTATTTTGAGAGTGTTTAATTGTGTAGCTCTGGCTGTCCCAGAATTCACTTTGTAGATCAGGCTGGCTTCAAACTCAGAGATCCATTTGCCTCTGACTCCTGAGTGCTGGGATTAAAGGTGTGCACCGTCATGCTGGTTTAAGTGAACTTTTTTGTCTTTTGTTTTTTGAGGCAGGGTTTTTCTGTGAAACAGTCCTGGCTGCCCTGGAACTCACTCTGTAGACTAGGCTGGCCTCGAACTCACAGAGATCCATCTGTCTCTGCGTCCCAAGTGCTGGGATTAAAGGCGTGCGCCACCACTACCCGGTTTAAGTGAACTCTTAATGGCTGAGTCATCTCTCTCTTCCAAACTGCCCTTTCTGACTGAGCACCCGAGGAACAAAGCAAAAGAGCCCTACACAGGGTCTCCTCTGCACCCTGCTCACCTCCAGATCCTCTTTCAGGAAGAGGTTGCTCAGCCGCAGGTTCCAGTGAATAACCCAATTTCTATACCAGGCTTGGTAGTCAAGGCCCATCTCCTAAATTGTGAGCCCAGGAGTCTAGGTTTGCTTGTGTCCTCCATCTTTTTGTCTGGGTCAGTCACATTACCCAAGCATGCTTGCTGCCTACACTTAGGTTGTGCCAGGGCCAACTGTGGTCCGACTCAGTACTAAATTAAGACTGAGAAGACGCCTATCCTTCTGGTGTTCTAAATCGCCCAAAGTACGTTTTGCCAGGCAGACTTTCACGTTGACTGTTCAAAATGGTAAACATTTGGTGTTATAAAAGCCCTTCCTGTTTTTCAAGGTGCAGATGCCCCTGGCAGTAGTTAGAAGCGGCCCTCCTCAGAGGCCGTCTCAGCAGCTGGGGCCATGGGGCTAGTTGAGGAGAACGCATGTTAGGTTCACCTCCACAGCCATGGGGGGTAGTTTAGATGGGTGCATAGAGCCAGGCCATCGGAGGCCCTCAGCCGCTGGGGCCACGTGGGTAGTTTAGCGGGGACACACAGACCCTGGCCACCAGAAGCTGGGGCTGTGGAGGTAGCTTAGGCGTGCACGCATAAACTGGACAGGAGTCGCTCCACGGGGCTGCGCACAGGCGCGTGCTCCTTCCCCTCCTCTGCAGGCCAGCAAGCCCGGCGAACCAGCGTTCCCCACGGCTGGAGGCCGCTCTGGCCCCGCCCTCGCTCCCGCCCCCGGGCCTCAAATGTCGCGAGATCCCTGGCCCTCCTCTCGCCTCCGGTGCCGGGACCCCAGGAGCGCGCACGCAGGTCGCGGGCGGGCGGGCGCGCGGGGCACGCCAGGCCGCTGCTCCTGTCCCTGCAGCGCCGTGGTCTCGCGAGAGTTGCGAGTAAACATCCCCCCCGAATGGAGAGTCAAGGCGTGTTCGCGGCGGAGGCGCCGTTCCCCCGGGCCCGCCGGCCTCGAGCCTGAGGCGGACGCAGGTACGTCAGCCGGCCGCGGGCGAGAGCTGGCCGCGCCCTAGGCCCGGCCGCTCGTCCCCCGCGTGGGGGCCGCGGGGCGACCGCTGTGGCTTCGGCAGCAATTGGCCCGGAGCAGCGGCCTGGCCTGCGCCTGCGCGCCGCGGTGCGCACGCGCCGCCCTCCTCTGCAGGGTCCTGCGGTCGCGAGCCCCGGGGAACGGGCCTGCGGGTCCGTGCACTTTAAGGCTCGTCGTTGCATTTACTGTAGTTGCATTACTGGCTTTTCGAGTGGCGCTTTGAGGTGACAGGAGGAACCCACTTGAAGATCTGATTCTGGGTGCCAGCCTCTGTAAGGTTAGGAAGCGAAAGAAAAGCCGGACGGAGAGAAAAACAGTTCCTTCCACTAAAATCTGCAAAACTAGTTTTGACATGGAAAAAAAAACAAAACCTTTAATATTTAAGACAAAGTCTAATTCTGGCTCATCTGGCTTTGAGCTCCGGATCCTCCCCCCTCCACCTCTGGTGCTGGAATTTAAAACCACGCTGCCTTACCGTTACTTTGTAAATGTAGGAACTTCATTTTTATAGCATGTCCATGTTTTATATCAAAGGGCCACTTTCTTGAAGTGTCAGCACCGCCACCCACTTTGAGAACCACTCCCAAGACCCCTGGTACCCTTTTTTGGTCAGTATCCATTTTCAGCCTGCTTAGCACCAATATACCTGTCTCCTTAGATTTGCCATTTGGGAATAGTCAGGGGTCCCGTGTGGCCTTTTGTGTCTGGTTTCTTGGTGCCTTGTTTCCAGAATTCATCTTGTCGCATGAATCAGTACTTTTTGGTTGTAGCATGAATCAGAATTTCATCCTTTTTTATGGCTAAATGATATTCCATTGTATAACAGCCACCCCCACCCCCCATTCATGTGGAACACCTTTTGCTAAGAAAGTTTTATCTTCCGGTATGTGACACATTTGGCTCCAGAGCTGTTTTTCGGGGAGGTGGCTACCTGAGCTGCACTCTTACCTATTAGGACTCTCCTGCAGCCCTGAGACATCCTGCGTAACCTAGAGTTGGCTGTTACCTATTCAAAAGGTGATGTAGTGTTGGCAGGCCCCGCCCTCTAGTCACCTAGGAATGAAGGAGGGTGTTTTCTAGTCAGATTTTTTTTTCTTGTTGCCATCATATTCTCATATTCTTTGATTCGATTCTCTGCGTGACAGTAGACAGTTCTTCCCTGGAGGGGAATTCTCTGTGTATGTGTGTACAGTTGTGGGTGGAGGCCAGAGCTCTGTAGGTGTCAATGATCATGCACCACCTTATTTTTTTGAGACAGGATTCTGGAGCTTACTGATTGAGCTAGACTAACAGGTCAGTGCACAGGGATGGTTCTATCTCTGCCTCCCAGGACTGGGATAATGGGTGTCCACTGGCTTGCTCAGCTTTTTGTGTGAATTTTGGGGATCTGAATTCAAGTCCTTGTGCCCCCCCCCCCCCCCCGACCATTTCTCCATCTCCTCCATGGAGTGTTTTTAGTGGTTTCTTCTGGGGAGGAAGTTGTACATTATTAGCAACTTTTAAAAAAATGATTTACTTATTTTTATTTTATGTGCACTGGTGTTTTGCCTGCATGCATGTCTGTGTGAAGGTGTTGGATCCCCTGGCACTGGAGTTATAGATAGGTGTGAGCTGCCATGTGGGTGCTGGGAAATGAACCTGTGTCCTCTGGAAGAGCAACCATTGCTCTTAGCTACTGAGCCATCTCTCTAGCCCCTCTTAGCAACTCTTGATTGTTAATTACTCTAGTCTTTCAGGGGTGGTATAGATGGGATCAGAACCAGTGATCTGAAATGCTAAGGAGTCCAGACCTAACATTTGGTATTTTGGAGGTGACAGACTTTGATAGACCAAGGCAGGTTAAAGAGGTGACAAATGAATTTCTTTCTCTTTCCTAGTGGTGCAGTGTGTTTTGATAAGTTTCACAAACCCATGTACATATGCTATGTGTAGGTGCACACACGCCACAGCACACATGTGGAGGTCAGAGGACAAACTGTGGAGTTGGTCCTCTTTTCTCACCGTTATGAGGGTTGCAGGGATCAAACTCAGGTCATCAGGCCAGCATAGCAAGTGCCTGTCTTTACCCACGGGACCATCTGACCAGCGCTATTAATCATTTTTAATTTTATTTACATGAGAGTTTTGCCTGTATGTATATGTATGCACCACTTGCCTGAGAAGACCAGAAGAGGGCATCAGATCTCCTGGAACTGGCATTTTAGACAGTTGTGAGCGTGTGGATACTGGGAATAGAACCCGGGTCCTCTGGAAGAGCAGCAAGTGCTCTTAACCATTGAGTCATCTCTCCAGACTTAGGCCCTATTAATTTTGACAGTGGGCTTTTTTTTCCTCCTTAAGGAGGTGAATTTCAGATAAAATGAGGAGTGGGAAGTTTGGTGGCACAATCTGTGGTTGGCTGGTACCTTTTAGATGTCTAGGGACTAGGAGAGACTGCTTTAAGCCAAGAGCACACTCTACAGGGACAGTAAATGCCTTGGGTTTTCTGTTCACACAACACTGACTGATGGCTCATTGAGACCTCCATATGCACCTTTATTTTAAGAGAGTATCTTCTAGCACTGCTTAATTGTTAGCCTGTTAAACAGTGGGAATACAGCCAAGTATGCAATTAAGTTACAAAAGAGATCGTTTTCCAGCCAACTTTTAATTAAATTGAATAGTACCCTTTCATCGCTTAAACAGTTAGCCTTCACAGGAGTTATTTTAGTAAACTAGTTTATTAAGAGGCAGGGCATGGGGGCATAATTAGATGACTGTGATATGGGTCATTTCCTTTCACCTGAATTAGATTTTAAAATTATATTCAAGCAAATAACTTCAGATATATTTAAATTACACCCAGAAGTGTAATCTTGGTGATGTTCTCTTCCTGTGCACATCGTAAGTAGAATTTCAGAGCTGAAAGGGGCATTAGCTGCCTCCTGCTGCTTGCTCTCCTGCTCCCTCTTACACAGGCGCCCCGCTGTGTCCGGTCTTGATGTGCAGGTGTCTTCCCCATTTAGTGTTGGATGCCGGGCTCTTCTCTGTGAGTGCTGTGGTCACACTCATGGTAAGCCATGGGTAGGAGGGCCAGCTTTAGGGTATGTATGCTTTTTGTAGAAGATAACCATGTCTTCTACAAGGAGGCCTGGGAATTTAGTCTGATCAGCACTTGTTGAATCCAGGGACAGCCTCAGGAGACCCTGCCAGTAAGCAGTATGCCTGTGAAGTTTCTGGAAGGAGTAGTGATCTCTCTTAGCTGGGAAGGCCACTGTAGACAGCTTTGTGGGAACAGCTTTTTGGAGAAAATTAGTTTAAGATCACTCTGTATCAAAATAAGTAAGTCTGACATGGTTGATTTTTGTTGTTCTGTTTTGTTTTTATTTTTGCAGGGTCACATTGTGTATCTCTGGCTGTCCTAGAACTCACTGTGCAGACCAGCTGGTCTCAAACTTGCAGAGATCACGCCTGGCACACAGTTGAGTTTTTGTGCTGCTGTCTTACCAGAAAATATAACTTCCTTGTTTAAAATTTATTTTAAAGGATTTATTAAAAATAACAAATAATATGACTTATCTAATTATAAAAATAATAAGAACCCTTTCCACACTGTGAAGAGAATGTAATAAAATGGAAAAGGATAAGTCATCCTGCTAGAGGTGGAAGCACTGTTACCATCTTGTTATCTTTCATTTTTTTTTTTCCTGTATACATAGATGTATTAAAAACACTTTTTAGGTTACTTTTATTTTATTTTGCCTAAATGTGTGTATGTGTGCACCATGTGCTTGCCTGGTGTCCACAGAGGTAAGAGAAAGATTGATCCCCTTGAATTGGAGTTTGGATTGTTTGTGAACCATTATGTGGGTGTTGGGAATCAAACCTATGTCCTCTGCAAGAATAGCAAGCACTCTTAATCACCGAGCTGTCTCTCCAACTCCATGGATGCATTTTAAAAGTCAGTTTGTGGGCACTTGGGAGGTAGAGGCAGGTGGATCTCTGAGTTTGAGGCCAGCTGGGTCTACATAGTGAGTTCTAAGACAGCCAGGGTACGTAGAGAGACTCTGTCTCCAAAAATGGAGTGGGGGTGGGGGCAGAATTTAGTGCTTTCTGTACATGAGCTGATTTCTTTAGTACTTCATTAGCACATTCTCCTGTTCCTAGCACTAGCACAAACTGACACTCACTTCCTGTGTTACCATCCTAAAGGGCAGAGGTCCAAAATGAGTCTCATAGGGCTAAAGTCAAGATACTGACAGCTGTTTTTTTCTGGATGCTCAGGAGAGAACCTGGTTCCTTCTGTTTATAGAAGCCACCTATATTCCTTGGCTCCTTGATTTCTTTCTAACAAGAACCCAAACCCGGCTTTTGTCATTCCCCCCTCTGAAGCACCCACCTGGCTGAATAGAGATCTTACAGTGACTAGAGGGTGGAGGATACCTTTCCCAACTGAGTCTTTGTATACCATCACGTCTCGGACAGATTCTGGGGCTTAGGATGTGGACATCTGTGGGGAACCATGATTCACCCTGGCTCAAGACACAGTTTGAAAAGTTGCTGCAGGGAATTCTATAGTACAAACAAACCATAATCAGTTCCCCGTCCCTGTTATTGTATGCTTAGATAGTCTCTAATTTCCCTATTACAGTCTTGCTCCGTAGATCCTTGGATGTAAATAGTGTGCTTCAGGTTCATGCATGTTGGACTGAATTCCTAGGGGACATTTTTAAAACAGTAGGCTCTTTCCCTCTGAGGAATGTGAGCCAGACACTGGGGTTCCCAGACACCTTTCCCACTCAACAACAGGGTGTAGGGGCAGCAAGGGCATCCCTCCTTTAGGAATCAGTTTTCTCACCCCAAAGTGGGGTAATAACAGGATGTTATGACGGTTATGTGAGTTATTTCAAGACAGTGAATTCGATCTCACTTGCCACCAAGGAATGCTTATTTAGTGTTAAGTTTTTATTCCTGGTCAGGAATCTTTCCTGTACAGTTTTAAGGGTTTTAGTGCGTAGTATTGACAAATGGTTTTGAGATTTAAAAAAATCCTTAACAACATGAGAATACTTACTGGGTTTGTTGAATTATTAAGTATGAGTTGTATTTTAGATGCCTCAGCTTTTCAGAAAAAAAGTTAGTTGTTTTTTTGTGTTTGTTTTTTGTTTTTGTTTTTGCAATGTAGATGGTAAAGATACTAAAGCTAGTTTGAATAGGATGCTTTTGACTGAGCCTTTCAGAAAACATATCAGCTTTGTAGAGTGGGAGATAGAGTGTGCCCCCCAGTATCCCAGTCCCACATTCACATATTCAGCCAAGAGCTGATAGAAATTATTTGGGATGTTGGAGAGATGACTAGTTGGTTAACAGCACTTACAAGGAGCCTGGGTTCTGTTCCCAGCTCCTACATGGCAGCTCACAAATCACAAGCCCTCTCTGGCCTCTGTGGGCATTGCATGCTCATAGTACACATGTACATGCACACAAAACAACATAAAAGAAGTCTTTTTAAAAACCAAAGTATTTAGGACAGGTCTGTACTGAGCGTGCTTTGTTCCCTTAACGACATGGCAGAACCATTTAGTATTTATGTCTTTTTAGGTATTATAAGTAATCTGGTATAAATTAAAGTATGTGGGTAGATGTGCACAATTCCACTTCTGTAGAAGTGATGTGCTATTTTATGTAAAGGATTTATTTGTATATTCTTAGATTCAGGAGGTTGAGGGCTGGAACTTCAGTATATCCCCATGATCAGGTACATTCCCCATTTCATGTTAGTCAGTACTGTCTAGGGCTATGTTCTAGATATCACTGTACAACTGGTGAGTGTTAAGTTGCCTCATAAAATGTCCCTTGGGGTTCATCTAATGCCTCCTCATGATTTGATTGCTCTGAATCTTTGGAAGCAGCCTCAGAAATCGGCAGGGCTCTTCTCAGTGCCTCTGCTGGGAGAGGGGCCTGGCTGGGCCCCTTTGTCTATGGTTGGCTTGGATCATGAGATGAAGTCACTCTTCCCCTTTGTAAATATGTATTTTAGTGGGCGGCATTTGAAACTATGTAAACAGCAGAGTTTTCCTTAAGCTTCCACTTTATTTGTTTTGGAGACTCTTTTCCCATTTAATTTTCAAGGAGTTATGATCTGTTACTCATTATATATTGTGAGGTTGAGATTGTCCCAGATTTTGCTAGGGAAAGTCTCCCCACCCTGGCTTCTGGTGGCATATTCTCCCAGTGAGCACTGCTTCACTGTCTGGCACAAGGGGTTCCACAGTCATCTCATCTGGTCCCACCCTACCTCCACCCCATCCACCCGCCCTGAGCTGTTCTTCAAGGAACGCAGCTTCTTTCCCTGGAGAATGATACTCAGCCATCTGGACACAAGGTGGGCTTCCTTCTTGGGGGTACAACACGTGACACTGCTGCTATGTCCTCTTAGTGGATGGGGTGTGTATTCAGATATGTACTTGTTTACTTCTAATCTGTGAGTACATCTGAAAACCTTGAGTTCTTACTAGCATTTCAATTGCCGCTCAATACTAAATGGCTCATTCATCTTATTTTTTGGTGGCCTTCTCCTCACACACTTTCTTACCTGCCTCACTCAAGCCCTAACTGGGTCTCTGTGGTTCCCTTGTCCTCAGCATACTAACTCAGAAAGTGAAGGACAAGTTAGTGGCTTTCTCCCTGTGTGAGAGCCTGTGTACACATACCTGTCTAACTAATGTGGTGCTCCTTCTTGCCACTAGCTAGTGAGCATGTCTTGTGGCTCTTGTTTACTGACTTGGGGTTGTAGCTTGGACACCATGGGCTGTTGATACAGGTGAATAGGTCTGTTCCAGCTCTCAAAGTACAGTCTGTTTTTTAAAAGCCCCACTGGACATGTCTGTGGGTTAGGATCTTTCTGAACACAGGCCCAAGAACGCAGGGGTTAGTGGTAAATGGTTGGCTTTCTGTGCCAGGCCCCAGGCACTATCTTCTAACAGTCGAGTCATGAATTAGAAGCCATAAAGGAAAGTGATTTGAGCCTTCTTCCAGGATTGGGAACCTGTAGAAACCTTAGGCTCTGTAATTTTCCACCACAGGCCTGTCACAGTAATGTCTTTAAAAGCCTGGACTTTTCACCTTCGAGGACAATAAACAGGTTACCTGGGTCTACACAGCAAAGCTGTTTTCGTTTTCTATCATTTCCAGCTTGTTCATTTATTCCAGGAGACTTTGTACCTGAAGCGGTTTCCTTCTTTCCTTACTTCCTTCTAGCACTTGTGAGTGTGGAGAGCAAGTTTCTGGAGTAGATGGGGCTTGGTGGAGTGCAGTCAGACCAGGGCCACTCATTCACTTTGTGTGACCTTTTTCTGGAAGAGATCAGTAACATTTTAAAAACATTTATTTTGTTGTATGGATGGGCACTAGTGTGGAGATCAGAGAGGACATGTGTGGGGGTTGGTTCACGCCTTCTATCATGTAGATTCCAGGGATGGAACTCGGGTAGTCAGGCTTGGCAGCAAGTGGCCTTATCTGCTGAGCCATCTCCCTCTAAAAACTAAGCCAATAGACTCATCCAGTGGCCAGACTTGTCTTATGGAAGTCTGATTTTGACTTTCTTTTGATCTCTCCTGTTCCTGTCATCTTCCCCAAAGAAGAGGTGCTGGGTGGCCCAGGATTTGCCTCCCTGTGTTGATGAGCATCCTTTTTTCTAATTAGTTAATTTTTATTAAGAAATTTTTTATTCATTTTACATACCAATCACAGATCCCCCTCTCTTCCCTCCTCCCACATCCCCCCCATGAGCATCCTAAACGGAGGTGTTCACAGCTTAGTTTCCATGGGGATGTTCCCCTGAGCCAGCTTCCGTTTAGTCTTCATCGCACAGGCAAAAGTTACCCTTATGACTTTGACTCCTCACCTGCACTCTCCCACATCTGTCATCAGGAAAGTTTGACTCTACCTTCTTATTCTTAAGGTCCAAGTCAGCATCTTCTCTCCCCGGGTTATTTATACCCATGTTCTTCCACTGGGTCCCCTATCCCCTGAATTCATTTCTCCTAGAAGCCTGAGTGGTCAACTTTGTCTTCCCTTCCCTTTCAAAATAAGAATGGAGGTCCTCCCTGATGTTCAGGGCTGTTCCTGGTCTGTCCCTGGTCTGTCCCCAGTTCTTCCATCTCCCTCCCCCCCCTTTCCGCATCTGCTCAGCCATGCAGGCCTGTTTCCTTTGCTATTCACTCCAAACTACTTCCTTTAGGTGTCCTCTTTAGAGGTCCCTTCTCCAGGCCTCTGTGGCACTCAAGTTGGCGATGCATCCCTCTTAACTGTCCTGTTTCCTTCCTTTCTCTGCTTTCCAAGCACAGCACTTACTGTCAGCCAAGCTGCATTTACTTATTTCTTATCTGCATCCCCACACTGGAAGATAAGCTCTGTGAGGTCAGAGGTTTCTGCCATATCCAGTACTCTGACCCTCCTGCCTGTACAGTGCAGCAGTGTTCTCTGGCTCTGTATGCTCACTCCCCTTGGCTGCTGATGTCTGCATTTTGGAGTGTCCTGCACCAATCCCCTTCCTCCTTAGACAGGATGCCCTTGTGCATATTCTGTGTTCTTGTACCCAGGTGCACTACTTTCCCTCCATAGTCCCTTTATGTAGCTCTCCCCAACTCAGCTTCTGTGCAACTAAAAGCTTCCTTTTGTCACTCCTTAAAGGGACTCTGTCAGTTTAGGGGACCTCTACTCTGATACCTTCCCTTCCTGCCTTTGGCCTGGTGGTTGGGGTTGCCCTCCTTTGCTTCCTCACACATATAGCAGTGTCCCTGACCCGCTTACATGTGCTCCCCCTCCCTCCCTCCCTCCCTCCCTCCCTCTCTCCCTCCCTCCCTCCCTCCCTCCCTCTCTCCCTCCCTCCCTCCGTCTCTGTCTCTCCCCTCCCTCCCCCAACACCTGGCAGTATTTTACTGGGTAAGCATTCTATAAAATGGCATGGCATAGTGAGTAATAAAGGCAGAGTGTGCTGTGATGTTGGGGGTGTCTATCTGTCGGTGTGTGTCTGTCCTATTTCCCAGAACTGACTGGAGTAGAGTTGACTACCTTATGAGTTTCTCTGTGTAGTCCTAGCTGTCCAGGAACTGGCTCTGTAGATCATGCTAGCTTCAAATTCAGAGGTCTCCTGCCTCTGCTCCCAAGTGCTGGGATTAAATGCTTGTGCCACAAAGCTTGGCTGGTTATTTTCTTTTGAAAAACTTAATTTCGTTCCTTTCCATTTCTTTGTTTTCAGAGAATCAGGCCCCTGCCTAATTTGTAAACATCAACTCTCTCTTCTACATAGAATACATTATAATAGAAATTGACTGTCTACCTGTGAGAGAGTTATCAAGGACATCGTTAACAGTGATTTATTGCAGTAAGGCCTATGATGCTCTCACAAATATTGCTCACTAACATTAACATTATATATCTACACTAGCTTATAGAGTCTTTCTCTTAAGGCAGAAGGATTTAAGAGATTATTTTTGTTAACTTTTTTTTTTCATTTTTAAAATTTTATGTGTATAGGTGCTTTGCCTTCATGTGTGTCTATGCACCATGTTTATGCAGTGCTCAGGGAGACCAGAAGAGGGCCTTGGATCCCTTGGAACTGGAGTGACAGATGGTTGTAAACTGCCATGTGGGTATTGGGAATCGAACCCCTATCCCCTGGAAGAGCAGCCAGTGCTCTAACCACTGAGCAACTATCCAGCCCCTTTTGTAAAGTGCACACTTACTACAGCATTAGAACTATTATATTACTTCAGTGATCCGCTGTATATTCTTTGACCAGGGCTGCTCTCTGAGACTCTGTTCCCTGATCGCCCTGATAGGACTTCTGGCTTCTGCAGAGTGTGTAAGGTGGCTTAACTGACCTCTGGTCTTTCTTTTTTTTTTTTTTTTTTTTTTTTTTTTTTTTTTTTTTTTTTTTTTTTTTTTTTCCCGAGACAGGGTTTCTCTTGTGTAGCTTTGCGCCTTTCCTGGAGCTCACTTGGTAGCCCAGGCTGGCCTTGAACTCACAGAGATCCGCCTGGCTCTGCCTCCCGAGTGCTGGGATTAAAGGCGTGCGCCACCACCGCCCGGCCAACCTCTGGTTTTTCTAGGGGGTCTTTGCTTTACTTTTTTGCTCTTGTGATTGACATTCTCACTGTCCTTCTGTTGAGATAGACATCGTTATTTCTCCTCTGAGTACATCCCCAGCAGCCCCAGTCTCTGGTGTGGGTTCTAGACTGGCTGGTTTTGCAGACTGTTGGGTGGTACAGCAGTAAAGGCCCTACTGGTGAACTTTAAGCAGCTGATTAGGTCCTTCTCCCTCAGTCCTGTTTCATCCCTTTCCCGTTTGAGAAGGACCAACAGGCAGTTGCCGAAACCAAAACCTCTTTAATACTCTAAAGGACCAGTTTCTTCCAGAAGGATGAATTAACCGACTCATCTTGGTTGAAGGTGACTGCTCCCCCCCCCCCCATCTTCTTTCGTGACAATACAAGGGCCTGACTTGTTCCATGTCCCCTCCCCTGGCTGGACTGTTGATGTGAGCTGCATTCGCTGGTCATGCTGTGGCACTCGGCTCTTGCTGCCGCTGTTGTGAAGAACAGCTGTTCCTCCTGTACTTTAAATATTTTGAGAGAGATCTGAGCCTAAGAGAAATTTTATACTCATATGTAATACTTTCTTTAGAAATAGCTTGCTTCACAAACTGTTCTCTATTCCACTTCCAGTAAAGGGCTAATCTGATTTTATAATAGATTACACTGGTTTAATTTAAGTTTGACGTTTCAGGTAAAATAAATTTAATGGCTGCAGAAAACGTCTGTACCCTTTTCATAAAATTGGCAGAAAATATTTTAAAATATGAGTACATTTAAGCAGTGTCTCTTAAAGAACCTATTAAAATGACTTGGCTAGATAATAGTTCGTACTTAGGTATAATTTACAGCAGAAAATAAGGTCCTATAACTATGCTTTTGACTGAAAAATTGTAGATGCTGATTGGCACCATGCCCTGGCCTGTGGAGAGCTACCCATGTCAGGAAGCACAGTCTGAAGCAGAAGTGAGGGTGGGACGGGAAGGGTGGCTTTTCTTTTTCCTTTGTAGCTGCAGGGATGGAGGCTGGCCTGCTTCGTGCCCCTCTGCTTAGCTGTTGTCCTTAGTCTCTTTATTTTCCTCACTTACTCTCCCTTTACTTCATAGAGAGCTGTCTTGAAATGTTTTCAGGAAAGCAGTGAGGTGTAAGTAAATCTAAACAAGAGCAGGCACTTTGTGTTATATTCCCATTTGTCTGTTTTGTGACTGGGGTGTCTGATCCTTCCACTTAGATTACAGCTGTTACTGTCATATCTGGCTTCATCGGGATGCTTCTGATGTCTCTGTGTGCTGTTTTTATTTCAGATCGGCTCACGGAGTGGTTGCTTGGACGTCCCCGCTAGATTTGGGTCTGTGTGCAAATGGAGTTTAGGACTCAGTCGACTCTGCCCTAATGAGAGAAGCCCCTGTCCAAGATGGAGAAGAAGCGGAGAAAGAAATGAAAGCCTCTTTTTGGGCCAAGCTGTGGGTGACCATGGGACTGAGGTTTTCTTTACGTTGGACAAGTCTGTAGGATGGCTCATCAGTAAGGTTGCAGCTTTTAGCCAAAACAAAAATTCACTTCTGATCACGGAAGAACCTAGTGTGATTTGAATTTATGCAATTTTATGACCATATTCACTTAGGACCATGAAGCTCATCAACATCTGGCTTCTTCTGCTGGTGGTTTTGCTGTGTGGGAAGAAGCATCTGGGCGACAGGCTGGGGAAGAGAGCCTTTGAAAAGGCCCCATGCCCTAGCTGTTCCCACCTGACTTTGAAGGTGGAATTCTCCTCAACTGTGGTGGAATATGGTAATGAACTGTCTTCAGTGCTGGGCCCTCCCGTCTTTGTTTTCAAACAATATAAATATTCACTTCCGTTCTACTTCTGTGGTAAATTTTAGATGGAATGAGTGTGCACCATGTAGGCATTAGCATTTGCTTAAGGTGTTAAGTAATGGAGTAGAACTGACTGTGTATAACAGTTGGGAGGATGCTGATGTAGGTGCTGAGCATCACTTTGGAAGTCAAGCCCCAGGCAGAAGGGCTGAGCAGGAAATATGTGACTTGATCTGATCTTTGTCTTCACTTTCTGTAGAACAAACAGCCGCACACATTCCCTGAACTCCTGTCTCTGTTGGAGAAATACCTTTCTTTACTGTAGTCAGATTTCTGTGGGGGGGGGGTGTTATTTTTATTTTGTTTTCAATTTACAAGCATTTTATGTGGATGGATGTTTTGCCTGCAAATGTGTCTGTGGACCACATGCGTCCTTGGCACTTGTGGAAGCCAGAAGAGAGTTTCAGATCCTGTGGAACTGGAGTTACAGATGGTTGTGAGCAACTGTGTGGGTCATGGGAACTGAACCCAGGGTCCTCTCTAAGAGCAGTAAGCACTCTTAACCACTGAGCTATCTCTCCACCCCCCCCACCCCCCACCCCCCCACCCATTTATATTTTGATTATATATGTGTGTGGATATATACACGTGTGTAGGTGCCTGTGGAGGCTAGAGGTATCAGATCCCCTGGAGCTAGAGTTATAGGTGGTTGTGAGCTGCCTAACTTGGGTACTGGAAACTGAAGCCAGGTCCTCTGCAAGAGCTTATTAACTACTGAGCCATCTCATTAGACCCATACCTACATTTAAAAAAATACATAGATGTCTGGGTTTGAACTGTATATTTTGTGTGATTAAGATTCATGTAAGTCAGCTTTACCCAGAACTCTGAATACTGCTGCCTAGAGCTTTTGTTGTTGTTGTTTTTTGAGACTGGGTTTCTCTCTGTAGCCCTGGTGTCAGTCCTGGAACTCACTTTGTAGCCCAGGCTGGCCTCGAACTCTGAGAGATCTGTCCGTCTCTGCCTCCCGAGTGCTGGGATTAAAGGCGTGTGCCACCGCTGCCTGGGTGCCTACGGCATTTTACACTTGTTTTTCTGTTTACTCTTATTCTGCTCTGGGCTTTTGAGGTACATTGTTCTTTTGCCAGTGAAGATTCAAATTAGGTATACTCTGTTATGTATGTAAATACTTACTTTACTGTGGCCATTGATTTCAGAATATATTGTGGCTTTCAACGGATACTTCACAGCCAAAGCTAGAAACTCATTTATTTCAAGTGCTCTGAAAAGCAGTGAAGTGGACAACTGGAGAATTATACCTCGGAACAACCCATCCAGTGACTACCCTAGTGATTTTGAGGTGATTCAGATCAAAGAGAAGCAGAAGGCCGGGCTGCTCACACTTGAGGATCATCCAAACATCAAGCGAGTGACACCTCAGCGGAAAGTCTTTCGTTCCCTGAAGTTTGCTGAGTGTAAGTATGATGAGCACAGGCCACACCACTGCTTGGCTTTCACCACAGAGTCGCTAAGGCTGATTGGGAGACACCTGTGTCCTTTTGCACAATTCTCCAGTGGAGAATGTTGTCCTGACAGGTAATTTCCTTGTTTTGTTTTCTGAGACCTGTTTCCTGTAGCTCAGGCTTCAAATTCCTGAAGCTGAGGCTGGCCTTGAACACCTGACCTTCCCTGTGTTTATGTCTCCACCTCCAAAGTGCTGTGATTGCAGGCATGCACTACCATGCCCAGTGGACAGCATTTTCTTGAGAAAAGCAGCTTCATGCTGTCTTGGGAGGAACACTGAGGGTCTGTAGTAGACCATGGTGGTGACCTCTATCTCTGTGGAAGCTGGTTTCTGTGTTCATCTGGGACTCTTCTGACTTTCAGTCTACCAGCCCTTTGTGTGTTGAGTGGAAAGTCTTGGCTTTTTTTTTTTTTTTTTTAAATGCCAGGCGCTGGTGGTGCACGCCTTTAATCCCAATACTCAGGAGGCAGAGGCAGGTGGATCTCTGTGAGTTTGGCCAGCCTAATCTACGTAGTGAATTCCAGGACAGCCAAGACTACACAGAGGAACCTGTCTCGAAAAACAAAAAACAAAAAAACAACCCAAAAAGCAAAACCCCAAACCAGTCTTGCTCTGTAGCCAGGCTGGAATTGAGACAGTTTTCTTGCCTCCTCTTTGCAAATGCTGGAATTGTAGAGGTATGCCACCACACCCTTGTGTAGACCTTGTCTTTGGGTCTCCTCTGTACTTAGGTTTTGCTCCTTTTGAGTGCATGTTTTCATCTTTACAGCCTTCTTGCAAAAGATCTTTTCCTGGGCTTTGTTTTGTTTCCCCTGAGCCCCCTGACCGGGACCAGAGGTGGATGTTGCAGCACACTCTTGTAATCTATGAGTACTGGCAGGCCTTTGGGTGTGAGCCTATGGAGTCTGGCTCTCATTTTCTTGGGCCTAGTTTTGCTACAGTTGGGCTTTTGAAGGTAGAATCCATCCCCAAGTAACAAACTACAAACTTAATGTAGTGCTTTCTGTATTATAGAGGACCTCGTGTTACCAGGAGAACATTTTTTCTATTCATCAAACCAGGTTAGCACACTGCTAACTTTAATAATTTGCTATCATTTCTTTTGTCCTTCTTCCTTTTTTTTTTTTTTTTTTTTTTTTTGGTTTTTCGAGACAGGGTTTCTCTGTGTAGCTTTGCACCTTTCCTGGAACTCACTCGGTAGCCCAGGCTGGCCTCGAACTCACAGAGATCCACCTGGCTCTGCCTCCCGAGTGCTGGGATTAAAGGCGTGCGCCACCGCCGCCAAGGCTGACCCGGAACTTACTATGTAGTCCAGGGTGATCTTAAACTTCTGATCCTTTTGTTTCCACCTTTGAAGTGTGAGGATTATAGGCCCTCACCATCCCACCCAGTTTTAAGTGGTGCTACCAACAAAACTTGGAGCCTTCTGAGTGCTAGGCAGGTATTCTACCAACTGAGCTCCAGCTCCAGCCCTGTTGTTTGTTTTATTGGGCAGGCTAAATAAAGAACATTTTATTCTCACTGCTTTGTCTGTTATATGCTAGGCTCCAGAGCCTCTGAGGTTGTGCTGTCTTTGGAAAGGCTGACATCTGCAGTGCAGCAGACCAGGACTTTGAGTCAGTTGCAGACTTTGGGTCTGATTTCTTAAGGGCCTGGCCTGTTATCCCAGATGTCTTGTATTTTTTTCTCCTTAAAGAGCAGCAGTGCCCAAACAACTCAGGAAAACCAGGTCAAACTTGGTACAGTTACCCAGGTACATGCACTGTCATTTTATTCAGCTTCCTGTTCATTTTGGTTCATTTCATCTTTGAGAACTCTGGAATGTTTTTGGAGACTTAGAGTTGCCTGATTCTAGCCATGAAGCCTAGGCCATTCTTATGGGGTTCCTTTCTGCAGTGTCTGTACTGTGTTGTGGCTAGCTACAGCCTTGAGCATGAAGCTCCTGTTCACTAGAAGCTTCATTTTCTCTCCTAACATAGAGAGGTACTGACCATCACTTCGCTGGTTCTCAGAGGAGGAAGTGAAATAGTGCCAGAGTGCAGTGCTTAGCAGTGTGCTCATAGCATGTAGTAGCACTGGAGCTCAGGTTTTGCTTGATGTTGATGTTTGGCTGAAATCTGTCTTGCTTTGGATCCCATTGGGTTCTCTCTACTGGCCCTAAGACGAAGCTAACATCTTTTCATATGAGATATTAATGACATCATGAAGATGTCCACTTGTGCTGACTAGTTTTATGTCAACTTGACACAAGCTAAAGTCATCTGAGAGGAGGGAACCTCAATTAAGGAAATGCCTTCATAAGATCAGACTGTAGGCAAACCTGTAGGGCATTTTCTTATTGAGTAACGGATGTGGGAGATTCCAGCCCATTGTGGGTGGTGCCACCCCTGTGCTGGTAGTCCTGGGTTCTATAACAAAGCAGGCTGAGCAAACCAATAAGCAGCACCCCTCCATGGCCTCGGCATCAGCACCTGCCTCCAGGTTTCTGCCTGTTTGAGTTTCTGTCCTGACTCCCCTTGGTGATGGATTGTTAGCTGTAGTGTAAGCTAAAATAAACCCTTTCTTCCTCAAGTTGCTTGGTCATGGTGTTTCATCACAGCAATAGGAACCCTGACGAGACATCATCTCTGTTATTTGCAGAGGTCTTGCTGTTCTTTTTATCAGTTTCTTCTGTCCAAGCCAATGATCCCCAGTTCTTTCAGTGGTTAGTCATATGACATGGTCTGTGTCCCTCACTATATTATTTATTAATTTTGATTTGAGGGCTAGCGAGGTGGCTCAGGGGGTAAAGGTGCTTGCCATGTAAGTCTGACAATCTGTGTTCAATTCCTGGGACCCATGTAAAGGTAGAAGGAAAGAATTGACTCAAAGTTGTATGTGCCCGCTCACACTAATAAATGAAATTGTTTTTTAAAATATGATTGTTTTTTATTATAACATAGACTTTGGGAGGTAAAATGAAAACTCATAATAATATTTTACTTTTATTTCCCTCAATTATTTTTTTAAGGAAGGGATTTTTCAGGTATTAAAATTCATTATTTAAGTGTACAATTTGACAGATCTTAGCAAAAGTACACAAAATAGGTCCAGAGTATTCTCTTGCCTCAGACCCTCCTCTCTCCCTCCTGGTTCTTTCAGTTCTTGAAAGGGGAAACTGGAAAAGGTAAGAAAATCTCTGAGTTTTGGGCAGTACATAGCTTAAAGTCCCTGCTAAAGTCTGGCCAGAGGTATGTTCAGTGAGGTAAGGCAGCTTTTTCCTTTAGAAGCTGCTGATCCTCCAATGGCCAGCTCTTGAGTCATTTCCCTTTTTTTCTGGCCTCTTGAGGGCAGGCCACTGGTGAGAATGATTTTTATCTTTAGTGTTTCAGTGTCACAAAAGGTTTATTTATTTGAGTCAGAGTTTTGCAGTATAGCCTAGGTGGCTTTAAACTCGTGATCCTCCTGATTATGGTCACCCCAGTAGGACTTCTGTAAAAGTCACTGTAAGTCTTTCTCTGCCTTCCCTTGGTTACAGAATTGTTAAGTTATTTGGGTATAATATAGCAACTAAATACTGTCCCGTAATTGCGATTGCCTTGAGGAAAGTCCTGAAACATGAGTTCAAGGTGACTTTGCTGATTGCAGGAGGGTGGCCTTGCCTTAGAGCACAGTGTGTGCACTTGTCCTCGTGGTCTCTGATCATGCTCTTCCTTGACTTCAGCTGACCCCATTGTGCCATGTAATGAAACCCGGTGGAGTCAGAAGTGGCAGTCATCACGACCCCTGAGAAGAGCCAGCCTCTCCCTGGGCTCTGGATTCTGGCATGCCACAGGAAGACATTCAAGTCGGCGATTGCTAAGAGCCATTCCTCGGCAGGTTGCCCAGACATTGCAGGCAGATGTGCTGTGGCAGATGGGATACACAGGTGTGTACTGCAGACCAGGGACTTGGACAGTCAGCATCCAGGGAGGCAGTTTGCTGGGTTGTCCTACCACAGCTCTGCCAACACATACTTCTATCCTTCTTACCGTGTATGAGCTGGGTACAGTGAATTTTCCTGGTATTTGCCTCTTAAGCCCAGCATCTGTTTCACATCTAAAAATTTGTGTGTATGTGCTTGAACACAAGTACATGTGCATGTATGTATAGGAATGTGTGTGTGTGTATGTGTACATATATACGAGTTCATATGTACATGTGTGTGTGTGAATATATGCCATGGTGTGCATGTTAAGGTCAGAGGATGACTTGTAGGCGTCTCTTCTCTCCTACTATGTGGGACCTGGGAATGGAATGCAGGACCTTGGGCTTGAACATTTCTTTCCTGTTGACACTACACAAAACAGCAGAACTCACAGCCCATGGCTGTCATCATGTGCTGCAGTACCACATCACATCTGCAAAGCTGCATTTTTCTAGGAAGGTGATAGCACTCAAAGATGGACACCTGGATTTGGACAGTTAGTCATATTTACTAATTGTAACTGTGGAGCAACTGAGGGATCATCCCACTAGCTGGCCACTTGATTCAGGAAACACCATGTCTTACACAATGAAACTCAGAATCAGTGAGAGTCCCTTTCCTTTGCTGACGAGCAAAACAACTGTGTCTTCACTAGTATGTGAACTTAACCTGTGAACTGTGAACTGTGTCCTATCCCAGGGGCCTGCCCTTGATTTCCTGTTTCTGTGGCTCCTTCAAAGGAATGGTGTTTTATGGGTAAAAATCAAGAAAGATTATTTCTCCCAATGTGATTGTTTGCTGTTTCCTCTTTTTGGGATAAGGTGCTAATGTCAGGGTTGCTGTTTTTGATACTGGGCTCAGTGAGAAGCATCCACACTTCAAGAATGTGAAGGAGAGAACCAACTGGACCAATGAGCGGACCCTGGATGATGGTAGGTCCCAGTCAGATGAGGGCAAGGCTCTTGGGTCTGGAGGCAGTACTTGTGAGTTACCCTATGATTGCACAGACAAGCCCAAGTACTAAGAAGCTTTGCTGAGTCTCTCAGATGATGTGGGGAAGTAGAGGCTGGGAGAAGGAGGTACGTGCTGAGAAAGGTTGCCTGTGGAGTCGCACAAAGGAGAGCAGGAACAGTGGTGTCAGGAGTATGAGGGGCAGACCACAGCAGAGGCTGCTCGTGTCCAAGACCAGGAGTGTTCTACTTCTTTGTGCATCCTCAGCTGTCTCATGGGACTTCCTTTTTTGTGGCTGCAGGGCTGGGCCATGGCACATTTGTCGCCGGTGTGATTGCCAGCATGAGGGAGTGCCAGGGATTTGCCCCAGATGCAGAGCTGCACATCTTCAGGGTCTTTACCAACAATCAGGTAGGTGTTTGAGGGGCCTTGAAACGTGAGTGGTCAGAGCTGAAGTTGACATGAAGCACTGTGGTACAGCCACTACACATGGCACACTGCAGTACCAGCCTTCCTCATTGTCATGTGTGCCTCACTGTCTCACATGTCCTGTCTTCTATATGTCCTTCCCCCAACACTGCATTCATCAGCCTTCTTCCCCAGTCCTCATGACTGACCTTCCTCCAAGGCTACTGTAGTTCCTTGATCTGTTTGTCTTTTACAGTCAGGCTTGCCTGGACACTCTGGGCTACTGTCTAGGTCTTCCATGATGGACTAATGACATGTTCATGGCTTACATACCCCCCACCCCACCCTTACATACCCCCCACCCCACCCTCCACCCCCTGCCACCATTTAGTTCCCACTGCTGGAGAATGGGGACTGTGTTGCTGAACTCTGTATCCTAGTATCCCAGCACCTAAGGGTTACAGCTTTGTTTACTCATTTTGTCTGGAAACAGGAAGAGGCTACTGTACGTGCCTGTGCCTGTGCCTGTGCCTGTGCCTGTGTGTGTGTGTGTGTGTGTGTGTGTGTGTGTGTTATTTGTGATATTCATTTATGTGTGTTTGTGTGTGGAGCTATCTGTCAACCTGAACACCATCCACCTTGTTTTTTGTTTTATTTTGTTTTGTTTTTGACAGGGTCTCACTGTCTTTCCTTGACTGGCCTGAAGCTTATTATGTAGACCAGGCTGGTCTCAAACTCATGAACTCATAGAGATTCTCCTGTCTCAGCCTCCTGAGTGCTGGTATTAAAGGCATGCATCACCACACCTGACTTCTCCTTGTTTCTTGAGACAGAATTTCTCATTGGTACTAAATAAAGAGAGAGCAGAGCAGTAGCAGTTGGTCCAGGAAGGGACTGAAACACAGTCCCTTCCTAAGATGCCATTCATTAGGAGAAAGGGCCGGCCTTATGGTGGGAGAGAGAGCATTAGACAGAAACAGTACCGTTTATAGAGATCTAAGCATTATGGGACCTTAGAAGAAAAGAGATTCTTCCCTTTAAGGCCTGCAGAGCAATGTTGTTAAGAGACTAAGAGAGATGAGGAAAGAGGGGGGGATCACTATTAGGGGTGGGGTGGAGGCCAGAGGAGCCTCTTTAGAAAGCAGCCTTTTAAGCACTTCCATAATTAGCATATCCCAAGAACAAAGAAATTATCAAGCTGGCAGTAAGTTTCATATCATGTGATTTAGTTCACTGTAGCATACAAAACAAAGAGCTTGGTACCATAAATTGAGAGCTGTCAAGTCACAGCATAGATTGCTTGACTTTGTTCTAGAGAGAGTTGCACGGAGGCCTGACCTGATTCAGGCTAGAGGATCCAGTTTAAACATGTAGGCCCATGTTCAGGTAACTGGAACTTGTCCATTAGGCTAGTGTGGGTGGCAAAAAAAACCCAGGGAGCTGCCTACTCAGTTGTGAGATTTCAAGTATGCACTACCACATCCAGATTTTTATGTGTGCATCAAACTCATTCATGTTTGCATAGCAAGCGCTTGACTCTCTTAATTTTTTTTTCTGTTGCTGTGACAAAATACTCTGTCAAAAGCAACTTAATGGAAAAAAAACTGATTCTAGCTCACAGTTCAAGGTTTTGTTCATCATGATCAGGAATCTGGGTGGCAGGAACTTTGAGGCAGCTGATCACAAGGCAGAAGAGCAATGAATGCCAACTAGTGCTCTTTGCTTTTTTCCCTGAGTGTTCTGCCCTGTGGACCCACACACAATTAAAATGGGTCTTCCCATGTGAATTAATATAATCAAGATAACCCCTACCCCAGGCATGGCCATAGGCCCATATCCCAGTTGTTTCTAGATTCTTCAAATCTACTGTTGACACTAGTAGTCACTACTCGGAACCATTTCTCCAGCCCTTTTTATTTATTTTTTTTAAAGATTTATTTGTTTATCTATATAGTGTTCTAACTGCATGTATGCCTGTATGCCAGAAGAGGGTTCCAGATCTCATTATAAATGGTTGTGAGCCACTATGTGGTTGCTGGGAATTGAACTTGAGACCTCTGGAAGAGCAGTCAGTGAGTGCTCTTAACCTCTGAGCCATCTCTCCTACTGCCTACCGCCTCTACTCCCCCACCCCCAGCCTATATTTTTAAATTTTATTTTTGAGCTCCAGCACATCAAAAAGAAGCACAGTGATGACACCTACCTGTTCCTTCCAGTGGCTTTCAGCTCACTCCCCATAGTTCTTTGCCGTCTATGCTGCCTCTTAGGATTTCCTTTGCATATCAGCATGCAGTTTAGCTTTTTTAAAAAGCCTTCTTTCAAAATACTCTTCCTTACTGTACTACTCTGCCCACTATGAGCTTGTTTTTGTTGTTGTTTGGTTTTTTGTTTTTTCCAGACCAGTCTGTAGCCCAGGCTGGCCTCAGACTCACAGCAGTCTTCCAGCTGCAGCTTCTTAAGTGCCTGGATTACAGTTGTGAGCCACTGTGCCTGGCTTAGCTTGTGTGTGAAAAACAATCAAAAAACAGAAGTAGTAGTTCAAAAAGCAATGTAATTTACATAAGGAAAGTAGAGGGTGCTCAACACTGGTAACATATACTGTGAAGTGACTGTGGTTGCTCCTGTTTGTCCTTCAGTCTTTTTAGGAATGAGGGGTGTTAGACAGATGCCTTAAACTGTAGAAATGCTCAACGTGACAGCAGTGTCTTAGAATGGGTCCTTTTATGAGGCAGTTAGAAGCTCGGATTGGTTCTAGAAGGCATGCTATGAGGTAGACAGTTGCCTGATGCCCCCTGAGGAGACACAGCATACAGCACAGTCCTCTTCTTTGGGTCTAGTTCAAGGACTTCGTTTGTGGGTGTAATGTTTACATTCTAAAGCGTTTTTACTTGGGATTTGTCCCCATGCTTTGAAGAATGTGCTTGTCCTTAGAAACCAGAGCTGTCACAGCTCTTTACACTTCTGCTGAGGCCCTCAGAGGACTGTTTCGATTTAACCAGGTGTCTTACACATCTTGGTTTTTGGACGCCTTCAACTATGCCATCCTAAAGAAGATTGACGTTCTAAACCTTAGCATCGGCGGGCCTGACTTCATGGATCATCCCTTTGTTGACAAGGTTGGTCAAGTCACCGTGCAAGGGCAGTCTGTTGGGTGACAGCTCCTGTGCTTTTGTACCTGAAGTGTGTGTCATTTCTGCTGAGGTAATGACAGCTTTGTGAAACAGGGTTAATCACATGAACGTCAGAAACTTGCATGTCACAACCCAGTGAGCTAGAGGCCTGGGAGCGGGTATTTTTAAGGAGCATTGCTGCCTCCCTGGCCTTTTTTTTTTTTTTTTTTTTTTTTTTTTAAAGAAATTTATTTATTTGTTATGTATACAACATTCTGCCTCCATGTATGCCTGCTCGCCAGGAGAGGGCAACAGATCTCATTATTGATGGCTATGAGCCATCATGTGGTTGCTGGGAATTGAACTCAGAACCTCTGAAAGAACAGCAGTGTTCTTAACCTCTGAGCCATCTCTCCAGCCCATCCTCCCTGGTGTCTTGATGCCTTTCTTTTAAATCTGCACTCTGTTTTCCTGAGCCTGGCCACTGGGCCAATGTGCTCTGCATTGTCCAGCCCCAGGTTCATTGGGTTGTCTGGCTCCAAAACCTTATCCCATGTGCTCATCCCACAGGGCCTACTACTGCCTTAGAGGGGACTGTTTTCTTGGGCATACTTGGAGAAGTTCCAGTTTGTGGGACAGTGACCTATTGATAGTAGCATTCATTAATGAAATGCTTGGTTATTTTGTAGGTGTGGGAATTAACAGCTAACAATGTGATCATGGTTTCTGCTATCGGCAATGATGGACCTCTTTATGGGTAAGTAATCCCAGGATAACTTGAGGGATTCTTATTCCCCTGAAGTAACTGAAATTGTGTCTTCAGTCCATGTGTCTTTATATGTGTTCTTGTTTATATATATCTAAAATTTGTTGTTAGGTTTTTAATTAAAAAAATAGAATGCATAATGACCCCCAAGTCCTTACCACCTGCTTCAACAATTGTAAGTAGAAGGCAATCTTTTTTTATATTAATTTAAAAGAAAAAACTTAGCTATAGTTTAGAGACCTGAAAGTTTATTCTGCCCTTCCCCTCCCTCCAAAGTAGAACGGATCTTGGGAGATGGCTCAGTTGGCAAAGTGTTTGCCATGCCAGCATGAGGAACTGAATTTGGATTCCCAGCACTCATATAAAAAGCCAGCTGTGGCTGCATGTACCTGTGACCCCAGCACTAGGGTTAGGAATGAAGAGAGGATGATCCTTGGGGCTTGCTGGTCAGCTAGTCTAACCAGTTGATGAGCTTTGGTTCAGTGAGAGATGCAGCTTTAGAAAATAAGTTAGAGGACAATGGAGGAAGACCCTCAGTGTTGCCCTCACCTCTGCCAACACATGTGAGCATGTGTGTCCACATATGTGTCCACATATATCAAAATGTATGTATGCCCAAGCTGGGCATGGTATCATATACCTGTAATCCCAGTGCTTGGGAGGTTTTGAAAACAGGAAGATCAGGAGTTCAAGTTCAGCATGGACTACATGAGACCCTATTTCAAAGAAAACAAGACAGTAATTAGAATAGTGGGTTTGTTAGGGACAAGTGTGTTCTGAGTATTTTTTGAGAGTCACTGTGTATGGCACAGTGATTAAGAGGTAAATGAATGAATGTCTGCCTGTCTCAAAAGAGCAGGTGTAAACACAGTGGGACCCATGTGTTAGGTGCATGATGCATTCATAAATGGTGCTTGGGGGCTGACAGGGTCGGTGAAGAGAGCAGCAGAAGACAAGTCAAGGTGTGCCTTATGCCAGTTTTTGGAAATTAAAGCAGTGTAAGGCATGAAACACTTCGCACTGAAAAGTTCAGCCTGCTGGGTGTGGTGGCACATACTTTTAATCACAGACTGATGGGTCTCTGCTAGTTTGAGGCCAGCCTGGTCTACATAGTGAGATTCAGGACAGCTAGGGCCGTGTAGAAAGACCCTCTTTCAAAAGCCCAAACCAACCAACCTGGGGTCTGAGTTCTCTCCCTGTAGCTCTGGCTTACCTTCTACAGATGCCATTCATAAGCAGTCTCTGGGCGTACTTCTGGAATAGAATGCTTGTCACCCTCAGTCACAGAGTAATCAGAATGAGTGCAGTTCAGTCCTGGAACCAAGGGTATAAGGTGACCTCAGAGAAAAGAGAAGTTGCCAGGGGAATGTGTTTTACATGTCATGTGCAATAAGGAGAGAGACTGGTCGTATGTATAGCTGTATATACACATTCATTTGTTCATACTGCATTTGGCTGAGATGTCCTTGGAGCTCTTGCTGAGGGAAGGCAGGATGTCTAGAGGAGAGGCAAGTGTATGCAAAGCATCCAGAGCATAGGACAAGGCCAATGATGTGAAGTTGGTGTTTATATGGCAGTCCTATGGTACAGTCTGATGTGCAAACCATCCCTTTTAAGGGACCACAGTTCTTGATGTGCTGTGATTCATAAATTTAAGTGGCATGAACTGCCCTAAATACTTTTCTGTAGCAAGTAGCAAGCACCAGCTCTCAAGGCATCTGATGCCAGCTTTTCTTCTCTCTCTCTCTCTCTCTCTCTCTCTCTCTCTCTCTCTCTCCCTCTCCCCCTCTCCCTCTCTCTCCCTCTCTCTCCCTCTCTCTCCCTCTCCCTCTCTCCCTCTCTCTCCCCCTCCCTCCCTTCCTTTCCCTCCTTTCCTTCCTTCCTTAATTATATATACAATGCTCTGTCTGCATGTATGCCTGCAGGCCAGAAGAGGGCACCAGATCTCATTACAGATAGTTGTGAGCCACCATGTGGTTGCTGGGAATTAAACTCGGGACCTCTGGAAGAACAGCCAGTCTTCTGAACTACTGAGCCATCTCTCTAGCCCAATGTCAGCTTTTCTTGTTTCCTTTTTATGTGTTCTCCCTCATGCCTCTTCTCCCATTTTTGACAGCCCTACTCAATTCAGAATCAGCTGGGTTGCCGGGTTCCTCTCTTCTTAGTCTTGGCTGAGTATGCTTTGAGCCTCTGAAAGCACATGCTCTAGACTCTTGCTGCACATCCCTGAAACCCTTGGGAATCAGTTGTGGTTACAGCATTGTCAGGGTTCTTGGAGCAGAGCTGTCATGTGTGAAGCTGCATATGTTCTTAAGTGCTCCTGCTTTCCAGCCAGCTTCACCTTGACTTCGAAATGTAAATCTTTTCAGACAGCTCTAGCTGGCCCAGAATTTGCTGTGTAGACCAGGCTGGCCTTGAACTTAGAGAGATCCACCTGCTTCTGCCTCCTGAGTGCTGGGATTAAAAGTATGCATCACCATGCCTGGCTAGGACCTAAACCTTTTGTTAGTCATTTTACTATAACTTTTTGTGCAGAACTACTGCCATGAGGTCCTGGCATGTGTTTGTCATCTAAGGGCTCAAGATTTCAGGGTGACGGTAGCTATCCTCACATTCTCTTAAGGAAGTGGCATGCATACAGTAGGTCTGACTGTAGCAACACAACTATGGATCTGGGCTCATCTTAGGTAGTATCTGTTCTGATGAAAGAGGCAGAATAATCGACTCCAAAGTGGTGTGGGAACATGTAGGTGAGTGAGAAACTGATGTGTATGCTCTGGGGAAGTCCATGGCCAGGACAGATCCAGGGAATCCAGGGAGGAGAAATCCTCAAGATAGGCCCCATTTGTTCATGATAAGGTGGAAAATGAGAGAAGAAACAAATGACCTTCCAGATAAGAGGCTATAGCGTGAAGGTGCAGGAATGTGCATTTCACAGGACAGCTCTGAGGAACAGCCTTCTGTCAAAGCTGTACATATCTTGTACAGAAGAACCTAAGATACGGCCTTAAATTTTTCTGAGAGTGCTTGACCTGGTTTGAATTATTCATTTTAAATTATTTTTCTCCTTTTTTTTCTTCTCTTTTATATGTCTCAATTTAGCACTCTGAATAACCCTGCTGATCAGATGGATGTGATTGGAGTGGGTGGCATTGACTTTGAAGATAACATCGCCCGCTTTTCTTCCAGGGGAATGACTACCTGGGTATGCTTTTCTTTTTCTTTTCTTTTTATTTTTTGGTTTTTGGTGTTTTGTTTTTTGAGACAGGGTTTCTCCATGTAGTTTTGGTGCCTGTCTTGGATCTTGCTCTGTAGGCCAGGCTGGCCTCAAACTCAGAGATCCACCTGGCTCTGCCTCCCAAGTTCTGGGATTAAAGGCGTGTACCCCCGCTGCCCAGCCCTGGGTATGCTTTTCTATATTAGCCTAATGTGACTCACAGAGCCCTTGGTCTATCAGCTCTGACATGTATTTGTTAGTGCACCAGCAGAGAAATAGCCTGCGCTGTGGATATGTGCACGTGCACACACACGCGCATGCACATGGACACACATACCACCACCACCACCCACCCCCATGAGGACAAGAGGTCAGGCTCCTTTGGTGTTAGCCACCTTAGTTCAGTGAGTTGAGCTGCCATGCAGATCCTGGGTGGATTCTGAGGGGCCTTTCCCAGTCCCAATCTTTTACTGTCTTCTGAAGCTCACATGTAGGTGAGGTAGACTCAGACTCAGTTGTCTAAACTGCGAGAAAGACAGCGATTCTCCTCAATACAAGCTCAGATAGATCTTTGGCCTTAAGAAGTAAATTCCGAGGTTGGTAATTTAGCTCCATGGGAGAACACTGGCTGGCAAGTGCCAGACTCCACTCAAGTGAAAATGAAAACCCAGTGAGAATAGTTAATGTCTGTTCTTCCAACAGTCATTGCATTCACTGTTCCTAGTGTTAATGATTAATCAGTATCAGAATGTTAGTGATTGAGCTGCTTGGGGTTTGATTGTGTATCACTTCACCCTCCTTTACCTCAGTTTGGTTCAAAATTAGATGTTCCCCAGAGCAGCACTCAGTTGCTTTATCCTTCAAGAGGTGACTGGAGAGCACCTGTTCATAGTGTTCTTTGGGGTCAGATCATGTCTCATTGCTCTAGTTTGTGCTGAGCTCTGGGAGATCTCAAGAAGGACCCAGAAAGATTCACAGCTGCCTGGGAACATTTAGGCCTTGTCCCACCCCACCCTCCACAGTACTCTATAGACTAATCTTCCATGCCAGCCTCAGTTGTACAGTATGGGCTCTTTTAGATGCTAGGTCTCTGTCCCTCACACACTGGATGCCCTCTCTGGAGCTGACCTATTCATTGCCTTGACTTCTGTCTGGTCGAGCCTACTCTGAGTCAGTCCTGCACTCTGCTGTGTGTTCTTTGTGTTCCCTAGCATGTCCTTTGTGCTGTTAGATAGCAAGAAAACAGAGCATCTGTTAGCATCAGTCTGTAGCTCCCTGGGTAAGTACCTTTACCAACTGTACATGGTGCCATGTCCATGGCCTTCCTCAAGGGCTCATTTTTCAGTGATACCAAGAAATGTTTGAGTTATCTGTGAAGCTGTGGCAAACAGTGTCTTCACCCTTTGCCCATGCTTCTACACGCCTTTTATGACTGATTGACTGGAAAAGGTTTTCATTTCAAATAGGTCAGGTATACTTTTTCTCAACAGAATATAGTATTCTTGGCCAGGCATGGTGGCACATACTTGTAATCCCAGCACTAAGGAGACTAGAATAAGAGATTACAAATAAGTCAAGTCTAGTCTGAGCTACCCAGCAAATCCATGTCTAGAAATACAGAGAAAAGGGTGTGGGGGAGAAAGTTAGTTTAAAATCCTTTTGTGTTTTTCATACAGGCCCACATTTTAGGGATCTGAAGACTGTGATGTCTAAAGGCATGCCTGTCTTCAGTGATGCCTTACCCTTTGAAACAGCAAATCATAACCACATGCTGGTTTTCTTTATGAAGACACTTGTAAATATTTTTCTGATGTATTACTTAGATTATCAAAAGGTAGAGCAGGCTGTTGGTTCTCTCAGTGACAAGTCAGTGACTGCTTTCTGATCTGAGCAGTTATTAAAATATCAGCAAAATTACTTTTTTTTCTTGCTTTGTTATTTTAGTATTATACTTCTTTGTTTGTTTTTTGTTTTTCAAGACAGGGTTTCTCTGTGATCTGGCTTTCATGAACCTCTTAGACCAGGCTGGCCTTGAACTCAGAGAGATCCAACTACCTCTGCCTCCCGAGTGCTGGGATTAAAGGTGTGCGCCATTGCCACCTGGCTAATTTTATTTAGTATTACAGAACATACTAAAGCAGTTTTATTTTCTGTGTTACCACTAAAGCTTGTTTTCAGTTCACAGTGTATTTCAGACTCAAACCAGTATCTTCTCGGACAACTGTTTAAATCTATCTGGTTTTAGTCACACATAACCTTCCATGGCTAAGGGCTATAGATGTGATAAGAAACCAAGCTACCCTTGTTTGTAGGAACTACCAGGAGGCTATGGTCGTGTGAAACCTGACATTGTCACCTATGGTGCCGGAGTGCGGGGTTCCGGTGTGAAAGGGGGCTGCCGGGCACTCTCGGGGACCAGTGTCGCTTCTCCAGTGGTTGCTGGGGCTGTCACCTTGTTAGTAAGGTGAGTATCACGCAGCTGACCTTTGCTTCCTCTGCTCCCTCATCTCCCACAGGAGGCAGGATCCCCTCTGTGTGCTAGCTGGAAGCTGGAGAAAACCAGAAAGCCCTGCAGGGCACGGATCTGTTGCTCTCCAAGGCTCTTGATGGAGATGTGTTGGTGTGATGGGCTGGGCTTTGTTCTTGCAATATGTGTGTGTCGGGCAAGAACACAAAGTGTGCAAGTTTCCTTGCTGAACCCCCATTTCCTTAGCAAGACCTTTTTTTTCTTGTTAAATAAGTTCTGTGCAAATTTAACAATATACCATTTTGTCATGGGACGCAGAGAATAACTGGTTTCTGCTGAAACAAGTTAACAGCCGTCACCTCACGTTTTGTTTCCATGCTCTTAGCTAAGGAGCTGTGAAGCCACTTAGGTCCTGACAGCCAGCTACTTTCCTTGATGACTGACGGGTGTCTGTGCCACGCATTCTGTCGTGTTGAATCTCATCTGTAGTTGGAGTGGAGCTTAGTCCTCGGCCCTTCCTCCTGCAGGTGACGAAACTAGAAGCAGCTTCTGAAACGTGGTAGACCAGAATTAAAGCACGCCTGCCTGGCCGTGCCCAGAGGGGCCGTCGCCCTTCTTCCCAGTTGTGTCTTTGAAGTGCCTGCATCCCTGACACCAGGCTTTCTCCTTCTCTAGTTGAGGTCTTGGTTGAGGTACCATATTGTAATAACGCAAACCTCTACATATTTGAAATTTGTATTTTGTGCCCATTTTATAATGAAGCAAATTGCAAGTTGGTTTGTGTTATTAATAATGTTGATGGGAGCAGTCTGTCTCTTGCCTGATCTTCCCTTATAAGTCAGAGCAGGTCTTTGAAAGCCCAGAAATAAGTATGTGCTTCCTGGAAACAGGGCTTCCCTCCCCTGTGAAACAGCAAAAGAGGGAGGCAGCCTTGCCCTTGACTGACTCACTCTCACTTTTCTATGTGCTGAGTGAAGGGATCTGTGCGGGCTCTTGTTTCTAGTACTGTGGATTCTAGAAGCAGAAAATACTGGTCTGCTTTTGCCTGTCACATAATTGTTAGCAGGAAGCCGGGCTTCCTAATTCTCTGTAGAGCCCATCTGTCTCTGCCAAGTGAGTGGGAAGGTGAGGAGGCTGTATTTACTGTTCCCAGTAGCAGCTCTCAACACAAGCAGTTTCAGCGTTGAGGGAGCCTTCACCTCACCTCTCCACATCAGATGCCATTGTGGTAGTCCAGCAATTGTGGGTACAGGAGCCTGTGGTGTGGTAGATGCTGCTCAGTGAGGAGGTGGAGTCTACTGAGCTGTAATTTCTAGTAGTACTCTCATTCCTCAGGAAGAGCTAGTCCCGCTGTCTCTTACTGTCTAGCTACCCATTGAAAAACTTGCTTGGCTCTCAGATCAACTTCCATCTGTGTTAATATTTAGGGATCTAAGTGGAAAGTAAGTTTTCCATTTTTGCCTGCCAACCACCCCACAATCTAGTCACTAAAACTTATTTGTATGTGATACATAGATAAGAAAACATGAACATTTCAGTTATAGTGAGCCAAGCTGGCCAAACAAGGCTACATGTTAGTGTGTTGAGGTGCGGTCTAATGATGGCATGTTCACAGTGGCCTCAGGCCTCCAAATCCCAAACCAAAGACAAGGACTGGCACTGGAGGCAATGGTCCTCCCTCACCGTGCACTCCTGCCCACCTCTCGTTGGGTCTCTCTCCAATATCCACTTGTGTTTCTTTCCATCTCCCATCCAGCCAGCTGGTGTCCCTCTCTGGGGACCCTGCACCTCTTTGATGGTTTTGCCTTCTGTAACCTGTGTGACCGATTTATTCAGATTATCAGGAAACTATTATTCATTCATTTTGTATAAATAGGCATGAGCCTACAAATTTACTGCTGAGAAAAGTTGTGTGGAGATTTACTGAGTGGTCAGGCCTGACACAGGGACCTGTGGAGTTCATGGAATTCTCATCTCCTGGCTCCACTGGACCAGAAGTCCTGCTGGATAGAGAACAAATTGCAGGCTATATGCTGGCCCTTTTGCAGATTGGAGGCAGTTTGGTTTTCATTCTGCACTAAGAGAAAAGTGAGCAAATACTGCTTCTCATTCCTCAGCACAGTGCAGAAGCGGGAGCTGGTAAATCCTGCCAGTGTGAAACAAGCCCTGATTGCATCAGCCCGGAGGCTTCCTGGTGTCAACATGTTTGAGCAAGGCCATGGCAAGCTGGATCTGCTGCGAGCCTATCAGATCCTCAGCAGCTATAAACCACAGGCGAGGTGGGTATGTGCTGGCATCCTCAGTAGGGCTTGCCTATACTGGGCCCTCGGGCCCCCTCTGCATGTAAGAGTAGCCTGACATTGGGAGTGATGGCCCCCACACTCAGTTGTAAGGATGTGAGCTGCTTCTACCAGGTGCTGCCTGCACAAAAACCTGGCTTCTCTTGACACAGTGACACTATATTACCTTAATGAATGTGACAAAAAGAATGGTTTCCATTTCTTTAATTTTGAAACAACCTAGGTTTGCAGAAAATTTGCAAGAAATAAAATTGTCTGTCCTGTTCGCTCAGCTTCTCTGACGAGAGAAAGGTAACAGCTTAGCTGACCTGACACAACTATTTGAAGTCATGTGTGACACTGGCTCTGTAGATAAGGTCTCTGTAGCCACTCCGACTCGGTGCTTACCCTTGTGTTCTTTGTCCTGTTGGGGTTCCGGGCCCTACATGGTCATTTGTTAGCCTGGCCTCTGGCCCCTGCAGTCTGTTTGTGTTTTGTCATTTCTGCTTTGACTCTCGGAGCAAAGAGCTGGTTGCTTACATTACAGATTGTCTCCAGTGGGTTTATCTTCTGTTTTCTCATGATTGGTCTGAGGCTGTTTTTCACCAAAACTTTTTTTTTCACCTTTTATTTTGAGATGATTTTAGATTTATATCAGAGTTTCACAAATAGTACTGAGAACCCAGAAGTTCTTCTCCCAGCTTCTCCTAATGTTGGCATCTTAATGGTACCAGCTCAGCTGCCCAGTCTGCAGTGCCACCTAGACAACATTGTATACTGGGTCCCACACAGGCCTTTTTGGTCCAGGACCCCCTGGAATACTTTTGTTCTCTGTCCTTCATTTGACCTTTATATAGATTTGGACCTGTCTCTGGGCTCTGAGTGCCAGTTCACTGCTCTGTCCATATGCCACTGCCTCTCTGTTCTGTTGAGGGCTTCTATTTGTGTTTTAATGTGCAGGAGGGCTGGTTCCCATTGTTCATCTTCTTGGCTCTTCTTCGAGATTTTTTCTTTGTGTGGCTTTTCATAGTAACTTGGCTTTCCATAAGAGAGCTTGTTAGCATTTTTATTGGGTTACAAGTTTAAATCAGCTGAAGAGGGATGGTTTGTATTAATATGTTTTTAGTTGTGTTTGTGGAGAGTGGAGGTGCTGTACATGTGAGTGCAATTCCCACAGAGGCCAGAAGGGGACATGCAATCCCCTGCAGCTGGAGTTATTAGACAGTTGTGAGCTGTCTCACATGGGTGCTGAGAGCCAAACTTGGGTCCTTTGCAAAACCATTCTTTTTTTTATTTTATGTGGATGGGTGTGTTGCCTGCATGTATGTCTGTCCACCACTTGTGTGTGGTTCCTGTGGGGTCCAGAAGAAGGTGTTGGGTCCCCTGGAACAGGAGTTACAGACCTTTGTTAGTTGCCATGTTGGTGCTGGGAATCATACTTGGCTGTCTGAAAGAACAGCCAATGCTCCAACTGTTGAGACATCTCGTCCCAGTATTTGCTCATAATGGCTGTGCCATTTATTCAAGGTTTTTGTGTCTCCCAAGAGGCTTTACACACTCCTCCTATAGGTCTCACATGTTGCTTGGTAAGTTTAAGTTTTTAATGTTTTTTTTTTTTGGTTTTTCGAGACAGGGTTTCTCTGTGTAGCTTTGCGCCTTTCCTGGAACTCACTTGGTAGCCCAGGCTGGCCTCGAACTCACAGAGATCCGCCTGGCTCTGCCTCCCAAGTGCTGGGATTAAAGGCGTGCGCCACCAACGCCTGGTGTGTTTAATGTTTTTATTGTCACTATTGCCAGGCATTTCTCTTTATTTACAGCTAGCTGGTTGATATAATTCTTATAATTTAATATCCTTCTGTCTTGTGAATTATGTCTTGATTCAGTTTGCTTGTTGATTCTCTAGTTTTCCAGATATACTAATATATCATGTAATTGGAAACAGAGGTAGTTCTGTCTTTCTTACCAACTCTTAAGCCTTTTTTGGTGCTAGAGACGTGGCTCGGTGTTTAAGAATATGTACTATTCTTACGGAAGACCTGAGCAGGGTTCCTAGCATCCATAGTGGGTGTCTGACAATTGCTAGTAACTCCAGCTCCAGAGGGATCTGATGCCTCTAGCTTCTGCAGGCACCTGCACTTAGCGCACATACCCACACATAGTCTCACACACATAATGCATAATTAAAACTTTTTAAAAAATGTAAAGCCTTTGTTGACTGTTCTGTCCACTTGGACCGGGTAATGTCTCCAGCGAAGTGCTGATAGCTTTGGCTGGGAGCAGTGGCATCCCCACGTGGCTCCTCAGTGTTTCGCCACTATATTCAGTGCTGCTTTTGGGACTCGGTGTAGGTGTTGTCATGGTAGGATTTTCTAGTTGCTGGTTTTTTCTATTGTTTCACACCAAGACCATGCTTAGAGTTTTGTAGACTGTTCAGCATCAATAAGAGCCTGTAGTTTAGACTTCCTGACATCAAATCAGTCTTTCGTTCCTGAAACTACCACTGCTTGGACAGTGCTGCTTGGTGTGCTGTTTTCTTTGTGGGGTATTGAATTGTGCTTGCTTAGGAATTCTTAGTTGAATCATGCTAATTGGTTTAAACTGTTCATGGAGCAGTTAAAATAAGTACTTTTACTGACTCAGATAATCGTACAACCAGCCACTAGGAGTGAGACTAGGTGGTATCTATTAGAATGGCTAAATGTAACACATGTTGGTTATAGTTCTCCATAGATGGCAGAATATCCCTAAAGATGTTGTTTGGGAAGCTAGGGATATGGCCCAATCTGTAAACTACTTGCTATTCAAGCATGAGATCATTAATTCAATCCCCAGAATACATATATAAAAGATAATTGCAGTGGCCCACTCACGTAATCAGGCAGATCCCTGGAGCTTGCTGGTCAGCCAGTCTAGCTGAATCTATGAGACTAATGTTCTGGTGAGACACCATACCCTACAGAACAAGTTGAACATCCGTCTATCCTGAGGAACACCACCTGAGATTGACCTCTGGTGTCCATACGTGCTTAAACATGAAAACATGTACACAAAGATAATGTTAGGATTTTACGCAGTAATTCAGTTTGCCACATATGTTCAAGGTGAGTGTGCCATCATGAGATAGATGAAACAAGGGTACAGAGCTATATGCCCACTGTCTGTTTGCCGTATCCGCTTCCTGTGTGTCTTCACATCTGCACAGATCTCTGACACCAGTGCTTGCTAGGAATAGTGTTAACCTGACACAGATGCATTTCAGACACTAGGAGTGAAAGGAAGTGCAGCATCATTGTGTCAGCACTTCTGCACCATCTCAGCCAGGCCGCAACCTCTCCAGGCTCAGCATTTTACTGGAAGGTTTTATGGGTCTCAGCTGAGGGTGTCTGGTACAGCAGAGCAAGTATACAGAGGGACCTGCTGTAAGTGAGGAAGGCAGCTGGTGAGCAGGGAATCTGGAGGAATCCAGACTTGGGCTTCCCACCTTCCCCCTCCTGCCCAGCCCCCAAGCAGGGTTCCACAGAGCTGGCTTTTTGACCAAGCAGCAGGCTGCATAGGTACGTGGGTGGGTTTCTGCCCAAGAAAGCCTCTTGCAACTTCAGTCCATGGTTTGCTGCCATAGCAGCTGACAGAGCCCCTGGCTACAGAAGGCGGGAGGTGCTTCCTATGGATCTGCGCTGTTTACTCCAGCAGTCAGGGAGCTGCACGATGGGCACACCCTAGTGCCAGCCAGGGCAGCCCTGCAGTATGCAGCTCCACTGTGCTGCCTGTGCCCAGCTTGCTGCCTGCTTCTCGTTGCTTTCTGATGTGGTCTACACTAACACTCTGTTCGTTGTTTCAGCTTGAGTCCTAGCTACATCGACCTGACTGAGTGTCCCTACATGTGGCCCTACTGCTCCCAGCCCATCTACTATGGAGGAATGCCAACAATCGTTAATGTCACCATCCTCAATGGCATGGGAGTCACAGGAAGAATTGTGGATAAGGTGAAACTCCTCTGTGTGACATGGCCCAGACTTGTATACCTTAGTTATCCCTCCTGAAATTAAGAAAGGGCTGAGCTGGGTGTGGTGTTGCACACCTTTAGTCCCAGCACTTGAGAGGCAGAGGAAGGCGAATCTCTAAGTTCGAGGACAGCCTGGTCTACATAGCAAGTTCTAGGACAGTCAGTGCTACGGAGTGAGACCCTGTCTCAGAAAAGGGGGAGGGGGTGCTGCTTTCCCCTGCTTACGCTTCAGAGAGTTGGTGGGCAGCTCTTTCTCATACAGAAAGTCATACCTGCTCCTATACAGGAAAGTCAGGGCCTCAATTTATTCTCTGGCTTTGACTCCTGAATGGCAGAGCACATTTTAGTTTTCATAGCCACTGACTGATGAAAATGACTTTGTTCCTTAGTGAACATGAACAGGCCCTCATGTTTAGGCCTTTATATCACTCAGTGATAAGGGATAGAGGAGAAAGCATAGAAAACTGACTTCCACCTCCACTACCCAGCTGTTGTTTAAAACATATTCTTTACCAGATCTTATTGCAACAGGATGTCACGTTTGTTGTTGTGTGGTGGGCAAAAATTGATTTTAGTTTTTCCACTGTAAGCATGTGAAAATACACCAGTGTTTTGTCAGTGTGTGTCAGCATGATGGGGTGTTGGGTTATCATTTGGTCCCTGTGTGCTCTTGCTTGAACAGTTGTGTGGCTTTTCTGTGTAAATATTTTGCTATTACACACAGAGTTTTCTTTTCTGAGTTATTTCTGGTGTGTGGTCCGTAGATGAGACTCTTGAGTCAGGGTGTGGACGTACTGCAGTTGTTGGTGCAGACACCAAATCTCTGCAAGAGAGCTGTGTCCACCAGACTGCTGCTGCTGCTGCTGCTGTTGATGGCTGCCTGTACCATGCCTGCACTGGATGATACAGCTTTCTCAGTTTTATATTTCATGAGGCTCTTTTCAGTTGTCAGTGTGTTGTTAGTAGTCACATGACTATGTCAACATTGCATTCAAGAACATTTCTGTCACCCCTAAAAACACTACACCCATCAGCATTTACTCTGTCCTCGTGGTCGTTGTCCATTTCCCCTCACCCCCCCACCCCACGTCCCTGTGGCCATAAATCTGCCCTTTTTCTTTTTTCTTTTTGTATTTGAGATACATTTTGTATTTGTCTCTGTGTGTAACCCTCGCTGCCCTAGAATTGCTATAGACCAGGCTGGCCTCAAACTCCCAGAGATCCACCTGCCTCTAATTCCCAATGCTAGGATTGAAGGCATGCGCTACCATACCTGGCTCAGTCTGCTTTTCATCTCTTGGTTTGTCTGCTCTGAACAGTCCATACTATAGGACTCGTGGTGTGTGTGTGTGTGTGTGTGTGTGTGTGTGTGTGTGTGTTCGTGTTCTGCTATGACTGGCTTTTCTCATTGAAATCTTCTCAAGGTTCCTCATGCATCTTTCAGTGATTATTCCTTTTTATGGCTGAGTGATACTCCAGAGTATGGATGTTGCCACTCCAGTGTGTGGATGTTGCCAGTTTTATTTCTTAAGTGTGTTTGTGTGTGGTGGGGAGGGGGAGTTTTTTAGCGGTAGGTGCTCTGGTTAGTGAAGACTGTAAAACAACTCTATGGGTTGGGTACCTCTGCATGTGTTTACTAATTATCTATCGTCCCTCGGTGCCAGTTCCCTTTGTGTTTCCTTCCTAGTGTTTACTGGAGTTGGAGGTTTGTTTCCCTGCTGCTCTTGCAGTGTCTGTATCTTGGAAAGATAGCTGTTGCTATGGGTTTGTTGTTGTTGTTGTTTTCGAGACAGGGTTTCTCTGTGTAGTTTTGGAGCCTGTCCTGGATCTTGCTCTGTAGCCCAGGCTGGCCTTGAACTCACAGAGATCCGCCTGGCTCTGCCTCCCAGTGCTGGGATTAACGGTGTGTGCCATCCCCGCCTGGCTGTTGCTATGGTTTTTATAGTGTCCCCCTGCTATGCCACTCCCGGTTTTCTTGTTCTCTGATATGACTTACTGTGGTTGTTTTATTAACCCTCACTTCCTCTATAAAAGGTTTGTACTTTGATATAGTTGAACTTTCATATTTTGTGATTATTTTCTGTTGTTTGAAAAATTATAACCCCCTACAGGGGTATGATAAAGTCAGTTTTATGTTTACACTAATTCTTGTTTATATGATTAAACATTCAGTTTCTTCATCAGTTAGTGTTTGTTGCATAAGAGATGGATGGAAGTTAAATTTTTTTTTCTCAGTTGCCAACCAGTAGCTCCAAGAGTAGCTATTAACTGGGATTTGTGGTGGTGTGTCCTACAGGAGCTTCTTTTCCAGAACTTTATTTATTTATTTTTTTAGCTATGCTGAGTCACTTTGGCAGCTGCCCTGGCTCTGTAAGCTTTGTGGCTTGTGAGGGAGTCAGTGACTTAGGTCTGTATGGTTTCTAGGTGCTCTCTTCTTGCCTGCCTCTCCTCTCTCCTCTGGCCCGTGGTGGGGTGTGCATGTTACACAGCAGGGCAGTAACTACAGCCAGTGCACAGCCCTTCCTCCAGGGGCCCCTCACTAGCTGCAGGATTTGGTTGGTGACAGTTGACCTCTGTGACACTTAAGTCGTGTGACTCTCTGAGGACAAGTCTGAGGGTCTGTGCTTGTGTTACTTCTCTTCATCTGATGCATGTTCTTGGAGAACTCTTGACAAGTGCACCCCGTTTCCTAAAGAATGGTGGAGTTGATAACCTGGTAGAACATCCACAGCAGTGGTGTTGTGGACTGCTGACATCATGTCTGTGTCCAAGACTCCACTCCAGTGCACTGAAATAGTCCTCAACAGCCAGGCTAGTTCACTTGCAGTCCACACAGCTCACTTCACCCTTGGCCTGCTTTCTTTTTCCTGCAGCCTGAGTGGCGGCCCTACTTACCACAGAATGGAGACAACATTGAAGTAGCCTTCTCCTACTCCTCGGTGTTATGGCCTTGGTCAGGCTACCTGGCCATCTCCATTTCTGTGACCAAGAAGGCAGCTTCCTGGGAAGGCATCGCGCAGGGCCACATCATGATCACGGTGGCTTCCCCAGCAGAGATGGAAGTAAGGGTACACCAGGAAGTAGCTTGTTTTTCTTTACCCTTCACCAGCTCCTGCCAGGAGAAGGAGATGTGGGGGGGCAGGCTCAGTGCCGAGGGTCTCCATTTAATGGACCACGAGGTTGACTGGCTTAGCCTCATAGGCCTTGAACCATGGCCCAGGCCTCCAGAGCAGCTCTGTTTAACCCACTCTGTGCTTCCTGCTCTGCTGTCGTCTCAGCAGACAGGACCTTCTTGGGCCTAATTTCAAGCTCAAAATTAGTGCGTCTGAAATTAGCCTCCCAAGAAACAAATATAGGGTTGGTCTTGTTGCTCTAGTGGCTTTTAGGGAACAAAGTGCCTGAATTTAAGTCAGTTCTTGAGTTTGAACAGAATTAATTGTAACATATGAACATAGGTTATTGTCATATATTCTTATATGTAAGTTGTGTGGGTTAGATTGGTAAATAGAAACAAGCTTTGTGAGCACAGTATGGTACTGTTGTATGTAATCCCAACATCTGGAAGCTGAGGCAGAAAGATCCTGAGTTTGAGATCTTTTTTTTTTGAGCATTGGTGTTTTGCCTGCATGTATGTCCTTGTGAGGGTGTTGGGTCCCCTGAAACTGAGGTTACATACAGCTGTGTGCTGCCACGTGGGTGTTGGCAATTGATCCCAGGTCCTCTGGAAGGGCAACCAGTGCTCTAACCAATGAGCCATCTCTCCAGCCCCCTGAGTTTGAGATCTTATCTCAAAAACAAAAGAGGAAAAAGAAAAAGATGTTTTAAAACCTGAACTAAGAGTTTTTCAGAAAGAGAGTGCATTTCAAGTTTCTGTTTTATCCATTTTCTTTTTTAGTCAAAAAATGGTGCTGAGCATACTTCCACAGTGAAACTTCCCATTAAGGTGAAGATCATTCCCACCCCTCCTCGGAGCAAGAGAGTCCTCTGGGACCAGTATCACAACCTCCGCTACCCTCCAGGCTACTTCCCCAGGGACAACTTGCGGATGAAGAATGATCCTTTAGACTGGTGAGCAGCAGCTTTGCCTGCATCCTGTCACCCTAGGGCTGTGTCCTTGCTCATATCACTCTTGGGGCTGTGTTGTGAAGACAACCACTTCTCTAAACCACACTTGAGTAGCAGAAACTGACGTCATGCTCTGTTGTCTTATTTCCCAGTCCACCACTGAGTCAACTGGCAAGTCTGGTCAGTCCCACTGTCAGGCTCTGTCCTCCTGTCCTCCCGTGTGTGGCCTTCCATTGACTGGCTGAGGCCTGGGTGTTGTCCCTGTCCTCTGGACAAGTCTTGGTTCTGTTCTTACTGCTTCTCTGCATTCCATCTGGCTTACGTCAGCCACCATGATCACCTGAAAGAAGGCCCTCCACAGCTTGCTTCAGCCTGTCCATCTACTGCCTGTCGGCTCCATTTGAAAGTGTGGGACAGGTTTCTATGTGTAGTCCTGGCTGTCCTGAAATTTGTAGACCAGGGTGGCCTCGAACTCAAAGGCCTGCCTCTGCCTCCTGAGTGCCGGGATTAAAGGTGTGTGCCACCACACCCTGCCTGACCAAAATTCTTACAGGGTTGGATTTGTCTTTTTTTTTTTTTTTTTTTTTTTTTATATGTGTGGATGTTTTATCTATATGTAAGTCTGTGCACCACTTACATGCCTCTTACATGCAGAGGTCAGAAAAGGACATCAGATTCCCTGGAAGTGGTTGTACATTGCCATGTGGGTGCTGGAAATTGAACCTCTGTAAAAAACAGCCAGTTTAACCACTGAGCTATCTCTAGCTCCAGATTCGCCTTTTAAAGTAAAATTTTCCTAAAAGGGAGGGTGGTGGGTCCAAACCAGACAAGTGATAGGAATAGGGGAAACTGACATCAGGGACTGCACAGGAACCTGTCAAGTGGGCATGGCTGAGGAGATGGGCTCTGGGTTTGTCTGCCAGCATTTAAACAGTTAATCTAGCTGTGCAGGGAAATTGAGCATGTTTGGAAAGGAAAGCAAGCCAAGGTGATAGGGAATCATGTGCTTAACCTGCCAGAGTGCACCAGTCTGTGTGTCCCTGTGGGGATTGTCCCATCAGGTGGCTACTAACTAGTTAGTGTGTACCTCTAATGTACTGCTCAGGACATCTGAAGCCTTGTCTCGGCATCATTTTATCATCTGCACATGCCATGCACTCTCTTGTTACCACTTTAGCTTGTCTAACCCAAAGGATGAAATCCTGGAAAGGCTGGCTCCTGGGATCAGCTCTGGCCTCCTGTGGTAACCAGTGGAGAGGAATCATCTGACCGCTGTGGTTGTTGCTTTTCAGGAATGGCGACCATGTCCACACCAACTTCAGGGACATGTACCAGCATCTGCGCAGCATGGGCTACTTCGTGGAGGTGCTCGGTGCCCCATTTACATGCTTTGATGCCACACAGTATGGTGAGCAGCCTTGCTGGCCAGGTCTTTCAGCCCACATCATACATATATGTGCTGAGTGTTGCCACAACGTTCACTGGTGGGCTGATAAAGGGAGCCCAGGATAGTCTCTGTGACCAAGTGGAGGTGGAGAACGAGGCTTTCCATGATGTTCATGATCACTAGGTAGTGATAATTGGAATTCTCAGCTGAGTACGAAACTGGTTGTGAACAGAGATTTGTAGCCTTTTTTTAAACTATTTTTTTTAACTATTTTTACTACATTTATTGTGTGTGTGTGTGTGTGTGTGTGTGTGTGTGTGTGTGCGCGCGCGCGCGCTCAGAGGACAGCTTGGAGGAATCTGTTTTCTCCTTTTTATGGATCATGGGGATTGAACTCAGGTTTGGTGGAAGTGAAACACCTCACTGGCTCAGTCTTTTTTTTTTTTTAATTAATGCTATCACTGTACATTACTCTTTCCTAAAGTAATGAAAAATCTTTACATTGAGCACAGATGAAAACCAAGAGTGCAGTTAGCCGGTCCTCGTGGCTTGCTGGCCCCGGCTGTGTGTCTGACCTCCCTCTGGAGTGGGGCAGGGTGGCACCAACCAGACTCGTAGGGAGGACACCAGTGACAGGTGTCACTTCTGAATTGTCTTCTGCCGCTCTGGCGGGACAGTTCTCAAACTGCAGTGCTTCTTCCATCAGGCACTTTGCTTATGGTGGACAGTGAAGAAGAGTACTTCCCTGAGGAGATCGCCAAGCTGAGGAGGGACGTGGACAATGGCCTTTCCCTTGTCGTCTTCAGTGACTGGTACAATACGTCAGTCATGAGGAAAGTGAAGTTTTACGACGAGAACACGAGGTACTGTTGCAGTTGGCATTTGCAGAGCAGGATGGCTTTGGGGTTAGAGTCCCCAGCAAGCTCTTGGGCAACTGTGTTAGCTTGGGGTGGCCTTTCTAGGTAGCGGGTGTGGGTGGAGAAAGCTCTTGTCTGTGTGTCAGAAAGCTCCTTGTGGAGAGACGGAGGTTTCCGGACTCAGTGCTAGTTAGGGGGTCATTGTCTTTGCTTGCTGAGCCCGGATACCTGTGCTTTGGTCTCTGTTTCGGGCTGTTCTGTCCTGCACCCTTCAGACTGAACATAAGAAAATGGACATGCACCCACGGAAGAATTCCTCAGAACCGTGTAGTCAGCTGCCGAGGGCTAGAATGCTATAAATGCTGTGTGTGTGTGTGTGTGTGTGTGTGTGTGTGTGTGTGTGTGTGTGTGTGTGTGTGTTACGGATTTTCCTTGGCATGTCTATCCTCCTTTCTCACTTCTCCTTCTCTGGTTCTGGCTAAGTCTAGACTAGGCCTGTCTGGGTTGCATGCCAGAGAAGTTCTGATTTTAATTTCATGAAAGAAAGCTTGAATGTGTTCTATACATTTGCTGGAGCAGTAGGTTTTATATATTTCTCAAACCAAACAGCTTGTTTCAGTTGACACTTTTATGCATGTGTGGACTGGATTGTGACAGAAGACACCATGTTTTGTCAAGGAAAGAGGAAGTGTATGGGAGGATTTTAATTCTTGCCTTCTCTGTGCCCGCTGCTACTTTTACAGGCAGTGGTGGATGCCAGATACTGGAGGAGCCAACATCCCAGCTCTGAATGAGCTGCTATCTGTGTGGAACATGGGGTTCAGTGACGGCCTTTATGAAGGGGAGTTTGCCCTGGCAAACCATGACAGTAAGGCTTTGTGTCTGTGTGTAGAGGCATGCAGTTGGCAGAAGGGTGAGGGTTTGAGCTACATGCTTTTGAAGGAGAGATGGCACTCATAAATGAGCTGTAGTGTGGAAAGACATAGTCAATGTCTTCAAAAAGCACATTTAGGGCTGGGACCGTAGGTCAGTGGTCACTTGTCTTGCATGTGCAAGGATCTAGGTTCAGTCCCCATCAGATCTGGGCATGTTGCTCAGTTGATAGAGTGCTTACCTGGCTTACACAAAGTCCTGGGTTCCATCCTCACTGCCACATAAACTGGGCATGGTGGTATGCCTGTAAATCCTAGCACTTGGGAGCCAAGAGCCTGAGACAGGTGTTTGAAGTCACTCTAGGATATATAACAAAACCCTGTTTCTAACAAGCAAAAAAAAAAAAAAAGTTTATTTGTATGTTTCTTAAAAATCTGTTTAGAAACTATGTCACCAGCATTTTTTACTTGAAGTTTGAAGTGATTACTTCTAGTTGAAGTGGACAGGCAATAGCTATTTGTCTCTTCAGGTTTAAAAAAAAAAAAAACCTTTAAAAATAAATGATAGTGATGTAGACCAGGTCTGAAATGCATGATGGGTCAGTGAGTCGAGTGTTGGGCATTTCTGCTCCCTTAATGATGAGCAATTGTTTTCCAGTGTATTATGCGTCGGGGTGCAGCATCGCCAAGTTTCCAGAAGATGGTGTCGTGATCACACAGACTTTCAAGGACCAAGGTAAAGAAAGGGTACTGGTCACAGGCCTCTAGTCTCCTTTATCTCCCTCTCCCTCTCCCAGAGATTCACTTCTGATGTGTCTGGTTCAGTGGTGTTCGGTGCATCCTTGTGTGCACCTCGCAGCCCACTTCTGCATGCTTTGTTGGGCATTTAGAATGCCACTAGTAAGTAGTCCGGGCCTTCCCTTCCCTCTGCTCTGCTTCCTGCTAAAACTCTCTGTAGTAGTGTTTGTTTACTGTGACATGGACTCTGGGGGATTCCAAAATGAGCGAAACAGACTCTTGATGATAATTTGAATGTGTGTGTGTAGTCTGCAGAGGAAATGGGGTTTCTCCAGGACAGAGCTCAACATTATCTTGGTCACAGTCTAAGGGTTGATCTTCTGTGATTGGTGCACAGCTATAGCATAGTCTTGTTGGCTTTGAGAGTTCTTAGCTTGATGAAGATTCAGGTTAGAAACACTATCTTCTGGGCAGAGGTAGCACATGCCTGTAATCTCAGCACTCAGGAGGCAGTGGCAGGTGGATATCTGTGAGTTGGAGGACAGCCTGATCTACAAATCGAGTTCCAGGATAGCTAGGGCTAGACAGAAACCTTGTCTGGAAACCCACCCCCACCCCACCCCCAAAAAAACAAAAACCCAACAACTAAACAAAACCAAACAAAAAACACTATCTTCCCTTCCAGGGGGCATTGCTATTTATCTATGTTTACTCACAGCAGACATCCCTCAAGTCTGGGCCAGGCCCCTAGTGTGGGTAACAGTCTGCTGAGTGCACAGAACCCACCTGCTGGGACAAACCAGGCTACATCTAGTTTTGAAAGTTAGGTTCAGGACAGTAGGACAGGACCACAGGATGTTCTTCCTATGGTTGTCACTCCAGAGTTGGGATTCCGAGCTGTAAGACATGTCTCATCTGTGCTAAGTGCCAGGAGACTGACGTGCCTTATGTGACAGCTTGTGTTCTGTCTTCAGAGTGACCAGCCACACCACCATCAAGATGGCTGTTTTTCTGTAACCGAGAGACAGTTTTATCAGTTGAAAATACAATACAGTGTTTCAACTGTTTGTGGCCACTTTAAGCACCAGATTTTATCTTCTCAGCCCCTTGGCCTAGCTCATTGTAAGTTAGTGCTTTCTAAATGCTGCTCTCACAGGCTTGCCGCTTCTGGGGTAAGAGTGATGGCCTCCTAGCTTGTTTGCTGCCTCCTGTAGTTCAGTATTTTGGAAAAGGAGATAGCAAAAGTAGATTTAATAATGTATACTTTATTTTGTGTTTTAGCATAGTCTAAAAAGTCAACTGCTTGGTGTTAACTTGGATAGTCTTTGGATATAAAAGGTAGTACGTTGATGGTGCTTGTCATGTTAGAGCAGAAAAGGCCTTATAGTCAAAGCTGAGCAAGGTGACACAGGCTTGTCATCCCTAACTACTGATACAATTGAGGCAGGAGAACCACAAGCTTGATGCCTGCTTGGGTGACTTAGCAGGACACCCCATCAGATCAAAAGTTAGAAAGAAAAGGGGTGGGGTGTAGTTCAGTGCTGTAGAGTGCTTACCTAGCCTTAGGTTCATGCCCCAGTATCACCAAAAAAGGAAAACGGGGCAAGCAAAGGGGAAAAAAAATAACAAAATTCTTAGGTAGCTTGGGGCTAAATGTAAGTGCATCCATGGCCATCTGGGTATGTCCTGTTAAATCCCTTACTTCACTCCACAGGTGGGCATATAACAGCTGGCCATAGGCACAGTCGCAAATTCTGATGGCGTCTGGCACCTAGTAGGGTAAACTTAAGTGTACGTAGCATAAACTAATGTGGCTACGCTGTTGGCAGCTGCCCAGGGCACTGGTACTTTTTTATATCTTGATTCATTAAACATTTTCATGTGCTGTCTGCTTGGCAGGTCAGAGGTGCTGTTGTAAGGTGTGTGCTTCATCAAGTCTTACGTCTGAATGGCATGTGGAAGGACACACATTTTAAAAGTTAGCTGCGTTTGTCCCACTCCTGTAATACAGCATAGAGTCTGAGATGTCAGTAGAGGCTGCATTTGTAGACACTAGTTTTGTGAGAGCTGGATTTTGTTAAAACTAAAATTAATAATGCTTAAAACACTGCTTCCCTGTTCTGAAGATTTGCACTGTCTTGATTGAATGTTGTGTTTTGCTGGTTTTGTGTCAGGTAGGTCAAATCTCAGGCCAAGAGGCAACTAGAAAATGAGTCATCCCTCAGAGACCTCTCTCTGCTGTTGTTCACTGCAGGATTGGAGGTCTTAAAACAAGAGACAGCAGTTGTTGAAAATGTTCCCATTCTGGGGCTCTATCAGATTCCAGCTGAGGGTGGAGGCCGGATCGTCTTGTATGGAGACTCCAATTGCCTGGATGACAGTCACAGACAGAAGGGTAAGGAAAGAACACACAGGAGGGCTGGGGCTGCAGCTCAGTGGTAGAGCACTTGCTTCGGATGTACAAGACCTGAGTTCAAACCCAGCATGGCCGTAAAAGAGAAGAAGAAGCACACAGGCTTAATGATTTGGGTACATGGTTCTCTTTCCTTTGTCTCTGGAGAGGCGCTGGCCAGAGCTGGAGAAATAAACAGTACTTGCCCACAGGAGCCAGGCATGTGCCTACCAGGTACTTGGATTGCTGGAATATTTCTGCAGATACCTGAAGAGGCTACACAAAACCTCTACAGACCTCAGTATCCACCTCTGTTTTCCCATCTTATGGGCATGAATCAATGTCACCTGTTAGTGGAGTCCCTTTACCTAGGTGACCCATGTTCTGCCCTTCTCAGGCTTCCTGCTAGGTTGTGTGACGTCCTGTGTGTTTCTTTGGTCTGGCCTCTCTTCCCAGCCATGCATGCATCTTGGAGGCCTTGCTTGTTGCTCTCCCCTAAGACTTGAGAATTTGGGGTGCTGAGAGCGTTTACCAGTGAGGGGCCACTGTCATTTTCTTGAGGACAGGAAGCAAGAAGGCAGAGTTAGTTCTCTTTTGCGGCCTGTCTCTTGTATCCTCCAAGAATGCTGCTCATGTGCTTGGGTGTGGACTTCATTTTCTTCCTTTAAGGAAGGAACAGTGGCAGCGCTGCAGGTCTTGATCTGGGAAGATGCTGGTAAACCAGGCTCGTCTCGGACTCTGCTCTACCTCAGGGTGCTCAGACAGTGGGGCCGTAGGCACATGCCAGATGCTGCACCTTTCCCCAATGTCCAGTTGATGTTGACTGGATTTCAGTGGCTTATGTAAGTCCTTAGACTATGATTGATTTTTGATTTTTTTTTTTTTTTTTTTTAAACCAGAAGTAAGGTTTAAAGTCACAGCAGATAGGAGATTAATGTTTTATTTCCACAGAAATTCTCTTTAGGATCTGAGCTTTCCTGTTAAGAGTCTTTATTAAAATTTTAAGTGCCTAAAGGGACTGTCTGTGCTTGTACATTTCAGATGGCGGCTCTTTGAGTCCTTGGGGGCTTTTGGCACTTGGTCAGAAGTGCATGCTCTTTCTAGAGTAGAGTACTTAACAGTCTTTCCCACTCATGAAGCTTCTGTGGTCCAGATAGGTGTTAATGGGACTTGGGCTGGGTAAATAGGGGGTAGGAGGGAGGGAGTGGACAGAGAGACCAGGTCTAGGATGGGAGCATCTGCAGCCTCCTTAGGAGGAGGCTTTGTGCAGCTCTGAGTGGGAGCTTCTTGTATTCTCAGACTTGGATTCTGAGATGTCCAGAAAAGAATTGACCATATTGGTTAGGACCACTGACTCAAATAATAGACCCTCTCCTCTAATCTTAAACTGGCCTTTCCATGTCTGCTCCCTCATAGTTCAAACCGATTTCCTGTTCCCAGGATGACTTCAGGTCCTTAGCAGCAGCTCATGTCCTTGGAGCTCCTTTTGTGAAGGCTATTCTTTTTTCAGTGGGTGTCACATGGTCTTGCCATCTCTGAATGAACACTGTTCTGTCTTTGCCCATGAGCTGTCTGGAGCTGTGTGACACTCAGGCAGGTGGTCCTAACCAGTCACAGTGGGGCTGAGGTGCCCAGGGCCCTGAGACATAGAGTAAATTCCACCTACAGTCAGCTGGCACTGGAGTAGCTGTCCTGGGTGGGCCGGAACCCTGCCTATGGAACATGCATTCTTCTCAAGAGTAGGAGAGTCTGGTGAGGGTATCAGCTTCATATTGACCTAAACTTCTGACTTCTGAACCTCCATTGCCCCCTCTTCATGGGAGCTAGTGTTCTTCAATTCTCCTGGAGGGATTCATTTTACAAATTGGATCCTAAGTAGTGTGCCTGTTGACTCTGCAGACTGCTTTTGGCTTCTGGATGCGCTCCTTCAGTACACATCATATGGCGTGACCCCTCCCAGCCTTAGCCATTCAGGGAACCGGCAGCGTCCACCCAGTGGAGCTGGCTTGGCTCCTCCTGAAAGGATGGAAGGTGAGTGTCTCTCACAGTGCCTCAGCAGGGACTTGAGCCAGCTCAGTGCTGCATCAAGACAGTACTACTTGCTAGTGCAGGGACCCGCCCTCAGTGAGAGTGGTGAGTTTTCTCAGGGTGTGCTGGTAGCACAGCTGTGGACTCATCCGCCTGCTCCCAGGATGGATAGGAGTTATGGGCCCTGTATATAGGTGCCCTTCTGGAGTCCAGCATCCTTTAAAATATTTTTGTACATGAGAGAAATGTGCACGTGCCTGGTGAGGCCTAAAGAAGGCATTGGAGCCTCATAGAGCTGGGATTACAGGTGAAGAGACAGGAGGCAGAGAGGTTAAGCAGCTACCTCAGGTCACTCGGTCCATGTGAGCTGAGTCTAAAGCTCTCTGCTCCAGGGTCTGTGTGGATTGGTGCTCGTGTACTCACAGAACCTAATGTTCTCTTCCTTGCAGTGCTGTCCGCAGAAGGATGTGAGCCCCAGAAGTCGTTTAGAATTTTATAGTAGCAGCCAGCCATGGTGTTGTATGCCTGTAATCCCAGCACTTAGGTGATTATGGGAAGAGACTAAATGGAGGCCAGACTGGCCTGTTGATAGTGACCCCCATCTCAAAATAAAGAAAGCCAAGACTGGGGAAAGAGAAATCCCAACAGCTACATTAAAATATAAGGAGGGTTGGGGAGGTGGCTCAGTTGACAGAGTGTTTGCCAGATAGCATGAGAACTTCAGTTTGGATCCTCCCGCAGCAGCCTCATAAACACTGAGTGCGTACGTAGAGCATGTCTGTAACCCCAGCTCGGGTGAGATAAGACACTGGCCAGCCAGGCCAGCAGAGTCTGTGACTTCCAGGTTCCATGAGAGTACTGTAGAGTAAGGACGACATCCAACGTTGATCTCTGGTCTCTACACTCTCACACACACGTGTATACTCCACACACGTACAAAGTAGAAAAGGTAAAAGTCATTTTCATAATACATTTCAGTCTGCTGCTTTAAAAGTTCCTTGGATGTGGGACACCTATTTCATTTGCCCTGTAGCAGTGTGTAGCTTAGCTGGTGGCTGCAATGTGAGGGGCACAGATTTAAGAAATGTAAAACCAGCCGGGCGGTAGTGGTGCACGCCTTTAATCCCAGCACTCGGGAGGCAGAGGCAGGCGGATCTCTGTGAGTTCGAGGCCAGCCTGATCTACAGAGCGAGATCCAGGAAAGGCACAAAGCTACACAGAGAAACCCTGTCTCGGAAAAAAAAAAAAAAAAAAAAGTAAAACCTAGAAATGTAATTGGTTTGTTTACTTTGCCAGATTATTAAGTATTCCAGAAGAGAGGTTTTTCTGTGGCACTGCCCTTGGTGGCCTTATTTGTGTGATTGATAGTCTCACTGCCAGTGAGACCCTGATGAAGGGACTCAGGCTTCCTGTCAGGTGTGGTCTTGAAGCACATTGGGGAGTTGACAGAATACAGCTGTTGGCAGAAAGCCCCTTTTCTCTCCTGTAGTTTATAATGGTGGTCACCTTTTCTGTCCTTGCTGCTGCTGACCTCAGGAAACCACCTTCATCGGTACTCCAAGGTTCTTGAGGCCCACTTGGGAGACCCGAAACCTCGGCCTCTTCCAGCCTGTCCACACTTGTCATGGGCCAAGCCACAGCCTTTGAATGAGACTGCGCCCAGGTCAGTGTCTGCATGTGCTTTCCTCCTGATCCCCAGGGCCTGTGACCCATTCCTTTTTTATAGGAGAGAATGCAGTTTTGCTGACATCACTGTGAATAATCCAGTCTAGCTTGTCATTTTCTGACAGTTGTGGAAATGAGAAACTCCAGATTGATCTTTAGAAACGTACTTTGGTGGTGTCCTGCAGTCGAGTGCTTTGAAGGAAGCTGGGGTCCCACCACGTGCTGTCTTAGCAGCAGCTCAGCTCAGGCTGCAGCGGGGTCCGAGGGCTGTCGTTTGCAGCTGTGCTCCCTGTCCAGATGTTGTATGTGGAGTGCAGATGCTTCTCTCTCCTGCAGCCAGCACTGAAGTGCTTCTGGGAGGTGTGGCTTCTGCTATGGTGGCCCAGCCAGAAGGGCCTGCCATTAGCTGTGGCTTTTGTCCAGAGGTGCTGCACTCGTGTGTGGCCGGCCTTGTGTGGCTCTGCCCCTCTGTCTCTCACCTGACATCTTCATCTGCCTCATTCTCTTCAGTTTCTCAGCCCTGAGTGACCACTGCGGTTTCCTCCAGCCAGGCCATGCTGAGCCATCTCACCAGCTTGCACCTTCAACTTCCTCTCTCTGGCATCTTGCCTAAGCAGGACAAGATGGAGCAAAGTTAACTGGGCCTGGTGTCCCAGAGCTAACTGGCAGACATACCCTTGCAGGGCAGGTGTGTGCTTCTCTCAACCCTTCCTGGCATAGGCTTCCTTTAAAACAATCTCTCACCTCCCTCCTTCCTCCCCTTTTGTGGCTGCCACTATGCTTGGTTCAGTGATGGACAGATGTGGCCTAGCCAAGGGTAGGATCCCCACCCATTCTGTGAGAAGGAGACAGCCTGGCCTGTTATGATCACCTGCATACTTCACTGCTCCACGAGTGCAGGTCCTCAGTGTTCTGCTCAAGGACCATGTCTTAGAATAGCTGTCACAGAAAACAGGAAAGTTGACACCATGGAGATGGCTTAGTAAAGTACTTGCCACACACTGAGTTTATTCCCTAGAACCCCATTTTAAAAAGAAAGAAAGAAAGGAAGGAAGGAAGGAAGGAAGGAAGGAAGGAAGGAAGGAAGAAAGAAAGAAAAAAGCTGGGAGCCAGGCGGTGGTGGCGCACGCCTTTAATCCCAGCACTCGGGAGGCAGAGCCAGGCGGATCGCTGTGAGTTCGAGGCCAGCCTGGGCTACCAAGTGAGCTCCAGGAAAGGCGCAAAACTACGCAGAGAAACCCTGTCTCGAAAAACAAAAAAAAAAAAAAAAAAAAGAAAAAAGCTGGGCATAGCAGCATGCACCTGTAACCACAGTGCTGAGGAGTGGGAACAGAAGAATGTCTGGGGCTCACCGGCAGCCAGTCTAGTTGGAGCAGCACGCCCAGAGACCTTTTGTCTTAAATAAGTAGAGAGGGAGGGAGGGATGCACCACTGTTGGCCTCTGTGCCCCAGTGGCCCCGGCACTCGTGTGCACTCGCCCACAGAAAGTTACGTATATCACTTGGCCTTTAGCAGCAGTGTTCTTCCCGAACCTTTCATTGAAGAGTGCTTTTCCGTTTCATTCACCTTGCATCATTTAAAACTTGGAATATATTTCCATATCTGAATCCTTATTTATTTAGAAGCTTCTGTTATCCTAGCATTCAGACCAGACTTTATATTCTAGACATGATCCGCAGTGCCTTCTTGAGGAGCAGCCGTGATAGCTGGAGTGCCAGAAGCCCAGTTCTCCCCGGTGTGCACTGAAGGCTCTGAGATAGACAACAACACCCTTGGTATCTGGCTGGCCACATCCGATAATCCCTCCCTCTCTGAGTCCGTCCAGGGTGCTGATAATGTTCAGCTCCTGGAATTGAATTGTGACTTGCTCTCAGCAATCCCTCTCCTTGCCATACCACCGAGCTGCTCTCTTATCTCACATGTCACAGATTGAGGGAAGTTATTCTCAGTCTTCAGAGACTTAGATCGGGATATATTCTGAATCTCTAGAAGATTCTGTGTCTGTGTTAGACAGCTGCAGATTGCCATCAGCTATGCTAAGGGCAAGTTCCCATCTCTGTGAGGTGAGGCTTTTTCCCAGGTCTTCAGGCTTCAGGTGTCCTTAGGTGTCGTTGCTGTGGGAACATTGACTCAAGGCAGACCCTCCCTCCATCACATCAGTGTGCTGTGAGGCTCCAGTGGTAACGTGAGTGCTTTTATGTCAGTGCCCCACTAGAAAGTCCAGTCAGCCCCCAGGAAGCTCCAGGACGTAGGACACTGTTAGAATGTCCACTTAGCAATATGCTTGGAAAGCTTAAGACGCCACGGGTCCCATGTCTTTGTCAGTTAACTTTTCAGACAGATTGATCCTGAGCAGTAGCGTTAAGTCACCCAAAACAGGCTGGGCTGCAGTTGTGGGAGCTGGCCAAGCTGTGCTCAGCCGGAGCCACTGGTGGTCTCTCCCCACCCCCTCCAGTGACAAGCTTCACGCCTGGCGCTGCCGCTGGGACTGGTTGCCTATGCCTTTCTTCAACTACAGTAAAGAAGACACAGGTCAACAACTTCTAGGTGGACTGACACAGGAAGATTAGGAATTCTTCATTTCAGATACCTTCCTTCTGTTAGTATCCTTGGCTCTCCCCAAGGTGTCAACAGGTTGTGCATTTCTGTTCAGAGTGCATCAGCCATTGTGATCTTCAGCTCTAATTGCATTGGCCTAACCGAATTCCTCAGACCTAAAGAGGAAACAGAGATGAGCAGTGCCTTTGAGCAGTGCCTTACTCCCACCTGAGTGCCCACAGTTCCAGCACACGTTTTGTTGGTTGTCACCCCAGGCAGGCAGGTGTTTCCTGCTCACCTGTTCTTAAGTTCTTGATTATTTGCAAATCTGTCCTATTCTCATTGCGGTTGCTGGTCTGAGTCCACCAGGCTGGTTGGTCTGGTACCATTTCCCGAGTGTGGTTGTTGTGGAGTTCCTCCACTGTATTGCTTTGCATCCAGAAAGCAAGCTGTGGTTACTTGGAGCCTAAAAAAAAAAAAAAAGAAAGAAAGAAAGAAAGGAAAGGAAAGGAAAGGAAAGGAAGGAAGGAAGGAAGGAAGGAAGGAAGGAAGGAAGGAAGGAAGGAAGGAAGAAGGCCTTCCGTGACACCTTATCCTCTGCTCTTTCCAGAGCTCCAGCCTGGACTGTCCTCTTGCCTTGCTTGGCAGTGTTGCCAGTGCTGAACAGAAATGGGCTTGGGAGGCTGTGTTAGAAGTCCCCGGGAGAGCGCTTCCTCAGGCTCTGATCTCAGAGCATGGATCTGACTCTGCCTTTCTCAGGACCTGGAAGCAGGCACTTGCTCTGGTTGCTCTGTTCCCAGTCAGGCGATCCAAGGTGGAGGTTCACGCTGCCCAGTATGTTGCTTGTGGTGTGTTGTGTATCAGCTAAGTGTCCAGGTGAGGACAGATACTTACCTTTTTTTGTTTTAATCTATTCCCGGAAGTAATCTTTGGAAACATCAGAAGCTGCTCTCCATTGACCTGGACAAAGTAGTGTTACCCAACTTTCGATCGAATCGCCCTCAAGTGAGACCTTTGTCCCCTGGAGAAAGTGGTGCCTGGGACATTCCTGGAGGTGAGTCCTCAAGGGCATCTTTCTGGGCTATATCCTGCTGTGGGTTTCCAGGTGTTTCCCCTCGCCAGGGAGGAGGGCCAGGCCTTCCTGCCTTCCTGCCTTCCTAGGCATTCCTGGGAACTGTGGTGGTCCTGGCTGCCTTTGTAGTACAAATTGGCAAGGCTAAGAGGTCTAGAGATGAAGATGCCATTTCTCTTAGAAAATTCTATATACACATTTTAATTAAAACATTTATTTTTGTGTGTGAGTGTTTGCCTGTATGTATGTATGTATGTATGTGTACCACAATGTGCCTGGTGCCCTTGAGAGTCAGACACCCTCTTCAGATCCTCCAAACTAGAGTTACAGGTTGATGGTTGTGAGCCACTATGTGGTTCTGGGAAGCCTTCGAACCCAGGTCCTCTAGAAGAGCAACAAGTACACTTACCCACTGAGCCCTGTCTCCAGCTCCTCTGTACAGATTTTAAATGGCAGTTTTTAGTGTGTTTGCTACATGGCACACTAAGTTATCCAACAGTAATCTGGGTACTCTTTGCTGAAGTTCTGTAAGCAGGTATGTACTGTGGGCTCCAGGAAACAACTTTTCTCTATGGGGTTTCTCTGTTATGCTGGCCCCTGGGGTTGTTGGGTCCTCCGCGGCCTGTCTTGACAGCTGGACTGTCGTTTGCCTGAGCTGTACCAGGTTCCTTTGGCCTGAACAGACTTCTTATTCCAGGTTCCCGTGTTTTAGCTGGGAGAGTTGGTTCCAGGTCCCTCCAGCTGAGTGTGTGTGGTCCCTTTATTCTGGAAACTCCTGTGGCCTCCTCAGGGATTTATAGCTCCCAAGGGAGGTTTTCTCTGGATTTCAGGAATTGGCTGGGGAAAGGTATCCCAGCCATCGGAGGCTAACTGGGGGAACTTCATGAGGTGAAGCCAAGACCCTGAAGTGTATAGGTCATAGGGTGTGCTGATGATGGTCAGCTCTGGAGCCCTTGGCATCGCTTCATTACAGAATCATTGCCTTTTAGTCTGAGGCTTCTCTGATGGTCCTTCCAGGAGGAATTGCCCCCTGGGGAACATGACCAACAGGCCTCTAGTACCTCCCTGCCTTGCTTATTTTTCCTCAGCTAGTAGGACTCCAGCACTGTCCTCTTCTCCTCTAGATTGAGACTAGTATGTCTTCCATTGATCTTTGGGAAACTCTGGGCCCTGCTGAGGTAGGCTGGTTGTGATAGGATTGAGGCCTGCCCTGCCACCCACAAGCCAGGAGGCTAAACAGTCTGAGATACCACTACCCCATACACATAGGGATGCTTGGGATCAGCTGATAAATACAAGCTCCATGACTCTCACCAACACTATGGTTAGCAGCCTGGGCTCCTTAACTCTGGCTCAGGAGTGATGTCTGCCCTACCAGCTCAGCTAATAGAGTCAGCATTTGGTCTCTGATGAACTGATTCTCAGAAAGGCTGTAGCTCTAGTTTTGTGGCACCATTGACCAATGACTGTCCTCTTGCAGGGATCATGCCTGGCCGCTACAACCAAGAGGTGGGCCAGACCATCCCTGTCTTTGCCTTCCTTGGAGCCATGGTGGCCCTGGCCTTCTTTGTGGTACAGATCAGCAAAGCCAAAAGCCGGCCAAAGCGGAGGAGGCCCAGAGCAAAGCGACCACAGCTTGCACAGCAGACCCACCCACCAAGGACCCCGTCAGTGTGACCATCACAGTGGCCAGCCATAGACGCCAACAAGCCTTGGACCACTCTGATGGCCACACAGGGCATCAGAAGAGCATCCTGGGAGGTGCCTGTTTCCAAGGAACCCCATCTCCAGCTTGCGGCTGGGTTAGTGTGTTCTCCCCAGGCATCTCTGAGGTACATCCTGAGGTACCTCACTGCTAGGCTCTGACAGGAGGTGCTCAGTAACTCAGCCTACGGTGGCGTCAGGCCCCGTGACAGTGCACCAAAGACACAGAGCCTGGAAGGGCTTGTCGGGACACACTTTCTACATAAAGCTTGCAACCCTGACCAAGCGAAGACATGCTTGTTCCAGGCTATTTTCTATATTTATTGTGGGGAGAGTCACTTTAAAGACTTGTGCTGTTTGGAAGCAAACCTGTTGTTTTGTCTGTCAGTTGAGTGCAGTTTTCTGCAGTGATATCCTAAGGAGTCAGATTCCGTGACCTTTTTGATGAGAGGACAGACTGAACTGAAGGGAACATGCACAGATCTGGGAAGTGCAGGCCTTTGCTTTATTTTTATAAGTATCAACTGCCATCATGTTTTGTAATTTGGGGTCTTGATTCACCATTGTTGGTGAAGGAAATTTTCAATAAATATGCATAACCTTACAGAGCTGGAACGTGTTGTATACCAGACCCCTGCCACCTTCCTGTTCTCGCTGTCAACCCTGAGAGGGGTCTGGCTTAGCTGGTGCACACACTGTAAAAAATGTCCATTTGGGCTATGCTCCCATGAGCTCCAGTGTTCTCACTAGGTAGTGTGGCCAGTGCCATTTGACTCTTAACTCCAGAACATTGCTGTCACTCCCAAAGAAAGCTTAGGCCTGTTAGCAGCTGCCTGTTGTGGTGGTTTCTATCATGAATTCACATCGTGTGGTCCTTTGCTGCTTTCTTCCTGTTGGTGTCTTGTCTTCAAGCTTCCCTCGTGGTGCATGTGTCAGAGGCATTCCTTTTCATGGCTGAATACTCTGCTGTGGCTAGACCACTTGCCAGTTGCTACAGACAGTGTCATTCATGTGCTGGTGAGCAAGCATGTTTGTCTTCCTAGGAGTGATGCCATCATACTTTTGGAGAAACTGTCCAATTTCCCAGAGCGTGCAGTATTTGACATGTTTGCCGTCAGGAGGTGTGAATCCTGTCGTCTTTGTGCCCTGGCGCGTGCTTATCTCTATTGTTGTGGTCACAGTGCTGCAGTGGCATCCCTTGTGGTTTCTCTGTGTATTCCCGGAGACTGAGCTGGAATGACCATTTGTGCATCTTCCTTGGAGAAATGCTGTTTCTAGCCTGTGCTTGGTTTTTAATGGGTCATTTGAACCTTTGTTACTGACTTGTGAACTTTCTTTCCATGTCCAGGTAGGAGCTCCTTTATCAGACTTGAAGTGGCCTTTCACTTTCTTGATGAAGCGTGAACATTATGAATTTTGGTCAGACTTGGGCTTCTTCCTTCAATTGCTTCTTTAAACATGCTGAGTCCCAGCTTCCCATGGGATCCCTGTACACCATGGCTGAGGGCAGCTGCCTAGAGACCTGTGGCTGTGACCAGGGCTGCTGTGGGTCGTGGGCAGAAGGAAGTCTGGGGAGAGAAGAGCAGGACTGCCTGGGTATCTTGCCCTTGGCAGATCGCGAGTCACTCCTAACCGTAGCTGCTCTCGTGGCTGCTGTTGGGTCTGGGAGGTATTACTAAGGCCCATGCAGTGCTGGATCCCTGTTGGAGGTCCTTCACAATGTCACAAGCAGTCCTGGCTCTATCAGCACACAGTGGACCCTGTGCCTGCATGGAACTCCTGCTTGCCCAAGGAAAAGTGGTTAATGTGGGGCCTCTGGTCACTCTCAAGGGTATGGACTCACTAATCACCCCTCAGCTCAGAGGACCTCTGGGGTGAGTATCCCCAGAGCACAGGAACGAGAAGGGCCAGGACTGAGGCAGCAGAGCGGGTGGGCCCAGGCAGCATAGGTTTCAGGGTGACGAGTCGGAAGTGTGGAATATGAAATCCTCCTGTTCAGATCCCATCTCTGCCGCTTGTCATGACTGCAGGTAAGGTCTCTGGGCTTTGGTTCCTGTGTGAAACAGGGCCAGTGTCACCTCCTCCACGCTGATGTGAAGGGGAGCTGCTGCGGGCATGGGACTAGCACAGCTCTGATGACAGCATGTGGCTGTGGGATGGACTGCTCCTGCCTGTGTATAGCTGTTGCCAGCAAGCTTGCCGCAGAACCAACCAGGTTGCTGGCCGTGGGCAAACTTCACCTTGGAGACTGTTCCCAACACTGGCTCCCTTGCTGCTCTCTAGGCATTTTAATACCTCAAGCCCAGCCCTTCCAGCTCCAGAGTGCTCTTAGAACCCATGCTTGTTCTCTGTGGGATGCCCAAATCCAGACTTTACACATTCACGTTTGTCCATACTGGGCCCATGCAAAAACGAGAACTTGAGTACCTCCAAAAGCTGACCCTGGTCCACATCAGCTGCACAGGACCTGCCAAGCCTTCACCTCTGGGCACCTGTTAAAGTGGGCAGCCTGCCAAGGCTGCTTACAGCCTGCAGTATTTTGCTGTCTTCAGGTTGGCCGGAGCAAGGAAGCCCACTGAGGTGAGGGAGACTGGGCCTTTGATCTGCTGAGCCACACATTGCCAGAGTTTGTTTATTTTCCCTGTGTGGATTAAGTAGGGGTTTCCAGAGAAGTTCCTGATTTTTACCCCCTCAAATAACCCCCTTAGTGCATACTAGTAGAAGGTTGGTTTCTTTCCCTGGTGCCTAGAAGACACAGAGGAGTGGCCTGGAAACTGGAGTTCCAGGGTCTTGCCCCCAGTGGAATCCACCTGGAAGGTCTGAGGCAGTAGTGAGACCCTGAAGCCCCATTCCTAGACGTGGCCGGAAGCGGCTGAGTCAAAGCTATAGGAGATGTGCAGAGTTCTACTACAGCTGAGGCAGAGTCTCTGTAGACGGTGAGATGGCAGACTAACCTTGAGGGACACTCTGCCTCATGCTACCTCGTGATAAACCTTAAACACACATGTGAGTGAGAAAAGACAGATACGAAAAGCGGCATTGCCTGTGACGGCGGTGGCATGAAATGGCCAGAACAGACAAATCCATGGAGACAAAGCAGATTAGTGTTGCCAGGGCTGTGGGAGAAAGGGACCGGGTCGGGGAGAGGTGAGGAGAGGTGATTAATCGGTAATGGTTGCAGAGTGCTAGGAATGTACCTAAGCCCCTGAGGCGCACTCAGCGGTTAACAACGCAGTGAGTTATGTTAATTCTGCCTCCCTTTCACAGGCTCACACCTACCTCCCCAGGGGATCTTGTGACTGGGCCAGCCCCAGGAAGCATCTGGCTGGGGCACTGGGAAAGGATCTCTGGTCCTACAGACCTGAGGAGTAGCATTGGTCTGTGGTTAGGCTGTGGTGGGCCTGGCAAAGGCTCCAGTTCTATACCCTGTGCCCTGCCCCAGCCATGCCCTGCCCCAGCTGTGCCCTGCCCCAGCTGTGCCCTGCTTCAGCCGTGCCCTGCCCCAGGTCTCTTGGTTGCCCAGCCTTCCCGTTTGTTCCTGGACACACGGTTGTCAAGACGGAGGTAAACCTGGAAGTGAATTCTAAGACATTCTTGTACCTCCAAAGTCCAATCTCTTCTCTCCCCTTTTAGACAGGACTCCTGATTATACCTGCAGAAGCAGCCCTGTTATCAGGGGAGGAGACAAGAGGACCCAGGAGGATTGTATCCACAGACCCAGCCCTTGCCCAGGAGCCTGAGGCCTCCGCTCTCAGGTTTCTCAAGGATCAGGGTGGACAAATGAGCTGGTTGGGTGCCTGCAAACAACTATTTGTCCCCTAATGTTGGCTCTGGAGATTGGAAGCTCCCAAGTGGTCTCGTTTGGTCCAGTGGCAGGGGTACCGGGGATGCTCCTAGAGGACGGTCCCCTGCCTCTCTCACCTCCAGGGGATACTACACATCTTGGCCTGTCCTTATCTCCCAAGCTCACCACTCCTGGCCCTTCCATTCTTACTGACCTCTGACCACGCCTGCACTCTTACTAGGACACCTGTTGCAAGATTGTTGGTAAAGAGACACAAACCCGCCTGTGTACCCTGACTGGGACACCAAGGGCTGGCTGAACCAGTGAGCTCATTGGGGTTTGTTGCAGGAGTGTAGGCGACTCTGAAACGCCCACCCCAGCATTGGTGCTGAGCCCCAAAGTTGCCCCAGTCAGCCCTCCCCGCCTCTCCTCTGCCCCTGCAGGAAGTGAGTAGCTAGGATCTCAGACGAGGGTCTTGAGACGCCATCTAAGTGAATTTCAGTAGGCCTGTCCTCCATGAGGGTCCCCTGCAGTGCTTACATCACTTGACTGCTCCAGGCTCACCTCTCCATCTCAAGGGTCTTCATTTCATCTGTGGAACCCTCCTGCCATGTGAGGTCACATCACATGCCTGAGGGTTAGGATGGAGCCGTTTCTGTGCCCTCCTCAGCCAGCCTCACCGGTTTCCAGACCCCTAAGGTGTCCTGTGTTTACCTAAGGGGCCCATGGGGCCCCAGCTCTGCTGCACCAGCATTCACTGGGCTGCCTCTGCAGGCTGTGGGGCCCCAGGAGGTCCCACCCACTCCGCATGATGGCATTCCCCCTTTGCAGCACATCAGGCTTTCTTGGGCAGCTGTTAGGAGTCCTATGTCAAACCAGGGTAGCCTGGGGTGCTGATGGACTGGCGCTGGCAGCTTCTAGAAGCTCCCTTTGGGGCTGAGGTTAAAGAGAAAACCCGTAGGCAGTAGTGTCATGTGGCCTGTGCTCCTGCTTCAGCGCTAACCAACCACAATATTCTCTTCCTTGCTTGTCATGAACGACTCCAGACAGGAAGCATTGCTTTCACAGGTGGTCAAGCCAGAGACCCAGTGCCAGTAAGATGGCCATGCCCACCAGCTACCCCACATGGCCCAGAACTTTAGGCCTCTGACGAGAGTCCTTGCCATGCACTGATGGACAGGTGCGCAGCCAGCAGGAGAATGAAGGGAGAAGGCATGGATGGTCCAGAGCAGTGCCCTGCCAGCCCCCAGCTGCAGGATCCCCAGGGTGCCTGTGCTCACCTCCTTGCCTAGCTTCTGCTCAGTGCCGCCTACCCTCCCCTGGCTGCAGATGGAGCTCTCCAGGGTGCCCCCTCCACAGCTTGGGAAAGGTCACACAGCCTTGGAGGCCGGCAAGGGAGTGGATATCAAAGCCCCAAAGAATTAAGAGATCATGGAATTTTACAGCCTAGTGGCCAATTTCTAAGTCATGCACACTAATGGGCAGCTAATGAAGGATTCTGGGCAGAGACAGGAGCATGCCCTGAGCCCCTGAGCCTGATTAAGGAGTACAAAGCTTTAGCTGCTGACTGATCTTTTTCCTTAGGAGGCTGGGGCAGGGGTGTGTGTGGGTGGGCTGTTGAGCCTCCTGGCTCCTGGAAGGTGTGGTATGGCACCGGTCACCTATATGCTACTGGGCGTGGCCCCTCTCCCTGCCAGCCTGGACTCCTGCCCTGATCCTACTGCCTACTCCCCTATAGCATCCACCTCCACCTTCCCCAGATTTAACAGCCCCGCTCTAGTGAGGAGGACATGGAGTTGAAAGGCTATCCAGCTCGGCATAGCCACTGAACGCCAGACCCCAGGCCAGCAAGTGAACCGGGCCATAGCTATGGAGCCCCAGGAGCCCCATGAAAACAGAAGGCGCATCCCCCAGATCCTGCTGAGGGAGGATGGCCCTTCCACATGCTGTCCTCAGACCTGGGTCTCCAGAATGACAGCTAAATCCCTAATGTTTCAAGCCACCAAGTTTGTGGCATTTGGTTACAGCTGCCCCAGGAGCTTTCACTGGGGGAAACCTAGTGACTTCCCTCTTCTTTTTGGAGTCTCTTCCATCCTCCTTCGTCCAAGTCCTTCCACCCTTAGTACTTCCTGTGTGCTAACTCTTGTCAACACAGGGCAGGGGGCCAGTGGAATCACAGCCTTCCCAGGCAGTCACGCTGAGACGCTGTCAGGCATTTAGTGAGCACCAGCTGCGTGGAGCCTCAAGGAGGTCGCCAAGTCAGGGTTGAGATACTAGAAACACAGGAGGAAACAGCACTTTGGGGCCGTCCCTGACAGATAGGCTGATTGGATGGGGTGGGGCCCTGGGCAGAGAAGATGTCTGATGGAAAGCAGTTCTCAGCAGGGTCCATCTGAGAAACAGAGGTAGACAGGCAGGTGGGTTCTCAGGCCCCACCCCCGGGGCTCACTGAGGCAGGAATGCCAGGGATGGACTGGCCACTTGTATGCAGGAGCCCTCCAAGGGATCCCCAAGAAGCGAGTGGGGGCCAGGCTTCCAAGAAGAAGCCGATGAAATGCCTGGCTTGATCTTGACATCTTAGTGTGTCTTCCAGAGCAGGGCTTGTCTTCCGCCAGCTGAGTAGCCGCGCATAGGTTCAGTGCTTCGAAGGTTGCTCTTCCCCTCAGTGTAGCTCCCTCCTAGAGCTCATTAGGAATCAAGATCGTCGGGCTTCCTCACTGTGGAGGCAATCAGTCTGCCTTTCAACAAGGTACATCTGAGGCACGGGGTTAGTTTGAGAAGCGCCCACCACTGGCGTTGTAAGGGGCAGGGAGACGACCTCCCAGGAGTGCTTTAGGGACCCTTCCACAGATGCGCCTCCATGAGACATACTGCCATATCACCACATTGAGTGATGGTGATAGACTCAGCCCAGTGCCTTCCAAAACCCTCCCCCAGACTAGAGGGAGGCCTTGAGGGGCTGCTGAGGGCAGAGGCTCTGAAGAAACTGACCCCCAGCCTGCAGTGGGTGGGATCGACTTCTGGGTGCCTGGCCCTGATGGATTCCAGCTGGGCTCTCTCCTGTAAGCTGCTGACAAAGCCACACCCCCAGGGAGGGGCCTCTGCAGGTCACAAGAATTAAGACATCCCGCTGAGGTCCATTGCAAGCTTCTGGGACAGGTGGTCCTGGTCTGGCCTCTCTGTCCTTCAGACTTGGATCCTTAACCCAACATATGCCCTCTAGGGTCCCCTTAATGAACAGCTCAAGAGCCCCATCCCTGCAGAGGTAGACTCTCCTTCCACCCGCCCCCCAGGGCCCCAGCAGTGCAGCCAAAGCACCAAGAGGAAGCCTAAGTTCGAGTCTGCTGACCCAGGACTGGGGGGTACCTGCCTGGGTTTGGTAAGGATTAGGGCTCCGGGCACTGCGGGAGCTGAAATTGGAATTACGGTTATAGGTGGGGGTCAGAGAGGAAGCACCCACCAGGAGAGAGGAAGCTGGGGCTTTGGGAGCGGGGGATGAGGTCAGGGTCGCCTGGAGATTAGCGGGAGGACAGGGGAGAGAAGAAACATAAAAAGTTAGAGGGCCGGGGTAAATGAACATGGGCCCCTTGGGAAGAGAGGAGGGGAAACTGAGGAGGCCAGGGCAGGGAGGAGTGCCATGGTTGCCCTGCCTGGTGCTGACCTGGTTTTGAGACCTAAGGGAGGAGAGAGGAAGGTCTGATGCTAGCCTTCCCTCTCTGTCCCGCTGCGGCCCCAGTCATGGAAGGGCAGACCGGAGGGAGCAGCTGTCTTCTGGAGAAACCCATCCATGCCGCCACCAACCCCACTCTGTCCTCACTGGGTGCCTTGTTCATCCTCCTGAAGTCCGCCCTGGGCGCCGGCCTGCTCAACTTCCCGTGGGCCTTCTACAAGGCAGGAGGCTTGGTGCCCACCTTCCTGGTGGCACTGGTGAGTCACAGAGGTGTCTAGGGGCGGGTGGAAGCCGGCTCCAGCTCTTCCGGGTAGGCTCCTCAGGGTTGCTTCTGCAGAGCTGGCTGTCTTGTGTACAGCATCTTGGGATTTTATTTCCGAGCCTCTGCACCCAGGAGACATGTCCTACTCTAAGCGGGTCACATGTAGGAGCTGTCCCACTGAGTCTCCACAGGCTCTTGGGGTTAGGATGAGCTCCATCATGCCCTGAAGTGTTACCCAGGGGGAAAAGCCACAAGCTGTAGGTGCACACAGTTATATCTCCTCAATGCTGTGCTTAGAAGAAACCGATACAAGACCAGGACAGTATTGGATGTAGGACTGTCCAGGGGTGAGGTGGGACTGTGTGCTGAGGGGCTCAGCTTGCACATCCTAGGGCCACACAGGCACCTCTGCAGCTCTTCCCATGTAAGTTTGGCCCATGAGGGAGGGGTGTACAAGGCACTGAGCTCTCAACAGTGGGCACCCAAAGCATTCTGGGAAATCACAGTGCTACCTGAAGCCCGCTCATGTGTCCTGTAAACTTGGATGGCTGAAGAGTGCATCTGGGCAGTGCAGACAGGGGCATGCACAGGAGCCTGTTTTGTGGGATCTGGGGTGGGTAGTGGGTTCAGGGCAGTAGTCTAACTCACATTTGTGTGAAATTGTTCACTATAAATGATGAAAGACAAAAAAAGCATGGAGAAAGCCCTGGAAAGCAATAAGTAAAACAGCCTCCCCCCACCCCCACCCACAAACCCCAAAGCCCACCTCCTCACAGAGCACTCACCTGAGCCTGCACCTGAATGCATCCGGCCCCAGCTCCCCTGAGGGGTGAGTGAGACTGTCACCATTTCACAGGCCAAACAGCAGGTCTGCGGGCCTGCTTCACACCACAGACTGGCCTGAGGGTCTGAGCCAGACATCCCTGTCCTGCCCACATCCCTAGCCATGCCTCTCAAGAGAACAGGAGAGAATTTTCAACTTTCTAGCTTTATGAAGTTTGATCTCTCCCACATGGCAGAGCTGTAAGAGTCCTAGACTCAGACCCAGACCCAGAGCAGCTGGCAGCACCCGCCACCCCTGAAGCTCTGGCCTTGGGCAAGGCTCTGGACCACTTGGTAGAAGCCCAGGCCACCCACAGCTCTGGCCTTTGCAGAGACTTCACGGAGGGCACACCTGGGCCAGCTGGCCCGTGAGTCATGCCTGTAATGTACACAGCCCCATGGTCCCCTCTACAGGTCTCTTTGCTCTTCCTGATCAGCGGCCTGGTCATCCTGGGCTACGCAGCCTCCATCAGCGGCCAGACCACCTACCAGGGCGTGGTTCGTGAGCTGTGTGGGGCTGCCATGGGGAAGCTGTGTGAAGCCTGCTTCCTGACCAACCTGATCATGATCTCTGTGGCCTTCCTCAGGGTGATCGGGGACCAGCTGGAGAAGTGTGAGTCCCTTCCTGGCATTGGGGTAACCCAGGGTGCAGGGTCTGTAATGACTCTCGGGCCCCCAGTTGATGAGCAGGACAGTGGGTAGTTGATGGACCTCAAGGGGGAACAGTAGAGGCAAGGCCTCACCTGAAGACCCAGGGTGGTTAGGAAGGGAGCATGAGAGAGACTATGGCTGCAGGTGAATGGCTAATGACGACAGCCCATTTCACAAATGGGAAAGTAAGCCACCTGCAGAGAGGCCCTCCTGAGAGCTTCCCAGTAGCACCTTTGACAGGGGCGCTGTGAAGACACGAGTTCTCATGGCCTCTGGTCCTCTGCGGAGCATGGCTGTAGCTGCGCTTGGCGTGTGTTCCTACCTTCTGTTGGCCTGCTGTGCCTTCCACCCTGACTTACAGATGTCTGCGCCATCTTGCTTCATTTCCACTTGGCAGTTGTTCAGATCCTCTGGCTCCTGTCTTAACTGTGTCACGGACAAGACTATCCTTTTTGCACCGTTAGGAGATTTAGAGACTGTTAAAACCCACTGTGTCCCAGCGCTGGTCTGTCTTGGCAGGCATTCCCTGTTGTTTTGTTATTTTTGTTTTGAAACAGGATTTCAGTAGCTCAGGCTGGACTCAGGCTGAGCTCACCATGTAGCTGAGGATGACCTTGAGTTCCTATCCTCCCTTATTATTATTTTAATCATGTTTTTGTTTGGCGTGTGTATGTGTGTGTGTGTGTGTGTGTGTGTGTGTGTGTGTGTGTGTGAATGTGCTTGTGAGTGCTAGTACTTGTGGAGGCCAGAGGTGTCAGATCCCCTGGAGCTGGAGTGACAGGCGGTTGTGAGCCGCCCAGTGGAGACGCTGGAAGCCAAACTGGACCTTTACACGGGCCGTACATGTTCCTCTCCGAGTCGTCTCTCCAGCCCCATGCCTCTGCTGGGCACTGTGATTACAGCCGTGTGCCACCATGCCTGGGTTATATAGTACTGGAAATGGAACCCAGGGGCTCCTGTGTGCTAGGTGAGCACTCTGTTCCCTGAGCTGCGTCTCCAGCCCATCTTTTCTGAGTTTTAAAATGCCCTGGTTGGTCTATGCCATCTAAGAATCCGGTGTTGACACCTCTGGCTGTGACTGCAGACCTGCCTACCTCCCCCTTTTAATTCCACAGTCTCCTCTCCGTGCCTTTTGAAACCTCATGATTAGGCCCATCCTTTATTAATATGAAATATTCTGCTTTCATCTCTGGCATGAAGCCTCCCTCTCTATTAATAGATTCACCAGCTTCCTCAAGATCAGTGTCCACGGGTAGCCTTCCCATTCTTCTTCTCTGAAGCCAGTTAGCTACAGCTTAGAATTGTAAATGCATTCCTTGTAGACAGCATATGGCTGAGTCTTATGGGTTTTTTTTTTTAATCATCTTGACAACCTCAGGCTTTTAATTGGAATCTTTAGGCTTAATTGGAATGTAGCTGTTGCTAGGGTTAGATTGCAGTCTACTGTATCGCTGTTCGTGTTTTTCTTTCCTGCCCTGATCCCATCAGTATGACAAGGCCTTGGCTGTGGGATTTTAGAACCTCCGACAGTGTCAAGGAATATGGAGGATAGCCTCTCTGGACCTCCCAGTGAGTAAGTGGTCACACCTGTGGCAGGTGGCGTCCCTCCCACACCTCAGATCCAGAACTGACAGTGAGGCAGTGCTGACAAGTCAGAATCGCAGGGATGGAGCACTGTGCCTGAGTCCTTCCTGAGATATGCACCACCCCAGGTCTCGGTGGACTGACGGGTAGAGAGAGCACTCTCATCTCTTTATGGTCTGTCACTGGGGATGTGGCTGTCCTTGTCATCCCACCCTCTTGGAAAGGAGATGCTAAAGAGAGCTGGGCTGCTCAGGGGTAGTCACCCGATGAGGTAGGCACACTGACCCCATCAGTGCTGAAGACTTCATGGGCTGTCTAGACATTTCAAGTTTGTGAAGGGGGTAGTATCATTCTTATGTGAGGGCTGGTGTTTCCTGGCTGCAGGAAATTCTGTGGGTGAAGGGTCTGCACCCCACCCTGTGTGGCGTTCTAAAACCCACTTGGGATCTCTATGTGCCCTTCACCATCTGCCTCCTCTTGGTAGCTCCAGGGTGTGTGTGTGTGTGTGTGTGTGTGTGTGTGTGTGTGTGTGAGAGAGAGAGAGAGAGAGAGAGAGAGAGAGAGAGAGAGAGAGAGAGAGAGAGAGAGAGAGACTATCCTGTACATGATGTACATGATGGTGACCAGGCTGTGGGACTTTTCCTCACCTCACCAGCTGGGGGCGCTGTTCCCACAAGGCAGTTATTTCTATGCACAGCTAGCTGCCTTTGGTGAACTCTGGAGAGGGCTTACTCACTGCAATGCAAGCGACCCCACGACCCTCTCCCAGCCTCACCCCTGTCCAGTGGTCCCCTTGCCTGGGTTCCTGGTCACTCCAGTTCAGGCTGTCTGCCACTCCTTGCCTCCCTCCCCCCCGCCTGGCCTCCCTCTCAGACCAGATCCGCATTAGCATCTTCTTGTTCTCCATGGTGCTTTCACAGAGAGGTCGTCCGCTCCCCTGTCCTTCAGGTGTGCTGTGGCATGGCTTTGTCCTGCACTGTGTGGCATAAGAGACGGTATGGCAGGTCTAGGTGTGGCTTTTAGGATGGGCAGTTTCCAGCTTGGGGAGCTCCTGGGTGCCATAGGCAAAGTGGAGCCAGCAAGAGGGCCCGTGAGGAGAGAGAGAAGGCTGAGGGAGGACTCTAGGGTCTCCAGCAGGCACCAGGCTGCTGCTGTCCAGGGCGCTCCAGACCAGCTCTGCCATCAGCCGGGTGCCCCTAAGGGTCCCAACCACACTTGCTGGTACTGAGGAGCCAGCCCAGCTCCCCCTAACATTTACACTGCAATTCACAATGTGGGCAAGGGTTGCATTTCCCAGCCGCCCAGCTGTGGCGTGTGCAGTTACTGAGCACCAATGCATAGCTGCAGCAAGAACCAAGCGGCTCACTTTCCCCCAGCAGTGCAGCCAGAGCCCCACGTGGTCCCATCTGACCCGAGCTAGCCACTGGGCTTCTGAACCAAACCAGAAAGGGGCCTTGCTCAGCTCTCGGTGCCACAAAGACAGAGAAGGAAGCTCAGGGTGTGTTTGTTGAATGACTTCATGAACTGTGGGGTTCCTTCAAGTGGGGGGATGGGATGGGCCCCACTTCCTTTCTGATCCCTCCACGCCCCGGTGGACTTAGCTACGAGCCCATATGTCTGTACGGTGTAGTGACTTCGGGCTCCACGGCCTGGCTCCTGTCCCTGTCTCTAACAGTGTGTGACTCCCTCCTGCCCGACGCCCCACAGCCCTGGTATGCAGCCCAGAACTTCACTCTGCCCCTGGTCTCCGCCCTGCTCATCTTTCCCCTGTCAGCCCTTCGGGAAATCGCCTTCCAGAAGTACACCAGGTATGGGGCCTCCGAGGCTTCTGGGCAGGGGAGCTGTGTGACAGGTGGGCAGTGACCGCTTGGGCAGTACTGTGTCAGAGAGATAAAAGAAGGCCAGGTTTGCTTCCATTTAAAAAGAAAATTGGAAGTTTTACAGGTTCTGTGCACTCACAGTAGAAAATAGAGATAAGCCAAGAAATGCTAGCAGCAGGCCTTTAAAAAATAATTTTAACTTACTCTGCAATAATTTCCTACACGTGTACAGTGTATGTTGATCATATCTACTCCTCGTTCCCACCTCCCCCTGCCCCCGGATCCCCTCCAAATCTCTCTTTCCCACCTCTCTCCTCTTTCCTCGTTCTCTCTCCTACTCCCCCTCCTTTAAAATCAATTACCCACATGTGTGTAGATGTGGTGTGGGGCTACCATCGGAGCATGAGCAACGTCTATAGGCCACCCCCCCAAAGGAAATTAACTCCAGCAGCCCCTCAGGTAGGGGTGGGACTTTGTGGTCCCCTCCCCGTCCATGCCCCTACTATCCACACGGGAATGTTGGCCTGTCTTGAAAAACCAAAAAAAAAATTTTTTTCTTTTTCTAATTAGCTTACAAGGCAGTTGTTTTCCCTGCTGATTGTTCCTATGTTCTTAGTTTTGGTTATACCCCCCCCCTTACATTTCCTCCACTACCGTGCCTATCCACACTTGAACCGTTAACCAGTATCACCCCCTGCATTTTATTATCTCGTGTGCTCCGCTATCACCTTCTCTGTTAAGGCTTTTGGGACTCATGAGAGAGAACAGTAGTGTCTGACTAGCTGGGACTAGGTCACTTCCCTTAGTGTGTTTTCCAGTTCCATCCATTTTCCTGAGCATTTCTTCACAGCATTGTAACAGCACATCTTGTCGTCTACCCGTAGCAGGCTTCCCAGGCCACACAGCCTTGCAGGCTACACACTCATTGGACATGATTTTTTCATTCTTTTTTGATCTTGAGGCTTCCAGGGATGGTACTGAAAAACCAAAGCCTAATAGCAGACAGACTCCGCCCAAGTTCGGGTTCACCACTGGCCTTTCCCTTGTGTGTAAATAGCAATGTACTTTGTAACCTTAGAAGCAGGGGCCTCAGAGTCCAGGCCCTCCACAGCTGCAGCCCACAAGACTCCTGTGGCCTTCGGGCCACAACAGGCTCTTCCCCTGTCCTGTGGCCAAGCCTGAAGATGTTCTGACTTGGATATCAAACCCAGTAGCTGACTGGCACTCGCTGGTGAGAGGAGAGATGTCCTGCTTGCTCTTCCCTAGGATGCTGGGCCATCCAGAAGCCACACTTCTGAACTCTGGACCAGAACAACACTACCCAGCCATTCCTTGGGGCTCCCCGTATGGAGGGGGGGGAATGGTGGTTCAGGAGGAGAACTTCCTGCCTCCACTCTAGCCAGGGCAGAGCTGGGATGCCCCTGTGGGCACTGGCTGTGTGTCTCTGGTGCAGTCTCTGATTCTGTCCTGTGTGCCAGCATCCTAGGTACCCTGGCCTCTGGCTACCTTGCCCTGGTCATCACAGTGCAGTATTACCTATGGCCCCAGGGCCTCGTGCGCCAGTCCCGACCCTTGCTGAGGTGAGTCTGGGTAAACAGTTCTGCCTGCTTTGTGGTTGGGAATGGGGTTCTTGGAAGGAGATCCTATGGGGCTTGCCACAGAACCCTGGCTCTTTCCCATGAGATCCCTCCTGTCTCTGATGTGTGATAAAGCCAAGGAAGTTCTCCTTCAGAAAAAAAACCAAGGCACTGAAGGCCACTCCTGGGCCAAAAACAGACACACCCTCTATGTGGAGGCTGTAGGACCTGACAGATGCCCAGGCTTACAGAACAGTGGGGCTGTTGAGCAGCCCAGAGTAGGGCTTAGTGAGGTAGGATGTCATGTGGGGACTCAGAGCTACTTTGAAGACATTTTTTTTTTTGCCATGGGTGAACTAGGACACCCTCAGTGTTCTGAGCAGAGCAGGGGTGGGGCGTGGCTTATTCCTGAAAAGGGTTACCAGGTCGGCTATGGAAGTCAGGTGTAAGAAATGGACTAGGCAGCAAGTCCCAGCCTAGGCCCAATGCTTCAGGCTGGGGAGCATCCCAGGCAGGTGATATGATGTGGTCAGATGCTAGGTGTGTGGACGTCTGTTTCTCAGGGAAGGGCACAGCTCAGGGGCATGTAACTATAGTCACCACTCTTGGAATTTTCTGCCACAATTGAACCAGGGCCTCAGCATGTCCACCCTGTATTGGGTCCTGCAGATGATGTGGTTGTCTGGGCCCGGGAACTACAAGTAGCAAGGAGACAGGAGGATGCATGTCCCAGATGGTGGAGCCTGAGGGCCAGGGCACAACAGAAGCCAGAAGGTAGCTTGGAGCCATCTGCTAGATGCTCGGTGGCTGGTCAGCTGTGTGTGTGCCTGCAGTTTGAGGGAGGCAGGCTAGGGGGCGCAGAGTGGTGGTGATATCTGGGAACATCTTTGGAGGCTGTGGTGCTGAGGTCTCTGCACTGCTGGTCTGTGGAGCTGTGGTACTGAACTAGGAGCTGGAAGAACCTGGGTGGGGTGGGGGTTGTTTTTGTTGTTAAATTTTATGTGCATTGGTGTTTTGCCTGCATGTATGTCTGTGCGAGGGTGTCAGGTCCCCTAGAACTGGACTTAGAGTTGTGAGCCGCCATGCGGGCGCTGGGAATTGAACCCCGGTTCTCTGTAAGAGCTGTCAGTACTGTCAACCTCTGAGCCATCCCTCCAGCCCCGGGGTGGGGTTTGTAAGGTAGGTGGGGTTCCTGGGGCTGCTGTGACAAGTCCCTGCAAACGAAGGCGCTCAAACAGCCAGGAACATTTCCCTCGCCCCGGAGCACATGTGTCTTCCCTCGCAGTGCTAGCTGGGGTCAGAGGTCCAGCTCACATGTTCAGTGAGACCATGGCAACCCCTTCTGGAGTTCCCGGGAAAGCCTCTTGCTTTTCCCGCTTTTAGCAGCTGCCCACAGTCCTTGGACCGAGGCCCTTCCTCCTCCGAAGCCAGCCATGTGGTAGCTCTGCCCTGCCCCCTGGTCGTGGCACCCCTGTTACAACTGGGCAAAGGCTCTGGTTGCACGTGTGTGGTCTCCGGTGGCACACCGGACTCACCGCCATGATCCAAGCCACTGCTCATCCTAAGCTTTAGCCCTGTCTGCAAAGTTCCTTTCAGCCCTGAGGGAATATGTTGGCAGAGTCCTGGGCGATATCAGGACAGGGATGTTTTGGGGGGCTGTTAACGCTTCCACAGCCCAAAATGCTGTTTTTGTTCCCACTGTGTGTCCCTGTGGGTGTCAGAGACTGACATGAAGAGTTACTTAGCAAAGCAAACAGGGTCTCCCCGACAGGAGTCAGGGAAGGGGACACTGGCTCCTTGAGGTGACTTGGACATAGGGCACACCGACCTTGCATTTGGGGAGATGTGTTGGGCAGTAGCTGCGTGTCTCCTAGCATCCCACAACATTTGGAAGAGGCAGCCTCTTGAGAGAAGGTGGGGGTCCTGTCTTGCCACTGCCTTGCCCAGACCCCACCCACCCAGGCAGTATCAAGTCACCCAGTGTCCACGAAGATGTATTTAGGAAGTGCAGCGTTGAACAAGCTTCCCCTCAGCCCTGGAGCGCGCTCACAGACTCCGCCCTGCCAAACACATCTTGCAGCCACACTCCATCCCATTTCCCTCATTTCATTAGAAACAAACACTCTCGAGTCGAAGGTGGGTTCCGCTCCGTAGTGAGCACCTGCCCCTGTCTCTTCACAGCGCGCCCCCCTGGACCTCTGCCTTCAGCGTCTTCCCTACCATCTGCTTCGGATTCCAGGTGCGTGTGGAGTGCGTTTGGAATGTGACGTTCGTTCTCAGGCTCCCAAGCCCTCTGGAGAGTGCAGCTTTCCCCCGAGGGAGAAGTCTGAGCACTTGCTCTGTTCTCAGTGCCCAGCTGTGCCCATGGGCTGTCTTCCAGAGGCCGTGGTGACATCTGGGCCACCTAGCGGGGATGTAAGCTGTCATGGAACTTGTCTCCCATGCCCCCAAGTGTATCAGCAGTACCATGGTTGGGTCTGGAATCCAGAGAATGGAGAGGGGACCTGGGGCACCCCTCTCTGAAGGGTGATCACAGAGCTGCCGCCAGGCCTGGGGACAGAGCCACCCACATATATACTTGCAGAATGGGTAGATTCTGCCCTGGGCCTTGGAGAAGAAAGACCACATCGCTCAAGGTTTTCCTGCCTAGAGGGTATAGGAAGAATATAGGAGGCCACGAGACATTACAGGGGACCACGCCTGGTTAAGATCTGCTTCTCTTAAACAACCATCACCGCCAACCACTTCACCACAAAGCGGAGTTCACCGGGATCGGTGACAGCGCCCAGGCCTTGTGCCTTCCCCTCCTCCCCCATCCTCCAGTTCTTTTCTTCCGCTTGGATTTTCTTTCAGAGCTGTGTTTGATAACCCCCTGCGACATTGCCATTTCTCAGCCTGGTCACTGACTCAGCCTCACTTCTGGGGCTCAGTGAGAGGCTCACGAGATGCTCGAGATGCTCGCACACCTGATATTTTGAAAGCTGCCTGGGGTGATTTTGCCCTGGGTGTGGTCAACACACAGCAGCAGGCAGCCTGTGCAAACCCCCCTTCCAAATGCTCAGAGCCCTCACCTTGACCTCGGCCCCCTCCTTGGTTCTCCTAGCAACCAGGCTGTGGTTTCCAGGGTTTCCAGGGCTGCAGTGACTGGGGAGCTGGGAAGGACAGGATGCGAGTGTGGGGGTGGGGCACAGGCCAGGGGTGGATGAAGGATCTGGAGAGTCGGGAGTCTGAGGAGATATGCGAGGATGAAGATGGCCGAGCTTGGCAGCTTGGGCTGGAAGGAAGGAAAGGCAGCAAGGCTTATAGCCATTAGGACTTCTGACAGGATTCAAACGCCCCACCTCTCCCCCGAACACCTTTAGAAATAGGACACCCCTGATCCCAGCCTGAACTGGATCAGTGAAGGGCCTGGTGGGGGCAGAGGGCTGCAGACTCTGTCTCTGGCCCCCCTGGCCCCCTGGCCCCCCTGGCCCCCCTGGCCCCCCTGGCTTTGTTTTAAACAGCTTTGCTAAGGCTCAGGTCACCTCATCCAACCGCCCTTCTACATTGTGGCCACGGTCAGAGTGTGCAGTGTGGCCACCAGCAACTCGCTCCTCCGCCTCTTGCCAGCCTCTGGTGACCATGGCTCTGCCCTGTCCGTGGATCTCTTTGCCATGAGTGGTCCGTGACGCTGTGCCTCTGGTCATCTGGGCCACGGGTGTCAGATGCACCTCATTCCTTTTGTTTGTTTGTTTTTGAGACAGGGTTTCTCTGTGTAGCCCTGGCTGTCCTGGAACTTGCTCTGTAGACCAGGCTGGCCTCAAGCTCAGATCCGCCTGCCTCTGCTTCCCGAGTGCTGGGATTAAAGGCGTGTGCCACCATACCTAGCTTGCCTCATTCCTTTTAAAAGTCAAAATGGCATTCGATCAGGTGGACAGCTACAGTCTGTGGACCTGTGACTTGGCTGTGCATCTGAGGCGGCTGTCACTTGGCTCATGTGTCGCCCCCCCCACCCCCTCCCGGGCATCGACGGGGGAGTCTGGGAGCACCTGCTGCCCCCACATGCTGTCGTCAGGTAGGTGCATAGGGAAGGCAAGCTTCCAGATGTGTCTGCATCCCTGCGCATCTTCACCGTGTGTGGGGGCTTGGCTGCAATTTCGGCCTGCAGAGCTGAGGCTCTGGGTCCCCCACAGGGTTCCCTAAAGCACCCGTGACTGGGCCAAGATGCCGGTGTCCTTTCAGGAGCCACAGGGGTGGAACAGAGAGTGTGAAGTGGCACTGCCGGATCCGTTGGCTGTCCTGGCAGGGACACAGGGCACACACAAAAGTGCTCCTGGACTCAGGAGGGAGGGAGGGTTTACCCTGGGCTCCACCACTGTCAGCCGAGGGTCTGGAATAGTCGCCACTGCCTGGCTGAGCCGGCCCCCAGCTCAGGGGCTCCTGGCCATCAAGAGAAGCCCAGGACAGACAGTGAGTGTCCACCACTGCCCGAGGTTCATGGGTTCCTGCCCCTGGGTTGGGCCAGGAGGAGCGAGGCCTATGTGCAGCCCACTTCCCTGTGCTCCAGGGCTCCTGGGAGCACTCTGGTCCCCATCTCACACTAAGTGGGAACCAAACAGGGCCTAATGGAGGGCTGGAGCTGGTCACTGTTGTTTGGCCACCAATGGAGTCAGGAGATGTTCCTGTGTTACCCGGGCATGGTTCTGAGCTGGAGATGGTGACCCAGGGATGACAGAGTCACACATGGTGGGGGCTGGGGCCGTGGGGGAGGAAAGAGCTCTGTTTGGGATGAGGGCAAGGGTGTGACTGTGGTAGGTAGTAGGGATGCATCCTGATGGGACATCTCCACCCTGTGAGCCCCATAGGGTCCCTCACCTGCTGTGTGGTACCAGGGCTTAGGCTGCCACCAAATTGCATTGGCTCGGCTACGTGTTTTACACAGAGAATTGTCATCATGATATAGCATGTTACCTTAAACATGTTTTTACTTATTGTGTGTGTGCACACGCTCATATGAAGTGATGAATGTGTGGAGGTCAAAGGACAACTTGTAGGAATCAGCTTCTCCTTCTACCATGTGGGTTATGGAAATCGAACTCAGGGCATTGGACTTGGTGGGGGACTTGGTGGCAGGCTCCTTTACCTGCTGAGCCAGCTTGTTGGCCCATAACTTGCTCCTTTTTAAAGTGTAATCACAAGTGTGGGTGTTTCCACGTGACCTCCGGAGAGTGCCCTCACCACTTTCTCCATCAGTAGCACCCACTCTACCCAAACCGCTGTTCTGTCCTCTGTCACTACAGATGTGGGGTCCCAGCAGCTTGATGGGGTCCCAGAGGCGTCTGATGGCATCTGAGACTATTCTGAATTTTTAACATGCATGAGCATCCAGCAGTCTATGCAGGGAATGCTGCCCGATGCCTTCCAACACACAGGACAGCCCTCATTACGGGAATTGTGCGCCCCCCCCCCCAAGTGCCTTCAGCACGGATGCCGAGGACCCCGGGCCCTGGATGCCCTGGATCCTGCTATAAATGTGTTTATCTTGTGATCTGAACTTGAGGCCTCTCCCTGGCTTGGCATCTTTCCTTCAACCTGAGGTTGTTTTTGAGATTCTTCTGCACTGAGGCGGGGAGTCAAGTCAGTCCTTTTGAGAGCTGTATAGTACTCCACTCGGGAGTGTCCTGAGATTGGCCTATGCTGCTGGTGGGCACTTGGGCACTTCCCAGCTTTGGGGGGATAACACCTCCCCGTTGTCCCTGGAGGGTCTGAGCTGCAAGTTCTGTCTTCCAGTGTCACGAGGCCGCAGTCTCCATCTACTGCAGCATGCGGAACCAGAGCCTCTCCCACTGGGCCCTGGTCTCTGTGTTGTCCTTGCTGGCCTGCTGCCTTGTCTACTCACTGACAGGTAGGGCCTGGGGGAGGGGAGGTGCCCCAGCGGGGAGGGAGTGGCCGTGGAAAGGGAGCAAAGACAAGGCTCCATAGAGAGCCTATCTGCTGGGCTGTCAACGCCGTTGTTCATTTAATACGTAACATCCCATACAAAAAGACTGCAGATGGGGAAACTGAGGCTCAGGGGGCGTCCGTGACTTTTCCAGGGTCCTGCAGTTAGAGATGCAAAGCTGAGACCCACAGCATGTTCTGAATGTCCCAGTGTCCCTGTCCTCCTCTCCCTTGCTGTTCTAAGATGTGGTTGTATCTGGAAAGAGGTTTACAATACACTTGCACCAGATGAAGCGACTTCGAGTGCTCACAAGTTTTGTGAGGTAGGCGGAGGTCGTCAGAGGTGGTGAAAGCGTGGCCCAGAGGGTAGCCATAAGAGGCCCAAGGTCACAGCATGTGCCTGTTCAGACTGGGGGCTCAGTACAGCTGACTTGAGTTATCTTTCGTCTATTGGAGCCTCTGACTTGGAAGGCTTTGGGCTTCAGTGAATCTGCTGTGCAGCCTTGGACTCCTAGGGTCACCTGAGGGACTTGCCAGGGCCAGCCAGCAGATCCTATCATTTTGCGGCCCCAGGCTCTGAAGGCTGTGACTGTATTACCTCCTCCAGGTGTCCCTCTGTCAGGGCCAATAGGATCACAGGATTTCCTAGATAGGCCTCCAAGAAACACCTATGTGTTGAGGCCAGAGGTAACGTCTCGGGACAGGGCGAAGGACCTGGGTGACAGGAAGCAGTGTTGTGCAGTGGCAAGGAGCTCGCTTTCCGCTCCTGCCGGCTGTGTGACCGTGGAGGACCGAGGCTAGTCAAGGCCTTGGTTTTCTCACCTGGAAGATGGATGTGCTACCCGCTGCCTCCTTGGCTCTGTTGCCCGGAGTTGGAGGCCATGGGAGGTGGGAAGTGTGTGTCTTATTCCCCAAGGCTCTGGGACTTGCCGTCAGTGGTCACCTCTGAGCCCTGGCACCAGCCGTCAGCGACCAGCTAGTCTGCAGGAAGTGTTGGGGACCCAGCACGAGGAACCCTTCCAGAACCTTCCCACCATACCAAAGGAACCCCTTAGGGCATTGTGGGGGGAAAGCGCGTGGGACTGTGCTCATGGCAGGTGCCTGCCTCCTCCTCTCCCGCCTGCAGGGGTGTATGGCTTCCTGACCTTTGGGACTGAAGTCTCTGCTGATATCTTGATGTCCTACCCAGGCAATGACATGGCCATCATTGTAGCACGCATTCTCTTTGCCGTCTCCATTGTGACTGTCTACCCCATTGTACTGTTCCTGGGGAGGTGAGTCTGCTCAGCCCAGTGCACCACAGGTTCTGTTCCCGGGGATGGGGGGGTACAGGTGTGTATTGTGGGACTGAGGACGGAGGTCACCTCTGATGGACAGAGAGGGGTTCACAGGCACAGTGCATGTAGGTGATGACCAGCAAGTATGTCTCAGAACTGGGACCTGAGCCCCCTGACTTCCCCCCCACCCCACCCCGCCCGACCCTACAGACCCTGGGGCGGAGAGGTGCCCTGGGGAACACGCAGCTGGATGTGAGGCAGACCCTGCCGTGTGCAGGACTCACGGAAGCCAGGAGGTCAGCAGCCAGAGGCGCTGGCTGAGCACTAGTGTCCATGTGTCTACAGGTCTGTGATGCAGGACTTTTGGAAAAGGAGCTCCTGGGCCACACGGGGTCCCCCAGTGCTGGCTGACCCCTCGGGGCCATGGGTTCGGCTGCCACTGACCTTCCTGTGGGTGTCAGTGACCCTCGCCATGGTCTTGTTCCTGCCGGACCTCAGCGAGATCATCAGCATTATCGGCGGCATCAGCTCCTTCTTCATCTTCATCTTCCCTGGTGAGCGGCTGCCTCCAGCCTCCAGCACTCATTTTCGGTCTACAGCAGCAGTTCTCAACCTGTGGGACGTGACCCCTTTGGCAACCCTCTGTCTCCAAAAATATCTGCATTACAATGTACGACAGTAAGAAAATTACAGTTGTGAAGTAGCAATGAAAACAGTTTTAACAGTTGGGGGTCCCCACAGCATGAGGAGCTGTACTAAAGGGTCGCAGCTTAGGTAGGTTCAGAACCTCTGGTCTGCAAGATCTGTAGGCAGGACCCTCATAGGATGAGGGCCTAGGTTACTGAGCCAGGTGTGGACCAGGCTTCCCAGACCTTCTCTGGCTAAGTGGCTCTTCAGCCCTAGATAGATGTACCGTGTCATCTCATCCCACAAATGGGAAGACAGGGCTCCGGGACCCAGGGCACACCTGGCCTGTGACAGAACAGAAGGGTTACCTGGTCCACTGTCAGTGTTTGCCACTGTAGAGATGGTTGGTTGTTTTAAAATACCGTCTGTGCGAAACTCACAAGGCTCACAGTACAAAGGAGCATTCCTCAAGAGTCTTCTCAGCACTGCCTGGAGGCAGATACTGGGTTCTGCAATGATGCCTTCTGAGGGAGCCTTCCCAGAGTGCAGGAGCTGAGGGGGTAAGTTCAAGGGGAGACAGCGGGAATACTCTCCAGATGGGAAACCCAGCAGGGATGAGACTGGAGGGAAAAACCTCAGTTGTTTCCAGGCTTCAGCTTATAATAGGGGCCTAGGCACACAGTAGGTGCACAGCACACAGTAGTACTTCTATGCCTAGACTCTGCAATTCTGCTACGAGAAGAGCTGTGTTAGGTAGATATTGAACTTGGGGCACAATGGCCCCATGTTGAACCATGGCCAGATGTTCTGGATGTCCAACCCAGGTTGTCTTTGAGACAGTGATAATACCAGTGGGCACGGCAGCTCTCTACATGGTTAGAAGCCAGGCCAGAGAGTGTCACAATTCACTCTGGTTTGGGGGAGAGTCTGATGAATTTCAAGGTGCCTGCCTCTTTCAACTCCCTGGTATGATGCCACCTCTTTCAAGTCTGGCTCAGGCTCCAGGGGAGCCTTTTCAAAGCTCCAACTCTTGCCTGTGCCCAAGGGAACTGCCGGGCGTGGGGGAGGAGGGTCAGTGTGGGAGCAGTTCCTGGGGAGCTCCAGGCAGAAGTGGCAGGCTTTGAAACCGAACAGAACTGATGCAATGCTGGAGGTGCAACCCGGGACTCATGCATGCCAGGCCAGAGCTCTGGAGCTAAAGTACAGCCCCAGCCAAAAAGAGGCATGGTTGGGGTGGAGGGAGGGCACTGCCAGGAATCTGCCTATGCCATGCACCTGGCTTTTTCCTCTTTCCTTTTTGTTTTTTGTAACATATGTGGATGCACATGCCTATGTGTGTGCATGCAGATGGAAGCCTGAGATTGACATTGGGTATCTTCATTAATTGCTTTCCACCCTATGCGTTGGCTAAGCCTGGCCTTGCTATTTCAGCTGTGCCCGTCGCATGCAGAGACCATAGGCGGGCTACCACACCACCAGCTCCTGAATTCTAGGGAGCTGAGCTCCAGTACTCATGTTTTCATGGCAAGGGCCCACTGAGCCAGCTCCCCAGCCCCATGCTGTCTCTTTGGGTTTTTTGTTCTTTAATATGGTTTCTAGGTAAATCAAACTTGGGTCTCTTCATGCTTCCAAGGCAAGTACTTTACCAACAGAGCTATCTCCCCAGCCTCTAAAAATATTAAAAAATGGAGGAGGAGGAGGAGGAAGAGGAAGATGAGCATAGTAGCACTTGCCTGTTATCCCAGCAATAGAGAGCTGAGGCAGGAGGATGAAGAAGTCTAGGCCGAGTCTGGGCTGTGTTGCCACACCCTGTCTGAAAGAAAGGAACGAGAAGGCACAGGCATGGCTGTAGCTCCATGGGTGCATCCCAGGACTGGGTACCAACCAGGTTCTTGCCCCTGGAAGGCAGAGGCCTGAGAGGCCATGTTGTTCAACCAAATCATTTCAGGGGTGCTTAGCTGAGGCTCTCATTGGCCTCGCCAACCCCAAGCGGCCCGCTAACTCCTGTGCCACACCACCTTTCCAGATGTCCCACTTTTCCGTGGCCCACTGCGGGGCACTGGCAGCTCTCTGCACCTCCAGTTCAGTAAGGGCGAGCCAAGTTGACCTGTGTCTCCTTTGCAGGTTTGTGCCTCATCTGTGCTGTGGACGTGGAGCCCATGGGACCAAGAGTCAAGTGAGCATCCCCAAGATGAGGGTGGCACCTAGGGTGTACCAAGGGGCTGTGAGCTGGAATGATGTGATCTCCTGGGCCTGGGAAACCAGAGGTGGTGATGGCCTCACCCTCCTGTGAGCATGCGTGTAGGAGAACAGCACAGTTCCCAGCTAGCCCTCACCAGTGTGTACATACATTCCAGGCTCCATGTTTGGAACTTCCTGTCTGTTTGGAGTATAACCCAGTGGCCCAGGCTACACCTCCCTTGAAGCTTGGCTCAGGAGCAGGGCACAGGCTGGTCCTGAGTCAAAAGGTCAGGTGGCTGACAGGACTCAAGGCCACCTGCAGTGTTATCATGGTAGCAGATCTAGCTTGCCAGGGTTGGGGGGGTCTCCTCTAATCTAGACCCCCCCTCACATACCTATCTCCACCGTACAGATGAAGGGGGGACCTCAGGAGGCCCGTGAGGACAGAGCCAGCCCCAGCTCAGACCTGGGACCGGATTCCCTTGTTTATCCACCCCCTTGATGGCCACTGCACAGCTGTGGAAACACGAAGGCAGATTGAAGGGTTAGCTTTCTGCAGGAAATGACCACGGCCTGGAGGGTGGCATTTAGTGGCACAAATGCACCCTGCAGGCTCTGGAAGCAGTCCTAAGATCGACTGATCAGCCAGCAGGGCTGTGTTGTGGGCCTCAAACCTCTACCAGCTCTTCCTTAGGAGGACACTCGTCCATGGACTCAGGCCCCAGCACCTTGCACTTAATCACACCCGCAGACCCTGTTTTGGATAAGTTTCTAGTCCCATGTAAGCATGCCATGTGTGGTACCTCTCAGCCCATTTCAGATGCCCATGGCTTACACAGCCATGGATGTGGGTGCCTGCTGCAGGTCTGCGCCCAGCCCCATCCTTCAGCCCTGGTGAGCCCAAAGTCTCTTTTTCCGGGAATGCAGGTGAGGCTCAGACCCCTTCCGTCCTGACGGGAGTTGCTCTGGACTTCTGTAAACTAGCTGACTGGTCCCCACTGGTCCCCGGAGCAGCTGTGGACTCTTGTCACAGACAAGTTCAGCATGGTTCATTCATAGGCTTCCAAGATGCTTTTCTGAAACTGCCCTCTGTCCTTCCCACCTGATGGCGCGGTGGCAGGTGGCGCGGTGTGTCCTGTGGGCTTCTGGGGGTGGGGGCTGATGTTGTTCAGCCAGAAATGTCCCCCCTCTGGCGACAGTTCCTTCTGGCCCCTGTTAATGCTGCAGTGGTCTCTCTGGAAACCCTGCCACTTGCTGGTCCATTGATCATCACCAGTTGAGAAAATGGCCTCCCGGCTTGCCTACCGCCGGGTGTTATGGGTACGTTTTCTCCATTGAGATGCCTTCCTCTCATGATTTTAGCTTGTGTCAAGTTGACAGGAAACTAGCCAGCACAGGGGAGCTTTGTCTTGATTCGGGGGGCGCTGGCCCGCCAGCACCATCCGGTACTGCATCCTGCCAGCCCCACAGCCAGATGTGTTCCATTGCAGGTGCTGCCTAGAGGCCTGGGGCACCCTCACCGTGCTGGTGGGCACTTTCATTTTCGGGCAGAGCACAGCCGAGGCTGTGGTGGAGTTGCTCTGAGAGGCCTCTGGGAAAAGGGACCGTCCTGCCTGCGGGCTGCCTACCCAGCTCGGCTCCTCCTACGGCTCCTGGTGAGGAAGGATTGCTGGGACAAGTTACCACCAGCTGGTGACTCAGGACCGTCGATACTCAGGCGACTGAAAGCTGGAGTCTTGGCTTGAGTGTGGTGGGCCATGCTGCCTCGGAAGGTTCTGGAGTGCTGCTCCTGCTGTCCTCCTCTGGTGGCTGCAAGAGATCCTTAGTGGTCCTGGCTTGTAGGTGTGTCTGTCATTCAGGGTCTCTGTATTCGTGGTTCCACAGTCAGTACCTGCCCTGTGTGTCTCTGTTCAAGCTCCCCTTTCCCAAGCAGGATGCCAGCTACCCAGGCTGGGCCCATCTCCTGTTAGTAAGCACTTGCCTGCACTGGCAGTATCTCCTCTTAGTTACCAAAGACGTGTGTCTTAGTTACTGTTCCATTGCTGTGAAGAGACACATGATCAAGGTAAGTTACAGAAGAGTTCATGGGGGGCTTACATTTTCAGAGGGTTAGAGTCTATGACCGTCACAGTGGGGGGCATGGTGGCAGGCAGGCAGGCATGGTGCTGGAGCAGTAGCTGAGAGTTTACATCCTTATCTACAAGCACAGGACAAAGAGAACACACTAGGAATGGTGGGGGCTTTTGAAACCTCAAAGCCCACCCCCCAGAGACACACCTCCTCCAACAAGGCCACGCCTCCTAATCCTTCCCACACAGTTCTACCAACTTAAGACCAAGCATTCAAACGTATGAACCTGTGGGGCTATTTTCATTCAAACCACCACGTTCCTCTCCCTGGGCCTGTAGGCTTGTAGCCATATCATAATGCAGAATGTATTCAGTCTGATGCCAAAAGTACCAATTATTAGGGTTTGACATATGGTTGTCTGAGGATATGATGAAATTGGGACACAGGCATGGGAACATCCAATGTCGATATTTCTCAAGAAGTACATTTGGAACGGCAACAGATGTGACAAGGGACACAGGAATGCCTGTGACCTTCCCCAATTTCTAGAGAATGGTAAATGATGTTCCTATACCTCAGGCAGTTTTCTGAAGACAAATAACAGCGTTGTGCTTTATATAACCTTGAACATGCTTGTAAGGCAGGTCTCTCTGCGACTGTAAACTCACTCTACCAAAGGAGCTGTAATCATAAAGTTGAGCCCTGTCGTGCAGATGGCCCTCAAGTGCTTGGCTGCCTTGAGTCCCCTGACTCCCCCGCTTTGGTTCTTCCGGGCAACCTCTCCCACCTCATTGTTTTTCAGTCTCAATTGTTTAAAAGTCCAAAATTTCTTCTGAGACTCAAGACAATCTCTTACACAACCCCCTGCATACTTCCAACATACAAGAGCACAGAATATACATTACCATTCCAAAAGAGAGGGATAGGGGCGCAGTGAGGAAAAGTGGACCCAAGCAAGATCGAAACCCATCAGGGCAAACTCCAAATCCTGTAACTCTATGTCTGAGGTCGAAGGGCTTAGATGGCTCCGCCCTTCCAGCTTTGCCGACTGCAACACACTTCTCTCTCTTGGGCTGCTTCCACTCCCCGCATGCAGCTCTCCCTGGCGGACATTCATGGCTCTGGCACCACCACCATCTTGGGATCTCCAACACAGTCCAGGCTTCACCTTCACAGCTTCACGCAATGGCCTCTCGGGGCTTCCATGCAGAAACTCCCCTGCCATACTCCTGGCCTTAGCATCTTAAGAAGATTCCACAACCCATTTACTGCCTCCTGTATCCTTCACGACTCTAAAGCTAGAACCACACTGCTGATGCTGCCAGGTTCTGCTGGCTGCTTGGAATGGAATCTGACCGCCCCCCCTCTGTGAATTACATTTGCATAATCTTTGATTTGTTGATGCTTTTTAGGATCAGAAAACCCTTCAGGCCTTTTTTCCCCCCACAAGTTGCAGGATTATTTGAGTGGGGCCTCACCCTGAGGGTACCCCTCCCTTTACTCATCCCCTCCTCTTCTCTTTCAGCACAAATCACAGCCCCAACATTGAATTTCCTGGTGCTCTTTTTCTCCTCAAACTGTGTATTTTGTTTTTCTTTTTGTCCTTTTTGCCCTTTTCCATTGTAGACCTGCACTAACAACCATGGAGTAGACTCAATATTGAGTCCTGAACTCTTCTCTGCCAATAAAATTAGTCCCAAACTCTTAAATTTAGCCAGCCCCCCCCCCTGCATGTTCTTAGGACAAGGGCAAAAATCAGCCACATTCATTGTCAGAATATCCCAAGAATGGTCTCTAGACTAGTTGCTGATATTGTTCCCCTCTGAAACCTCTTGAGCTGGGCCTCCGTTGGTTCATGTTGCTCTTAACGCTACTGTCTGCCAAGAACCATTGTAAGAGTCAGAGTCAACCTGTACACCCCACCTGTCTAAGGACCAGGTCACTTCCGGGAATGCTGGAAGTTGTAGTTCCTGGAAAAGAATAAGAGTCCATCCTGGTCAGTATTTAATTAAAGCTTACTCCAAACTGGCTCAAAATTGTGGAACTGGTTTTCCTCTTGGTTTTGTAAAATGGTGGGAGAGAGGCCTTGGTGGGTTTGAGCCAAAGTGCCCCATGGTGGGTGAGGGAGTCATGCCATGCAGACACAGTGGGCAGCAGCCAAGGGGGCCACCGTGGAAAGTCACTCACACCATGCAGACATGGCACCCACATGGAAAGTTTTATTGGGAGAAGGGAGAAGGGGAGAGAGGAAAAGAGGGAGAGAGAGAGAAGAAGAAGAGAAAGAGAAAAGGGAAGAAAGGAAGAGAGGAGGTGTGCACTACCTCATGGCAAGAGAGGGAAGGAGAGAGAGGAGAGGGGAGAGAAGAGGGAGGTCTTTTTTTTCTTAAAGAGGACTTTACATAGGATGATGATGTCAGGATGCTGGGCAGGCCAGGGGCAGGTCTGAATGCTAACATTCCCCGCTCTTGATTGCTATAAAAAGGTGAGTTATGGGTAGCAAGTGTAGGGGGGAATGAGGGTGCCGAATTCTCAAGACTGTTTCCTGCTGATTTTGGGATAAAGTGGGGTGGGGGAGTTGGGAGTTCGGGTCACGCACAGCGGGAGGTGTGAGTGAAGAAGCATTCAGACAGCTGTCATCCTGGACACCCCTTAAGGAAGCTGAGAGGGCAGGTTGCTAGGGGGAAAATAGATTGTTATCATTGGCCTGATGAGTGGGGCTAGCTATGGGAAGAGTGATAACTGCCAGGAAGAATGGGGCGGAGATGTATGTGCCCTGCTTGTACAGAACAGGCAAGGGTGAATGAGCGAGACATGACAGCAAATATGTCCTTCATTGGGACATCTTGGAAGATCAGGTTCCAGTTGCTGAGTAGGTGCCCACTTGAGCCTGAAGAGGTGGTACCAGCCGTGAAGTCCCAGGAGCTTGGGGAAATGGCATGACAAATCGAGGGATGATGTGTTCCAGGAGTACAGGATCCGTCACATCTGCTGTTTCTCTGGAGATGGGAAATGCCTCTAATCATCCTGTAAAAGTATCAATGAATTAGGAGATAACAGAGTTTTTATGAATGGGCATATGGGTGAAGTTAACCTGCCAGTATTCGCCTGGTTGGTGTCCTTGGTTGGTGCAGTGGCTGGTGGTGTATCTGGAGGGCCCCTGGGGGTCTGGCCTTGGCATGAGTCTGGCAGGAGGGGTGGACTTGTGCAGGAACCTGCAAATGTCTGTAAAACAACTGGGACAGATTTACATCTTGATGTCATAGCAAAAGCTATGGCTTTGGTTTAAAAGGTATGAACACTTTCTAGGGCCTGGTTTCAGCCCAATGAAACATATCTTTAAATCTATAACCAGAGGAAATTTACTGAATGGAAGTGGCTGAGTGAGTGAAGGAGTCGGGAGGTTAATCTCTAATGCTAACCTGTCTTGAAAAGCTGTGACCAGTAAAGTCCACAGAAATTAAAGGGCTCTCAAGATTTGTGGTGATATTTTATTTGTGCTAAAAGGTGATATTTTACTTGTATGTTAATAAATAAAATTTGCCTGGAGATCAGAAGTCATAGTCAGCTATAAACAGAAGTCAGGCGGTGGTAGCACACACACTTAATCTGATCACAGATCACATGGCAGGCAGAGTCTCTGTGTGTTCAAGGACACAGCCAAATGTAGTGACCCACGCCTTTAATCCCAGTACCAATCATAGAGACCTGGAGGTCTGTATAGACAGGAAGTGACGAGGAAGTGATGAGGCTGGGCTTAGAGCCAATGAGAAGGCAGAACAGGAAGGCAATAAAGGCACAGATTAGACAGGAAGAGGCTCTCTTGGGAAGCTACAGCGATGTGGTGAGCTAAGGTGAGTTGGCGGCTATTGCTCTGATCTCTACGGCTTGCACCCCTGTATTTGGCTCTGTGTTTCTTATTTAATAAGACTGTTTAGAAATTCGTTTACAAAGATTCTGTAGTCAGTGTTCTATCAGTTTATCAAAACTGCATATATCAACGCTAAAACTCTGAACCTCTGAAGTTCAGAAACCAGTTTATCTTGTACCATGAAGTCTATGAATGAAGCATACCTGTCTGTCCTTTTAATAGGAAACTTACTAATGAGCTACCAAGGGTCTTGTAACCTTGGGGTTGGGGGAGAGAGCAAAAATTGGCAAAAATCTATTGGTACCCTGGTTGGTTATCAAACACCATCAGATCAGAGAAGGATAAGCAAATGAACAGAAGTGAGACAGCTTTCCTGTCTTCACATAAACAAACCTTAAAGCTGTTTCTTTTTATCTAATTCACCGGGAGATACTGAGAGCAGTCACTGCAAAGTGAGTTTATCCCTTTTTTTTTTTTTTAAATTTATTATGTATACAGTGTTCTGTCTGCACATATCCCTGCAGGCCAGAAGAGGGAGCCAGATCTCATTACAGATGGTTGTGAGCCACCATGTGGGTTCTGGGAATTGAACTCAGGACCTCTGGAAGAACAGCCAGTGCTCTTAACCACTGAGCCATCTCTCCAGCCCGAGTTTATCCCTTTTTTGAGTCTGGTAGCAAGGTGAACTGTGTCTAGACTTAGTCCCAGCTCTAAGAGAGTGAGGCCCGTGGATTTTACACAGAGGGCTGAGAAGGCAGCTGGAGCCCTGGTTGCTGCTGTTGAACTGTCCAGTGACACCAGAGATCTGAGAAGGATGCATTTTACCCGAGTTAGTGACTGACCGTGACGGAGACTGACTGCTGACTATGGAGACAGCACCCCAGGGTCCTCCATGGTCATTGAGGGCAGAGGTCTCAGGGCAACATCAGTCTTTGGCTGCCAGACCTAGGTCTACCAGGCATCAGAAGATCTGACAGTCATGGTGTAGGAGCTTGTGGGGAGGACCAGCCTACCTTGTCCAGGCAAAAGTGAGGCAATGGATTCCCCAGAGTCCTGTTGTCCTGGCAGCAGTCAAGGAGAAAGGCAGTAGATGAGGTGATAGGCAGGTGTTGCTCAGTGGCTGGTGCTGCCACTCTGGAGCAAGTTCCGGGTGGGGGTTCTTCCGTGCCCAGCCATCTTCTTTGGAGGAAGTAAAGGTGCTGTCAGGAGCTACCATGTCTCTCTATCACAAAAAGCTTTTCAATTAAACATTTTAAATGCCATATTCTGCAGATCTCTGAGCATTTGAGGACTGTCTGTCTACTAGGTATGAATGACTATCAACTTGTGCTCCCTAACAGTCTCCATATGTTAGCAGCTTTCATAAGCCTAGGACTTACTGTCTCCTGAGAAAGCAGAGTGACAGAGGAAAGATCCCAGGGCCACATGGGAACAGGAGAAAAGGGGCTTGTGAGTTGGGGTGTGGCCCAACTCTGAGAAAGGACCTTCTAGGGGACCAGAAACTCCAGCATAGAGTATATATCTTGTTTATCAGATACCCTATTTATCAAACATGTAACATCATTTATTTAAATTCTCTAGAAGCTTGGTGTTGAACATTTGGCAAAGATATAGGTGTGAATCTCTAAGTTAGCTTTTGTTCATCTGAATAGAATGTATCTTTATAAATTTAATTTCTATTATCATATATATCATATATTATCATATATATAATAATATATATTATAGTATACTATAATCCAGTGTTGAATCAAATACAGCTTTACATCTCTACCATCATACAAAAAGTCCATAACAATCCAAAATATTTGAGGCTTGTTGCTTCCTTACTCTAGAAGGAGATAAAATGAACAGAGGTCATCAGGACTAAATGTATTTTTTAACCTTAGTAAACCTTAGTAAAAGATTATTTCCAGCCACATGGCCATCTACATCATGATGAGGTCACCAGCCAAGATGGAGGAGAGCCATCTGGTTGCTGCTCAAAACATTTTTTTTTTTTTAAATTAGGTAAATCCAATTCACATGCATATACACATAGAAATATATTAAACAGGAGTTGAGTAAGAAAAGGAGAAGAAAGAAAGTGAAGAATTCTTTCCCGGTTCCCCTACTGTCTGGTCCAAAGTAATGCTGTGGCCAGTCTCACATCCAGAGGGACGGTTGGAGGTGGGTAGCCCTCCCAGAGACCCGAGTGCCAGCATTGAATGGAAGGCAAGAGGGAGCAGATCTGCCGTGGGTGGAGCAGGTCCTGGCGTGAAGTGGATGCCTTTGAAGGGCCCTGTCAGGGTGTGCCACTAAACAAACATGCCACAAGCGATAGAATTAGTGCAAGAGGTTTGAGGGAGGAGGAAGGCAAAGGAGTGAAAGACCGAGTCAGAGTGGGGACCTGGGAGGGGAGCCCTGATTGCTCACAGTAGTCACAAATGTCCCGAAAAATATAGCAGAGGGAGAAAGGACTCACTACAGCCTGTAGCTGTCTGTGGGCATCTCCTAAGAAAGGGAGGGCTGACCGAGGACCAAGCCGTACAGAGTGTCATTACCACACTCAATAGGGATCAGGCTTAGACTGGCTAAGCCAGAGGAGTACCAGGATTTTTTTTTTTTTTTTTTTTTTTGCAGAGGCCAGGAGGTGAGGATGAAAAACGAGTTCTAAGAGGGGTCTCATCCATAGGAAAAGGTCAGGAATGGTGTTGCAAAAGCCACAAGGGTCTAAAGGAGCTGTGGGATTGTGGGCAGCACCCAGCTGAAACTTACATGGTTGTTGCTGATGGATGGATGGGTGGTGAGCGATTGAAGAGCTGGAAGGGGAGCCTGATGCAAGTAAACTGAGTCCAGTTCATGGTCCCAGCATGCCTCAGATTGAGAACTGCTAGGAGAACCTGCCAAGTTTTCACAGATTTGAGCGAAGGTGCCCCACGGTGGGTGAGGTAGACACGCCATGCAGACACAGTGGGTGGCAGTCAAGGGGTCATGGAGGAAAGTCACTCACACTATGCAGATGCAGAACCCATGTGGAAAGTTTTATTGGGGGAAGGGAGAAGGGGAGAGAGGGAAAATGAGTGGGGACTGAGAGAAGAAGAAGTGAAAGAGAAAGGGAAAAAAGGACGAGAGGAGGTGCGCACTATTTCATGGCAAGAGAGAGAGAAGAGGGAAGGTTTTTCCTTAAAGGGGGGCTTTACTTAGGATGACATTGTCAGGATGCAGGGCAGGCCAGGGGCGGGTCTGAATGCTAACAGTTGCAAATCTCAGGATTAACATTTGGAGGCCCCAGTGAGATAAGAAAGACCATTCCACCCCACACCCTCTTCTTGCTCTTCACTCTGGGGCTGGTGGGTAACTTCAGTGGTGCACACTTTGGAATATTAATCCAAAACTCTGCCCCCTCCCACCCCCACCATCCCCCCCCCCCCAGCAGTGAATGGCTAGGCTCAGAAAAGGAGATATAAAGCATTTTTGGTAAGTCATAGAAGACTTTTCAGCTTCCTAGGACACTTTTCTACCTGGTTTCTGGATTCTGGTTCCAGGGTACCCTGATCTGGGAAAGGGAGGACCTGATGAGGTCTATGCACCCCTGTTCTGGGCAAAGGGAGATGTCCCACAGCCCACTGGTTATTTCTGGGGAGGTTCAGCCAGAGTCACCAGTGTTTTTTTTTTTTTTTTTTTTTTTTTTTTTTTTTTTTTTTTGTTGTTGTTGTTTTCTGACCTGCCATGAAAGCACCCCCTAGTGACACCAGGGACCAATATGCTCAAGAGAGGATATTGGGTCTCAGAGAGGCCAAGCACATGGGTGTTCATCAGCAGGGTTCTATTACCTAAACTACACAACAAAGCCAGGATGCTCCAGGACCCTGGGGGCCAAACCTAGAGTTTGGAGAGGCCCAGTGCAGGGATGTCACACAGACCAGGGGTTGTGCAAGGAGACAGCAGAAACAGCCTCCTATCTGTTAAATTTCTCTTGGTCAAACTGGTGGACCTTTGAAGCAGAGAACTCCAATTGTTAACTGTCCTTGTCTGTGTTTTCTGTTGTCATTTGGCTCTCTGTTCTACCTTGTCACTTTGACTCTGTGTCTTGTCTTGTGGATGCACCTGCCATTATATGTTCTGACTTGGGGCTGGTGGGCAACTTCCAGAAACCTGGGGTCCCTGAACAGAAGTCAGTGGTCAACCCCACTACAGCATCACTGTGCCAGCAGGGAATTGGATGCAGCAGCAGCAGCAGCAGCAGCAGCTACAAAGATGCCCCCACCACTACCAACCACACTGGAGGAGGTAAAGAAAGTTTGTCTGTCTGTTTTGGATGTGTGAATACGGCCACTGCATGGTTGTTTCTGACTGGTCTCCCTCGAATGTGTGAGCTTACGGTGTTTTGTGTTTCTCAGCTGTCACTGTTGCAGCCAGTGATGGCCCAGAACTCAGAATTTATCTCTTGAGCCTTCTGGCCACTGGATCTAATGTAATAAGGATTCAAATGTCACTTGAGTATGGATAATATTAACTTTATTGAAAAACTGGCTCTCAAATTAGGTTATGGCTCTCCCTTTCCCAGACTCAGACATTCTTTTAAAGTCCATGTCTGGGGTCAAGAGCTGTGGCGGGAAGAAAAGAGAGCAAAGCAAAGCAGTTAACGGGATTGTTAGCTTGTTCTGTAATATTTGTAACAAAGTAAACTTAGAACTTGTAACACGGAGTTGATAGTTAAAAGTCTGTGCAAGGGTAATATTAAAGGAACTATGAGGCATGATTCCATTTTGGGATATAAGCAACACATGGCCTGCTGCCATCCTTGGGCAGCTACATGGCTGGCAGCCATCTTTGCTATGGTTGCAGAGGAAAGATGTTCTATGGCTTCCCCTCCATCTTGATTAAGGGCAATCATGTGGTGTGGCCAACCAAGGAGACAATAGTTCTCCAAAGATACTTTTGAGTTTGGGTGGGTTTTGTGTGATAATTCCTGTCCTGTCTTGAAAACATGGTTTATGAAAGATAGGACTTAAAAACAATGCTTATTTAATGAGGTATTAAAGCTGCATCTCCATGCATTCATATACAAGAACATACACCTTGCTGGCAGTCAAACTTTGTAATGTAAGAATCACCCAGTTGGTATTGGTTTTAGAGATATTGAATTGTTTACACAGAAAATTTAAATTAAAAAACTGGACATTTTTAAGAAATAGCTTTTAAAAATATTTAAGTCTATAAAGCTATAGGACATTTATAAGATATTTTATTATAATGTCTTTATTAATGTGTGATTTTGATAAATAGATAAATAAAAGGCTAAAATTAGGGTCACAGCTGTGGGCACCAAATATTAAACACCAGAGACTAGGGTATTTGTATATTATGATGCAGCAAGACCTAAGAGACGCCATGACCAAGGCAACTTGTAGAAGAAAGTTTATTTCCTGCTTACAGTTTCAGAGGGTATCTTAGTTGTGACTAAGAGGGTATCTTAGTTTCTACTGTTGTGATGAATGACCATGACCAAAATGCAAGTTGGGAGGAAAGGGTTTATTTGGCTCACACTTCAGCATTGCTGTTCATCACTGAAGGAAGTCAGGACAGGAACTCAAGCAGGGTAGGATCCTGAAGGCAGGAGCTGATGCAATGGCCATGGATGGGTGCTGCTTACTGGCTTGCTTCCCATGGTTTGCTCAGCCCACCTACTTCTAGAACCCAGGACCAGCAGCCCAGGGATGGCACCACCCACCATGGGCTGGGCCCTCCCCCATTGATCACTAAGTGAGAAAATGCCTCACAGCTGGATCTCATAGAGGCATCTCCTTAAAGGAGGCTCCTTCCTCTGATTCTAGCATGTGTCAAGTTGACACACAAAACCAGTCAGTACAGAGGATGAGTCCATGACCACTGTGGTGGGGACCATGGCAGCAGGCAGGAGGTCATGGTTCAGGAGCCGTGGCTGAGCGCTTACACCCTTATCCACAAGCACAGACACTGAGGGCTGGCAGGGACTGGCGTGGCTTTTGAAACCTCGGAGCTCAGCCTCTGTGACACACCTCTTCTGACAAGGCCACATCTCATAATCCTTCCCACACAACTCAGCTGACGGGGACCAATAATTCAAACATGAGCCTATGGAGGCCATTCTTATTCAAACCACACAGTGAGCCAAGAGCCACATCCAGATAAGGTCCCAGGGCCTAGGACTTCTGTTGTGAGGTATCCACCAGAAAAGACCACTTGGACATGGGTTCAAGCCAACAGAAAGTCTTTACTAGCCAGTGGGCAACTACATTGGGACTTCTGTTGTGAGGTATCCACCAGAAAAGACCACTCAGACACAGGTTCAAGCCAACAGAAAGTCTTTCCTAGCCAGCCAGTGACTACATCGGGTGTACAGGGCTCAAGTGCAGTCCAAAGCTTTTTTTTTTCAGGGTGAGTTTTTAAGCACAAAACCCACATCATGGGTTGACATACTTCAGTTTAGAAAAACAGTTAGCCAGAAGCAGAACTACAGAAGCCAAAAAAGCAAGGTTAGTAGAACTATGGACTTTGATGGAGTAGGTCTATGTCTTCATTTTGGCAGGTGGTGCTGCCTATGTGCTGGGTTCCATGGCCTGAGTGGCACTTCCATCATGGTATCCATTGTGCTAAGGTCTGGGGGCCACTAAGGTCTGGGGGCTTGTTATACTTCAGCTTAGCTTTCTGGTATAGATGCAGCTCAGCTCAGAATAGGGAGGTGGGACCGAGGCTGTGGGGTACTGGAATGAAAGGCATCCAATGAGGACAGTGGAGGGTGCCCTGTTAGGACACAGGGGACTCTTAACTGGTCTCCTCGCCAGAATATATCCTGGGAGCTTCCGCTCAAGACAGATGGTGGTAGCCCTGCTCTGTGCTTCTGTGAAGCCAGGGACCCCAGGGCAGCGCCTGTTCCCGTTACCTCCCTGCACCCAGAGTCCAAGAGCTGGGCAGATTCCCCTGGGGCTCCCCTTGATCTTACCTCCTTTGTGGGGGGAGCCACCCCTGTCAGGGGAGGGAAGGGTGGAGACCTGGCTGTTCCTTGGGCCCAGGTGCTTTCTGGTACACTGAATAGGACCCTCTTCTCTGTTTTGGTGGAATCTCTATGCCAGACCCTTCTTATTTGTGCCATGCATTGTGTCTGGGACCTCATGAGGTTGGTGTTACTGGTCTGTGGTTTTGTGTTTTCTCACCTGTTCACAGGCGTGAAGTTTTAGAGTTGAGAGACAATTCCAACACTTTAAGATTCACCCCTTGGCCTGGTGGTGGTGGTGGTGGTGGTGGTGGTAGTGGTGGTGGTGGTGGTGGTGGTGGTGGTGGTGGTGGTGGCACATGCCTTTAATCTTAGCACTCGGAAAAGTTCCAGGTCTCCTGGTCTACAGAGTGAGTTCCAGGACAGCCAGGGCTATACAGAGAAACCTTGTCTTGAAAAACAAAACAGCCGGGCGGTGGTGGCGCACGCCTTTAATCCCAGCACTCGGGAGGCAGAGCCAGGCGGATCTCTGTGAGTTCGAGGCCAGCCTGGTCTCCAAAGCGAGTTCCAGGAAAGGCGCAAAGCTACACAGAGAAACCCTGTCTCGGAAAAAAAAAAAAAAAAAAAAAACCAAAAAAAGAAAAAAAAGAAAAACAAAACAAACAAAAAAGATTCACCCCTTGACACCTCCAAAAGACTCCCACAGCCTTGAGCCCTCACCCCACCTCATGCCTGTGTTCCTGCCCCAAGCTCCCAAGAACCTTTCTTGGCCTCTGTATCTTGCCTAAGCAAACACTGCAGCAGATGGTGTGTGTGTGTGTGTGTGTGTGTGTGTGTGTGTCTGTCTGTCTGTCTGTCTGTCTGTCTGCGTGCCCTGGTGTGAAGTCACACCTCCCATAAGTTTAACAGTGGAGTCCACTAACGCAGGCAAAGTCAGAGCCACCTACCTGTCCTGCAGGATCTTTTAAGAGATCAGACAGCTTTGGGGTGCATTCCCTTTCCCCTCCTCTCTGTTGTCCTGCACTGTGGAGTGGCCAGAGGGGAACACCTGCTGCCCCCACTCTCTAATCAGCCCCTGTGGCCTGCCGTAGCCTCGTGCCTCGGGCATGGGATCATCGCAGAAGGCTTGGTTTCCAGAGTAAGCCCTGCAGAGTAAGGCCTTCCCAGCTCTTCAGGACAGGCAGTGGCCAGACAGACAGCCAATCATTGTGAAGGTTTGGAACCCCAGCTGGGGGTGGGGTGGGGGGGACACTGTGAGACCATTTGAGTGAAGGAGGCTGGGAGCAGACAGCCTTGGAGCTGAGCCATTGGCTCTGCCCCTGGGGAGGTGGCACCTGTTCTCACATCTGGCTTCTCAGAAAGACCGCACGGGTGTTTTTGTATGACAGGTGTTCTGTGTGGATGTCAAAGGTGATCAAGGTTATCCCCAAGCTGGAGCGAAGGCATGGGGACCCAGCTGAGGTTGAGATGGTAAGGAAGCAATGAGTTTCCCAGTTGTGGAGGGCAAAAGGGAAATAACTCGGATGTAAGGGCTTGCCCAAGAGGAGGGCACGTGAGGAAGGAAGGGAGGATGAGGACTCCTGAAGGGTGACTGGATATTGCTCCTGGGACAAAGGTGTCCATCTCAGTCTTGTAACAGGAGCAGATGAAAATCACAAATAGCACAACAAGAGGACACAGCAATTAGAAAAACACACACTGGATGCTACACACTGATGTCAAACTCCTAGAGGGAGGGAGAGGAGTGGGGGTGTCCTGCTTTAATTCTAAGTGACCTTCAGGTTAGGACAGCAGCTGGCTACGGGAGGGGTGCAGCAGGCACCCTTGGGTCCAGGCTCTGGCTTGTGAGCCTGCTCACCTGCTGCTTGGCTTGTAGGCTGTGTGGCCTTGGTGAAGCATGCACCCTCTCTGAACCTTGCTCATCCTTAGGTCACAAGCAGAGAAAAGCTCCCGTCAGTGGCGTTCCCGGCCCCCCATCCTTTCCTCTTCTCTACCCTCATTCTTAGCCCCTACTGTCCCCAATGGGACAGAGCTAAGGGCAGCTGAAAGACCCACTGAGGTCTTACAGGGTCTTCAGCAGAGCACCCTGTCTGAGGTGCTGGCTGTGGTGGAGTGTGGAGACCCCCCCCCCCTACACCCCCAGTGTCACCACTGCTATTATGTGCAGAGGACGTGATGCCCCTGCCTGACAATCACAAACTCTGGAGGCGCGGAGTGCCAGGGGAACCTTTCTGTAGGCCAGGGCTGCTGCCTGCCCGCACACCATCAGGAGTGGCCAAGACACCAGCTCCCAGGATCCAAACAGGATTGCCCGGCACACCTCTGGCACAGGGCCTGGGCGTGTGCATCAGCCCAGCAGCGAGGCTGTGAGCCAGGCAGTAAGCTCAGGGAGCTGAAAGGGTCCCGAGGAACCTTGTGACAGAACCCGTCACTCGAAGGCCTCCACCCTGGGGCATGTGGCATGTGTTCTGTGCCGGAGCACCATTTCCTCCTGGTGTTCCCCTACTCTGTGAGTGTTCTCTTCACCAACCACAACCTGTCAACCTGCCTGTGGATTGTACAATATGTGGGCACGTGTGTCTGGTGTCCTTGACTTTTGCAGTGTTTTCCAGGCTCATCTGTGATGTAGCAGGTGTCCGCACCCTTCATTGTGATGGAAGGCAGCCCTTCTTCCTTCTGTATCCGTGGGACTCTGGTTCCAGGCCCCATGGATCCCTCCATAGACAGGGAGTCTCTCACATAAAAAGGAACTGTACAGAATATGGCCCATGCACATCCACCAGTTACTTACCGCCTTTTTAGATTATCGCCAGCAGAGTGCGAGTGTTACAGCTCTGGAGGGAAAGGTATCCTGACTTGTCAGGAAGTCAGGCTGTGCCTACAGTTGTGAAGGGAGGTATCCTGGATCCCTACAGCTGTGAGGAGAAAGGTATCCTGACTTGTTGGGAAGTCAGGCTATATCTTAAGCTGGGGTGTGGTGGGGGATGGTCTCCCTGCAGGGTGTAGCAATCCTGTTCCCGAGAGAGAGAGAGAGAGAGAGAGAGAGAGAGAGAGAGAGAGAGAGAGAGAGAGAAAGAGAGAGAGAGAGAGAGCCGTTACAGCTGAGCTCTGCTCTGCACGCCCCCCCCCCAGCCCCAATTAAGGGGGCTTCCCAGCAGAGGTATCCACTTCTGCTCCTTTTCCTTAAGGGAACATTCTAGCAGAGGTATGGTTTCTTCTCAGGCCCAAGATGGTACTTCTTCTGCTTCTCTCTGCTAAAGGGGAAACCCCTGCAGAAATGTAGCGATCTCCTCAGGCTATGACAAGTTGTTACTTTTTCTACGCTGCCCCTCTAAGGGAATGTCTCAGCAAAGATTCCTCTGTTCCACATGAGAAAAGAAGATCTTCAACCAAAACTATTTTTCGAGGCAGGGTTTCTCTGTGTAGCTTTGGAGCCTGTCCTGGAACTCACTCTGTAGCCCAGGCTGGCTTCGAACTCACAGAGATCTGCCTGCCTCTGCCTCCCAAGTGCTGGGATTAAAGGTGTGCACCACCACCGCCCGGCACACCCAAAACTCTTTTAAGAAAGAGATTTGTTTGGGAAGGAGAGTGGCTGCCTCTGCCAGGGTGGAAAAGGACAGCTCCCAACTGAACAGGCAGAGGGGTTTATATAGGGTTTCTTGGGGCGGAGCTTCTCTAGAGAGAAGATTTTTCTGCTCAGGCATTGGTTAGTCTTCCTGCTCAGGGACTGGTTGGTTTAGTTGATCAGGGGCAGAGTTGGCTCTGGTTTCAGGGCCGAACTGTGTTTCTTTCTCTAGGTCTGGTTTCAGAGCCAGGGTGAACTTCTTTGGCTGGCCCTTTGACCCTACACAGGAAACCACCTGAATGGTTACACAGTGAGGGGCTATGTCTCATACCCATGTGGCAAGCCCTGCGGTCCGACTCCAGAGAGCATGTCAGTAGCACTGAGGATTTTTATTTGGCCTGTGGTTAATGGAATCCTGGATGGGAAACTGTGGATGCAAGAGACCAAAGCCAGCTCTGATGGGGACGGTGTGTGCTGGCTGGTTTTGTCAACTTGATGTAAGCTAGTCACTTGGGAAGAAGAACCCTCCGTGAAGGAACTGCCTGGAGAAGACTGGCCTGTGGACACGTCTGTGAGTAACAGTCTTGATTACTAATTGATAAAGAGGGCCCAGCTGGCTGTGGGCGGTACCATTCCCTAGGCAGGTGGCCCTGGGCTTTATAAGAAAGCTACTTGAGCAAGCTGGTAAGCAGCCTTCCTCTGTGCTTTCTGCCTTGAGTTCCTACCTTGATTTCTCTTAGTGACTTGGAAGAGTAAGCCAAAGAAATACTTTCCTCTCCCAGTTGCTTTTGATCAGTGTTTTATTATCACTGCAATGGAAAAGAAAACTGGAGCAACATAGGTCCGGGGGCCCGGGGCCGCTGCGTTCATCTGCTATAGGATCCTACATGGGGTTTTATCTGGTCGTCTAGAGTTCTCCCCATGAACGCTGTGTCAGCATTTGTCTCAGTAGCCTGTCTCTGTGTGCCTGCTGTGTATGGTGTCTGGGGTAAAGCCAGAGCAGGGCTTCCAGTGTCCAGCTAGGCTGCTGGCTGGCCAGTGAGTTCTTAGCATCTGTACCACCCCCACCCCTTCCTTCCGCAGTGCCGGGGTTACAGACATTCCTGGCCGTGCTTTTTACATGGGTGCTGGGGATTTGAACTCGGGTCCTCATGCCTGCATAGCCAATGAGCATCCTCCCAGCCCATCTCAGTGTCTTCTGTGTATATCTAGTAGAACACGCAGGGTCACATGCTTACTCTGTCACGAACTGTTTGAGGAAGCAGGCACAGATATTAGCAGGACTCTGGAGCTGTCCTCCCCAGATGCTACTGCTGTGTGGTGTGGGGCCAGGCACAGGTTTGTGGGTAGTAGGCTCTCTACTTGGATCTTCTTATGGTACTACCATGCTGTGTGACCTGGGTGAGTAACCTCCCTTCTCTGTGTCTGTGTGTGTCCTGGTCATACCAGGATGTCTGGATGGGTGAGCATACAGGGTGGTGGTGCCTGCAGCTGTTTGATCCTGTACCCGGCTAGAGTGTAAATAAAGCTGAAGAACCGATAGAGGGACATGTCCCCAGAGCCTGTCCCCACCTCTTCCAACAGTGATGATCTTGAAGCCTGCCGCTCAGCTGTGGAGAGGAGAACTTGGGCAAAGTGTGGTGAACGGAAGAGATGTGCCGTGTTCTGCCAAGTGGGGCTCCTCAGCTACACCCCAAAGCGCCAGCCTCCTGCTTATGAAGCAGCTAAATTGAATGGGAAGGAGCAGCCTTGGGCCAGCAGAGTGATAGTTAGTCAGGCTGATGGTGCCCGCCGGAACCTTCCCGGTGCCGAGCCAAATGATTCCTGACCCATCACAGGGTGGCCTTGCTGCCCACGTTCTGGATGAGACCCCTGATTCTCTGAGGCTGCTGTGGGACGCCGGTTAGAGCCAGAATCTGCTTCCCTCTCCCTAGGAGTGGTTTGAGTGGCTGGCATCTGAGTGTGAGGCGGGACTGCACCCGGGGGAGGGTGGAGCCTGCCAAGGAGCAGGGGACACTAGGCTCCAGGTGCATAGAGGGGTAGAAAAGGGAGGGGAGGGGCTTCTGTGGGTGGTGGCTCTACACACACACTTTCCTGGCAGATGGAGTCAGGGGCGGAAGGAGGCACAGTTGTGGTCCTGCCTCTCTCAACAGAGGTGGAGCCCTGTCCTCTTCTCCTTCCCATTCTTTCCTGGTCAGAGGGAGACCTGCAGCTCTCCTTGACGGCCGAGGCTTCTGTGACAATCTTTTCCTGCTGACCAGGGGAGAAGCGGAGGCATATGTCCAGAACTGGCCTTCCAAACAGCACTGTAAGGGCAGACTCTTTGTTAGAGTCCCTAACAGAGGAGAGCAGGGAAGGTACATGGTGGCTTCTGCCCTGGGCTCCCGGGAAGCCAGCTCTATGTCCCAGCGTGCCAGTGTGTAGTGAGTAGCCATTCCAGCTTTGATCTGGAAGTTCCAACCCCCATTGAGGCTTCGGTAACGGTCACGCCTACAAGGTGGGGCCAAGGGAGGACCCTGAAGACCCAAGATCCAGATGTGCCGGCCGCTGTCGGTTCCTGGACCCTGGACGCTGGAGGTAGACCGAGCAGAGTTCTCCAGAGAACACCGCCAGACTGCGTTAGACCTTTCCCAGACCCTGTAGACTATCCCTTCACTTGTAAGTTAACCCACAAAATAAACCTCCCTTTTAACTATGTGGAGTGACCTTAATAATTTCACCGATACCGGTGACACTTCTGGTTGCCGGGAGCCTCGGATTTAGGTTGAGGACCCATCTGTGGAGGGTGGCACTGAAGGTGGCACCCTTCATAGCCTCCTTTTGGTCACAAGCAGTTGTGTCCCCCGTGGCCTGGATGGAGGCTCTGTGCCTGGCCCTCCTTAGTTGACTTCTGTTAGTACCCTGTGCCGTCAAACTGTGAATCACGCAACCAGGCCCCTGCACTTCCTGTGAGCTGCTACACTTGAGGTAGCCCCGGAGCCACCAAACTCACTTGTTAAGATACCTACCCCGAAGCATCGCTCGACTGACAGCTAGGAACACCGAGACACAGGGAGAGCTGGCTAGGAGCCACCCTGGCTCTGTACTGCCCACGATGGCATCCCCAACTGTCCTCTTGGGAAAGGGACAGAGACACGACACACATCGTTTCTAACCAGATTTTATTTGGTAGCTGTGGGCCTAGCATGTTGCTGGGGACCTGGGCTCTACCCAAGCCTACTTTGGGTACTACAGGGTCACAGCTCTTACCAGGTAGAGGGCCTTCAAGGAGGAGGGGAGCAGAGAAAGAGGCCTATCCATCCGAGGTGGGTCCTGCTTGGCCTCACCCGTTAGGAGCCAGGGAGGCCAGAGCCAGGCTGGGGCTGGAAGCTGTTGGGCGAAGGCTGGCCTGGGAAGCTATCCCAGCTAACCTTGGCCTCACCAGCACCCCCCAGTACTCTGCCAGGCCAGGTCAGGTGTGGGATGCCAGGGGAGGGGCCTCCTCTGTGTCACAGCAGGGGCAAGTACACGTCCTTCTATTAGTATATTGAAAAGACAGCTGTGTACCAAAGTCTCTAGAAAAGGGGTATTGTCCTTTACAAGGGGTTGGGGTACTAGGCTCCTTAACATGGCCTCAGGAGGAGTCAGTCTCGGCCGGAAGTGCACCAGGCAGCTAGAAGCAGGAGAGAGAGAAATAGTGGTCAGTGGCTGGGCTTATGGGGATCAAGGCCCCTTCCGTGGAGGCTGGGATGGCTGTGGGCAGGAGTGGGTAGCGTGGGTATGGGAGACCTTGGGCAGAGTTCCAGGCCAGGCTTTGCAGACCTATGCTGCTCACTCAGGCCCTGGGTGGGGGGGTGGGAAGTCTTAGGTTCTCTCCGGGCAGACATACATCCTAAACCTCTTGTGTGAGCCCCCACACGTACCCCCTGGCGCCTTGGCCTCACCCCGTCTCTGCCCATACCCCAAGCCTTGGGTGAGGAGCATGCATCTGGACCAGGATTCCTGGTGGCGAGTGAGCAAAAAGTCCCTGTAGGTCTGGGACCCTTCAAGGTGGCTGGTGCTGCTCAGAGACCTGGGGCACCCCACCCCAGTGGCCATTTTGTTCTGGCCCTCTACCTGGCACAGAGATCTGGGAGAGTGCCTCGGGCTGGCTCAGAGTGTCCACCTTGACGTGTCGGAAAGCCTTGCACACGGGACTCTGCAGGTGCCTGCAAGCCAGGAGCACGGGTTAGTCCAGGGCTAGGTCACGGAGGAGGGGTGTGGGGAACTTCAGGGGTGGGCCCAGGTCTAGTCCGGCTCTGTCTGGGACAGGGGCTGTGACCTTGTGAGCATCCACCCAGGAAGGCCTTTGGCTCTAGACTGCCCATGGGAGCAAGATCAGACCTCTGGCCCCGACCTTTCCCCTCCTGATTAGCTGCTCAGAGGAAGGGCTGAATCCTGTGCAGGTGACAGCGCCATAGCCCCCGGGGGCTGGAGCCTGTGTCTGCGAGCCAGCCCTATGTGCTCACTGCCCCTTGCAGCACCCACGTCCTCAATCTCACAGCCCTGAGCATTCCTTGGTGTTGTACAGGAACTAGACACCTCTACAGTACTGTGTCTCCATGTGGGGAGGTCAGGGAAGTGCCTGGGCTGTGTTCTGAACCAGCGCAGTACTCTGTGGCCAGCCGCAAGGCACCAGGCAGCTCTACAGACAGCAAGGATCCAGACCCAGCACCTGATGACGCAGGCAGGTGCTGAGTGGCGGTGGCAGGGGTGGAGGCGGGGGGCACTTTGGGAAACTGAGTCCTTAGGGCAGAGATTTACATGCATGGTGCCATATGGAGAGCCTGGGCCAGGGTGTGGTCACCCTGCTGCCTCCGGGTGAAAGGCACAAGCTAGCCAGGAAAGGAAGCTTGCCCAGATGGAGACGCCTCTGCAACCAGAAGCCAGGCTCGCCAGGCTCGTCACCGTCCCACCCACCCTCTCCTCTAAAGGTCTTCAGGGTGAGGGAACGGGAATAGAGAGCCTGCCAGCTCCATCTTACCATGGCCCCACCCCCTGGCATGGGGTAGGGACAAGGCTGTACCAACCTCTTCCACTCTTCCTCCGTCTCCCAGAACTCATAGATGACAAAGGTGAGGCCGTCTGCCATCCTCACCGCGGCGACGCTGCAGGGAAGTGACATGCACATCTGTGGCTGGCCCTGGCTGTCTGCGCCCACAGATGCACGCCACAGTCTCTCAACCTCTGTCTTCCCTATTGGTCCTCCCCGGGACAATGGGAGCTGGAGACACCAGGGATATCCCGGGAGAGAGCGCACAGCTTAACCCACTCTCAGGCCCTGCAAGCCTTCAGGGGGCAGTCACAAGGCCACCCGGCATAGCACCATGGCCCACAATGACAGTAGGACTTTAGATGATTTAAAACATCTGGTTTTGGGGGTTGGGGCGATGGCTCAGTCAGCACATGACTGTGAAAACCTAAGTTCAGCCCCCAAAATCCGTGTGAAAAAGCTCAAGATCCTGTCTCAAGAAAACAATGTTAAGACCCGTAAGATGGCTCAGCAGGTAAAGGTGCTTGACACATAGCCCGATGACCTGAGTTTGGTTCCCAGGGCCGACATAGTGGAGGAGAGGTCCATCTCCTGCATGCCGACCTCTGACTTTGTGCTGGCTGGTTTGTATGGCAGCTTGGCACGAGCTAGAGTCATCTGAAAGGAGGGTGCCTCAGTTGAGAAAATGCCTCCATAAGGTCTGACTGTACGGTGTTTTCTTATTTAGTAATTGATGTGGGAGGCCTGAGCCTACTGGGTGGTGTCATCCCTGGGCAGTGGGTTCTATGAGAAAGCAGGTTGGGAAAGCCCTAGAGAGCAAGCCAGTAAGCAGCACCCTTCCATGGCCTCTGTATCAGCCCCTGCCTCCAGGTTCCTGCCCTGATTGAGTTCCTGTCCTGACTTCCTTTGATGATGAACTGTGATATGAAATGCAAATGAAATAAACCATTTCCTCCCCAAGTTGCTTTTGGTCATGGTGTTTCATCACAGCAACAGAAACCCTAAGACAGACTTCCACAAACACCCCCACTCCCAACCCCTAGTGTATACACACACACACACACACACACACACACACACACACACACACACATGTACATTTACACACAAAACACCTGCTTTTCAAACCAAAGCACACAGCCTGTGCCCTGCTCACTCTGTCTCTTTTGGGCCTTAAGACAACCGCAGGAAGCCCAGACCTGGGCTGCCGAGAGGCCACTGAAACTCAGGGAGGGCTATCCCAGAATGAATGAGCTGCAGCCCAGGCAAGTCCCTTGGATGAATGACCTGGGATGTCACTCCATTTCAGGTGGGCCAGATGCTGGTGACTGGGGCAGTGATAGGAACTTGTGGGCTCTGGTGGCATCAAGGACCCACTCAGTGCTGTCCCTGTCCCCACCAGCTCCTCCTGGACCCCACATGTGGTGGAAGTGTACCTGAGCCTCTCAAAGAGGTGACCCTCATTAGGGTGAAGGCTATGCAAATTCTAAGTCAAAGCTGGGCAGTGGTGGTGCATGCCCTTAATCCCAGCACTCGGGAGGCAGAGGCAGGCAGAGGCAGGCAGATCTCTGTGAGTTCGAGGCCAGCCTGGGCTACAGAGTGAGATCCAGGAAAAAGGCGCAAAGCTACACAGAGAAACCCTGTCTCGAAAAACCAAAAAAAAAAAAAAAAGTCAAGCCATTTATGAGAGAAGTGAGGGAATGTGACTATGCCTCATCGTTAGTTCACTGTGCTCCAGCCTCAGTGCTCTTGAGTGGATGGGGGTGCCTGCCAGCCTTAGCCCATGGCCATGTGCCAGCCAGGGCAGGTGCCTGCTCTGGTCTCTCTCTAGGCACAGCAAAGGTTATCATGGACAACTGGGACCATAGGAGTGTGGCTACCACAGGATGATGACGGTCAGCCAGGTGACTGTCTTTGCCTGGCTGCTGGCTTCTTAGGAGGGAACTTCTGGCAGGAAGGCACAGCAGGGCAGGCTGGGGTATGAAGGACACATAGGATGAAGCCCTGTGCACAGATGTACAGATCCTGTGACAGGGTCCCATCCTTCAGGGGCTGGGGTGGGAGGGGCAACAGAACCAGGAAGGCCCAGGTGAGGATAAGAGGGTGCCCGGACCCCAGGGTGACACATTCCCCTCCTCTCTCTTAGAACCATGGCAAGGGCTGGGATGTGGCTGGTGAGGTGGCATGTGCCCAGCACCCACAAGAATTTTGGTTCAGCCCCAGTCCAGCAAAGAAAAACCATCTGTACAGCACCTCACTGAGCCCTGTCCTCACTGGGGACCTCCAGACAGATACCACAGCAGACCCGCAGGCACCAAGAAGTCGACATGACTTCCACAGCCAATGTGATGATGTGTTCTGGTCTCTCTCACTCAATTGGTGAGTTGATCCTTTATCAGGACTGGGAAGGCCAAAGTCCCAGCCATCCCCTGCCTACCCTCTTCCCATCTCCCCTTCCGTCATCAGCCAAAGCAAGGCTCTCCTCCTTATCGGAGTGTGTGGTTTCTCCCTGCAGCCCTCAGCCTGTCTTCACACAGAAGACAGGACCAGCCTGGTTCCTGATGATGCCATCCCAACACACAGCTTCTGGCGCCCCTCCTTAGGCTATCCCCCATCACTCTGTCCAGCCAGACCACCATCACCCTCTCTCCATACTGGCCATGTGCAGACCCCTCACTGGTGGCCACACTCACCTGCTTCACCTTGCTGAGCTACCCAGGGTTGGCAGGACAGGAGTGGGCGGCGGGGGGTGGGGAGGCTGGCGACCTGCATTCTGTAAGACCTCTCCCCCCTCCTGGAGACTCAGCTTCTCCCCTTAATCAAGCCATTACTGACTGGAGTTAGGCTCTGTGTTACATAACAGTGGTCACTCTGGGTGAGTGGAGCATGAACCAGAATGGCCTCGGCCCGGCACATTATTCTATTTATCTCCCCAACACACTCTCTGCTTGATAGATGAGTAAGCCTAGGCTTGGGGGTGAACTCACCCACCACCACCTCCTACAGCTGGGATGAGCCTGAGCCTCATTTTCTTAGCTTCCCTGTCATGTGCCTCCCCTAGGGGAGGGCTGGCTCTGCCGGGTCCCCATCCCACTGCCAGCCAGGAGCCCTGGTCACCACCCCCACAAGCTCCACAGAAAGCTTTGCCACTTACTGGAAACAGTTCCCTTCTCCAGCCGTGCCTCGGAGATACTGTCGCAAGGAGTCCAAGAATTTGCTCAGCTGCTCAGGGCACACGGCCATCTCTTGCCGGACCAACTGCAGGTGCTGTGGGCCAAAGCCGAAGAGAACATGTGTGCCAGGCCCTTCCCCCAGCCATGGAGACATAGTCCAAGTCCCAGCCACCCATGCCCTGTTTCTGTGGGGTCAAGACATTAGGGTCAAAACAAACCCACCATGCTCTTCATTCTTACGTGTGCAAATCAGCTAAAGGGGGACGAGGTCAAATGGGTAAACTCCCGAGGGGTCCCCACAAACAGGCCAGGAGGGATGCTGCAGGGAGCCCCATCCAGAGACACAGCCGGTGACCAGCAGGCTGCCTTTCTGACAGAGCGGGCCAGATGCTTGCTCTGCTCCAGGCCAGATGTTTGTTTTTGTTTTTTTTTTTTTTTAATCAGAGTCCCAGAGCCTCGGCTCACCATGCCCCTTGGGGAGGGGAGGGCAGAGAAGGGTGGCCAGAGATATGGAGCTGTGCGACACTCCTCAGAGGGCTGGAGAGACAGGGCAGAGGAGGGGCGGAGAGGGCCTCACCATGTCCGTGCCGTCTTCATCTGAGAGGCGTTGCTGCAGGTCAAACCAGAGGGTCTAGAACAAAACACAGCGGTGCCTGTGACACAGGCCACCTCCAGGGAGGCTCCCAAGGCCCCACCCAGGGCACGGGGTACCTGGGACCCCCAGAGTTGCAGCCCCTGTCTCAGTGTGCCAGGGGCTCTGAGATCTCCCAGGCTGGAAGCATGGCTCCCAGGGTCAGGCCCTCGTGGACAGGCTGCTTAGCTCCCATACAGCAGCGTCAAGGGGGACCCTGAAGCCAGAGAGTCAGGGAAACGGCAAAGAGCTCCTTGTGGCCCAGGCTTCTGAAGCACTGGGAGGCTCAGAGACCAAGATGGGCCCCCAAGAAACTTGGGGTGTGTGGCTAGGGCAGGGAAATCATAGGCAGTAACAGGCACTCAGAGGGCCGGCCCAAAATCAGGATACCATTTTTACCAAGATTTCATAAGAGCCCTAAGACCCGTAACCTGCTTACCTCACCCCTAGCAGTGACCTTGGGTTCCCCATGAACCCGTGGTCTGCATGGGGTGGCCTACACGATGCCCCCCAAAGCCCTGAACCGAAAACTTTCTGTATACATCTCATTTCCCAGCCTCCCTGAGCCAGCTGTGGCCTGCTGTGTGATTCAGAAATGCAGAAGCCACGCCAGCTCCGTGGGTCACCAGTGCCTGGCACCCAAGACGGGGCCAAGTGCACATAAGTGTTCGGTCATCACTACGTCACACACAGCACAGAACCCCGGGCTCTAAAGCTTCCCCCAATGCATTAGGGCCTGGGTTTAAACCCATGTCTCATTCCCACCTGATAGAAATCCATTCTTCCTTCAATGTGGGTACCCCACAATCCCAGCCTCCGTGCCTGTCTGCCCTGCCTGAAGGCAGGAGGTGCCAACCACACACACAGAAGCACGCAAGAGGCGCATTCACTGTTGAAGACAGCGGCGGGTGGGCAGGGGCTTCTCAAATGTTTGAACAGAGGGCCTGCCTCTGAATCACACCTCCAGCCTCCACTGACCTCTTGCCCACACATCTCAAGAATGTGCCCAGTGGGTAAGATGGGTTCCCAGGTCCAAGCTTGTTTCTGTTACTTAACAGGCACACGGGCAGCTCCCGAAGGGCTGGGGCCCCACCAGGAGCCTTTTGGCCTCTCCACCGTCAGATGGCCAGCCCAGCAGTACCCAGACCTACCACCCAGCACCTCCATCCTCCCTGCCCTCCAGGCACAGTTGGAGGCATTGCTTGGCCAGCTGGGGGCTCCTCCGAGCCTGAAGCTGGCTTGAATCTGCCCATACTACTGGCTTAGGCCAATCAGAGACCTTGGGGGACCCCGCCCCACCATCTCCAGGATGCCTAGGTGCTCCTGGTTACCAGCAAGCCTGGTTGTTAGGGCGACCGACCGGGGTACTAAAAATAAGCTTCAAAGAGCCTCCCTCCTGGGGCCCCCACTGAGTTGTTATGACAACCAGGCACAAGGTCCCCACCGCGCTGGCTGCTCTCACCCCAGGCAGGGCAGCAGTCTTAAAAGGGGTGTGGGAGGGGGGCAGCCCCGCAACGGAGCCACCAACAGCCTTTCCTCCCGTCAGACTGCTTCCCAGTGAGCAGGCCCTTGCTTCACGACCGCGAGTCCCTCAGACCAAAGCCCCCAACCCAGCTAAGTGCCAGAGATCCTTGCAAAAGAAATATGGAAAAACAGAAGAAATGTTACCTCAGTCCCAGGGCTCTGAGACACCTGTCACTCGGTGTAGGCATGTGCGTGGGAGTCCTGAGCACACGTGTGTGTGTGTGTGTGGGGGGATTTGGTAAAGGATGACTAGCAGCGCTAACATGGCTAAGGTTAGATGCTAACTGGGACGGCAGACTCTGACCTGAGCCACCTGCGCCTTGGTAAAGAACACTGGTCTCCTGAACATCTCCGCGGTCATCCGAGCAGGAATGTCAGGCTCGGAGAGGGTAAGCCACTGACTCGAAGTCCAACGGCAGAAACCCAGCTCCAACAGAGGAACACCTGAGCCCACCCATCTGTAAGCCCCCTTAGGAGTACTGCCAGTTACACACTGTCCCTAGAAAGGTCCCTGTAAAGGCTGCACTGGTCCACACTTTGGGGCTGTATTGCACTGTCAGCATTCTGTTTGGAACCTGCCCTGAACCAATGCTAGCTCCCACTCATACCTGCTTTTGGCCTCTGGTCTTGGAGCTGCCTTTCTTCTTGGAAATGTCCACAGCTTTGAGCTGTCGATCACACATCTCTACTGATTACTCTCTGCACCTGGAAGGCTGCCTGCCCTCCCTTAGGCAGGACCATGACCTCAGTCCAGCTCTCTAAACCTCCAACCCACCAGGGTGCCTCTGTCCTGACCTCGACCTCCCCACAAGCTCTCATTTAGACAGGGCTGGGAGAAAGGTGAAATGGATGGGGCCGGCCTACCTTGCTCTCCAGTCTCCCAATCAGCTCTGCCAACCGGCTAATCTGGCCCTCCAGCCCCTCCTCCTTCGGCTCCCCTGTGGCTGAGAAAGAAAGAGACGCTGATGGTGGGCAGGACCTTCCTTTGGGGCAGAGCCCCAACCCCAGGCTAGGACCTAATGCAGATTCCTTGGGTCCCCTTAGAGGGCAGTGCCCACTGATGCTCTCTCACCCACAGGCAGGCTCTTCCCAGGCTCCGGGGCCATGAGCTTGTGGTTGGGGATGTAGGGAGGACTTGGGCCTCCATAAGGGCTCTCGGTGATGCCGTGGCTGGGTCTGCAGTGGTCCTGTCTGCGGTATGCATAGGAGAAACAAGGTGTTGATGAGGGCAGCTGTAGGACCATGGCCATGTCTACGACCTTCACCACGCACTTATGAAGCTCTGACTGTGTCCTGAAATATGCACAGACCTGCCCTGCTGGCCCACATCTGCAGGATGGTCAGAGTGGCCTTCATTTTCACAGAGGAAGAAACAAGACCCACGAGGCAGGTGACTTGGCCAAGGACATATATGGTCAGCAGGGCCATAGCTCTGTGTCAGAACTCCAGAGGCCAGGCCTTATGCTCCATAGGCTCATTTCCATGGCTGGCATAAGGCTGGGCCAGGAACCTATCTGGCTGACCTCTTAGCTTATAGTTTCCAGCCAGTACGGCTGAGCCCAGGCTGGGGATACACAGTGTATCTTCCTCCCTCCCGGCCTCAGTAGAGGCCACTGTGCTGTGGAGTGGTTTCTGGGGTGGAAGACCTGGATTTTTGCCAGTGAGACACCCCACCCCCAACAAGGCAGCAAGAAAATACTCTGAGCCTGGCCTGAGCCGGACCCCATCTCTTGACCCCATATCTCTTGCCCCCATGGACATAACTCACCTGGCACCCTTCACCCCCCAGCACAGCAACAGGCACCTAGCAGGGTCTCCAGAAAATGCAGGGCGAACAGCCAATGCCTTATGCACAAAGATGGGCTTGCAAAACTGACTACAGACATCCCAGTCAACAGGGTGTATGGCTGACACCCCTCCATCCCGGAACCCTTTAGGACATTTTGAATTTGTCTCCTGTGACCCCTGAAAGCTTAGCAAGTCTTTCTCCTGTGTTGAGGAAGCAGGCTCAGCTCCCCTGCCGAGACAAGGTTAGCGGAGGCTTTGAGCTGTCAATCACACATCTCTACACATCAGTAACAAATTCAGTGTGTCCCTCAGACCATGAAGAGATGAGTGGGAGGCCCCTCAAGTAACAGGGTCTGGATAGCAGCTTCTCCTGGAACACAGCCCCCCCGGGAACTGCTCCAGGGCGGGGACACAGGGTAGAGCAAGGGAACTCAGGGCCTGGAGCCAAAAGTGTTTAGATGTGGGGCAGTTTGAGGTGTCTGTGGGCACGGAACAGATTTCCCATCAAGACACACCACCCACTCCTTCCACTGACATCTCGGAGTTATCCCCTCCCAGGTGGGGGCAGGCGGGTGGCGCCGTGGATGGAACCACGGAGCGTAGGAAGGCAGCCAGGAAAATTGCCCAAGGCTGCTCTCTGCCTGCAGCCGGAGAAAAAGGGGGCAGTTTGATTAAGACGATAATAATAAATCAATAAAGGGAAAGCTGTCTGTTCCCGGAATGGTGGCTGTTGACACTGGGGACTCGGGATCGCCAGGCTGCCCACATGCGCAGAGTCATGAACTGCCCTTTCAAGTGCTGACGGCAAACACATTGGGTAACGGTGTCATTTAAGAACCCCTCACGGCCCTATCTGATTGGGGTCCTCACTGGCCAAGGGACACCCACGCAAACCTCACCCCGCAGCAAAAGAACATCCTGGCCACACTGTGCCCCTCTGCCAGGCACTCTGAAGTTGTGCACAGATAAAGCCATGGGTATGGGCTCCCTGGCAGCTGCCACCTGTGGGTGGGCCCCATGTCCTGCTCTGAACAGACAGGTGTTTCTCAGCCAGCTATAGGCAGCATGTGGGTGGGCGTCAAGCTGAACAGGCCCTTCTTAGCTGAAAAGACTAAAGTGTCTCAGTCTAGGTACCGGGCACACAGCATTCACGGTACCCATGAGAAACTTCCAGGTGTTTGCCTGCGTACCCAGAGACCAAATGAGCCACACCTTGAGCTTCACCCCTCTCCAGACTCTCCTTCAGCATCATCTTGGTCCTACCCTGCCTTCAGTAGCTCCCTCCACTGCTACAGCTCTCCAGGTAACAAAGAAGGGAGCCCTCGGGGGATCCCCAGGGTTCCTGGCAAGAACACACTTCCCTCTGGATACTCCACTTCCGGCTTGTGGCATTTGGGTCCCCATCCTGCAGCCAGGTACCACTTTCCACACTGGTTTCTGGTGTTTTAAAGTGGGCCAGGCAGCAGGCCAGTGTTGTGAAAACAAAGGAGAACTATGGGTCCCAGGAGTGCATTGTCCCACTCCAGCCATCCTCCTAATCGTGTTCTGTCCCACGTAAGACTCACCACTCAGGTACTAGGTCCTAAGTGTGTCCTCAGATTGCAGTTGGAGATGTTGGGGTGGGGGATACAAGAGAGGTGCAGCCACTTGACCAAGGTCACCAAGATTTGGGGTATACAAAGGGTCAGGCTGCTCTGAGTACCCCCATACGTCCCACTGACGTACCGGATCTGGCTGGTCTGTTCCTCAATGGCTTCCACAGCACTTTCCACGGAGCTGAGCAGTGACTGGATCTGATTGGCTGTCTCCTTCAGAAGGAAGCGGGTCACAAACTGGTCCACGTTGCTCCCACCTTCATATACCTGGGGGCATTGGGAGAGAACCTGGATGTGGGCTGGCACAGGGGCTGGAGACACCTCGGGCTAACGTCTCTGCTTTGTGGTGTGGGGCCCTGCACTGCCCCCCTGCATCTTAGAGGCTGCAGAGCATCCAAAGCAGGGCCCCCAGATTCAGAGGCCAAGGCGGGACCTCAGGCTTCATTTGGATTACCTCTCCAAGCCCAGCCAGTGGCAGCGCTGTCTCCCGTCTTACCCATCAGGGACCAGATGAGTTTACAAGATGCGTGGCACAGTGCCCATCACATGACAGACAGTGACCTGGAGCTGCCGTGGTAAAGGTGGCAGCCATGTTGACAGTGGTGATAACACTGGCAATGGTGTTGGTGAACTGATGATAGCAATGGAGGTGTTGGTGATGGTGATGACGGTGATGATGGTGTTGGCGATGACAATTATGATGGTGGTGGTGATGAGGTTGATGGTGGTAGCGGTGATGGTGTTAATGGTGATGCTGGTGATGGTGATGGTAGTGTTGGTGATGATAATGGTGGTGATGACGGTAATAACACTGGCAATCACTGAGTGGCATTTCTGTTGCTGCAACAGAGAGAAAGCACCAGGAAAGAGGGCCTCATGGACTCTGCTCCATTCTTTCTTCTACAAGAATTCTTAAGCCGGGCGGTGGTGGTGCACACCTTTGATCCCAGCACTCAGGAGGCAGAGCCAGGTGGATCTCTGTGAGTTCAAGGCCAGCCTGGTCTACAAATTGACAGGCTCCAAAGCTCCACAGAGAAACCTTGTCTCAAAAAACCAAAAAAGACTTGTGCCCTGAGTCTTCATATTGCTGTTCAGACAACTAACTGAAGAGAATCAGTGCAGGCAGGAAGGTGAAATGACTCCCAAAGAACTCCCCTGAGGCCTGTGCTCAGAAGTGAGGGCACAAGAGCAGGGGTAGCGGAGAGGTGGCTAGGTGCACGGGATGAGGAGCAGCACGCTCTGGAGAGAAGAGGACGCTGTACGGTGCGCGGCAGAACCTCTCCTTCTGACAAGACTTCAGCACTGAGGTCCCTCGTTACGATTCCTGCCTCTGCAGAAGGTTGCAGAGAAGCCTGGCTTCTTAGGGTCAACAGGGGTGTGGTGGTATCCACCCCTGGGGAGGGTGGGCGGGGGAGAGGTGCTGGGACTCAGCCGCCGAGACTTCACCCTCTCGAGTGACCCCTCCCCCTGCACACTGGAACTCTGCCCAGGCCCTGGCAAAGCAGAGGAAAACAAGGCTCTCAAGGAAAGCAAATTAAACTATCCATCACTCTGACTGGGAATTAATTAGCAATAATTACACATTGGGAAGCATGGCTGGAAGACAGGCTGAGGAACAAGGCGTGGGGGGCGGTGCAGGGGAGGGTACACGAAGGTGGACATTCTGTCCTGAGGCCTGGCTTGGAGCCACTGTGGGCAGACCCTGGTGGAGAAGACATCCTAACCTGAGGTGCAGGCAGCTCCTGGCTGTCTTGCCAACAACCCGATGCCACCCATGGGCTAGAGAGCAATGGACTCTGGCCACTGAATATCTCCAAACATGGTTTTAAAAAATAAATAACCCCCCCGAAAAAGGCTGCTGGAAAGGCTCTGAGCAAGACAGGACTTGGGGTTCACAACAATCAGACTAGGAACTGACAGGGCTCTCAGTGAACTCAGTAAATGGGAATTCCAAAGACAGGCCACCTCTGGCGGGGAGGGGACAATGGAGACATTACCCTTTTCTCCTCAGCCAAGAGCGGCTGCTCAGTGAAGGGCACCTGCGACAAGCCACTTGCAGGTCACTGGGAGTTGCCCAGAGCCCTGCAGAGCATTCGATTTGCTGTATGACTCTGTGGACAGCAATCGATTGAGAATCTCCCCTAACATCCAGGCTCAAGCCACAGAGAAAGGTCCCCAAAGAGGAGAGCTGTGTGAGCAGTGGCTTCCGAGGTAAAGAAAGAAAACTGTTAGCCACTAATTGTTCACTTATTTACTTATTTTTGCGTGTGTGTGTGTGTGTGTGTGTGTGTGTGTGTGTGTGTGCGCGTTTGAGACAGGGTCTCATATGTAGTCCTGGCTTTCCTGGAACTCCTTTGTAGACCAGGCTGGGCTTGAACTCACATAGATCCATCTGCCTCTTTGTCCTGAGTGCTGGGATTAAATGCGTTCGCCACTATGCCTGGCTCCAGAAGCCACTAATACGATGAAAATGAAGATTTTTATCTTCTAAGTCATAATCAATGAAGCAGAGCAGACCATCAAAAGGAAGAGTGTAAAAGAGGTGAAGGAAGAATGAAACAGAGGAAGAACAAAGGACTGCAAGAGCCGCCAGCCTGGATGGAACATTCATAATGAAAAAAGGCAGCCATGGTCTCCCGGGTGCAGACACTGTTCCAGAGCTGATTAAACAAGATGCAGCCGGCCCGCACCCCATCAGAGTAGCAAAGGCTTTGCAGACAGAAGCCGGTGCAGAGAGGTTCTGCAATCACACTTGATCAGGCAGACAGGGCCAGCTGCCTTACCGCCAGGGCGCTGCAGCTTAAATGAGAAAACAGGACAAGAGATAAGGAGGCTGAGGACGCAGTGTGCACCAGGCTGTTAGTTCATCCTCGGGGCTGGTGCGAGGCTGCTGTGAGCCTTGCTGAGCTTGGTGTCAGGGACACAGCTGTCATAAAAAGCAAGTCGGCCGAGTATCAAGAGGCTTCGGCTCTTCATATTCTTTTTTGAGACTGGGTCTCTGTCTGGCTTGGAACTCGTAACAATCCTCCTGCCTCAGCCTGGACAGTAGCTAGAGTGACAGATCTGTATCACTACATTCAACTTGTTCATATTCTTTTTAAGATTTCTTTTTATTTTTCTGGATGCTCGGGTGCCTGTGGAGGCCAGAAGAGGAAGCTGGAGTTAGAAGAGTTGTGAACAGGGACTGAACTCAGGTCTTCCGGAAGAGCAACAAGCATTGGTAACCTCCGAGCTATCTCTCCAGCCTCTTGTTCATATTCTTTAGACCAGTAAGCACCCAGTTCTGATCATCACTTCTTAAGAATAAAGAGGGAACAGATCTCTCTGCACTGGGTGAGAGTCATAGTATGATATGTATATTACATATAATATGAATATATTTACAACATTAAAATCTTAGAAATCAACTCATGCCAATCATAAATGAAAAATTAGTAAATTCAAGTAAGAATATTTAAGAGACACTCTCAGCCAGGCATGGTAGGACACACCTTGTGCCGGCTAGTTTTATGTCAACTTGACACAGGTTAGAGTCATCAGAGAGGGGGGAGTCTCGATTGAGAAAACACCTCCATAAGATCTGGCTGTAGGCAGGCCTGTAGGGCATTTTCTTAATTAGTGATTGATGGGGGAGGGCCCAGTCCATTGTGGGTGGTGCCATCCCTGGGCTGGTGGTCCTGGGTTCTATAAGAGAGCAGACTTATAGAACAAGCCAGTAAGCAGCACTCTTCCATGGTCTCTGCATCAGCTTCTGTCTCCAGGTTCCTGCCCTGTTTGAGTTCCTGTCCTGACTTCCTTCAATGACAGACTACCAGGAGGTGGTGGCACACACCTTTAATCCCAGGCAGGACTCGGGAGGTAGAGGCAGGCAGATCTCTGTGAATTGGAGGCCATCCTGGTCTACAGAGGGTTTCAGGACAGCCAGGACTACACAGTGAGACCCTGTCTCAGGAAAAACAAAACAAAAACAAAAAATGGACTACAGTGTGGAAGTATAAGCCAGACAAACCTTTTCCTCCTGACTCACTTAGGCCATGAAGCTTCATCACAGCAATAGAAACCCTAAGACACACCTCTAATTCCAGCACTTGGGAGCAGAGGCAGGTGGATCTCTGTGAGTTCAAGGCCATCTAGGGTTTCACAGTGAGACCCTGTCTGAAAATATAAATAAATAAATGAGTAACTAAATTGACACTCTTAAAAATTACAGGGAAAGTATTAAAATACTAGTTAAAAGGCAGCAAATAAAAATTTCCTGACAGCATATTAAAAATATTGGGGCTAGAGAGATGGCTCAGTGGTTGAGATCACTGGCTGCTCTTTCAGAGGACCCAGGTTTGATCCCAGCACCCATATGGCGGCTCACAACCCTCTGTAATCCTGGTTTCAGGTGATCTGACACCTCCTTCTCACCTCCGAGGGCACTTAAAATAAAAATTAAAGAACTACACATTAAAAAGTTGCAAGAATTGTCCACCCAAACTCTTGCCCGTCATCGAGGTTCTGGGTGATCCGAATCTGGCACTTCATAGTTTGTTTTCTGAACTGAATACTATTATTTGGTACAATAAAAAATACAATAAAAGTCTAAATGCATCAAACAGAATGAATGAAAATATATACAAGAAAAACAATAGTAAAACAAGAATTAAATGACAAGATACCACTTAGTCGGAGAAGTTAGCTCTCATGTCCCACAAGAAAGAGGAGTTAGAAAATCATAAACAGGGAAAAGGGCCAGCAAGGCGGCTCAGCGGGCAAAGGCGCTTGCGGCCAATTCTGACAACCTGAGTTCAATCCCTAGGACCCATGGTTGTTGAAAGATAGCAGCAGCAGCAGCAACACACACACACACACACACACACACACACACACACACACACACACACACACACGTTCTTTGACTTCTCCAAAACCAGCTGTAATGCCACTGAGGTGTCACATAAAATGTGCAGAACAGACTGGCTTTGTATTTTTAAAGAGTGTGTTCCAGCTGCATGCATTTCCCAGCAAAGGCAGGAGGACATCTATTTCCAGGTCTGATGTTCCCCACTCTCCAGATGTCCCTCCCAGGCACCTGTGAGACCATCATAAAGACAAAGCGTCATGCAACCAAAAGATGAGTCCACACAGGATGCGCGCGACAGGGGAGGAAACTTACTGGTCACCCATCTTTATCACACACAAAACAGTGAATGCAAGAGACAGTTCAGAAAACGCTGAGGACAAAGACACTGCATGGTACCGTCTGTGGTGGCCTCAAAAATACCAAAGGTCAGGTTTTTGGATTTCAGGATTTCATATTAACCAAAGCATTCCATTCGCACATACGGGGGAAAAAAAAAAAAGACCAAGGTAACGATGAACCCAAGCCGACAGAGGACAAGAATTACAATAATAAGAAGCACAAATAAATTAGACAACATAACACGCATATTAAATAAATGTCCGGGGCTACCTATGAGAAACAGCTGGTTAAAACGGACAACATTGTCAAATATAACATCTGTAAAATGTAGGAAGCAGCTGGAAGTGGCCTGTGCTTCTGACTCCAGTACTGAGGAGGCTGGGGCAGGGAGGTGGCAAGTTAGGGGCCAGCCTGGTCTACACAGTGAGATCCTGTGTCAACAAACAAAATGAAAGAAAAGAATAACGGAGGGAGGGACCGAGGGAGGAGTATCTGAGCGCTGTATCCGAAGTGCTCTGAGACTGAGACAGCCCTGACCTCACAACCACCTAAGGACTTTTTATTGTTCTTTTCTGCATGAAGTGTCTGTCTTGGTCCATCAACAGTTTAGACTTTTAAAAACAATTATGAGAACACACTGTGCATAATTGATCATGAAGATGAACACGCCCAGGTTTGTTAGAGAATAAAGTGAACACACCAAAAAGGAATGACTAAAGTTAGGATTTGCTATCAACTACCTATTCCTAAAGTTAGGATTTGCTATCAACTACCTATTCCAGGGGCTGGACAAACGGCTCCGTGGTTAAGAGCTCTGGCCAAGGACCTGGGGTTTGATTCCCAGCACTGACAGGGTGCCTCACAACCATCTGTGACTCCAGTTCCAAGGGATCCAATGTCCTCTTCTGGCTCTTGCTTGCTCCCGGCACACACATGGTGCACAGATGTACGTGCAGGTAAAACACCTCACACACAAAACAACAAAATAAGACCTATGACAAGAGTCCCTACCCTTTCAGTCCCTTGACCCAAGAGCTCTGGATATGTTTTGTTTTTTAATAGAAAAAAACACTGCCATATATCTCCAGGGGTGGTGAAGCATACAGGAAATGCCTGAGTCATATGATTTGCTCTCCAGGCCACCATCCCACCTCAACTCCTAACGCAGCGAGAAGACCCTCAGTCGGGGACAGAACCGAGTGAAAGGAGATGAAAGAATGACGTTCTGATGAGAGTTGATCATGGAGCACCGGCTATTCAATATGAGAGAATCTAAAAATAGACTCCACCCATCGATAGCTGAAGCAAGATCATCGGATCATTAAAAAAAATTAAAAAAAAATCCACCAGCATTAGAGCAGATTCCTTGCCATCACCCAAGGCAAGACTGAACAAAGGGGAAGGCGAAACGTATTTTTGCACAGGCTGAACTGAAGAGGGTTCTAAAATAAGAGTTGGCATTAATATTGCAATTAGCAGAAAGATGCTGGAGAGATGTACTTGAAAAGCTGGGGCCTGGCGTCATTGTGATGTGTTAGGATCTGGGGAATATGCCACATGCAACAGAGTCACCGGAGGAGCCCATATTAGTCACCATGCAGGAGACTAACCCAGCTAACCATGACAGAGGCTGCTGCCCCACAGAATCAAAGTCGTCAGCTACAGTCAGGGATCACAGGGTGTCCTTTGCTGTGATAAACACCATAACCAAAAGCAAGTTGGGGAGGAAAGGGTTTATTTCAGCTTACACGTCCACATCACAGTCCACAGATAGAAGTCAGGGCAGAAACCCAAGGTAAGAGCTGACGCAGAAGCCATGGAGGGGCGCTGCTTACTGGCTTGCTCCCCTTGGCTTGCTCAGCTTGCTTTTGTATAGCACCCAAGACCACCAGCCCAGGGGTGGCACCAGCCAAAGTGAGCCAGGCTTCCCCACATCGATCATCAATCCAGAAACACAACAAGCTTGTTCACAGGCTAATCTGTTGAGGGGATTCTCTTAATAGAGATTCCCTCCTCCTGGATGAATCTAGCTTACGCCAAGCTGAAATAAAAGCTAGCCAGCACACAAGGAAAGCATTCAGATCATCAGCAAGCTGTCTTTCTACAAAAAGACCAGCTAGGGGATACCCAAGAAGGAAAAAAAAAAATCAGCTACCATTGTCAAGCCCTCTAAGGATGCTCTGGCATCACCTGAAACCACCATGAGCACCTGAGGCCACATGTGCAAGGTCCTTGTGGCACCATGGCTAAGGCTGGGCTGAGCCTCCTGGGATGGTGAGGTTCTACTCCTGCATGCCATGATCAAAGAGCAGGTAGAGCATTCTGGGACCAAGGCTTCATTACAGCCTTACGGAGTCAGGGCTCTGCTCCTAGATGGGAGGGGTCTGCACAATCCATCGTCCCCTCCCTCTTACAGCCGGTGACAGCAGAGGAGGCCGATGCGCTTGCCTGGCACACCCTGCTAATGCTCCAGACACCGTGGGACACTCGGGCTGTTAAGTAAAACTGCAACGATGAGCCCCCTTCACCCCGAGAGTGGCTGTCACAGGTTCTGAAAACACTTGCAAACAGCAAGACTGCTGACAGTGCAACGCCGGAATGACAGTGGGGATGTGTGGATAAGTGGTCGGGGTGGGGGGTGGGGTGGAGTGGGGGTGGGGGTGGAGTGGGGGTGGGGGGCAGACTCAGCCACGTTTGGGTGCATGGCAGTCTGCTGCAGGCGGGGCACAGGCTGCCCGTGAGGTACTGAGGGAGCTGGCATTACCTATGTAGCCCTGTGTTCAGCAGCTTAGAGGACCCACTTCCCTGTGTTCAGTCACGGTCTGGAAGATGGACACTCCCACTTCACCGACAGCGAAAGGGAGACTCCAGTCTGGTCACTGACCAGGTCAGCTAGGTCTCCTCTACTGCCCATGCGCCAGCCCCTCAGGAGACACCAGTGCACTCCTGGGTCAAGTTCAGATAGATAAAACCTAGATCCCCACTTCCAGATCTCTAGGTCTGCACCGCCCCTGAAGGAGCCCATCATTCGGGGATTCCTGCCCTCACCAGGTATCCACACCAGGGCCAGGCGTGCCCCTGGGAAAGGCCCTCACACGCTGACGCACACCCTACTGGACAGGGCTAGCCACCAAGGTGCTTCTCTCTCTACGTGGTTTGTCTTGGCTCCTCACCAACATCTGTCACCACAGATCCAGACACCCTTGAACAACAATGCTCAGAGAAACCTAGAATCAGCCGGCACTCACTCAGGCCCCAGTTTCTGGAGTATACTACCCGCATCCACTGACCTTCTTGGTGTAGCCCATGGCTTTCAGGACCGAGTGGTTCAAGGTCTCCAGGGAGGCCAGGACATCCTCATAGTCTCCCATGTGGTCCACAAAGTAATCTGGGGAAGGAGGTGGCAAAGGTCAGGGGTCACAGAGGATTCCAGCCTCTCCCTGGGGCCCTCCCACCAGCCCCACCCAGGTCCACACGGCTTTGCCCACCTCTGGGTAATCTTGCCCACACCGTGGTGGCTGTAGATCCAGGTACTTACCACACAGTTCCTTGGTGTCCACATGACTGTAGAGGGAGAGAGGGAGGGCGGTAATGAGGATGAGGAAGAGAGAGTCAGCAGGCCTGTTTCTGACCCTCTGTGTAGTCCTTGAAACATTTGGGTGGCCCCCTCTGCCCCGATATTGCGAATGCCACTTCATAGCAGAGGCTGGAGCGGGAGCCGCCTGCCCGCCCACCAGGGTCTGTTTTCTTCTCTTATTTTGAGATAAGGTTACATTATGTAACCCGGGCTGGCCTTGAACTCTCATGATCCTCCTGCCTCAGCCTCCTGACTGTTGTGGTTACAGACCTATGCCACCCCACCTGGCTGCTCAATATTTCCCTCAAAGCCTGTGGGCCATATCCTGAGTAGAAGGGACCAATGAGGGGATGAGCCTGGGAGCAGGGTGGGGGGTGGGGTGGCAGTGGGGGTGGGCAGGGCGGCGGGGGGTGGGAGGCTGCAGGGTGGGCTGTGATTATCACAGGTTGTCAAAATAATACCACCACCCCTCCTGGAACTCTTGGGGCCCTGGGTCAGCCTCCATTCTAGCCCTGGGTTTCACTCCTGACAGCAAAGCAGAGAAGGATCTGGTCCTTGCTCAGGGTTGGGGGAGGTGTGTGAAGGCATCCGTGCCTGATGCTGTAGCAGAGGGACCAGGCAGCGGCCGTGTGGGTTCTGATGCCTTCTCCTTCCTGGGCCTAGCCTGTACCCTGGCTTAGGACTGCTTTTGGTCGATCCCACGTTCAATAGCATGCCGGGTAAAAGTTTTCTGTAGATTCCAAGGCTGGCGATTGCCTTGGAATTTCTCTGACATCCTGGAATGCTGCTTCTGATGTGTCAGCTGTCTGCGTCCAGAAAGCATGCTCGGCAGCTCAAGGGGCTAATGTTTGCAGTTGCTACTTCGGCAGGTACTGGAGGGAGGAATCCAGAATGTCTTCGGAATTTTGACCTCCCCTAAAGTAGGTCCACTCTGCTCGCCCCTCCCACCCCCTCCACCAGATCAACCTCTTAAAGCAGGGCCTCCTCTTCCTCCACCTAGCTAGCCTGACCCCTGAGGCTCCCAGGGAGGATGTATCACTCAGTGGGTGCCCAGGAGGCTGCAGAGAGGCTGTGAGACCTCATGTGGCCTGAAGACAGTGTCCCCTGCTCTGCTTTGAGGATTGAAGTCACTCCTGCACAGTGGCTTCCCCAGAAATGACAAACTTGTCAGGTTGGACTTCAGGCTACCACTTTACTCCGAACCCTGCAAACTAGCTTGGTAGTAACCGTGGGCCCAGACCACACTCGTCTAGACCCCCAAGGGATCCAGCCTGCTCTAGCGCCCCCACTTTAGTCCTTATCACCTCAGGAAGGTGACCAGGTGGTTCTTATCCACCCAGGTAGAATTCAGGAGCAACGAACAAAGGTGGGTGAAGGGCGTGTGTGTGTGTGTGTGTGTGTGTGTGTGTGTGTGTGTGCGCGCGCTCGCGCGCGTGGCTGAGCTGCAGGTCCATGTCATGATCTGGTTTCAGAAAGCTCCAAGGTCACAAGTGAGGTTCATGCTAGAGTTGGGATGCATATGAGTAAGGGTGGTTTGGGATGGGGGTTCTTGGGGGCAGGATCTTAGAAAGCAGAGTCTGGAGTAACATTGGACTCAGAACAGAGTCACTGCCAATGTCCCATCAGTCCTGTGTGTACTACATCAGGCCCAGGGGCTTTTCTCTCTTGGCCAACGTGGCTCGGAAAGGACAAACTTGGTGGCAGTCACACATACAGGACTCACACCTCCACCTCAGCCTGGCAGTGAAACAGGTCTGACTTTTGAACTAGTGAGTCGGGGAGCTCCAAGCCTTTTGCCCTTAAACAGAGCCTTGTCATTATGGAGAAGGGAGGAACCTATACATCCCCAGGGCGCCCCACAGTAGCCTGGACTCACTTGGTATTGTCTGAGTCAATGGTGTGGAAGAGGTCCTCCAGCTCCTTCTCATTGAGGACACCATCTGCGAAGAAGAGTTGAAATTCCTCCAGGGACAGCTTCCCGTCATCTGCAGTGGACAGGCAAGGAAGCGGCTGTTGTCTCCGAGAGAAGAGCACATGGTGGCCCACAGCCTGTTCCCAGAACCACTGCCAGGACAAACTCCCAGTTGTCAGACTGAGGCCTACTGACTGGTAATCACAAGCCAACAGAGACAACAGAAGCTAGTTTCTAGGGACCAAACACCTTGCATGCTCTCTACCAGGCAATCATCCCTTCTGTACCCCCCTCAATCATCTGACTCCAACACTGTTTAAGTAATGTCCTAACCTGACACCACCAACCTTCCTACAGTGATCACTCCCAACCCCGGCCCCAGGTCCTAGCTCTGGGAAAGGGAACATTCCCTCTATTGGGTCATTCTACAAGGCATTAGTAGTCTGAGCTCAGACCTTCAATGTAGTCTAGGGCAGGACTTTGTGCTACATGGTAGGTGCCAACACAGTCCCCAACCCTTTAGGCAAGGAGCAGTCAGTGGCTCCGTCTTTCATCGGGTAGCTGAACTGCATGGAAAAGACTAGTAGTCAATGAATATGTGCTGTGATTGATTAGTCATGTCTGCCTTAGGCACAGCATGGGGTGTGCTAACACCAGGCCCAGCTTCCCTTATCATAGATGATACCTCAATATCCTCTGTGCCCAGAGAGAACAGGGAGCTGAAGGACAGGGTGTGTAGATCCTCTGATTAGAAGCCTTCTGACATTTACCTTGGGTGGTAGCCACAAGCCTAATGAGCACGTATGAGCTATTAAGAGGAAAATATCCTCCACTTGGCCTCTGGTCCAATTAGAGGAGACAAGTTGTCCTGGAGCTTCGTCACCTCTGCCAGCAACCCAAGTGGGGCTGTTTGCAGGTGGTGCTACTAATGAGCAGGAGCCCAGCCTGCTGCAGTGACCTTTCAAATAGCAAGAGCCTGTGAGCCTCATCCCTGAAGGGACATGCTGGCTGGTCCCTCACCCCTCTGCCAGCTGTCAATGCAGTCTTGTAGGGTGATACCCTGGGCTGCCAGTCAGGCCTCTTATTCTAGCCTTCCCTTGGGGATTGGCTACCCAATGTAGCACAGTCAGAGCTAGTCCTTATCATGAGAGCCTCCCAGAGACATACAGCCTCGTTCTCATGAGGGAAGGCATCTTGCACACACTGGCAGAGGACCCGCTGTGCTCTGGGCACAGTGAACTCACCAGAGAAGACAAGTCCAAAATCTCAACCTGTGGGAGTGGCAGAGGGTCAGGAGGGTGCAGTACGAGGCCCACTGCAGGCTGACACCCCTGAGACCTGTATTGGGGGGGGGGCAGGACTCTTTCCCTGGGTCGTGAAGGCTCTGCACAAAGCTAGCACATCTTCAGTGCCATTTGATCCCCCATATCCCCTTTTCCCGTGTGGAATCTGCAGGTGGTTCTTCACCCAGAGGCCTGGGACTATGCTTCTCATCCCTAGAGCAGGCCCAAAGAGGGCAACACTCCTCTGCAATGGTTCTAGTCCAGGCTTGTTCCCCTGCCCTTTCATATCCCAAAGAGCTCTCTCCCACCCCACCCACCACATGGGGCAGTCAACAATGGCTCCCAGAAATGACACAGGAGCTGGACAAAGCCGGAGCCACCTTGGATTCAAGCCCACTTGGGAAGGGAACCAGGGCCTCTGGGGCAGGTGACAGGCAAGGGCCTGTCATGGATGAACACACCACTCTCTGGTTCTCTTTTGAAGTGTCTTTAGGTCACCCGCATCTCCTCTTTACCTCGCCCCAAAGCTCGGGGGAGCGCGCGTGACAGCTATTACTGCTCCAGCTTACAGAAGGGGAAACTGAGGCACAGAACAGTAACAGGAGTTGGCCTCTGGACTTCCTGTGTTCTTCCCCTTCAGGTTCATCGGTGTCCGTGTCCCTACCCGTAACTGTTACCCACAAAACACCAGGGCAGGGAATGCGGGCAGTGGGGCACCCGGAAGGACACTCACCATTTTTATCCGCACGGCGGAAAATCTGCAGAGAGGAGACTCGTGTCAGTCCTGAGCAGGGTCTGGGCAGGGGCCCTCAGCAGCCTCTTGACCCAGCTGAGATCTCTCTCCCAGGAGCAGCTTGGAGGCCCAAACTTCCCCAGGAGACCCCATGGCTGGGACCCAGGGTAGAGAGACTGCAGCAGGCAGAGGCCCCTCCCCTAACCACTCCCTCTCCCTCGGCACTGCCAGCCTGCCCACGGCCGCTGACAGACACACACATTCGTGCTGCACACTCACGCACGCCCACACGACTCTCTGCAGGTGTGCGGACCCTCCTTCCTCTAGACTCCTCCATTGCTGAGCACACAGCTGCACCCAGCCGCGCTCAGGAGCCCATGAGAGCCGTGCCTCCCCACCATCCTCTTCTCGGGACCCACCTCCCCTTGCTCTGGCTTGCCTGGGTCCCTTCCGAAGGAGGTGATCTTGAAGCCTGGTGACCAGATCAGCCCACAGGAAGTATGGTGTCATTATGAGATGGGGGGGAGAGGCAGGCAGGAATGTTCTGGTTGCAACCAGCAGGGATGGGATGGGGAACAGCCCAAACTTGGGACCTGCACTTTGAGAGGAAGTCACTCCCTGTTTGGCTGACATTTGAACCCCTCGAGGTCATTTAATGACAAGTCTGGGTGCCCAGGGATAATCACAGGGCACTTCCAAAAGCCGCTCAACCCAGGCCGTAACCCAGGCAGGTGGACCAGCAGCTCCCGACAGAGCAAGGTGTCTGCTAAGACCTCCCAGTTCACAGAAGGGATTTGATGTCCAACACTGGACTCACTGAGCCGTGCTTGCCTTTTAACCAGCTCCCTGTGGGGGTTCATATCCCAGCACTGTAAGGTCTGAGATGGTCCCAGGGTCCGGGAAGAACTGGCTCCCTTTATCCAGAAGGAGACTTTAGCTCACAGTATGCCCAGGTCCCGCTCCCCCCCCACCCCGGTTTTCCCAGACTCAGGGAGGTCTGATGGGGTTCTGCTAGGCCAGGCAGGAAGTGCCACCCCCTTGAGTCTCTTTGAGTCAAAGGACAGATGGCTCCGCTCACCTGCACCCCACAAGCAACAGGACAAGGGAACCGTGTGTTCTCTGGGTATTCCCAGAGCCCAAAAGGCCTGGGTGTGGAAATGACTAGGTTGATGTAGCACCAAGTGACACCTCGAAACGTGGCTCCTAGAACCAGCGTGAGTGACACCCTCCCCCTACTCCTTACCCCATTTCACAGAAGAGGAAACAGAGGCTCAGGCTGCACACAGTGCAGCAGGAAAGTGCAGAGGAAAGGGCTGGATAAGGCTTCCCTGAAAGAGGGCCAAGCTGCCACCTCCACTCTGGACTCTGCCTGGGTCCCCTGCTGTGTGTGTGTGTGTGTGTGTGTGTGTGTGTGTGTGGCGTGTGTGCACCTCTTGTGTTTGTTCATACTCTTGTGTGTTCGGTCATTAGAACGCCCATCTCCGAAACCCTCTTGCCCCGACGCATTTATGGGCTCTGAGAACCAGCAAGGGAGGCAAGGTGGGGATAGGGTTTCTAGTCCCCTGACACTTGTAGGGGTGTGTGGCACACTCACACGCGCGCGCGCGTGCACACACACACAGACAAGAGTGCACATACACACTCAAAACACCCTGACTCTCCTAGAACCCCATAACATGTAAAGGCACCCCCCTCGGACCAGTCCCAGGAGCCCCTCCACTGGCCACCAGCCCTCTCCTGCCCATGTGACTCCCCTACACTGCAGGGGGAGGGGGAGGAGCCGTGCGGTGCACGAGGAGCTGGGTGGGGTGAGGAGTGAGTCTGGGGTCCAAGAGTCAAAAGGAAAGAACAGGAAGGGGAGGGTGGCCGGAAGAGCTGGGGGAGGGGGGGAGGACCCCTAGGTCCGGGCAATGGTTCTTATTTTATGGACACAGAGCAGGTGGGGAGGGGGCTTCACTCTCAAAGTGCACGGCACGAGGCGGGTGGGGTGGGGCGGCTCAGCTTCCTTAGCAGAGAAGAGTTAAGGGGTGGTTCAGGGGCCGTGTGTGGTCTCGGGAAGCGGTATCACTACAGGGAAGAATCCCTGATAGAGAGGAGGGGGGTAGAGGTGCCCAGGGGCTCTTGTCCCGGTCGTAGGGATTCAAGTGAGAAGGTCTGGTTAGGACCAGAAGAGGGGAATAGTAGCCAGGCTTATGGAAGCTCTAGGGGTCCGGGATATGTGATGCGGGGGTGTGGGGGTGCAGGAATGTGAAGGGAGGGGATGTAGAGGGTCGTGGAGTTCCAGTGGGAACAGGCGCCCCAGCCGCGATGAAAGAGGAGTAGGGTCCTAGCTAAGGGATGAGTGGAAACGGGAACACAGAGGGAGGGGACTGAGGAAGAGGGTCCTGATCTGGGTGCGGGGCTGGGGGCTTGAGGTCTACACTCGGAGGGGGGTTCCGGCTATGAGAGGTGGGGATGGAAGGAAGTGGATGAAAAGGATGGAGATGAGGATCGTACAGTCCGGGTGGAGTTGAGGGTTGGGGAGGGGGTCCCTGAGGGAAGAAGGGGTCCCAGGTATGGGATGTGGAGATGTGGGGATGAGTGAAAGTGGAGGGAGGAGATGGAGAGGATCGTGCGGTCTGGATTGGGGGACAGGCGCCTCAGCGGCAATGAGAGTTGGGGCTTGCGCTTGGGGTCTTCGCGCCGCGGAGGGTCCCAGCGAAGGGATGCGGGGATGCGGGAACGTGCAGGAGCGGATGGAGGAGAGGGTCCTCGGATCCCGGCTACGGACTGGCACCCAGCCGCGCTGGGCGGAGGGTCCGGCGCATACTCACGTCCAGGATGACGGCCGTGCCCCCGCGCGGCGCGGCGGGCCCGGGGTCGGGGTCTGCGATGGGAATGTCGGGGACGAGCGGTGCGCGGGGCTCGCCCATCCTGGCGCCCACCCAGCGCAGCAGCCCGCCCAGCGCGCGGCCCTGCGGCGGCGGCTCCCGGAGCAGCCTGTGCGCGCCGGCCCTGCACAGGCGCGCCGCCCGCTCGCACATCTCGCCCGCCGACCCCGCCCGGCCGCGCCCCCGCGCGCCCCCTGCCCGCGCCCGCCCGCGCGCGCCGCTCCCGCCGCCGGCCCCGCGGCCCGGACACCGCGGGGACCGCCAGTGCCGGGGGGGTGGGGGGGCTCCCCGGACCCCGAGCCACGTGCTCCGCTCCCGCCGCCCCCACCCCGCCGGCCAAGAGCGGAGGCAGGGGACTGCCCACGGGGGCGCGGGGTCCGGCGGCCGGACTCTGGCACAGTCGCAGAGGGGGGAATGGCCTCGTGCACCCGGGGCTGCAGGCAGGTGTGGAGGAGGGTGGGGGCCCCCAGGATTGTGTCCCGGTCCCCACCAGGGTCCCGCTGACCCCCGGTCCCCTCCCCCGTGGTGCTGGTGTCCAGCGAGCCCTGAGCGCCCTCTGCCGGCCGGTCCTCCCCGCGTCCCTTCCTCCCCTCCTCCACCCGCGGACGCCAGTTGCCCTGAAGACAGAGCGAGATGTGGAGAATTGGGCAAGTGACTCAGACTCAAGAGACGCGCATAGGGGGCCCAGGGCTGGACAGCAGCCTGCGCAAAGGCCCTGAGGCAGGTAACAGGGAGGTGAGAGCAGACCAGGGTGCACAGGGCTGCCGCAGGCTTCTGGAAGCATCAGTCCCTGCCCAGGCTCTCCAGACTCTGTAATACCGTGCCCAGGTCTGCTGCACCATGGGGCTCCATCTCTTGTTCTCTTGCTGCCCGGTAGGCCTTACCCAGGGGCCCAGTACGGGGTCTGTTTGCCCAGCCCCTCCCCAAGCACAGACTCTTCAGGCACAGTGGAGGCACTGTTGGTTTTATTATGGACCTGGTTCTGAAAGGTTAGGCCTGGAGTCCTCCTAGTTGGGCACTCAGCTGGCCCCGTGATTCCAGCACACACTGATAGCTTCAAGGGGGCCCAGGCCCAGGCTTCTCTGGCCTATGGCTGCTGCTCTCACCGTGGGCCTTGACTAGCCTGAGGATGGGGTAGCCTGTGTTCCCCCATGCCTCTGGGCCAGACAGCCCATCCACAGGGCTCTAGTCTTCATCTCCTGCTGGGGAGACTGGTCCCCACATGGGAAATCTTTAGATGGGCTCATGTCCCGCCGGGCTGTGGTGAAGCCCCTTCTCTTCAGGGCCTGGTGTCAGGGCATCTGGCTGATGTTAGGGTGGTTTCCTGGTCTCCTTCCTCAGCAGGGAGCTGGCAGCAGCCAAGGCCCCACCTTGGACAAACCTCACGAAGTTGTCCCCAGCCAGTGGCCCCAGGGCATATAGGCCCTCCTGGTGAGTGCTCTCATGGGTGAAGGGATCCACATCAATGGGATTCCTCTTGGGGTTCAGTGGCTGATCAGGGTCTATGACCAAGTCAGCACCTGCCCTGGGGAGGTAGGAGAGGTTGGGGTGGGAGCCAATGAGGACCAGCACTAGGGAGACTCCAAAGAGCTTCTGGCCCCCTTGTGGGTCCTGGAACACTGCCTGGTGGTCCTCCTTGAAGAGCAGAGGCCGGTGCTCAGGGAGGCTGCGGTAGCCCTCATAGGGGCTGGGTGACAAGATGGATTGATCACGCATCATCTGGTGCACCTTGTGGTATTCAGGGTATAGCATCTTGGGCAGCTGGTTGAACACCAGGCCAGGGTCATGGACAGACCGGCGGAAGGCATGGATCACCTGGATGTTGTAGTGGCGAGCAAAGAGGACAGCGTCGGCCGCAGACAGCCCAGCGCCCACGATCAGCACCGGGTCTGAGTTTGGGTTCACGGTGCCTGCCCGCAGGGCTGCCTCCAGGGCTGCCAGCTCGTGGTGGACAAAGGGCAGGGTCTCTCCGGGGATGCCTAGCCGGGCTGGGCTGTCAAAGGTGCCCGTGGCCAGGACCACGTTCCGGGCCCACAGTGAGAAGGGCTGGTGGCTGTGGTCCTTGGCAGTCAAATAGCCTTTCACTTGGAAGAGGGGGCTGGGTGCTTGGGCCTCAGGACCCCCGTGCTCAGCCTCTGCCTGGTCCACAGCAGTGACTACGGCACCAGATACAAAGTTGTGGCTCAGACCCTTCTTGATCACATAGTCCCTGTAGTAGTGGGCGATGTCGCCGGCTGTGGCTCTGCTGTTACGGAGACCTCTGAGGAGGAAGCAGATGTGGGAGCTGGGTGTCAGTGACAGGCGTGGAGGTAGGCAATACCTGTGGTAACAGCACTCCCAGCCGGGGCCAGGCTTCGATGTCTCTCGTGGAAAGTGGAGCTAACATAGGGAGCTTGAAACTCTCTGTGCCTCAGTTTCCCTACTGGTGAGTGTGTCAGGAACATCCCGTGAGGCCTTGGGAGAGTCTACAGGGTTGGGTGCAAACCAAGGGCCTAGACTGGAGCTTGAGCATGGGGGTGGCTTGTTTGGGCCGGCCAGCCAGTGATGTTATTGGCCAAGAGCTGGTGACTACCAGCACTCAAGAGGCTGAGGCAGGAGGATCACCAGTTTAAGGCCAGCCTTGCATGACAAGACCCAAAATAAAACTCAAAAGCTCTATGTAAATGTAGTGAGATCTCACGTCTATGAAGTTCGGAATGAGGCCAAGAGTCTATACAGCTCGAGTTCAGAGCAGGGCTGTGCTGGAGGAGGGGGCGGGAGGAGGGATGGGGGGCAGTGGAGGGCTGGGCAGCGGCCTCTGAACTGGCCTTGAGTGCCATGGCAAGGCACTCCTCAGCGGTACTCAGGGCTTCGCTATCCTTTTCTATGTGAGTCATCCCCCACACACCCCCATCCCCAGCTGAGGACTGAACCCAGGGCCTTGCCCTTGCTAGACAAGTTGCTCTACCGCTGAGCTAAATCCCCAACCCCCAACCCGTGAGTCACATTCTGAAGTGTGAACTTTACAATATCCCACTGAAGCCCTTAGCAGGTCCTGGGTCACACAGGAAAGGCATAGGAGTCTCTCTCTCTCTCTCTCTCTCTCTCTCTCTCTCTCTCTCTCTCTCTCTCTCTCTGTGTGTGTGTGTGTGTGTGTGTGTGTGTGTCTGTGGGGGGGGGCTGCATCATCATTTCTGCTGCCATTTTGATTGTATCTTCCCTTTCCAGGCATAGTGGCTGCAGGGTCTGTGATGCTGGAGGGGAAGTTGGCTTAGCATAACCTCAGACCTTCCTTGTACCTGGTTGTATGACTCCACATGGCTGCAGTCACCCAGTGCAGGGACATCTGGCTAAGGGTGACTCAAAGGCCAGGATGCCCGCAGGCCACGCAGGAGCTATATAGAATTTGTCTGTCTGTCCGTCATTCCCCTCTCCTGTCTGTTGTGAAAACTGTCCTAAGAGGCTATCTGTAGGAGTGTTTCTCACAGTGGCACACGGGACAGAGGCAAGTGGCTGGCAGTGGATCACTAGGGTAAGGTATTGGCTGAACCAAGGACATGGCCCCTTTAGGACAATGACAAGGCCATGTAAAGGGGAGGCTATAAGCCCCTGACGCCCCTCCTCATCTGCAGGGACACAGTCCACCAGAGGCAGAAACAGAGAGGCCAGTTGGATCTGTGTGTCGGGGAGTCTCCTCTGCCCACCCAGCCTCCTGAGGGGGGTGGGGCTTACCTGCATTTCTTCCGCATCCAGTCCTTAACCTGTAGGTCTGGGAGGCTCATCCACTGGCCTTGGCTCAAGGTCACCATGGAACCTTCAATGGACTGCAGAGAAAGGTGTTCTCAGGCCCAGCCTGGATTGATAGCACCCCCTCCCAGGGTTGGGACAGATGGCAGGGCAGGAGACACAGGAAGAAAAGGAGGTATAAGGAGAACAGGGGTGGCTCCAAGGGGACACTCACATGCCAGGCGCCCCCAGGAAGGTTCCGCCCCAGGACAAGGTGGGGAACAGCGCGTTCCTTCTGCCGCTTCCAGGAGAGCACAGAGTCCATGCTGCCTCCAAAGTCTGTGTCGGGACGCAGGAGGGCATCAAAGAGCAGGGCCACAGGGCTCTGGCTTCGGCCTTCAAGGCCTTCCGAAAGATACTCCAGGTCCTGAAGAGGGGGCACAGGTCAATGGGACCCCCAGAGGATAGCAGAGCCCCACTTTGAGGCTAAGAGAAACTGGTTACACAGAGACCTCTATGCTGGGTATTTTGGGGGACTGTCTGTCACTGTGGTCCCTCTGGGAGCCCAAGGGCCCCAGTGAGTGTTCTTAGAGGGAGTCCCTCATTGAGACCCATGGATCTAATGGGTAACAGCTGACATGGTATCAGCGGTCTCAGAAAACCAGCCCAGCTGCTCCCGTCCTGTTTCATGGTTGGTTTTGTGGGCGCCTCTGCTCTGTGCTTGGTTTTCCAGGGAGCCCTGGCTTTTCCTTAGGAGGATACCCCTCCCACACTCGTGTGTCAGACTCACCTGGTCCAGGATGGAGACCCCCGGAGCCTCAGCCAGCTTTCTCTGCAGCAGAGGATGTGGGTGGATGGCACCTGGCTTCACGTAGGGGATGTGGCCAGAGAGCAGGTAGGACAGACAGATACCCGAGGGGCCATTGCCTGCAGAGACAGGGGGATCAGGAAGACTCAACCTGGCTGGCTACGTCTGAATCCTGTGAAACATTCACCAAGCTCTTTCTCTGTGTCAGATGCCGTGTGTAATAATGACCAAGAAATAAAGTCACGGACAGTGGTCAAAGGCTTTCTGTGTGAAAGTGTACTTCTGCGGTGATGCCAGTAAGGAAATGGGCAGAGAGAGGTTAAGCAAGTGGCCTATGTTCACACAGCCAACAAAGGGCTAAGCAGGGCTTCTCACTCAGAGAGACAGACCTTACAGCCATGCAAGCCTGAAACTTGGGAGGCTGAGGCAGGAGGATCTGAAGTAAAGGCCAGCCTGGGCACATCCAAAGTAAAAGGAGGATGGGGGTGTAGCTCAGAGGCGGGGTGTTAGCCTAAGGCAGGAGGCCTGTGACAATGAGGCTGAGACTCAGAGGTGACAGTCCATCTGTGGGATGGGTTGCTTCAAGCCCTGGGCGTGGCGGGTGATGGCTATCTCTGAGTCTGCGTGGACCGAAGCTCCTCCTAGGTGGATCAGAGCTTCCTCTGCCTGTCTTATCAGCTCTCCCCTGCTCCTACTGACATCCATCAGTTTTTCACTTTTAAAATGTCCGTTCATGTGGTTCCGCCTGGTTCTTGGATTCTCTTTTCCAGTTTTGCAGAACTGAGGACAGGAACCATGGGCCCCATCTTTGCACAGTTGGGGACACGGGGTAATGGTGTAATGATTTACGCACACAGCCACAGTAACCACATCAGCTTCATTTAAAGACAGCCATCTAGAGAGGGCAGCCTCAGCCTTCCTGGCCTCAGACCTGGGGGTCCCCAGAGCACCAGTGTACCCCCTACCCTGCCAGGGTGACACTTACCGATGATGATCACTGGGAGGGGCTCCGAGCTGCTGGCCCTGAGGGAGTCACGCCTCCAGGAGCTCATAGCTGGGGTTGGGGCTCAGCTTGAGGCTGACAGCGGACCTGGAGAGCAGAGCAAAGAGAAGCCCCTGGGGTCAGGCTGAGGGACTGCACGGCCAGTTCTCAGGGGCATCCCCTGGGGTCAGGCTGAGGGACCGCACGGCCAGTTCCCAGGGGCATTCTGGCGCTCAGCACGGAGTGCAGGGCCCCAGGGGGCAGCCACAATATGCCTCATCTTGCCTTCCTCTCCTCCCACATTCTCTGCAATCCCACATGCCTGTCCCCAGCCACACGGGGCACCTGCCCTCCTCCCTAGCTGCCTGGGGACCAGGAGCCACGGTCTCTACTGAGCCTTATGCCATCCATCTCCCCTCTTCACCTCAGGGAGGGGATTCCCTGCCCAGTGCGGGGCGGGGAGCAAGACAAGAAGACTTCTCTGGCAACTGCAGTGCCACTACCCAACTGGCTGCCTACTCAGTAGCCTCCTTGCTGGTGACACTGGTTCATTCCCAGACCTGAGCCTCTGTAGGCTGTGCCAGTAGGAGAATATTCTGGAACACCTGCTTGGGTGGATTTACTGCCGGGAAGGCCCTGCCTGACTTCCTGCTCAGGGTGGGACTGGACCTTGGACTTGGGGAGACTCTGACAACTGGATTTGGGAAAAATGCCAGCAAGCCCCGGGTTCTGGAGTTCACGCGCCCCCTGCTGGCCACAGTGCCTAACTGCTCAAAGCACGGGAGCCGAGTTCCCAGGCTGGCAGCAGGGGCGGGGCAGCCTCCCCCAGGAGCCACAGCTCTGTGTCCATAACCAAGGGGCCACAAACAATGTTGATGGGGGAGCTGGGATGACGAGCTCCTCCAGTGACCTGCCCCTCCCACGCTGACCCTGGGCGGAAGCTGCTGCTGGCAGGACTTTAACCTAAGGCTAACTGATGATTAAGACTGGATCATGGTGCGGGTCCCCGAGAGCTGCAGATTCACCTAGTGGCCGCGCATTGGTCTGAGGTCACATCCCCAGAACTCTTACAGAGGAGGCGGACATCTGGGGGTTCTATACGAACTCTGTAGTTTGGAAAAGTGGCCAGTCCATGACGCACCTTTTCACAAATCCTTCACGGGCCAATGAAACGCAGCTGGGGCTGAGTGGGACGTGTGAGCTGGGACACAAACACCAGCATCTCCGACCAGGCAGGTCCAACCAGTCAGACGGCACAACTGACCTCACAGCAGCCCGTCCCTGGTGCTGGCATTTCAGTGTTCCTCCGCTGGTGGCTGTGGGGGTGAGCCTCAGAGGAGGAACAGCTAGCCAGTGGGACATGCCCCTGCACCTCACTGTGATCTCATGGGTGGGCTGGCCAAGAACCATCTTTCTGGTCTCAGTTGTGCTCAGGCTTGGGACAGCTTGCCTGACTTGCAAAGATGGGCCCTATGTCCCCAGTACCCACTGTGTCCTCCCCCTCCTCCCCCTCCTCCCTGGAGACTGCAGGTGGCTTCCTGCTGATATTGGAGACCACAGGGCCTTCCCCACACAGGGCCTAAGAGGATGATGGGGTCACATGACCAATGGCCATAATTGTAGCAGCCGACACCAGGCACTGCCATACAGCTGTTGCCACTCGAGGGCCAAACCCTCTACACACACCAGGTTATGCTTATAACATTTATCTGGGTGTTAAAAATACTCTTTTGATCACTCCCGATTTACAGATAGAGAGACTGAGGCTGGAGAGCTTTGCTGCAAGGAGCCCGGTCCACCTCCAGTCAGCTGGACTGGACCGAGAGGGGCCACCCCATTCCAGAGCCTTCTCTGTGCTCCTGCAGGTGTGGGGGCTGCAGGTTCCTGCAGCGTGCGGCTGCCCCCTTTCCCTGCAGCAGAGTCCGGCCCCAGTGGCCTGCTGCAGGGTCAGTTTCTCACTGACTCAAAGGTGCAGCTGTGCTCAGAGCCTTGGAGATTCAGGCTGCAGTTCCTGGAGGGCAGATCCCTCCCCAGTGCACATCAAAGGGCCTGGGGTTCCTCCCTCCCCGTCTTCACTGTCTCCAGGAACAGGAGCAACAGAGTGTGACATCCTGGCAGGGCGTTTCCTGTACACTGTCTCCTTTCATCCTCATGACAACCCACTTCTCAGATGAGGAGACTGAGGCTCCAGGGGAAAAGGCAAGCCCCCTAAGTTTCAGAGCAGGCAGATAACAGAACTGAACATTTGATCTCTGTGGGCAGAACCCTACCAGACATTCCAACACCCCTGAAAAAAGCGTGCCAACTATCCCCAGAGACCTGAGGTGTCCACTCTTTCCTTCTCTGTAACACCCCAGCATACTGCTCCTCAGTAATGCCGGAAGGAGGCCCTGTCCACACAGGCCGGATCCAAGGGGATGCCCAAGTTGCTTCACAGGAAGTAGGAGGAGCTAACACATTTGAGGACTTTGCACTCTAGGACCAGCCCCTTTCCCAGCGCAGATGGCAGATCCTTCACCTGGAGCAGCTGGATGCCATACACATGAAGTCACCACCACCAGGCCTGGACCCCAGAGGTCACATCCTCCAAGCTGCTCACCCTCACCACCACCCACAAACACTAGCTACAAAGTTATAAAGCAAACGAGTTCTCTGTACCCCTGTGAGCTCCATCCACCGGCTTTAGTTTGAAGAGCTGGAATAAGCTGCCTGGTTTGTTTGAGTCAGGGTATCATGTAGTCCAGGCTGGCTTTAAACAACAATAAGCCTCGGATGGCCTTGAACTCTTGATCATCCTGCCTGCACCTTCCAAGTGCTCAGATTACAGAAGTGAACCCCGCCCCACCCCCCAAGTTTAGACTAACCCCTTTTTAACGTGATGGTGTCTTTCTGAGTCCCTCTGGTCCGGCAATGCTGACCGAAAAGCTAACACTAGAAATTGCTGGTTTGAAGAACCAGGGAGATGGCTCAGAAGGACCTGAGTTCGGATTCCCCCTGCTCCTGTAAAGAGCAGATGTTTATAATCCCAGATCTGCGGGGAGGTGACCTGGAGATCACTGGCCGGTCAGCCAAATCGATAGCCTCCAGGTTCAGTCCAGAAGAGCCAGGGAAATGCTCAACAGGTAACTTGTTACATATGGGTGGTAACCTGATTTGATCCCTAGAACCCACATAAAGACAGAAGGAGAAAACTGACTCCTGACCCCTGAGGGTGGTTTTCTGACCTCCACACAAGCTTTCTCTCTCTAGTTAAAATAAAATAAAATAAAAAATAAGGTAGTCTTCCATCCAAGTACTAACCAGGGCCCGATTGGTCTACAGAGCAAGTTACAGGACAGCCAGGGCTACACAGAGAAACCCTGTCTTGAAAGAATAAATAAATAAAATAAATACACAATAAAATAATAAAAGGGAAAAGTGTGGACAGTGATTGAGGAAGTCTCCAGGCATCGGCCGCTGACCTCCGCAGGTATGAGCACATGCACACAAAAATGAAAAGTAGAGTTTCTCAGAAGTGTCGCTAACTGCCCCGGGGTCACACCGCAGATATTTCTGAGGTTATGAAATCATCACGCTGGGGAGGGCTGGGGCCATGTACCATTTGCTTCTGAGACACCCAAGAGCTGGGGTTTCTTATCCCCACTACACAGAGAAAGAAACTAAGGCAGGGTAGAGGAAGCATCTTGCCCAGGTCTCAGACCGCCTAGTCTGGTCCCCTTCCCCTCCATTTCCAAACAAAGCAACAAGTAACAGTGACAGCTGCTAGGGACACAAAGCCCTGGGGCATGAGGAAGTGCGCAGTCAGCCAAGTATTACCTGGCCTTTGTCACAAAGAACACTTATTCCAAGTGCCCGCCCCACCTGAGCCCAAGGATTCCTAATGCCCCACCTCCATGGCCCACCACGCTCTCCAAGCACCTTCCCTAAGCCAAGTGCCCAGGAACCCTTGTCTGTGCCCATTTGTGCTGGGTACACAGGACACAGCACCTCACTGGGCTGTAGACACGGTGGCCTTGGATGCCTCCCAGGAGGAAGGCTACCCACACTTCTTCCTGTCAGAACAACTATTCCATGGGCTGGATGAGGCTATTGGGCTAGGGGCTACTGGGAGAGGGGCCCAGGCTCCTGGCCATGGCTGGGCGGTGCAGGGAGGACACCCAGAGTCCTGCTCAGGACCGGACTCCTTACTGCCCCATTCCCCTGCCTGGCTATCATTTCCCACCCACAGTCTTGTCCAGGCCACTCACCTGATGGGCAGTAGCTGGAGGGAGCTGGCGAGCCTGGGTGCGCAGGACACTCAGAGGAACTTGGTCACGGTGAGGGACTTGGTCACAGTGCCCGGCTGCAGGAACGGGATGCCCGTTAGCCCTGGGGATCCCAGAGGCTGTGAGAGGCCCAAGGCTAGCAGGGGTATTTCACTGCAGGGCTGGGAGGAGGCGGAGGCAGGGGCGGGGCCAGGAAAATCACTTTCATAAGCGTGAGTCAGCAGGGGCCCCTGGGTGAATGAACTTGCCCCTGGCCAGCCTTAAAGGGCCCTTGCTGGTCAGCTCCCGTTCCTGGGCTCAGTCTGAGGGAGGAAGTAGTGACCCTTGAAAGAGATTACCTGGTCTCTTCCCTACAGGAGGGACAACTTGGCCATGTGCAATTGAAATGACTGTCCCGCCGGCCCTCAAGTACAGAAGGAGGCTCTTTTACCTGGTTTCCACCCCAGCTTTCTGTGCACGCACCACAGAAAAAAGCCCTCAGGCACCAGCCTGACGCCTGACAGTCCCCAAGCTGAACTTCCTGGTTGGAGGCTCTGGACAAACCTCAGTTTCCTCATCTGAAAAGTGGGGTTGAGTGGGATTCCTTGCTGGGCTGGGGTGCGTGCGGGTCAGGGGGTTGGTGCGGCATCTCCCTGGTCCTCACAGACCTTCTTCCTGGAGGGGTCACACCATCTGCCGAACTGTTTCTGAGCTCCCTGAGCGGAAGCTCGGCCCTGGGGCGGCATGGCTGACTGGGATAGCACTCCACAGAGGTGTTCAGTATTTGCTTAACAGAAGGAAGCTGGGCAGGGTCACCACACAGACCTGTTCTCATCATTATCAGTTGTCACCCTCATGGTCCTCTCTGCCACCGGGACCAGGTCCGGGGGCGGGTGTCAGGCTCTTCTTCTAAGAACCAAACACTCACTAATCAAGAAAACGACACTTTGATGAAATTTTCTAAAAAAGAATAAAGAAAAACTTTAAGAGAAAGGATGAATACAAACGATAGATAAAGAAACCTTCAGTTGTAAAGCGAGATAGGCCCACCTTGTGGAACAGCCTCTAGCTGGGAGAGTCTTGGCTACTAGCACACATTTTTATTTGAAAATCTGATACTTTGTTTTTTCCTGGCTTAAAAAAATTATGGTTCGAAATGCTGCATAGAGTCCTGGGGAAAGAGTTCAGTAGAGCCTGTGCCTAGAATTGCACAAGGCCCTAGGTTCAAGTCCCAGTACCATTAAAAAAAAAAAATTCCTCTACAAAACCCCGCATGCACTCACTCATATGCATATGTTCAAACCTGGGGTCATAGCGGGGAGATGGCTCCGCAGCAGAACACTTTCCTAGCATGCTCAAAGCCCTGGATTCAATCCCCAGTACTCACACACACACACACACACACACACACACACACACACACACACACCTCTGAGCCCTAGTTTACACTAGCAGTCTCATTGGGAGAGTCTGTTCCCCAGGGAGAATGTGGTGCCCAACCACAACCTGGCAGAGGGAACTCTTGCAGGGGTGGGTGAAGAGGGAAGCCATCCTGGGTGAACAGATAGGAGGGAGCCGTGGGGTGAGCATGGCTGGTTGCTGACCTGAGTTTAGGGAAAGGCCAGGTACCTACAGCCCACAGCCCAGGGGCCACTTCTTGGAGGCTCCTTCCGCTGGCTGCTTGGCCTCCTCCCTGGGGTTCCTGGGCTGTAGTTTTTGCTTAGGGCCCGGTGATCAGGATCCTGGTTTAACACTCTGGGGTCTTCCTTAAAATTCTTGGTCATTTCCTAACACGGACATGCATTCTGCATTTTCTATTTGCACTAGGCCTCACAACCTTCCCCAGCCTGAGTGGGAGCTGCCTAGGGTTGAGCTCTTCTGTTGAAACACTCTCCTCAGAGGCTCAGCTGCAGGGGCCCATTGGACCAGGTAGTGCAAGCTTCAGAGAGTCCCTGTTACAGGCCTCAGCTCAGTGCAGGTGTGCTTTGCGACCTGGGCCTAAGGAACCCCCTCCCTGCACCTCTATTGTCTCAAAGTGTACTTCCCACACACCGGGACCTGGAGTAGTCGCAGGGCGCATGTGTGCTGCTGGGTCTGGCTACATCACCCTCTCTACTTTCACATCCCACGGTACCTGGCTGCAGCTTGCCCGTGCTTTTGGAGATGTAAACTGAGGCAAAGAGAGCATGTACCCGGGGTCAGGGACTCCTATTTTGGAGCCTCAGCTGCCAAGGGGGAGGCTGGAGGGAGCCAGGGGCCAGCCAGGGCCTGGAAAGCCAGGAAAGAGAAACTGGCCTCTCTCTGGGCCTGGCCTGCCCTGCCCGTGGTGGCCCTGGCCCCTTACTGGAGTCGGCTGACAGGTATTTTGTGGACTTTCTCCTCCTTCCTTGTTTACCTGTCCAGCCGTTATCAGCAGCAGAGCTATCAAGATGAAGATAGATATGGATGCCACAGAAAGCAGGCCAAGGGGCACTGTCCGAGGGTTCAGAGGGGACCTGTGTAGCCAGCAGGCTGACAGAAGTGAGCTGCTCCTCAGAGCTCCTGGGGGTATCTGGGTCCTTAATGATCCTCCCTACTTGGGAAGGCAAGCAGGCTTGCTAGCAAATACACACAGGCTTCCGAAAAACTCCAACTTCAGACTCATAAGAAATGAGCCTCTAGGACAGGTGTGTCCCGGGAGCCCGTTCACACTAAAAGCTTGTAGGGATGGAGGCCGAGAGTCAGCTTGTTCAGGGAACTTGTCTTCCGTTCTGAGATTCTGTCTATAAAATGTGCATAAGGCAATCACAGCCTAGAGAGGGAACATAAACGCTGGGTGCAAAAGGCTAGAGGAGACAGCTCACTCCCCACACACACACGAGGACCTAAGTTCAGTTCCACGGCATCCACGTAAAAACTCCACTCGGCCACGCATACCTGCAATCCCAGCACCGTGGTTGCAGAGACAGGCGGATCTTGGGGGCGCTTGTTAGTCAGCCAGGCTTGCTGACATGCTGGGCTCCAGGCTCGGGGAGAGATTCTGTCTCAAAAAACAAGGTGGAGAGCAATGGAGAAAGACAATTGCTGTTGACTTCTGGCCTCTGCCCCTGTACACACAAGTGCACGCACATGCGTACCCCACCCACCAACAGGGTAAAGTGTCCTTAGTAATTGTTATACCGATTCCATGTTTGTTTGTTTGTTTTTTCAAGGCTGTGGCTCAAATCCATGGCTTCGTAGATGCTAAGCATGCATCTTGTCGAGTACATCCCAGTCCTGTGGTTTACATATGTCAGTGCAAAGGGAATGTTAGGGCTGTATTTTGGTGCTACAGCACTTGCCCAGCACACTGGGGGCCTGGTTTCCTCGGAGCCCCAGAAAAAAACTCACACATAAAAACAGTAAGGGAAACACTTGCACACAGGTGAAGTCTCTAAGTAGAAAAAGCCTCACCACCATCCCCTGCCCCCAGCCCCCAGCCCCCAGTCTATCTCCCCTGCTCTGGGATCCTGCTGCATGTACCTCAGACATCAGGTACATGCCTCAGGTGTCAGACCTGGTTCGGTAGGAGCCTGACACCTGCTCAGTCCCAGGATCCATTAACCAGGAGTGTGAGCCACTTGGAACGTGACAAGGGGCTGGGCACAGTAACCTCTGAGACTCAAGTTTCCCCGATGAGCACCGCTGCAGCCACCACGGGGCTTCCTAAGTTGCAAAGGGCGATGGATGTGAGCTGAGGGACGGGCCTGGTGTGGGTGACGGGCTTAGGCTTGCTCTCACCACTCCTGCGGACTGCTACCACCTCTCTCCCCGGCTATCCCAGAACCACCCAGCAGACCCTCCTCTCTTCATCCAGCGTCATCCCTTCTTGTTCGCAGGAACCAGGCACTGTGAACAGACAGCTCTTATACGAGGCTGCTACTCAGAGAAGTTCATCCCAAGCCCAAGGTCACACAGCATGAATGGTGTTTCCCAGAAGAGGCTGGCAGCGAATAAAGCCATGATTCTCAACTTATGGGTCGTGACCCTGTGGCCCACATATCAGATTATTTACACTATGATTCATAACAATAGCAACGTTACAATTAGGAAGTAGCAATGAAGTAACTTGATGGGCTGGGGGGTCACCGCAACATGGGGAACTGTATTTAAGGGTCGCAGCAGGAGGAGGGTTGAGAAGCACTGAACTAAAGGAAGAGAGTAAGAGGCTCAGACAGGCAAGCCCAGGCGGGGGGGGGGGGGGGGGGGGGAGAGGGGAGCAGAGCTGTGCTCACTCCCTAGCAGCCACACTCCTGGTGCGCTCAGGGTGCTCCCATCTGCGCACAGCCCAGCCGTGGGAGCAGGTGCATTATTCTACTTTATCCCCAGTGAAGAAACTGAGGCCCGGAGTAAATGGAAGCCTCAGCTGGGACAGAGCTGGGTCTGCGACACCACCTAGGCTAGGGCTCTGGCACAAAGAACCCGGGCCCTTCCGGACACACAACCAATATTTGTTCAGGGCTCACAATGCCCGTGGCCTTGACCCTCAAATTCATCAGTCCCTTCAGCAGCCCAGAGGTGACCAGATAGTTTAGCAATGACTAGTTAAAGATAAAGAAGCCCACGGGAGCTTCCCAAGCAGGAGGCGGGGTGAAGGCCTTTCTCTTTGGCCTGGCCTGCCAGCAAAGCTGTGTGACACCTGGGATCCAGTGTGGGTGGCCAGTGCTTGCCTGTGCCAGCCTACTTAGGGGTCAACACTGTGGGCCCCTAGGGAGAATGACAAAGATGGGGGCCCAGGACCCCCACAGGGGAGGAGAGAAGCCGAGCCCCCCCCCGGGGGGGCGACGGGGGGGGGTGGCTATGCGCACAGGGAGGAAGCTGGGAGGCTTCAGAGTCTTTCAGCAGCAGCAGCAGCAGCTTCCTCTACTTGCCTGGTTCCTTCCTCTTTCCCTTAAACAGTGAGGGGGCCATCTGGAAGAGAGTGAGGACATTTGCTCTGGGGTCTGGAAGACAGCGTGCGTACAAGGGTCCAGCCCCGGGGTGCAAAAGCCTTCCATTGTGGCCTCGGGATTCTGGGTTCCATCCGTTCAAACCATGTGACCTCAGGCAAGAGGCTTCACCCTTCTTGTCTATCCTGCCTGTGAGAGAGGCAGGATGGGAGACCACTCCAATCGAGCTCCTCCCTGCAGCCACATGGAGAGATTCAGAGGCATGCAAAGACTCCCCGGGCACCAGAGCTTAACAGGGGCAGCGCTACCAGACCCCAGAGCTCATTCCCTGATGCTCCAGGGTCCTCCTGCCTCAGGCCTGGGTTTCAGAAAGAACCACAGTCTAGCACTCACCAGGGGGGTGGTCACACATATACCAGCCCCCTCCTCCTGCAGTCCACCTCCTTGCCAACCACAGGAAGTCATGGGGTCTAAAAGAAAGGCATTTTTCTGTGAGCTAGGCCAGCCGGGCAGGAGGGTCATGGGTCACTCAAGGGCCTTGGGGGGAAGTCCCAAGAACTGCTTGGTTTTCCTGACGATGAATTCTAAACTCAGCAGAGAGCTTGCGTCCACCCTGAGAGCTCATCCTTCTGGACAGTCCTAATCAGAAAGGGCCATGATCCACGGGGAGCCATGATCACAGCACTGAGAGGAAACACTGCTTCCCCAGGTGCCTGCTGGGAACAGGCCAGTCAGTCACTACTGGCTGTGCCCAGAGGCCGGGATCTTGCAGCTGGTAAAAAGGCAAGGAAAGAGGCAGAGGCAGCAGGCTGTGTTTGCCACAGGAATGAGAGGAGATCACGACATGGCACTGATCCCGGGTCCCACAGACCAAAGAGGGAAGGAGAGCCGCTGGCCGGATTGCTGGTATCAAGGGCTTCGGGATCGGCTGATTTGGCCTTGGCTCGTTCTGTCGTATGAGGATGGAACCCAGGGGCTCACCAGGCTAGACAAGCGCCCCACCACTGAGCCACATCCCCAGCCCTCTTTTCAAACTATTTTTTTTTTGAGATAGGGTTCACTAAGTTGCCCGAGCTAGCCTTGAACTTGGAATCCTTCTGCCTCAACCTCTCTAGTAGCTGAGACCACAGGACTGTACCACCAGGCCCAAATAGATTTTTAAAACAAAAGGCAAAAAGCAATTTGTCCAGACAAGCATTTTCTGCCCTTCAGTTAGATTCATTCATGCAGTGGGTCTCACCTGCCCAGCAAACACTCATATGATCATTGAAGAAATGAGCGAGCCTGGATCCTCTGGTCCTCACTCTCTCTCTCTTTTTTCCCAATGTATCCCAGGCTGACTTTGACTTGCTGTGGAGCCAAGGAGAACCTTGAACTTCCGATCCTCCTGTCCCCACCTCCCGAGTACTGGGATCACAGGCTTGTACCACCATGCCCGTTTTGCAATGCTGGCGAGGGAAACCAGGCTGCATGCATGCTAGGCAGGCATGCTACCAACTGAGCCACATCCCTAGAAGTCTTGTGGCTTTCTGGCTTTTCTGGTTGACTGCTAGAACATTCTGAAGTATGCCTGACCCTATTGGTGTCACATCACATGCACCTGATTGACACGTCTCCCATGATTTAACTCTTTGGCAACCATTTTGAATTGGCCAGAGGTGAGGACAGCCCTGCAGCACACCATGAGACCCTTCCTCCAGGAAAGACAGCTTTGTTCTAGCCACAGAAGACTGGAAAGAGCTCTCTGTGGAGCCGGAGCCTCTGGGCTACATCTTGGCTCTGGTCTTGGTGCACACTTGGACAGCCTACTTCTCTGAGCCTTTGTGTCCTGGCTGGCACACTGCAGGTCCTCAGCAGAGGGTAGAGACCCCTCCCCTGCACTCATCCCCTTCTGACTCACTGAACGGCCTGCCATTCCCAACATTTACCCCTGTCAGCCCCAGGATCGCCAGGCTTGCCTTCTCCCAGCAGGCTAGCAGGCCCAGGGAAGCCCAGCCACCGTCCCACGCCTTCTTGACAGTACTGATGCTCGATAGCACTCAGAGCCACAACTATATGGGGTGAGACCTCCACCACAGGCCTCACTCAGTCTGTGACAAACTGCAGAAGAGTGACAGCTACCTGACTGAGCCACTCTGGGGACATGGGCTCGGCCCTAGGATGACAGCACCTTGTCCTGGCCATGGGAGGGAATTCTGTTTCGAAGAGGCATCTGCCTCCAGGTCTGGAGTTTCAGCACAGGCCTCCCATCTCCCTGGCCCCTGTCCTTGAGGGTCTTGCTATGTGTGACTCATCAGAGGGGACAGTGGCTGCTGTGTGGTGAGGTCCCAGGTACCCTGCATGCTGGTGGCTGCTTTGCAAATGAGGGGTTTGCAGACCTGAGGCTCCTGGCTGTCTGACCAGCATCGTCCCACTTCCATTCCCAGCTAACGAGCTGTGACCTGCTCAAGTTCATTGCCCGCAGAGTTCCGAGAAGCTAGGCCATCGAGCTGTTTGCTCTCTGGCCCACACAGCTGCTGCCCATTGGTCTCCTTCTTGTTTTGGTCTTATGTGTGGTGGTTAAACTGTCTGTTTTTGTTGCCTTTATCAGGCTCTGTAAACTGGATGGACCTTCCTTCTAGGACAGGTAAGGCCAGTGACCTGCAGAAGGTCACAGAGAGGGCTGGAATTAGCTCCAAGGCCTTTCTCATCTCTACAGGAGAGCTTCAGTGCCAAGCATTGGAACAGCCCAGGAGGGTGGCTCTGGGCTTCAGGCTTCTGTGGCAGGATGTGGGAAGCAAGAGAAGCTATCTTAGCCAGGCTGTGGTGGCACACTTTTAACCTCAGCACTCAGAAGAGGCAGGCAGATCCCTGTGAGTTCAAGGCCAGCCCGGTCTACATAGTGAATTCTAGGACAGCCAGGGCTACACAAAGAAACCCATCTTGAAAAACCAAAAACAAAAAGAGGCCTATCCCTCCATCCCCTTCCCCACTTAGACCCTGCTGACTCCCAGGCATCCCTGTTCTCCTGGACTACCTCCAGCTCAGTAGTGCCGGCTGACGGTCCACAGGATGTGACCTAGAGACCCTGCTCCAGCACTCAAGGCTCTCTTGAGTGAGGTGGGCACTCTATCCTTCTGCTGTCCTCTGAGTCCCTGCCTCGTGTGCTCTGCCTGGGCCCACCTCTGGATCCATCTCTGCTTCTCCTGTTGGGAAGCGCAGGGGCAGCCCCAGGTGTGGCCTTTTCTAGCTGCCTGTGCCTTGGGCTCATGCCAAGTCATCTACCAGCACATTCCACATTGACCCAGCAGGCTCCCATTTGTCAAAGGAGACCACGCAAGCCAACAAGTGTGCTTGCATAAATGTTGTGTGCCGAGGCAATAGAAACAAAAGGCAACTTTGGAGAGAGTTGGGAGGTAGAGTGGAGGGTTGGTTGGAAGCCCTGGGGAAGGTTCTGGAGCAGGGGAGAGGTGGGGTGTGGAGCTGGGCAGAGGAGGGAAGGCAGGGCAGGCCCTCTATGACAAGCCTCAGCTGGGGCTAGGCAGATCACGGGAGGAAGCCTGAGGCTGGCAGGGATTCCCAGGTTGGAAGACAACCTTGACATTTCTGGGCTGCCTGGATATGGGGTCTAGCCTTGGGAGGTGGGGATGGTGCCGGAGTGGAAGGGCATTTCTGGCTGGCCAGGGAGAAAGTGATGGGGTTTTCACTGGTGTACTTGGGCATAGACTGCGAAGTCCAGCATGAGCAGCATAGTGACCTACAACACGTTGAACTACCAGCGTCCCAAAGAAAAGCCCAGATGAGTGGCCACCATGTGCTCCTGTGGTATAGACTCCCCTAGCTGCGACTGACCTGTCGGCTGTGGCTGACCACAAGCTGCAGAGGAGTGGAGAAATCTGTGAGGCGGGCATGACTCTCATGGGTGGTGGGGTCAGGAGGACACCCTTGAGGCAGGGCAGAGCAGGAGAGGACGAGAGGGCGAGAGAGCTGAGGTTGGGTCGTGATCACGGGGACTTTGAAGCCTGTCTACCTGTCCAGCTGTCCAGTAGTCCAGGGCATGGGGAGCATGGGGCTTATAGGAGTGTGAGTGCCAGTGTTAATGGCAAAGATATGGGCACAAGGCCCTCACAGGCTCACCAGAGGGGAGAGAAGGGGGGTGGGTGGAGCTGAGAGATGTCATGTTCTTGCCATCCTGGAGAAGTCTGTTGCTGGCTGGAACCTCAGTGTGCTTCCTAGGGTTTCAGACTCCCCCTGGCTGTGATCCCCCCATTGCCTGGTCCTCATACCACATTGGCAAGGGTCTCTTAAGTGGCCTAGAAGTACCCCACGGGCTCAGACCAGGGTGACTCGTGACCCAGGGAAGGAGGGACTGGGATGAAGCAGAGAAAATTAGCCTGGATAACAGGAACACCACCAAGACTGGTTGCCAAATGGGATGAAACCCGAGATGGGTGGATTTGGCCCATCGGGGGCTGGCTACCCATCCCCCACCCAGGCTCTGCAGCTCCTTCTCCAAACTCAAAGCAGAGCCTCTCTGAGGGGGTTTTTGGTCTGGAAGGATGGCTCACATCATCCTGGGCAGAAGCCATGTATCCACAAAGGTTTCTAAGCAGTTGCAGTCATCTCCAGCATCATGGCCACCACACCTTTATTGTCGAGGTCACTGTCACTGCACAGTGGGAACTCTGGGAACCGTTCTGGGCTGTATTTGCAAGGTTCCCTTGGCGATCAGGGACACGCCCATCTTTAAGCAGGGACACTGGGATGAGGATGAGGTAGAGACTGCAGGAGCATGGGGCACTTGGATGAGTAACGGAAACCCTCTGCCCTACTGACACAGCCCTGCTGGGCAGGACCGGGCAGGACCAGGATCTTGGCCTGCTTTTCCTCAGCCCCTGTGCTGGCAGGTCTGTCCTGTCCTACAGCCTTGGCTGCTGTGGCTTTCTCCATATGCATGCCAGAGGCCCAGTCGGGCCTGGGCAAGCTTGGAGGCTGTGCAGTTGGTGCATGGGTGGAGTGCGGGGGGGGGGGGGGGGGGGGGGGGGGAGGCTCGCCCTCGGGGTTGGAGAGGAACTGTGGTCCAGACATCCTCTTCTGCAGTCCATTCCCCGCTTCTGGAGATGATCCCCGGGCATGGAGGTCAGACACCACTTGCTGGCCTGGCTCTGCTCCTATCAGTGTGTGTTCCAGGACAGACCTGTTTGCTGTGGTCAAGGATTCTGGGTCAACCCCAGACCTCCATGACCTCCTTCCTATGCATGACACCATCCTCCACCTTGTCAAGAGAACAGTCCCTATCTCCCCAACCAAGGACAGGCTAAGATCCCTCACCCTAGGCCCTCACCTTGGGGTTTCTGAGCTTGTTGAGACCCATACTTTGCCTCCCAATGGCAGAGTACACAATCCTGGGCATAGGGACATCTAGACTCACATCGAGACAACACCCCCCTTCCTGGGGAGAGAAGCTGAGGTCTAAGCAGGGACAGGGCTACTCGGGATCAAATTCAGCCCTATGTGCTCCACTTGAGTGACAGCCATACGCTCTTCACAGTGGCCTGAAGTTCCCACCCCCACTGACCAGTTCAACACCTGTGCCGTGCTGGGGACCTGATGGTAGAAAGAGACTCAAGACCTCTTCTCAGGGTGGTAACTGTCCAAGTAAGCATGGGACGATACCCAGGTTGGCCATGTTAGGAACAGCCTTTCTGAGGGAGAGCAACTGGGCTAGGACCAGAAAGACAGGAGAGGAGGAGAGAAAAGCCTGCCAAGTCAACAGCACACAGGTGCAAAGGCCCTGAGGTTGGCAGTCTGAGAAATTGATGGGGTAAATGCCAGAGGGAGGGAATCAAGTGAGGCTTGGGGGTCGCTGTGACAACAAGGGAGCCAGTGGCCACTCCAGGCGCTTGGTATTTCTTCCGAGGGCAAAAGGGAGACCCCAGGGAGGCGACATACCTCCACGTTCATTCTGAAGACTGGAGAGGAGGAGGGTAAAACTGGGTCGTGAAGCCGGGCGGTGGTGGCGCACGCCTTTAATCCTAGCACTCGGGAGGCAGAGCCAGGCGGATCTCTGTGAGTTCGAGGCCAGCCTGGGCTACCAAGTGAGCTCCAGGAAAGGCGCAAAACTACGCAGAGAAACCCTGTCTCGATAAAACCAAAAAAAAAAAAAAAAAAAAAAAAAAGAAAAGAAAAAAAAAACTGGGTCGTGAACTGCGGCCATTATCCCAAGAGAGCCTCTAGGTCCCAGCTACTTCCTGTCCTCCGGAGGAAGTGGGTGCTTTCCTAGGGAGGTCTGGCTTCCAGGGAGTCCCATGTGCACATGCCTGTACTTGGGTGACATGATGGTCAGTGCATGGGTGCACGCTGCCTGCATGTGGGGGTGTGCACATCCGTGTGTGTGCAGAGGTGTGCGGGTCGGAAGTGGTGTCTCAGGTCTAGCGGTAGGATGTGTCGTGGGATCCAAGGTCACAGAGTTGTGGCCCAGAGTCGGAGACTCTCTCCTCTTCTCAGAGTGGTCTAGCTCCTCCTTTCTTCCGGGGTGAAAAGTATGGCGCCAGCTGGGGAGACACGGGGCTGCTGCACTCCCCACACAGCCATTTCTGTAGACAGCTGTGGGCCAAGGCACAGCTGGCGCCCTGTGTCCCTTTGCCCCTCTCAAGTGCATGCCTCCTTTGGGGCCTTGTGGGAAGAAGGGGGTCAAGAGGGCAAGGCGTGAGCTTCATGGGGCAAAGCATGCGCATCTGTGTGACCCCGCGGCATCTGGGGCGGGCCCCCTCGGGGGACTTCCATCGGGTCCTTGCTTTGGTTTCTAACCTGTGTCTGCTGTTTATCTGTTTGTCAGCCTCTTCTCAGCGCTGGAGCAAAGGGGGCCCCAGGGACCAGGATTCTCAAGTCCCACACGGTGCGGTGCTTTGAGGGGCAGATTCTTTGGGTCTGGCCAGCACTGCCTGAGGTCTGGACTCTTCCTTAGACTGTGCCTGGCTGTTTCTGTCCCGACCTCTGATTTCTGTTTCCTCCCTCATCATGGCTTTGCCTTGAGTTCCTGGTTTCTGCAGACAGACAGGACTCACGGCCCCAATTTCCTGTTCTTAGCAAGGCGCCTGTGACATTCCAGGCCTCAGAACATCCTTGAAACATGGAGTCAGCCATGGTACTGGTCAAAGCCACTCATAGAAGATCACCTGTGGCCACGCGCCATGGTAGTTAGTCGGCACTCACTGTGGTCCACAGGATCACCGCACTCCACGGGGTCGCACCCTTGGCCATCCCTCTGTGCTGGGTGGTGTAATATCACAGCCTCTGTCAGGAGATTGCGCTGGAACAGGTAGGTTACTCCTGGCTGTGGGTCCCCTTCGCATCAGCAGTACATGAGAGATGCAAACCAGCCCCACACTCACTGAATCCCAAGCCCTAAGCCGAAGGCCACGGTGGCTTTCCACAGCTCCCAGGAGCCTGATGGCCGGGCTTCCCACAGCCCCTGGCCACCCAATACCCATTCAGGAAGGAAGGATCTAAAATGGGAAGTCTGTTTCTTCAAGTAGAGCATCATTGTTTTTAAAGGCAGGCAGCAGCACATGGGTTGACAGTGTCTGTCACACGAACAGAGCAACGCAACCTCCATGAAGATCCCTGCCAGTCCCCAGGTCCACACCGATGTGCTCCTGCCTGGAAGGGGCAGGGGAGCCGGGGCATCGCATCTTCCCTCCCAAGGGGAGAAGCTGCTTGCCAATCGTATCCCACCAGCTTTCCCGACACTGACTCCTTCACGGCTCTCTCTGAGTCCTAGGAGACTGGACCCTGGGGAACCCCACACCCAAGCACTACACAAGCTTGCTTCCTGGTTGCACTTGATCAAGGCAGCCATAGCAAGAGGTTGAAGAACAGGGTGGGAGCAGCCAGGGCGGGAGAGGGGTGCTGGCCAGTGCTTAAGAGTCAGCTTTTCAGGGCCAGCAAGTTGGCCCAGGAGGCGAAGGTGCCTGTGTCCAAGCCTGGTGACCTGAGTTTCATCCCTGGGACCCACATGGTGGGAGGAGAGGACAGACTCCCCCACCTGACCTACACACACATGCCACTCCCCAACAATAAAATAAAAATCAATACAAAGTTAGAAAAGCAAGGACCAGCTTGGGGGTGATTAGAAAACTGTACTGTGGGCTGCTTCCTGGGGTGCAACGGCCCCTCCATCGCCGATGTCACATGACCAGAGTGACATCTGGGCCTTCTGAAGGGCATGAGTGGCTGGACACTGCTTCTTCAAAGACACGCAGCCCCGAGACCTGGAGACCACAGGCAGGGGCCAGGGGGTGGGGCCAGCCTGTCTGTCTCACGTTTATGAATGTGCTGATTTCTAGTTTGTACCATTTAACCTTTAATAGCAGGTGTACTTAACAACGGAGTCACAAAAATTCCTGGAAACTTAACAACAGGCCCTGGGCGCTGGGCATGAACAGGCTGGCACTCTGTTGGGCCAGGGCCGTGCTTCCTCACTTGGGCCCCTGTCAGGGCTCCCACTGGGGCCAGGCTCAGTGCTGTGGTTCTGTCGGACTGTCCTCAGGGTTCGTGGCTCTTGTTGGACAACCCAGGGCAGCTCAAGCTTCCTGCGGCTGCTGTCTTTTGGTACGTCAGTGCCTCTGCCCCTGTTGGGTTTCTTTGAGGGAGCTGGCTGGGGAGCAGATGGATGGATGGACAGACGGACAGACGGACGGACGGACGGACGCCCACCCAGCCTGTCAAACTGCAGCCACTTCCTCCACAGGTCAGCCTTCCTTGTGAGACTTCAGAATTTTCAAAATGAATGTCTCTGAGACCAAACAACAGGAAACCGCAGAGCAGGGTGAACTTGAGGACAGGAAGCTGCTGATCAAGGTGACATCAGCCCCCAGCATGGCTGGTAGGTAGGACAGTCAGAGGCCCTCTGGGAGGTCACCAGTTAGCCATGGGGCTCTGAGACAGCCAGTCATAGCCTGTGTGCCTGGTTAGGCGTTTGACACATGGACAGACTTTTGGTGACGGCTGTGAGAAGCTATGCACTGTGTGGAGGCCCAATGTGGGCCTCAAGCCAGCGTCAATCATGGAGCCTCATTAAAGAAGCTCTGGCATGTCCTCCTGCTGGAGAATCCCTAAGGCAGGTGGGAAGGGTGCCCAAGGCTGCACGTGAACAGACTGGTGGGTAGAGTATGCCCACTGTGTGAAGGCAGAAGATGGGGTGCAGGAGGAGGGGCCAGAGGGGATCAAGGGGTCAGTGGCAGCAGATGGGATGGGTGGCCAAGGCTGGTTCCTTTGCCAGATCTTTTTTTCTCTAGGTCTTATGACATGGCCCAGGCTGTCCCAACACTCGCTCTGTCTGCAGCCTGAGCTAACCTAGACCTTGTGGAGGAGAATGGACTTGACTCTCCCTTATGCCCTGGCCAAACAGTGACACACAGTTTAAACATGGATATTCGATCCTGCAACAGGCTGGCTCGGTGGCTCCTTTCCTGGAGAACCTGTGCAATTTCTGCTGCCTGGCAGAGGGCGTTCCCGGCCCCTCGGGCTTTGCCACTGTTATGCCAGCCCTCAGTCCCTACACACATGACTTGTCTGCGAAGCCAGCTTGGGTTCCAGTCTGTCTGCTGAGGGGGGAGCATCAGGGTAGGAGCGAAGGGCTGAAGCTCCGTGGGGTGGGGTGGGAGCAGCAACCATGACTTCATTTAACCACGATGAATGATCTCCAAGGTTACCCAGGGAGACCAGCCAGCTTAAGGCATGCTCCAGGGAACTCTGAATATTTATGAGCAGGGGGTAAGGAGAAGGGCCAGGGTAAGATGTGGGTCGGTGCAGGCAATAGTGGCGGGTTAGCGACCTGCCCTGTGGGATGGGTTCCCTGGTGTGCCTTGGTCAGTCCTCAAAGGCAACACTTCACGTGGGCCCGAGTATAGAGTTATCAGGTGAACAAGACAGGCTCTAGTCTGGGGAGGATGGAAGGGAGGAGGGCTGTTTGCCCTGTGGCCTGGAGGACAGCCTGGGAGGCCTGGGAACCACAGGGTGTGCAAAGGGTAAAGGGGTGGGGATGAGGACCGCAGCAGGACCCCACAGTGGGCTGCAGTGTCTTAAGTGGCGGTGGTGATGACAGAGAGTTTTCTACTAAGCATGGTGGGGACCTGGGCCTGTCTGTCCTGGAGAAGCGGCCCAACCACTGTGAGCCTCGGATTCTGTGTGCCCAGGGAGGAGCTGAGGAGAGGACTGGACTGAGGCAAACGTGTCAGCAGCCATATTGTCATCTTTATCAGCAGCAGGGGAGAGAGCTGGGTTGAATTCTAGGCCAACTGGGCTGGGTTTCTGGTCTTCTATCCAACTACACCCCCTTCCTGCCTGTACACCCCAGCTCTGGAAGGCACATCTGGAAGGCATATCTGGCTAAGGCCCTGTCTTCCTGGGTCCTATCCAAACCGTTTGTGGTGAGCTGGGTTTCTAGAGCTGGGTGTGATTGGTATCTTGGCCCAAGGGCTTGGGTCTGCCATCCCCACAGCTGGGTGTACCGCAGGATGGCCACGTCCTGCTCTGGAGAGCAGTGAGCTGAAGGAGGGTGGGCTGGGGATGACGAACTTTGGGCTCTGAGGACACTCAGGGACACAGTGTTCCCTTGATGATCCGACTGCCAGGGCTGCCGATGGCTGGGTGTGGCTGGGTGCTGGCAGTGGCTGGTGCTCAGGGCAGGCAGTGGCAACAGGTAGAGGGGAGGGAGGAGCTAAGAGCAGAAGGTAGACCCCCAGGAGGCCCTGCAGTCTCCTTCCTTGGGCTCAAACTGCTCAAGGTGTGAGGAAGCTATAGCCACCTTCATGCCAAAGCGGCTCCAACTGCACTGAGTTTCCTCCCTCAAAAGCTTCTCCTATCTCAGTGGCTCAAACAACTCCATGCTCACCCTGACCCACAGACTCCATGCTCACCCTGACCCACAGACTCCATGCTCACCCTGACCCACAGACTCCATGCTCACCCTGACCCACAGACTCCATGCTCACCCTGACCCACAGACACTATGCTCACCCTGACCCATGAACTCCATGCACTTGCTGACCCACGAACTCTGTGCACACTCTGACCCACGGACTCTGTGCACACTCTGACCCATGGACTCCATGCCCACCCTGACCCACAGACTCCATGCCCACCCTGACCCACGGACTCCATGCACACTCCAACTCCTCAGACTCTATCTATGCTCACCCTGACCCACAGGTTTTCCTCCTGAAAACGCCTCTGGGAGTTGGTTTTGTTCCGTGCCTGACAATCCTGACTCAGAGGCTTGGTGTAGCTGCCCCCTAGGCATACAGTGCTCTTCTCACTTCCTCACTTTGCAGGCTTCCACTCAAACACTGTCTCCTCAGGGATAGCACAGCATCCTGTATGTAACAGTGCTTTCTGGGGCTGGAGAGATGGCTCAGGGGGTAAGCCCACTTGCTATGCAGGAGTTCAGAGGACCTGAATGTGAATTCATAGAGAAGCCAGGCATGGCTGTGCATGCTTATCACTCAACTCTTAGGGGGTGGAGACCCTAATCATACTGTGAGCTCCAGGTGTAGTGAGAAGTCTGAGTATAGTAGCAAATGCCTTTTAAACCCGGCACTTGGGAGCCTGGCAAAAAATAAAATGGAGGGCTGGAGAGATGGCTCAGAGGTTAAGAGCACCAACTGCTCTTCCAGAGGTCCTGAGTTCAATTCCCAGCACCCACATGGTGGCTCACAACCATCTGTAATGAGATCAGGCACCCTCTTCTGTATACATAATAAATAATCTTTAAAAAAAATGGAGAGCGATAGAGGGAGACACCGAAGTCTTCCTTTGGCTTCCATATATACTTGCATGATCACACACACACACACACACACACACACACACACACACACACACAGAGGTTTATCCACACACTGGATGGATCTGTGTTTTTTCCACAGAGCCTTCACTGCTCCTTCATGTGCTTTACACTTACCTGTTGGTTTGTTCGTGTGATCCTCCACACAGGGATGTGAGTTCCAGGGGGGTGGGGTAGGGTGTCTTCCCTTCTCTCCCTCTCAGGGATGGATCTTTCTGACCCTGGAGAAACAAAACCAGATGGCCAGCTCTGGCAGGGTACCAGATTCGGGGCTACAAGCTGGAGTTGGGCTCTGAATGGTCTGGGGGTTCCAGGAGGGTGTGTACTAAAGCCCTAGCTAGCCTGGGTCTGTCAGATGGTGGAGGAAGGGATGATCTGGCCAGCAGGAGGCTTTTGGGAGCCAAAGGATGCTGGGCACACAGGAAGCCTCCAACCCTGTCTGGGTGCTGGGGATTTCACAAGGCAAGAGCCAGGTAGGATTAGCTAGGGGAGCCTGGGAGGAGGCACCTTCATGGAGCTTCAAAGGGACTAGGCTTGGAAGGGCAGCCCTCTGCTGTTGCTCAGGCACACAGATGAGCTTTGAGGGGTGCAGAGATCACAGGGCTACCGCCCCTTGCTTCTGGGGGAAGGCGATGGACAGGGACAAGACCCTATGGGTGGTGCAGGGCACCAGACTCCGGGAGGTCAGAAAGCCCTAGGAGGAAGGGCCGAGAGGGTGGGGGAGGGCCAGGCTTGACTGTGTGCAGAGAAACAGGGGATTTAAGTGAGCGAGTAAGGCTTGCTCAGGAGCCCCAGCCTGGCCCAAGGTCTAGCTCTCTAAGCCAGCTGGCCAGCTTCTCCCCCAAGTGGCTATCTAGAATATTCTGTTTCTTTGCATCTCTCTTGTCTCTATAAAGGGAAGAGTGGGAGGAGGGAAGACAGCGAGAGTGAAAGGGGAAAGGGGGAGGGGAGTGGGAGTGTGCATGTGTGCACGTGTGTGTGTGTGCATGTGTGCGTGTGTGTGTGTGTGTGTGTGTGTGTGTGCGCGCGCGTGTGTGTGTGTGTGTGTGTGTGTGTGTGTGTGTGTGTGTGATGTCAGCAGCCTGTTACACCAGACTGCTCATGCATGTGAACAGTTGCAGCAGACCCACATCTATGTAAGACACCATCACCTCTGACGAGAGGGAGCAGGTGTCACAAAGCGTTGGTGGCTGACACATGCCCACGTCCTAACCCCAGGACCTGAGCATGGGACTGTGTGGGGAAAGGGTCTTTATAGACATTTCAAAGACCTTGAAATGAGATCAACCTGGGCTGGATAACCCTGAGCCTGATGTCCAGTATGTTTCTAAGAAACAGGCTGGGAGATCTGACAGAAGTGGAGACAGGCCAGGGCTGAGGCCGCCTGAAGTACTGGGGATGGCAGGACCAGCAGGAGTAATCCTGGGACCGGGGTGAGCTGACCTGTCGGGCTCTGGTTGTCATCTACCCACTAAGAGATTCTTCTGTAGTGTTTTTTTTTTTTTTAAGATTTTTATTATTTATTTATTATTTATTTATTTATTATGTATACATTTATATTATGTATATATTTCTGTGGTCTTAAACCCCAGCCTGTGACTACGGACTATACTAGCCACAGGACACTTGCACAAGAGGAGGAGGAGGAGGAGGAGGAGGCAGATGGTGGGAGACAAAGGGACAGTGCGGTGCAGAGCAGGATCAGGGATGGTGCAGCCGGCCCTCCCCTCCCAGGCCGACCATCCCCAGTGGCAATGCCTCTGCCTCTGCCAGCAGCTGAGTCTCACAAGGCACTGGGGACCCAGGGCCACATGAAAGGTGAAAGCCAGCTGCCTGCGGCTTCATTTGCCTGTGGCTGCGAACTTGAAGGCTTGGGAGTTGTGCTGTCAGCCCTGGAGGCCTTTTAAAAGGGGAGAAGAGACTTTGTGGTGGGGAGGACCTGCAGATCCTGCGGGATGTGCATGGAGGGCTATGTTCAAGGGAAACTGAGGCAAGCCAACTTTCCTGAGGTCATTGCATCAGGAAGTAGCAGGGTGCCGTGGAAGGCCAAGGGATCTCAGGCTGGGCCAGGTAGCTCCGGACTACCCTGAACTGTGGAGGCCACTACCTCACAGGCTATCTGCTTCTCTGTGATCTAGGGATCAACCTGTCCATGGAATGGATGCTTGTGTCCAAGAGCCTGGAATCATGACAGAGACAAGTCCCAGCACCGAGAACTGTGATCTGGGCTGAAGGTGCCCTGGGGCCACCAGCAGGCAGGGCCAGGGAAGGCTGGACAGCAGAGGCTGAGGGCCCAGGGGCCAAGCCAAGGAGGCAGGCCTGGACAGGACATCTAGAGCTCAGCTGCAGTGTCTGCTGGGGGAGTCCTGGTAGAAGGAGAAACCTGGTGGACCTCACCCAGGACTCAGGGGGGCAGGGAGAGTCCCCTACTGACTTTGAAGGACAGTCAGGGTCCAGTGGATGGGGTGGGGCCAGCAGGACCCTGTGGGATCTCTGCAAAGAAGGGGGAAGGTGAGGTCAGCCCATAAACCAGGCCTTATAAGCAGGCCCAGGGAGACGAGGTTTCTGCCCTGACAGGACGAAGGGAGCTGGGAGGGCCATGGGCATCTGGGAGAATCCAGTGGCTCACTCCCCTAGGAGTTCCCTGCTGGGGTGTACTGTCATCCCTAGCACGCCCATTCAGAATGAGCCTTGGCTAAACCAGGAAAACCCGAGGCTATTCCATACTGCCTGGGCCCAAGCTGTCCCTGGGTCTAGACAAAGGGCCACTGAGGGCCACAAAAACCAGAACAGAGTCTGGGCAGCAGATCTGACATCCGGTGAGGGCATGTAAGATGAGGAGAACCTAGCCAGGCTGAGATGGGGGTGTCTGTAGTCAGTTCCAGGGTCTGAGGCCCTTGCCACATGTTTGAAGGCCATTCTTCCAAAGCGCCATTCCCATGGCAGAGAGCCAATAAACCCATTTGGATGGGAAGACTGAGGCTTGGGACTCTCAGCACTCTCTTGGGATTACCCAAGAAGTGCTGCTTTGGGGTCCGATTTAACCAACTGACTCCTTAAGGGGCTTGGCTACAGCTCCCTGGAGCCCCCTGCTCTACTGCCCCCAGACTCCAAACAGACCCCACTGCCTCAGGCCTGTTTACCTGATGAAGTGCTGGTGGCTGAGTTGCTGGAAGGGACTGCTGGTGGGGTGGGGGGGAGGCACAGTGCAGCTGGCCACCCCCCAGGGGACCCCCACCCCTGATGAGGCAACAAAGGATCTGGGGGTCAAGGATACAGGCACCTCTTTGTTGCATCACCAAGTTCTGCCTGGGTTCAGACAGTGGGCAGCCTCTGAGAGGCTGGGGTGTGAGGCTAGACTGCCGCGTCTGCCTGAGCGGGCTCTGGGGGTCTGGGCAGCCTCAGCAGGGCACTGTAAGAATGAAGCACCCTGCCCTGTGAGCTGAGGCTGGTGGGAGCTCTGGTGTGATCACCCCAGCCGCCCAGAGCTGCCTGGAGGGGGTAGGCGGGTTCAGGAGTGGGTAGGACAAGGCAGGTTTGGAGGAAGACAGTGAAGACAGAGGGGACCCGTGGAGGATGTGAGAGGAGGGAGGAAGAGGGGGCAATGTGGGGCTAGAGAGAGGGAGGGGGAGGAAGAGGAGGAACAGACAGAGAAGAGCCAGAGAAGAGCGAACGGAAGGGGAGAAGAAGAGGGAGGAGGAGGAAGGAGAGAAAGGGAGGGGAAGCAGAGGGAAGTACTGGGGAAGGGGAGAGAGGGGAATAGGGAGGGAGAAGTGGGGTAAAGAGGGAGGAGATGAGGGGAAGAGATGGAGGGAGAGGGGAAAGGAGGGGATAGAGGAGGGAGGGGAGGGAAGGAGGGAGTGTGGAGAAAGAGAGAGGGAAGGGAGAGAAGAGGGGAGGGGGGAGGAGGAGATGGAATGGAGAGGAAGAAAAGAGGTGGAAGAGGAGGAAGGGGGAGAGAAAGGAGATGGGAAGACATGAAAGAGGTAGGAGAAGACAGGAGGGGAGAGGGACATGGGAGGAAGAGAGGGGAGAGCAGAGGTTCAGGGAGGGAGATGGAAAGAAGAGGGGCTGGCAAAGGGAGAGAGGAGGGAAGAGGAGGGAGGAAGGAGAGGGAAAGGTGGGGAGAAGAAGAGGTACGGGGAGGAAGGTAGAGTGGGATGGGGAAGGGAAGAACAGGGAGAGGAGGAAGAAAAAATCCTGAAAAGGGAGAGACAGGAGAAGGGAGGAGAGGGGGAAGGTGAGAGAGAGAAAGGATAGAAAGGGAGAAGGGGAAAGTGGGAGGATAGGAAGTGAAGAAGGATAGGCGGAGCACAGGAAGTAGGAGGAGGGTGTGGGAGAGGGAGAGTGTGAGAGGGGGGAGGGTGTGGGAGGGGGAGGCTGTGGTGGGGGAGGGGAGAGGGGGAGTGTGGGAGGGGGAGAGTATGGGAGGGGGGAGGCTGTGGTGGGGGAGGGGGGAGAGTGGGGGAGGGGAGAGAGGGGAGAGTGTGGGAGGGGGGAGGGTGTGGGAGGGGGAGGGTGTGGAGGGGGGAGGGCGTGGGAGGGGGAGGCTGTGGGTGGGGGGAGGCTGTGGGTGGAGGGTGTGAGTCTGAAGGGAAGGTGTGGAGGGGGGAGGGCTTGGGAGGGGAGGCTGTGAGTGGGGGAAGCTGTAGGAGAGGGGAGGTGTGGGAGGGGGAGGCTGTGGGTGGGGGGAGGCTGTGGGTGCGGGGAGGGTGTGGGAGGGGAGGCTGTGGGGGGAGGCTGTGGGTGCGGGGAGGCTGTGGGAGGGGAGGCTGTGGGAGGGGAAGGTTGTGGGTGCGGGGAGGGTGTGGGAGGTGGGAGGGTGTGGGAGGGGGAGAGGGGTGGGTGGGGAGGGGAGGGTGTGGGGGGGAGGTGTGGGGTGGGGGGTGGGGGAGGGGTGGGGGGGAGGGTGTGGGAGGGGGAGGGTGTGGGAGGGGGAGGGTGTGGGAGGGGGAGGGTGGGGGTGGGGGGAGGCTGTGGTGGAGAGGGTGTGGGAGGGGAGGGTGGGGTGGGGGGAGGCTGTGGGTGGAGAGGGTGTGGAGGGGGAGGGTGGGGTGGGGGAGGCTGTGGGTGGAGAGGGTGTGGGAGGCGGGAGGGTGTGGGTGGAGGAGGGGATGGTGTGGGTGGGGAAGGTTGTGGAAGAGGAAGTGGGAGGACTGTGATTGTGAGGGGAGTTCGGAGGAGGGAGAGAAGTGTGGGAGAGGGGGAAGAGGTGGGTGGGAGAAGATGAGAGGTGAGGAGGTGTATAAAGGAGAAGGAGGATGGAGGAGGGAGGGGAAGGGATGGGGGAGTATTTGCTGGGAAGTGGCTCTACCTTGCTCTCCTCCTGGGACGGCCAAGAAAGGGTGGCTGTGGAGCAGGGGCAGCATGGGGCAGGCTGCTGTGTGGCTGCTGTTCTGGGCAGCGGCTCTTGAGGAAGGGGCTTTGCTAGTTCTCCTGAGGTGCCTGGGCCCCAGCTAGGAAGTGGAGGAGCTGGGGAGGGGGCACTGATGTGACTGCCTGCAAGTTGCCTGGAACTCCAGGAAGAGGAGTTGGAGAGTCACCTACCCTTGCAGGTGGGAAGGGCTCTGAAGTCACCCCTGCCCTGTATCTCCTTGCCTGTGTCCCTGGGAGGGGGCAGAGGAGGAGGACTGGGGGCAGACTGGTCCTTCCCTGAGAGAGGGTCTTCACCACGACTCTATCCCACAGTCTGGTGTAGGCAGGCACCCTAAACTGCCTCCGAGTTGATCTGGCACAGGCCTGCTTCATGTGCAGGGGAGTCAGGCCCTCACCTTGTCTCTCGGTCCCCTTTCCCATGGTGCCGCCACCACAGCCACCCTAAGGACACTTCAGATGCACAGTGAGCAAAGTCGCTGCTCCTAGGAGGACAGGCTGATAGTGTGAGGTCCGCAGCAGGGCTGGCTAGGGAGAGGAGCACACTGGGACCGGTGAGCACGGCTCCTACTCAGCTTGGGCTGCTCAGGTGTGCCTGTCTTTCAGCCCAGACCTGGATAGCCGTTCTCCGGGGATGGGGCTGTGGAAGAGGCTCAGCTCCCTAAGAGCCAACAGAACTCAGAAGCGCCCGTCACCAGCCCAAGCACTGCCCCAAGAAGTGTGACGGGGACTAGGTGGGGCTGGCCAGGCTAGTCCCTCTGGAGTTGGAGTGTTACAACCAGCCCATCTCCTATAATTCCAAATACGCTCTCGGTGCTTCACAGGGCGGGCTGTGATGGTCCTCTCTGCCTGGGGAGAAGACAAAAGGCACAGGCAGGAGACACAGCTCAGTGGATGAAGACACGTACTTCCACGCCTGACGACCCGAGTTCAGTCCTGGGGGACCTACCTGGTGGAAGGAGAGAACTGACTTCCACAAGGTGTCTTCTGACCTCCACATTGGTGCTCTGCACCCCTCCCGATAACTAAAAATGTAATTGAAAACTTTTTAAAAGTCGTCATCTGTCTCCTTTATAAGTGTAGAAAACGCTGAGGTTAGGAAAGCATAGCTTCCTTCCGATACAGGTCTGAGTCCTGGTATTTAAGACCCACGTGGAGTGCAGTGTTAGGAGCATGCATGCACTCGCTCCCTGTATTAGTACACTGCAACATCCAGCTAATTCTTCCATGAGGAAGGTCACCACTCAACTGTTCATCCCCACGCCAACAAGTATTACTTGGATATCCATCCTATGTCCAGCTCTAGGTGGCTCGCATCTGGCCATATAAGGAAAGAATATTAAACTAGGTGACCTTTGCTCATGTACACATATTTTAAAGAAAAACGTATCTTATATGGGATAAACGAACCTCTCTTCCCTGTGCTATTGAAGGACCAGTTGCAACAGAACTATTTTTTTTTAAGTATTTGAAGCTTTCCAGGCTAGCATAGGAACCCAACCTTTATTTGTACTGTTGTTTCTATTACAAAAGGTATCGTAGGTTCCAAAAGGCCAAATGAAACATTTCAAGAACAGTGACCGCATGCTGATAGAAGTCGGTCACTGGCTAACTGACAAAGTAATGATGTAAGTAGTTAATTACTGTTGCTTCCTATACATTTCTCCTGTAGGTGAGCTCATGATCCAGGTAGGCTGTACCAGAAAATGTGCACACAAAGATGGGCAGCCGGAAAACACATCAGGGCACACAGGACGGCTCACCGGTAAAGGCCCTGATGCCAAGACTGAGTTCGATCCCTGGGACCCATGGTAGGGGACAGCTGACTCCTGCAAGTTGTCCTCTGACCTCCACATGAATGCCGTAGCATATGAGTGCCCACACATACTCATAAATAGAAAAACTGAATGTAATTTTAAAAAAGAGAAAACACATCAAACGTGAAAGCAGATGGATGATACAAACGCTCTAAAATTCTTGCTCCTGATTAAAAACTTAAAAAAAAAACAGTGGGGAAAGTAATGCAACAGGATCCATGGTAGAGTTCTAATAAAACACATTCTAGCATCCCTCCTTTGAAACCACCAAGCTGCGAACCTGGGCCAGGCTGTGACGTATGTCCACAGGTTGTGAGATCCACAGATAGCTGACATGACTTCGTCCGAGACTCCGTGGAGGACAGTGAGATCTGGATGAGATCAAGTGCAGGCGCCCGTCATCGACAAGCCCCGCTGGGAGGACGCTCTGCTCTGTTCCGTATCTCTGGGCTCCTGCCAAGGGTGCTGCTGGCTACAGGTATACTTCCTCTTTAGGCTGCCCAGGCTTCACTCCGACCCCTTCCACTCTGAAGCAGGGTCCGCCTCCGTGGGTGGAGGCACCACCCCTGACTTTGCAGTCAGCCTTCATCTCACAGACTAAGATGAAGGGCACTTCAGGCTTGACTGGCCTCAGTGAGGCTTCTTGTCTTCTGACGTGCTCACTTCCACCCCCCAGCTTGTGTGTGTGAAGCCATGTGTGGACGTGTGGAGGTCAGAGGCTGACGTCAAGTGTCTTCCACTAGTGTCTTCCACTTTATCTTTGGAGGCTGCTCTGAAGTCAGAGCTTAGGGCTGGCTAGACAGCTGACTGATGAGCTCCAGGGAATCCTGGGGTCCCTGCCTCCCCACTGCTAGGGTTACAGATATGTATCATCGTGCCCCATTTTCATGTGGGTCCTGGGGATCCCACTTCAGGCCCTCATGCCTACATGGCAGGCATTTTAGCCCCCAACTCTCCAGCCCCCACCCCTTTCTGAGAGAAAAAGCAACTATCTAAAAGCCTGTATTAATATGATTGTTTTCAATCACCTATTTTTCAGTCTTATATTGAATTCAAGGACATGAAATACTGAATTCTTAGGCACAGAGGCAATATGGAAAAATTCTAACAATGGTCACCCAAGGGCTGATGCCTGAAACCTGGCCACTAGTGCACTGGGATTTGGATCTGTGATCTGGGCTCAGGCCTGAAACTGCTGTTTAGTCAGCCTGAATGAGACTCATGGGAGGTAGAGAGGGACTCTCTGCAACACGGGCAGACAGCCTTTGCTGGCAAAGCAGACCAGGGCTAGAAGAGCCAGGGAGCTTTGGCAGGATGGGAAGTGGCCGCTCCATGTCCCTAGCTCTGTACCTCCACCATGGTGTATCTCTAGCTCCATGCACTCCCCATTTCTGCTCCCCTACAGTCCTGTGGTCCCCCTCAGCTCTGCACCCTCAGCTCCCTGTCTGCCACGAGCTCAGTATTCTGGGAATCTAGAGTTGGTTGTGCAGCCCAAGCTCAGGTTCAAGGTCTATGTGGGCTGTTACAGCTTTGGATAGACTGCCTTTGCATGCAAGGGAACAGCTCAAACCCAAACCCGGCTCTTCTGCACCCTTTGGAAAAGACAGGGGAATCACAGCAGTGCTATCTGATGGCAATGGGGTGGACAGTGCCTACCATGACTGGTCGGCCTGAGAAAGGACCAGAGATATCTAGCATACCCCAGGCACTGTGTTAATTCCAGTCTCGAATTCCCACCATCCTCATTTCATTTAGATCCCCAAAGCCCTGGAGGGAGCTACCAGGAATGTCACTCAGGAAGCAAGCAGCAGTGCCTGAGGCCACTACGAAATGTCTGGGGGATGTGGGAAGCAGCCCAGCTCCTGAGAAGGGAAGTGGGATTACCAAGAACTGTCCTTTTTAATTTCCCCTTTGCATGGACAGGAGCTCCCTGTGACGGGTCTTAGTGAGAATGGGGTTCCAGAGCTGCAGGAGGGCCCTGCCGACTGTAGGGCCAGTCACAGTGGGATCCCAGCAAGTCAGATGGCTCAGCACCGAGAACACACAGCAAAGGGAAGCCAGTGATGGAGTGCTGGCAGCAGGTAAAGACCAGGGGAGGGAAGGGCTCTAGGACCACACTTGGAAGGGTAGTCAGCAAGCTGATGCAGAGAGCCAGGTGGTGGAGGGTGCTCTGCAGAGCAGGGTACTGAGTGCAGCTGGGGGATGGATGCCTTGGAGGTCTCCCTGTCTCAGGCACTCCCTGCCTCTAGTTGGGTGAAGACAGACACTAGCCCCTAACCCCAGCTGCTCCCAGGAGCCCTCTGCAGTGGGACCCACTGTTCACCTGATGTTCTGTGTGTTACAGGCAGCCCTGTTTCTGTAAGCTGAAGCTAAACCAAGAAAGGCCTTTAATTCATTGTTACAGACTTAACAAGGCAGGGATGGGACTCTCCGGTTGTGGAAAGTTGGAATGTTGCAGATCAGAGTCAAATTATCCTTTCCTTTTGAAAGTCTGACCTTAAGCATGTTCAATGCAACTCTTAGGTTTGACCTAGTAATCTTGTGACTGTCAAAACCTTTAAAATGTATTAAGAAGTATCATTACATTTTTATTTCTTTTGTGCATGTGCCATGGCATGTATGTGGAGGTCAGGGGATAACTTGTGGGAGATGATTCTTTTTACTGAGTGTCCTGGACTCAGGCTGTCATGATTAGTGCCCATGAGCTGACTTGCTGGCCCTAAAATGCTTCATAACACATCACTAGCTCCCATCAGTCAAAAGGTAAGAATGGCATTAGCACCTTAACCACTTTTATCAGGTTTCCTGCATTACTGTAACCCGCCTATATGGTCCCTATATGCCTACATGCCAACATGCTTGGCAAATGCTTTACAACTTAGCTCTGTAATTAATAAAATCAAACAGAAATACTTTTATGATGGGACTGTCTTTTGGGGCAACCTGAAGCCATGTTCCTTGGGCCATGGTCACTTGCATTCGGCTCAAGTATAAATGGTCTTTAATTCTCAGGCTTTGAGGTGAGAGCTGTTTTCTGTTGACATTTCCACCTAGGCCAACGTTGAGTCTGAGGCCATGGATTCCAGTCAATCTCAGGAGGCCAATCCGGGAAGGTCTAGAAGATGCAGTCAGGGACAGCAAGGGGACATGTGTGTTCAACCGAGAGCTGAAGCACTGTGCCTGCTGTGTGTCATGCCCACAGATGCACATGTATGAGCGTAGATGCATACAGATACACTCACAGACCACCCCTCCCACAGAAGCGCGCGCGCGCGCGCACACACACACACACACACACACACACACACACAGAGTCACACAAGCACACACAGTCACACAAGCACACACACTGACACATACAGTGTGTCACAGACCTTCTCACAGCCACGTAGACATGCTGAGATACAGACAACCACCCACATACTCGTCCTGCACCTCTGTCCTCATCCACACTCTGTTCCCAATGGGATGGCTGGGGAACATACGCTGTGGACATTTCAGGGCTGATCCTAAGCCTTGCCAGGACTCTAGCCTGGAAGAAAAGCACACAGGGAAGTCCACTCGAAGAAAGGTGTACAATGAACAATCATGTTTAATGTTTACAGAACAAACTTGTTCCTTACTGTTCAGTTCATTATGAACTGGAATCTCATTTAAAACCTCTAAGGCAACCCTGGCCTCAAGCAGCAGCATCTTGAGGAGCTGGCTATGCCTTGTGCATGTCCCAAAGCCTCCAGTGTGAGCTGCAGCTGCAGCAGCAGCCACAGCACAGACCTTAGTCCTCTCACTGCAGAGAGGACAGAGGACTGTCAGCTCGACAAGCTCTGCCCTGGGCAGCCAGCCTGTGGGTGATGTAGCAGAGCTTCCTGAAGGCACAGGCTGGGGGGCAGCAGCCAGGGCTTCTGGAGGAGCACAGGGATATTCCCAGGCATGTGTGCCCACACCACCACCACCTCCTCCAAGCAGTGAGTCGGCCAGCACAGTGACAGCTGAGGTGGGGTCTCCTGAGTGCCTGCTGAGGTCAGGGGACACAGCACAGCTGTGGCTTCCCTGAAAAGGCTCCTGTGGTAAGTAAGCCTGGCCCGTCAGAACGTAGCAGCTCCCGTTCTGAGCAGGCGCCCGGGCTTTGGGAGGATGTTGCTAGAGCTTGCTGTTATTCTGGAACTGGGCCACCAGGCTGAGGACCTGCTCAGAGGCTTTGATGTTCTTGGAGCCCAGGTAGCTGACGCTGTTGGTGCCTGTCTCCTCCAGGTAGTAGCGGTAGTTGACCATGAGGCCACAGGAACTGGTGAGGCCTTTCAGGCTGCTGTCAGCCATCCAGTTGATACGCCACATCACAGCCCCATTCTGCAGATGGAAGTTGGCCACAGGGTTGAGGGCATAACCTCGGTGCTTCTCACCATACAGGTACCAGGCACACAGCCTCATCAGTGGCCCCTGCAGGGCCTGCACCAGCTTCTCCGATTCCACCCACTCACCACTGCTCAGGAAGCCCTTGAGGCTTTCGTGAACTGGGTCGCCTGTGACCTCTGAGATTTCTTTGCACTCTGAGTCTGTGAATAGCTCGTTCCTCCCATTCTCCTTTCCCTGCACAGTCATGAGGCCCAGAAGCCACTTGGTGAATCCAGGTATAGGTGATAGACTTGAGAAGGCTCCCAGGTGAGGAAACTCCTTCTGCACAGCAGGTAGGGAGAGGAGGGGGGCAGAGAGCACATGGTCAGCAGGGTGGCACACACACGGGGACGTTCCCAACACACAGCCTGTGTGCTGCCTCAGGCAGCAGAGCCAGCTGATGGCATCACTGTACTTTCTTTAAGCCTTGTCCATGAGGACCCCGGTGAGGGTCAAGGCCTGGAGGCATCTTGCATTCTCAAGATCAGCCTAACCATGATATTTCCAACCACACCATTGTCACAGTGTGAAACAGAGGTCAGGAGTGGGCAGCCTGCTTACAACCAGAGAGCTGGCCCTTAGGATGGGATGTAGTCTTTACCTTCTCTCTGCACCACACCTCTCCCACAAGTGTCCTAGAGCCAGGTCCTCCTGATGCTTGCTTGACATAAAGACGCCATGTTGTGTGACTGTCCAGCTCTAACCCAGTGGTGGCAGAGGGGTCAGCAGGGCCAGGCAAAGATGTATTACCACAGGGCATAGCTTAATCACCTCCATACAAATTACACATAGATCTTACGGAGGGTCTTCACACATGAGCACTCCCTGGCTATAAACACAGTAAGCCCACTATGGGAAAATCCCACTGCTGTGGGAACACAGCTCTCTGGAGTCCAGTATGCCATGGTACCTTTGGTTTTTCTCTGCAGCTCTCGCACAGCTGAGGCTATTTTACATCTTGTACGGGAGTTTACATTGTGCACATGTCCCACTGATCATTTAGAAACAGACCAGCACTGAAAGGTCAGCCAGAGGGCTCCCACTTCTCCTCACTAGCACTGGGGCTCTTAAGTGTGCTGCCTCTGGACCCTGGTGAGCCTCTGGTGCAGAATGGTGCCAGGCTTCTGCCAGAATTCAGGAGAGGACACTGAGAAGGACTTCCTGGCTCACAAATGAGTACCAGAAGTGGCCACAGGTGGCTCCTGGTCAAGCTCTTGGGTGGCTCACCCAATCATGGATCCTGTTCTCTCCCCGTCTTCCTTGTCCTCTGTGTCTCCTCTCCCTGCGGCACTCATTACAACAGCAGCAGCAGAGAACAACGGAGAGGAGACGTGTGGTCCCTCTCTGGGGGATGGAGGTAGAATGGTGACAAAGCAGATTCCCAGCACTCAATTCCCCAATCTGATCCCTGCAGCCATGTTGGCACTACTAAGATCAGCCTGAAAAACTTTGAGGTACTTTGTCTCAAAATAAAACGTTAAAATGGGGGGACGGGGAACAGGGGACTGTGGTTGCAGGTCAGTGATAGGTTGCTTGCCTTACATGATCAAACCAGATCCCTAGTGTCAGCCAGTGCAAAACCAGCATGGAATCAGTTGGACTGCCCTTGGCTGGGTGAGGTCACCACTGTGAGGCTGCCACTGTGTACCTGAGCAGAAAAACGTGGGGAGCAGGAAGCAGCTGGTGCAGAGCGCTGTCAGCAGCCCAGAGTTAGACTCTCCTCACCTGGCCACCCGGCTCCCCATGGAGCAGCCGGAAAAGCTGAGCCCAGGGTAAACGCAGCAATTTTGTCTCAGGACAGTAGCGTGTCCCTCCCAGGCAGCAAAGAAACTAATCAGACCAACACGGCTAATGCATTTATCTTCATGCTGCCTGGTCTAACCGGGGAACTTCCCTCAGTTCCCCGAGGCCCCGAGTGAGGGCTGCAGGGAGGGAGCGTCTGGCATGGCACGGTGGGGAGAGCTGCCAACCGTATTACATGGACCAGAGCAGCAGAGAGTGATAGGTGGCCATGCGAACATGTGTGCCCAGATGTGTGCCCCCAGGAGTGCAGAGCAAGGTCTCCCCAGACAGCTGGTGTCATGTGACATGTGTGCTGCTGAGCAGCCAGTGAGATGCTAGGCTTTAGACACCTGCTCTTTGGGCTCCAGGCCTGGCCCAGCGGCCCTGATGCTGTTCTGCCTCCTTCCCTCTTCTCCAACCCTTCCTGTCTGGGTCCTTGTCCCCAGGAAGGTGGCAGCGCTCACCTGCCATCACGACAGGGGCCTACTTCACAGGCTTACCTGCAGTTCCTTGACCACTCGCTTTATGAGGAAGGTCCCGAGCTCCACCCCCTGCAGGCCCTGCTGGGTCAGGCTGATGGAGTAGAAGATGGCCGCCTGGATCCTGCTCCTCTCCTCGGTTTCAGAGGGAGGGCACTCCTTCACGATGCTCTGGAAAACACCCGCAGCAAGCCTCAGCAGGGCTCCATGACGGCTCACACCCAGCCACCCTGTCACTATTCACAGGACAAGCCCCAAGGAGACCAGTCCCCATCCCCACTCCCAGGTTCTGGTGGCTCAGGTTCAGGGCCTGTTTTGAGAACACTGGAGGACACAGTTTCACACCGCCCTGCACCACTTGGAGAGCCCCTACCAGCTCCGCGGAAGAGCAGCGCCTTTGGTCTTTCCAGGCCCCTCTGGGATAAGCGGCTTCGCACACTGAGCCGGTGCAGAGGGCAGTGGGCTACACGTGGGGATCCTTTCAACTCTGCCCAGTTCCATCTCTGTTCCTCTGCTCAGAGTGCACTTGCGTTCCTCAGAGGGCCCCAGGCAGCCCAGTGTAAGGTTCCCTTCTCAAAATGTACCCATTAGAGGATTTTCTATGCATTTCTTTAGCCTCATGCCAGCACCCTTATTTTCCCTAAATAAAACACATTCACATAGACGCCTCCACACAGTAAGTTAAGAAACGACTTCTGCTGTGAAGTCTCTTAGTTGACTTTACTGGCTCTCATGTTTTTACTAAATGTGTGGGTTTTTCTGTTTTGCTTTTGTCTTATACATGGTCTCTCTGTGTAGCTCTCACTGTCGTGGAACTCACTCTGTAGACCAGGCTATCTTCAAATTCACAGAGATCTGCCTACCTTTGTCCTCCACCCATGCTGAGATTAAAGGTGTGTGCCACTACTGATGGCTTCATTTCTAATTTTTCTTTTTTTTTTTTTCTGAGACAGGGTTTCTCTGTGTAGCCATGGATGTCCTGGAACTCGCTCTGTAGACCAGGCTGGCCTTAAACTCACAGAGATCCACCTGCCTCTGCCTCCCAAGTGCTGGGATTAAAGGTGTGCACCACCATGTCCAGCTCACTACAGGGTTTTTAAGCTGATACTCTGAAGATCACTTCATGGCAGCTGATACTCTTGGTGCTGAATCAGGAACAGCTTGTCTTGGATGAACAAACAGGTTTACAACACAAGTGCCTACCAGCACGTGATCCCTGGAGCAGGGCTGCTCAGCCCAAAGCCCTCACCAGCATGTGATCCCTGGAGCACCTTTCTCCTGAGGCCCCTTCAGCCTCAGCACGGTCTAAAAAGAGGCCTACGGTAATCAGGTGTTCTGTGGACAGACATGCATAGAGCACACATTCAACAGGTGTTATGAAGTCACAAATGAGGCCATACCACATACACTCTTCTAGAGTTTGGAGTCCAATCCTCAGGAAGTCAAGGTTGGCCTTCCATGCAAAACATGAACCCATAGCCACATTTCAATAGACACAGGGTACAGGTCAAAGGTTCCTGAAGCCACCCTCTGAAGGACACTTACACATGGCTGCTACCTTCTAGTTATACACAGGAGCTGCACATATGAGCATCTGGACTTTCAGGCTGGACAAGAGCTGAGTTTTCAGATAAGAAGGAATGCATTCTCAGCTTTAACACACATGCCGAGCTGCCCCCAGAGAAGCACCAGCAACCGGTCCCCATGTCAGCTCGAAGGTGTGGGAACTTTGAGGGACTTTGTCTCTGCTCATCAAGAATGTGCACCCATTTGCCTGATGCTCACCCTCTGAGTCCCCAGCTGGGAAGCCGAAGCCAGGGAGCCCATCTCACGATGCATCATCATTCATTCACATCTGTAATGTCTATCCAGACCTGAGTCCGCCCCACATCTTCTAGCACCGAGCAAACCTGCTTTCCCCAAGGATCTCCCTCCCTTCATGGTCTGGAGGTGCTGTTGTGTGGCCATTCACCTACTGTCCCAAGCGCCACATGCTTGTCCATACATTCTTGCCAGAAGCCTGCAGAGGACCAGCTTTCACAGGAAGGGGCAAGTCAAGTCCTCACAACTTCACCTCCCCAGTGCTCCCGGTTTGCAGCAGCACACAGAACCAAAGGCCATCTCCTGTCTGTCAAGTTGCCTCTCAATGTCTTAGCACATCTGCCCTGCACTCCTCTTTCATCACATAGGGTCCTGTTAACGGACTTCAGATCTTCCCAACTCAAAACCACAGTCAGGTGAGAGCTTGTCCTTGGCCTGGCCCAAAACTATGAATCAGGAAATTTACCTACTCAATCACACTATCCATGAGAGTTTAAAGCAGATTCTCTTAAAAAGGGAGAAAGCCACGCTAAAAATCAACATTTAAAAAATACTTGGAAGCCGGGCAGTGGTGGTGCACGCCTTTAATCCCAGCACTCGGGAGGCAGAGCCAGGTGGATCTTTGTGAGTTCGAGGCCAGCCTGGGCTACAGAATGAGTTCCAGGAAAGGCACAAAGCTACACAGAGAAACCCCGTCTTGAAAAACAAACAAACAAACAAACAAATACTTGGAATCTGGGCATGGTCACATAGTATTCAAGAGGCAGAGGGAAGCAGATCTCTGAGTTTGAAACTAGCTTGGTCTACACAGCGAGTTCCAGGCCAGCCAGGGCTACACAGTGAGACCTATTTGAAAAACAACACAAAAAGACACTGGGGTCAGACGAGAAGGATCAGTGGTACAGGCACTTGCTGCCAAGCTTCAGGGCCTAAATTTAGTCACTGGGACCTATGAAGTACAAGAGTTCTACCATAAGCAAACAAAAACAACAACAAAAGGGTTCCAACACACACACGCACACGCACGCCACAGTGACAGGCCCATTTTGTCTTGAAAGGATCACCCCTAAGTACCTGGATGTTGCTGGAAATGTCGCTGGTCAGAGCCACGTGCAGGACAATCAGGGGCTCCTCAGGGGTGGAGCAATGAGAGAAGAAATAACACCTGCGGTACGGCCCCACACGCTGCTTCATGTCCATCCAGTTCTTCACAGGATGCACAGCCTCACACCTGACCCGGTAACACAGAGATTAGACAGATGCGAGAGCTACACTCCGACAAGTGCCGAGTTCTAGTCCTGCTAGCCACTTCTGCTCTGCATCTCCAAACCAGTCCGTCTGATCTGAGACAGGGTCTTGCTTTATAGTCCTAGCTAGTCTGATACTATAACCCAGGCTGACCTGAACTTTTGATGATCCTCCTGCTCCAGCCTTCCAAGCACTGGGATCACAGGATATGCTGCCCCAGTGAACACTTGTTTTCAGAGTACTTTGTGGGGCTCTCAGGTGTATTTATGCAGCAGTTTCATGCAAACCTACTGGAATTTCTTGCTGCCGAACACTTTATCTTTGCTTTGGGTCCCTGCAGTTTGGAAGCAGATGTCCATGCTGCAAACATTGGTGGTTACACCTGTCTCTATCCTCATCCCACATGTTCCTGCTTCCAGCGTGGGGAATAGTAGACATTACCAAGGTTTACATCCTGGGATGCTTTCCAGCCCTCGATTATATGGGCCAGCATGGAGTGTGGGCAGGACAGCAGGCCATGTACTGCATTGTGCCCTGAGCATGTGATTATGCTGACAGTGTGTTTTAACAACGGGATGAAATAGCACCATTTTGACCTCTCAGGCCAACAATTGTTCAGCTAGTCCCTATAGCTTTGGTGATCGGGCCATTTGCTTTAAATAACATTGAGTAACTAACAGACTGGTTAGGGTCTTTATGGGGTGCACCCCAATCTCCACCCTCTCTGTGGTAATAGCCCAGTACCCACACATACGATGTGTTCACGCATCAGGTGAAATAAAACCCACGCAGGCCATGGCTGCCATACTCACTCACTGATCTTCTGAAGCACCTCACAGGGTGAGTGCCAGGTGACCCGCTCCAGGCTCAGGAAGCCAGAGGAGAACCACTCACTCAGCATGCTTTTTAGTACTCCATTCATTTCCTGGGCAAGAGAGAGGAAGGCAGCCTCAGAGGAGCAGGTGCCCATCCAGGAGCTATCCACCCAAAGACATACACATACCCTGATGTCTTGGAGTCCATACCCATGCTTTCAGCTGGGCTCATGGCTGCAGAATCAAGTTTGTACTGCACATGGCAGTGACCATGGGCCTAACTTCTGGCCAATGAGCTATAAACAGAGGAGTCTTATAATGGCTTTGGGAGCCTTAAATGACATCAGGGACATGGCTTTTGCTGACCTTTTTCTTTTGTCTTTTCCATGGTGAGATGGTAGTTGCTAGGATAGATAATTTTGGAGCAGCCACACTGGCCAGGAGGTGACTGTGGTGGTTTTTCAGAGCAGAACAGTATGCCTCCAATCCAGGGCACTAAAGAGCAGGTTCAGCCTGGGGCTTCTCCACTCCAGACTTTGACCCAAATGATCAACTTCTCGGCTATCCAGACCTCTGTGACTCTGGGTCTATTACTCACAGATGGATTCCACACTGATAGAATGGCAAACATCCCAGGGCATCTAAGTGCACTGAGGTGACCTTCCACATACCCTGTAAGGTTCACTACATGGGTGATCTGTACCTATGGAGATTAGTTTTATCACAGCTATAAAAACTTTACAATGTATCTTAATTCTCGATAAAAGATTAAAGGTCTCCAATTTGGGTGACCTGGGCATAAGCTGCAGGTAAGGGGTAGGTGGTGGTTCTAAAGAAGTCTTTACATAAATATGACTTTGCCGTTCCTGTAGTTAAGTACCAGGGCACAGAGGAGGCAGTTTTGTCGTGTGTAGCTTTACAGGGTGGGGAGGACAAACCCGGGACCAAGGTGCGAAAGAGGCGTTTTGAACGGCGGGGCTGCACACAGATTCAGGCCAGGGGAGAGTGAGAGCCGGCAGTGACTGCTTGCAGGGTGCACGAGAACTCAATGGACCTGCTCTGGAAGGGGTGCAAGACTGGAAAAGTGGCTGGCTGGAAGCTATGCCGCCTTTACCTTATGCTCCCAGCCTCATTTTCTTTACTCGCTGAAGGCTCTGCAGGGCCAAGTCCACCTCAGTCAAAGCATTCACCCACACACCCAAGAAGAAAGAGAAAGTGTTGACAGTGGTGACTGGGGAGCTGCAGGCTGGCAACACAGGACAGCTTTTTATGAAACCTCATGCTCTGGCTGACGATAGATCAATGGGTACAGCGCCTCCCACTCAGAAGTATGAGGATGAAGCTGGACACATGGCCTGTGTGCCTGCAGTCCCAACTCCTAAGGAGAGATGGGAGGTACAGTCAAGAGGATACTTGGAAACTGTAGGCCTGTAGCACTCATAGCAGTGAACAAGAGACCTATCTCAAACAAGCTGGCAGACAAGGGCCAATACCCACGGCTGCCCTCTGATGGCAAGTGCATTTGTGCTCACAACACATACATAATGATTAAAAAAAAAAAGCTAGGTAGAGTGGTGGTCCACACTAGCACTCAGGGGTAGAGGTAAGTTGATCTCTATGATTTTGAGGCCAGCCTGGTCTACACAGTGAGACCCTGTCTCCAAAACAAACAAAGAAGCTTCTGTATACTCTGCAGTGACTATGACTCTTCTTCATGGTCCTGAGATCCTCTCCATTTTTCAAGAGTAAGCTAGGTATCACTAACTCTATCCCTAGGAAACAGTCTCTAGAGCTTGTGGATCTACTTCTGCGCCCCTCGCCTTGGGGCTAGAACAGGCTGGCTGTGCAGATGTGATGGGCTACATTTTGACACACACAGCAGGAAAAGGCCAGGAACCCTGGCTCCATTGATGACGCCTCTCCTCTGGAAGCCTCTTCTATTTTGGGCTGCTGACAGCTGTGACATGTGATGCTGGACACAAGAGCAAGGAATGTAGGCTAAAGGTGAGAAGTCTCACTGTCTGGTGCTAAAACAACTGTTCCGGTGGGAAGTGACCATAGAGGGCCGGGTCACCAGGTCACACACAACAGTCTCCTGTGCTTTCTGCTCATTAGCACAGCAGTTATGAGGCACAGCAAAAGCTGAGGCGCCTGAGAGCCCCAAGAACCCCAGCAGGCTGCCAGCCTTCCCTGTGCCTGCTTGGGGCACTTAGTTCCAGTGCTGTGGAGGCGATTTGCTCAGCAGAAAGCTCTCTGGTCTCTCTTCGGAGATGCTTGGCTTTCTAGAGTGACCTCTTTGGGGTATGTGAGGAAAAGTTGCTTTGCCTTGTGCAGAACCCAGAGCTGGGAGGGAGGCAGAGCTACTATCAGGGAAAAAGGGTGGGGCCAGAAAGAGCACAGTGCCAGCTCAAGGGCCAAAGGGTCGAGGTAGAGCACTTGATATTCTGGGATCTCTGTTTGTATCAAAACTAAACTTTGGTCTAACACAGAACAGCATGAAATTAACACAGAATTTGCCAGAGCCCTTAGGAGGTACTCCATAGCCTAGCAGGCAGGAGGCTGTCCAGCAGCATTAAGCATGGCGGCTTTGCAGGGAAGGCAGGTGGTCTCCTTCTGCTTCTCCTTCTGCTTCTCATGCTGGCAAGGGTCACTATCTCCTACCTTACTATGAATCCTGGCCCGAACTGCCTTTCCAAAATCCTGTAGGGCTGTAACTGCCAATTTTGGTCTGGTGCTTGCCAACTGCTAAACAGTACTGACTATCCTTCCCCAACCTGGGGACAGTCCCCTTCACTGCATTTTTACCTATAAGAAATGTAACTGATAACCTCATGGGCTGCTGCAACTGTGTGGAGAAACCAAAGGCTGCCAACTTCACCCAGTGGGAACTTCCCTGGCAACCCCCCATACACCCACAGATACAGCCTGAGGCAGGGGCCACCACACAGGGCTGGACCAGACGCTAGTCATTGTCCTCTGGTGAGGACTCAGCTCCTGCTAGGGAGCCCTGCCTGGCTGACATTGAGTATTACCTCTCAAACTGCTCCCAGGTCATCTAAGGGCATATTAGAGACAAAACTGAACACAGGAGGCCAAGCCCAGCTGGCTCAGATCTGAACTGGTGTCTCTTTAAGCCCAAGCCCTTGGTGTCCATCTCCAGAAAGACCATCAAGCCAAGCACAGCAAAGAGCCTTTGGACTCAGCAGCTATTTTTTTTTTTTTTAAAACAACACTGTTTAACTTGTAACCAAAGGGAACTTTTCCTGGCATGGCAACACTGCTTTCAGGATTTTATATTAGTCCCCACATTGAATAATCCATTCATGTTCTCTTTCCTATGGGCTAACATTCTGGTTTTTTTGGAAACAGGGGCTTATGTAGCCCAGCTTGGCTTCTTACTATCAGCTAACAGCTCACCTCAGTGGATAGCCCAAGAATTCCATGGGAGTTGAGGAACTTAGCTACAATCATCGAGACCACACCACCCATAGCAAGACAGGTAACACGAACAGGCTCATCTCCTCACTCAGAGTTTCTTCTACTTGGCCCTGGGAAACATACAGAATCTGCACTGGGGGCTGCCATTTGCCACTTATTCTAATGTGACAGCGCCAGCCAGGGCTCAACACACAGGGACCTGAACCCACATGATGGGAGAGACCTTGGGAGCAAGCTTGGGGTAACTTTCTGTCTATAACCAACTGTCTGGAAAATACAAAGGTCACATGGGCCAGGCAAGCAACAAACCTGTCAATTAGTAGTTCTAATGTTGGGGACACTCAGTGTGAGCACATTCTTGTCCTAGTTAGCTTCAGTTGTCAACCTGACACACTTTGGAAGAGGGAAAGTCCACCGGAGGACTGTCTCCATCAGACTGCCCGTGGGGGGCATTTTCTGGATTGATAATTGACTTGGGAGCACCCGGCCTACTGTGGGTGGTGCTACCCTCTGGGCAGGTTGGGCCTGGGCAGCATAACAAAGGTGGCTGAGCAAGCCAGTAAGCAGCATCCCTCCATGGTCTCTGCTTCAGTTATCGGCTCCAAGTTCCCACCTTGGCATCCCTCCATGATGGACTGTAACCTGTAAGCCAAATAAACACTTTTCTCCTCAAGTTGCTCTGGTCAGAATGTTGACACAGAAGAGGAAAGCAAACTGGGACACTTCTAAGAAAACACTGCATTTAAGAAAGCTCTGGGAGCCCGGTGGTGGCGGCACACGCCTTTAATCTCAGCACTCGGGAAGCAGAGCCAGGTGGACCTCTGAGTTCAAGGCCAGCCTGATCTACAGAGCAAATTACATGACAGTCAGGGTCACACAGAAAAACCCTGTCTCAAAAAACAAACAAACAAAACAAACCAAAAAGGCCCAAGGGTCTGCAGTCAGTTCTAAAGCCTTGTGAGCCAAATTGGTGGTTTTGTCCTCACCCCAGTGGCCTGGCGAATGCAGGTATCTGCACACCAAGTTCACAGACACCTAGCAGTGGAACCCTCTGGGTGTGGTGATAATGGCGAGGATGTGCCTGTACAGTGCAGAGACTTGGAGAGTCTGAACCTTGCACTCAGGTTTACTGTAATCCTAAAACTGCTCTAAACAGTCTTTAAAATGGGACCATGCAGGGCTGAGGAGATACCTGTCAATTAAGAGCTTCCTGAGTTTGATCCCTAACACTAGTTTTTTAAAACTGGGGTGGGACTGGAGAGATGGCTCCAAGGTTAAGAACACTAACTGACCTTGCAGAGGATCTGGGTTTGGTTCCCAGCATCCACATGCCATCTCACAACTGGCTGTAACTTCATTTCCAGGGGATCTGATGCCTTCTGGCCTCTGTAGACACTGTATATACATGGTACACATACATACATGCGAACAAAACACTGGTACACATAAAATAAAAAACCAGTACAGTGGTGCACTTTGTTAGCTGGCACTGGGAAGGTGGGAAAGGAATATTTCTGGGACTTACTAAGCAGTCCACCTAATCTAACTGGTGAGTCCCAAATCTCAGTGAGAGACCCTGTCTCAAAAACTAAGGTGGACAGCTTCTGAGGATGACACTCAAGGCTGACCTCTGGCTCATGCATGTACATACATACTCACACTCCAAGTTCTTCTGGTGATAGGTGACAATACCAAATCCTGACTGACAAATGCTAGGGAGAGGAATAAAATCTCTAGTCTCAAAACAACTTAACTGATAAAATGTTATAGAACCGTGTGAAGGATAAAGAAATTGATCAGCTTAACTAGGTACAGTTAGTCAGAGCAATTAGTCTGGGACCCAGGTGGAGAAACACACAGGGCCTCTAAAGTGTGCACCATGTGGAAGGGAAAAAGTCATGCTGTGGTTATTCCTTCTTTGCTGACAAATACCTCTAAGCCTCATTCATGACTCCTGGCCGGCAGGAGGCACTGTCTTTCTCCCTTACATGGAGGGCAGCCAAGGCTAAAAAGCAAGGGGACTTGTATGTAAGATGTCTAAGTGTGGCTTGCTTCTGATTGCCAGATACAAGCTCCTCCCTAGAGTCAGTCTCAATGTTACAAGTGTCAGTGGCCATGATGAACTACCGAGAGTTCTGGCTGGTAAAGGAACTCCCAGAATCAGAGAATTTGGAATTGGATGGGGTATTAGAAGCTATCTGAGGGCTGTGGTTTTTGCCTTGTGTCTGGGTGTCTTTCAGGCCCTTCCTGACCTTCTTTCTAGTTCTGAACCTCAAAAACAAACAGTGGGTTAACATCTGCCTCCCTGGAGCCTATCTCCAGGACTCTGCCATCATTTCACTATGCAGAAGGTTTAAGACAAGGTTCCAGTTTTCAAAGAACTGACCATATAGTTGTGGGGACATTCTGAATGCCACAGAGCATGGAATACAAAAGTTTACCCACTCTGACAGCGTCAGAGCCTGGAACAGGGTATCACAGAAACCAAGACAGATTCTGCAATACCCACTGAACATCTGGGGCTTTTGGTCTGGCATGAAAGCTTACAGTCCTGGGTAACACTTAGCCTCGGAAATGAACCAGCTATCTTGAAAAATCTGGTCATATGCACTGTTGTCACACATATTAATCCCTGAACTATACCCAAGATTAAGCAACCAAACTGAGAAGAAATCCCAGGGTTAACCCTCACAGAGCATGGTGCTGGGCAGTGCAAAGGAGCCTATCTTGGGGGGAATGTATCAGAAATGGATGTCTTTGCTCTGAGGTCTGGGGCAACTCAACACCTGGCATGGATGTCCTTCACTGTAAAGGAGATACATGTCACCCAAAACGAAGGACTGGAAGTAAAAACCTGTCCTGCTTGTCTTAGAGTTCTCAAGTGAGTCAGGACACAATCACTCCACTGTTTGACTTTGAAAAAGAAGATGAAGCTCTGAATGCCGAGAACTTCTGAAATGTTGGTATCGCTGTGCATGAACTCAGGGTCAGGCCAGTGCTGAGCTCTATTGAATATTAGTGGTATAAAGGGCTGGGAGCAACTCTAGACAACCTGTTGGGTCGCAGCTATGTAAACCTCCATTATTTGTAAGCTAGGTGATCTCGCTGGGTAAGCAGCTGACTGGTTCAAGCACTAAATCAATGCGTCTAGAGCTGAGCTCCTAGTCAAATCTCCTATCCAGAGTCGCACTGCAGAAAGAAGGCTGGAGGCTTCGGAGACTCATAAGGTGGTGACCTTCACTTCTGGCCATCTTTGTGCATTTCATGTAACCTGTTAGGGCCATGTCGCGCTCGCGGTAGGCGCTCAAACTTTGCCGTGCTCCATTCTTGCTCAGGTACAGAGCAGTTAAAACCTGAGCTATTTTGGAGTGAGCGCAATGGGTACCGCACCTGACAGTCGCCCCAAGGATAGTGCTACGCACTACGCAGTAAGCCTGCGGCCGGCAAGGTGGAGCTGCAGGGGCGGCTATGGACCTGGGTAGCGGGGGAGGGAAGGGGCAGGGCCCCGGGGTGGTGGCGGGGGGCCCGGGTGGGGCCTTACCCGGACGTGCGGCCCCTCCACCAGCTTGAGGGCCTGCGCCTCCAGCAGATCGGCCCGCAGCTGCACCAGGAAGCGCACGCCGCCGTCCAGCTTGCTGATATGGTGGAAGAGGCCGCGGTAGCGCGGCACGAGCGCATAACGTAGCCGGTCCTCGGCCTGCAGCAGCACGGCCGCCTCGCGCGACTGCTGGCGCAGCTGCAGCACTCCGGCGCTCTGCTCGGCCACCTGGCCGTGGTCCACGCCGAAGCCCTGCGCTAGGCGGCCGAGCAGCTCGGCGCGCTGGGCCGTCTCGGCCAAGGAGCCGTAGAAGCTCACGAAATCGGCGCACTGGCCCTCGGCGGGCGCCGGCGTCTTCTCGCGCAGCTCGTAGGCCGGTGTGGGTGGCACGGCTCGCCGCAGCAGCTCGTCCATGGCGCCGGCCGTGAGCCCGCTGCACAGCCGAGGCACCCGAGGCCCCGGCGGCCGCGGCGGGTACCGGGGTGGCAGCAGGCGCCGAGCCCTCAGGGTTGGCCCGAGGCCTCTCATGATAGCCTTACAACAGCTGCTAACGGGAGACGCCGCGGGACCCGGCCTCACTTCCTGTTCCGGCTTCCGGTGCCTCGCCGGTCCTATTGGTCAAGGCGAGACGACGGACGGGGCATCGGCCAATCGGGAGGCGGAGCTGTGGGGAGGGGCGAAGGAGTTCGCTCAGGCTGGAGGCCAAGTGCAGCTAAAGGTCCCGGGGGGAGTACTCTCCAGGCACCTGACTCGCCCCCCCTTGGCCTGCATCCTGACACTTGTCCTGAGAGTCACCCTCTCAGCCCCTTGCTTCTTTCCCTACCGACTACGCACGCGCTTCTCCTGAGCTGAGTGCTGCCATTTCAGCTCCTCCAGGGACCGCGCTGTGCACCCAGGTTCCTAGGCTATCGTTCGGATCCAGCGTGGACAAGGAGCTGAGGAATTTGCGTTTGCATGCTGAACGAGGATTCCTAGGGTTGGGGATAGCTCAGTTGGTAAAGCATTGGAGGACTTGAGTTCATGTCTAGAATCCATGGGAAAACGTTTGTAACCCCAGCGTTGGGGAGGTGGATACAGGAGCATCCCTGGGGCTGGCTGGCTGACCTGCCAGTCCAGCTTACATGGTGAATCCAGGCCTGCCAGAGACCCTATCTCCAAAGCCAAACCAGGCAGCTAGCACCCAACACCCGAGGTGTCCTCTGGCTTCCACAACACATGTGTGCATTCATGCACCCCCACTCGTGTGTACACGAAGTGTAATTCTCTGGCAAGACATTTTGTTTGACCCTGCCTAGGCCCTCTCCTGCTCTTGTCAAGGGTCCCACCCAGAGACCCAGCCCATGCCTCCTACTGCACCCAGGAAAGCTGGCCAAGCTGCAAATGGAGATCCTGGGAATCTTCCCTACCAGCCTCCTTGCTGGGCCTCATTCATTCATTTTTATTCGTTCATTCATTTAACAGACTGGTTCTCATCTGCCTGGGTGGTCTAGGTCCCACACTAGGCTTGCATTTAAAATGGTTCTGCCCTTGTTCTCATTCAGTTTACGGTCTGAGGAAGAGACATGTTAAACTAACTACAAAAAAGAATCAGAATGCTGGAGTAGGCTCTGTATGGATTCAGCTTGATATGACCACCGTCATCTTGAATCCAGACCGTCACGACTGTCCTAGAGAAACCACAGTCCATTTCAGTGTATAGTTTTACCTCACAACTATAGGTAGACAAAATCCTGAGAATGAATGATGCATGGGGCCTTACAACCAGATCCAGGCTCCAACCTGTGCCTGGTACTTGGATAAGAACTTAAGATGAACATACATCCCAGCCAGGGTGAAGTCACGTCATCCTCACCCATATACATGACTCTCTTTCTGACCCATATGGTGGGATCCAGTTGGTTTTGCTGTCTCCCAAGACTAGTACATATTTTTAAAATAAGTCTGCCAATAAACTGTGCTCTCCGGTTCTTCACTTGCCTGCATCTTCCTTTGGTCTTGCAGCACCTCAGGCTGGCCTGTGCACACTAGGAGCTGCTGTTTTGGAAGAGTTTGCCATCGTGGATAGGATAGCCAGGGAAGGCCTATCAGAGGAGATGACATTTAAGTCAGGGGCAGACACTGGTTATGGAATAGGAACAAAGAGAGCTGTCCAATCTATTCTTCTAGCTCAAACACATGACACATAACTCCTGCCCCGGGCTCCACTGCAGTATCTAAATGCCACTGATTTCTAGTTCTTTCTGGTCCCCTGCTCCTGTGACTCCTGTCCTGTCTCACCGCTGCCCTTCTTTGCACCCAGGCTCGCTCCCTGGAGCCCACCATCTGCTCCACCTGCTGAATGTGGTTTTTACCCCCTTGTCCATTTATTAACACCTGCTGTTCACTTGCTCAGCAACCAGGCACTGTAGTCTAACATACAGAGCTGGCTTCTATGCTCCCCCTGTATCCTGCCCATCTCTGTCTCTCATTGCATCATGATGCCTCCTAAGCATAGAAAATTTGACTATCATGTGGGAGCCCATTTTCAGGTTCTTAGTGGCTTTACCCAGCAGGTCCGCATAGAGAAGATGATTGGACCACGGGCCTGAGTGCAGGTGTCTGAGATGGTCTGCACTTGGCTGTGCTGGGGGGAGGTCTTTTGCTCCACCCCTTGGCATTTCTATAAATACCTTAGGGCAGAGACAGTCAGGGCCCATTAGAATAGGTTCCAGGTCCTCTCAAGGCTATCCTGTATTTTCTATCTGTTTATCTCCACACTCTAAACCCTTGTATCTAATATTTCCTGCTGCTCTCACTCAAGAAAACTCTAGGGAACTGTGGGGATGGTGGGTAGCTGCCCCGCACTATCAGTTTTGAAAAAGACTTTAAAACAGGGAGGGGAATGAATCTAGGATGGGAGGATGGGGTGGACAAGTGAGCTCCAAAGATGAGGCTTAGACCGGAGGAGGTGGATACAGAAGGATCTCTGGGTCTCATGGGGACCCCTAAAAGATCTGTGGATGCTAGAGGGTGGGCCTTCTTTTCTGTAGTCACAATAGTTGTAACTTATGGCCCCCTTGAGCAGACCTGAAGAGGCAGATGTACAAAGCAGTCGAACACTTTCTGTACTTACAATCACGAACCACTCCGTCACTTTAGCATGTGCTAGATGGGTGCCTTCCACAGTTCTTGCCCATTTAAGGTCACAATGACTGTTATACAGTGACAACTGTTATTCCCATGTGATGAAGGTGGAACTGAAGCCCAGAGAGACGCAGGGAAGGACTTTCATGAATGATAGTCCAGCTGGCAGATGGCGGTGAGAATCCCTAGGCTGCTCTGAGCCTGGGGTGGGTGTGTTAGAAGGACTTGAACACAGGCCCGCCTCCCTCCAGCCTGTGCTTCTTCTGCCCCGGGCTTTCTGGGCTTTTTGTGCTGAAACAAGCACTTGTTTGTATTGTGAGGCTTGTTTTTGTGCTGTGGTGCTGAGGGAAACACCAAGAGTTGGGATGTAACAGACACCATATCCACCGTCAGGACAGTTCATGCTCTAATTCCCATGTCCGTTACATCAGCCAGCGGATAAAGTGGAGACCTGATGGGGTCAGCTGACTCACCAAGGCAAACGTGTGAGTGAGAGGCAAAGCCTACATTTGACCCTTGTCCTGTGACTCTAAAGATCTTTCTTTATTCTACTCTTGGAAGTGAGGCTTCTAGAGTTTTCTTCCTAGAGGCCATAGGGGAATATTTTCCTTATTCCCCAGCTGGGTACCAATGATGATGCAGTCAGGAAGATGCTGGGAGAGGAGATTTGACAGACTGATGGAGCTAGCCAGACCTAGTGCTAGCCGGTGCAAGCCGATGATCCAAGCTATCTGAGTGGCTGAGGCAAGAGGGTCATCGGTTCAAGTCCAGCCTGGGCTACAGAATGAGGTCAAGACCAGTCTGGGCGATTTAGTAAGACCCTGTCTCAAAATAATAGACCAAAAGAAGGTGGGGGGTGTAGCTCAGTGGTAAAGCACCTGCCCAGAGTGCGTGAGGCTCTGGGGGTTCAGTCTCCAGTCAGGAACAAAACAAAATGGTGACAGTACAGTCATTAAAACTGTGAGCGAACAGCTGTAAGGCATAATTGAAGGCCCAGAAAGGGGCCCAGCAGTGTGGGGTATTTAGTGTGTAATGGATATGTTATGAGAAAAACCTTAAACAAGCCGGCTGGCCGTGCTGAAGTGACCCCAGAGGCCAGAAGAAGGTAGAGCTAGAGCTACAGGTGATTGTACTCGGGTCCTCTACAAAAGCAGCAAGGACTTTTTTAGTTATTTATTTTTGTATCTGTTTGTTTGGTTGGTTTGTGTTTACATCCCGACCACAGTTTCTCCTCCCTCCTCTTCTCCCAGTCCCTCCCCGCCCACTCCTCCGTTACAGAAATTTTATTTATGTCACTGGCCCATTGGTTAACTGAAAAGAGGCGGAGTTTCCAGTCAGCTGGGCAGAACGGATCAGCAAGCAAGCCTTGGAGGACCCAGGAGAGGAGAGAGTGGCCCAAAGGACGAGGAGGGCCTGAAGGTTGCAGGGCCGCTTTTGGGCTTTTGGATGCCAGGAACCGACCAGCCGCGGGATGCTCTCGCCATAACTTGGATCCCTCTCAGGTTTTCCTTTCCTTTAATATTTGTGCACAGGATTTGTTTATTAATAAATGATAAAAGAATCATTTTCACGCCTCTGTTTCTCTTCAGAAAAGGGTGGGCCTCCTATGGTTATCAACCAGCCATGGCATATCAAGTTGCAGTGAGACTAGGCCACCTCTATTAAGGCTGGATGAGGCAACCCAGTAGGAGGAATAGGTCCCCAAAGCAACAGGATCAGAGACAACGCTTGCTCCCACTGTTAGGAGTCCCATATGAAGACCAAGATACACAACTGTAACATATATGGCCTAGGTCATAGGTCAGTCCCGTGCAGGCTCCCTAGCAACTACGCTGAGACATCTCTCCAGCCTCCCGCCTTTTGAGTCTTAATAACTGTAGAATCAACTGTTTCTGGCAGAAGAGGAACTAAGAAGATGTATGTCATAAGACTTTTCTCACCAGTAACGATTTCTTCCATTCATAGAGCATGGAACATCCAAGACTTTCAGAGGCAGCAATCAGTGCGTCAGAAAAGCAGCCACTCCCCGCCCGTGCCCCGCCCCCCCCACAGCCTCCCCTTCCAACCCTCCCCCCACAGTCTCCCCCCACTCTCATATGTAGACTTTGAACCAGGAACCCTGAGGCAAGATGGTCTCTGTTAGTGCTAGCCTGTCTCTTTGGTTTTCTAGCTTTGCAATGACATCACTTTCTTATACTGGCTTGTCTTCCAGTCATTGGCGTCTCTTGCCTCGGGTTCATGGTTACAGAAACCTTGCACATTATTGGGGGGGGGGAAATAACTGTTTCTTCTGGGAGAAGGGCACAGTTGAGTGCCAACCTCAGACTGTACACACTAAAACTCAGACGCATGAAGCTTTCAGTGGTTTAAAATGAAATAAAAATGGAGCACTGTCTCCAAATGAGACACACACAATCCTGCAGGCCATGCTGGAGATGGCTGATACATGCTGCCACCAGGGCCATACTGATCTGAGTGGCCTGTGCTGCCACTGGGGCCATGATGACATCCAGGCCCAAACTGCTGCCCAGGGCCATGTCTGGGTCCGTGGTCTTGCTGTAGCTGGGGTCTATGATTATGTCCATGGCTGGTGTTAATACAGGGGTTATAGGAACCGCACATGGGGAAACCTGAGGCTGCTCTTTGTCAGCCTTGCCCTTCACCGGCCCTGATATAGATGGCCCTGCCTCTGGCTGGATATTACAGCAGGAGAGCTGGTCCAGTCTCTCGGGGAGAGCTGTCCCCACCACACACACTACACTTGGAAAAGATGGCTCCACCCCTCACCACAGGTGTGCAACTCACCTGGACAGCATGCTGGAGCCAGTCCTGAGGTCATGAGAGCAGGAGAACCAATCCCACCCCTTTCATCTGCCATGTGGTGGCTTGTGTGAGAAGGATGCCCTCCCCCACTCACCCATTGCCACCTGCAGCAGGCGAGAGAGCTGGCCCTGGGGTCAGGAGTGAGAGAACCAGCCCTGCCTGCCCCTCATCAGCTGCAGCACACAGGAGAGCGGACCCTGCACCCACCCTGGACAGCACACTAGAGCTGACCCTGTTGCCAGGTGAGCCAACCCTGGGGGCATGAGAGGAGGAGAGTTGACACCCCTGCCCCCTCTTCACATCATATTCCCCCCTACAGCAATCGGGAGAGATGGTCCTGCACCTTGCCTGGGCAAAACAGGCAGAATTGGCCCTGGTGGTGTGTGTGAATGAGACGGGTCTGAGGACCTAAGAACAGGAGAACTGGCCTCGCCCCTTGCTGCAGGCTGCACTGGGCAAGCTAGCCAAGGCTGGGGAGTGACGATGAGGGCAAGCTGGCAGGCTGACCAACCCAGCTGCAAAGGCCCAGCACCAGGTCGAAGAGAGCCCACCCCAACACCCACCGCATCACATAAAGGGGCTGAATCTACAGATCCGAAACTGCAGGATCTCTACGACACAGGGCAACAGCAGGATCTCCAAGAGGAGCCCCAGTGAGAGCCCAGCATCTACAGTGTAGCAGAGACCAGAGGCCTCAAACCAGACCAATAAGTCATAGCAATGAACACATGCAAGTAAAGATGAAGGGACTAAAGGGTACACTGTGTGACTCAACAGGCCACACTACAGCCTCCAGGACCAGATTCTTCTCCTTTTTTGTTTGTTTGATTTGGTTTTTCTTTCAAATTTGGTTTTGTTTTGGGGACGGGGAGGTTGCACGGGCAGAGAGCAGAAGTGAGGGCATGGGGAGGTAAGTGGGATCGGGATGCATGATGTGATCCACAGAGAATCAATAAAAATTAAAAAAGAATGTAACAAGCCAAGCAGTGATGGCGCACGCCTTTAATCCCAGCACTCAGGAGGCAGAGGCAGGCAGATCTCTGAGTCTGAGGCTAGCGTGGTCTACAGAGCAAGTTCCAGGACAGGCACCAAGGCTACACAGAGAAACCCTGTCCCCATCGAAAAACCACTAGATATATACTACAGCATGTTTAAACAAAACTTTATTGTTAAAGCACAATTTTCAGCACCCATGACATAGCTAGAACTGATTTCCCTAGGACATGGAGAGTGATAGGCCCAAGGGAAAAAGACTCCGAACATAGGAAATGGGGGAAGGAGGTGGCCAGATCGTCCTCAGAAGAAGCAAGAGTGCTGCTTACAGGTGTGAGAACCGGGGCTGGCTAGAGGGCTCAGCAGGGGAAGGCACTTGCGGCCAAGCCTGACAACCAGAGTTCGAACCCCTGGTCCTGAGTGGAGAGCTCCTGCAAGTTGTCTTCTGACCTCCACGTGTGTGCCCTGGTTCACACATACATGTACATTCAACATCTGCACAGGCAGACACAGAGAAAGTGATAAAATTTTAAAAAATACTAAAACTGCTTAACTTGACCCATCATAAGAAAATGTAAATGAACACTCAGGTGGGCTGCCCATTTTACGTATTTGGTTGCAATGATTGGGAAGCCAGGCTGGGGCTGAAGCTGGGTGGGTAGAGTGTCCGCCCGGCATGGGAGAGGGGTTTGACTCCATCACTATGGAAATAAAGCAAAATGAAAAAGTGGGCAATTGTCTGCACCTAAGAGATGGGGGGTAGGGGTGTGAACAAACTCCCTCCACCCTGCTGGTGGGATCTAAAGCGGTACAACCCCGTGGAGGTTGTACTTTTTTGCAATCTCTGTCAGAATTGCTGATGAACACAGCTAATGTTTTAATAAACAAATAGCTGATCTGCTGCATGGGCTCATGATGCTTTGGAGGAGACCTAAGACACCCCATGACATGGGTGGCCCACAGACAGACACAGATGTGGAGCTGAGCAGGGACGCCCATCTCCAGCTCAGTCTAAACGACCCTCTCCCAGGGTCTCCCTTGACTAACAGGAAACAGCAAAGTGAAGATGAAGGAGCTTGGCTGGGACAGCCACTTGTGCAGAGGGTGGCATGAGCAGGCATGGTGAAACTCGGTGACAAGGACATCACCAGACAGTCCTGGGTGTGCACAGTGCCTGCTGCAAGTGGCCTCAGTGACCTTGAATAGGTCTGGTCACCTTCTTTTTCTATTGTTTCTTTTTTTTTTTTTTTTTTTGTGACCAGGTTTCTCTGTGTAGCCTTGGCTGTCCTGGAACTAGCTCTATAGACCAGGCTGGCCTCGAACCCAGAGATCTACCAGCCTCTGCCTCCTGAGAGCTGGGTGTGTGCTACCATGCCTGGCCCTGGCCACCTTTTTCAGAGAAGAGGATGGTGTGAATTCCTATCTCACAGGCTGCAGAGAAGAAGAAACTGTTCCTGTTCCTGAGGAGGTGGCGTAGTGGATAAGGCTCTTACCGGGTGAGCCTGAGGACCACAGTTCTGACCCCCACGGCTCACACAAACTCTGGGTGGGTATGATCGCCCCTTGTAATTCCAGCACTTGCAATGCAGAGATGGGATTCCTAGAGCAAGCAGGCTATCTAACCAGCTGTATCAGTGAGCTCTGGGTTCAAGTGAGAGCAATGTATGAGCGCCATATATGTAAGGTGGAGAGTGATCAGGGAAGATGGCATTATTGGTCATCCTTTGTGGCATTTGGTGACTGAGGTTAAGGAAATGTATGTGTTAATTGTCCTATTGTTGTGAGAATATTCACCCTGGGGGAGACTAGGAATCAGCTACACTTCCCCCAGGTCTCACTGACAAACGACAGTTTGATTCCACCAAAGTTCACCTGGGATAGCCAGTGAGTTTATTAGGTTTACTTACACACAGTTACAGCAGGGCTTACAGGCAGGAATGTAGGTAGCCTTAAAGCAGCCACACTGGAAGGTCTTCACTCACCATGGATGACAAGTTTCCCATGGCTGTGTAGAGAGGCCCCCATCCTTCAGTCTTTCCCAGCTTGTGTAATATTCTAGGCCCTCCTTGAGACCTGGAAGCCATGTGCAATTGTGGCAGAATCACATAAAACTGGTTGGTTGAGAGGAATGTCTGGGTACTCAGCTGAGGGTCCCATAACACCCCTGCCTACTCCTTCTATGAGGAAGTGTCAATGGTCAATAAACCCATTGTGAGGATCCTTTGCGAGTGGACACAGATGGTCTCATGAAGATGGCGGCAGTGTTTGGATAGCGCCAAACAACATTTAGCAGATCTCATGGGACGCACACATCTGTTAAATAAACAACACACACACACACACACAAAATAACCTAACACCATTCTGGCATATTTTTACATATCTGAGTGCCTAAGAGCCCATGTTAGATTTTTACTTAATACAAATTTGTAGCAAAATCCACAAGCTCCAGTAGATGGGGGTATTGTCCCATGAAAAGAAAACACTGCCTGGAAAAGGATGTTCTGAGTGCTCCATCCCGGAGCAGGGAGTTGAAGATGCCACTCTGGGGAGGACTGCGGCCTGGAGAGAGGACTCCACCGTGAAGGTTGCATATCTCAGGAATACTGTGGCAAACCCCTTGTAGAGCACATCAGGGCTTCAAACACTGATGAGGCCAGAGCCCTGAAGACCCAATCGTGCCCCAAAGTTCATCATCTGGCAGCCAAGCCTCCAACTCAGATTCAGTCGGGACAGAGAGTGCTGAGCTGAGACCTGGACTTTTTTCTACTCAAGCCCAGTAGAAAACAGAGTGGCCATCTAAAATATGCAGTTTAAGATTTGTTTCAGTTTCATTTCTGTTCCTGTGATGAAATACACTGACAAAAAGCAACTAGGAGAGAAACTTAGGGTTTATTTTAGCTCACAATTCTAGTTACAGTTCATCACCGTGGTGAAGTCACGGCAGCAGGACCTTGAAGCAGCTGGTCACATCACATCCATGGACAAGAGCAGAAAGAAGTAAATACGTGTATGCATGCTTGCTTGGGCTCAGCGTAGTTCAATTACTCAGAACCCTGTGCCTAGGGAATGGTTGCACCCACAGTTGCCTGGGTCTTCCCACATCAATTAACAACAAGCTCACCACTCTCGAACTTGCCCACAAGGCCAACCACATATAGAGAACCTTGAGGGTCTCTTCCCAGGTGCTTCTAGGTTGTATCTGAATAAACTGATGACATGACTGCTCTGTGGTATGGTTACAGTTTTATTGTAGATGAGAGAGAGGGAGGAAGAGAGAGAGAGACAGACAGACAGAGACAGAGACAGAGACAGAGGGAGAGAGACAGAGACAGAGACAGAGCAGGCATAGCTGAAATATCAGGGTTATTAGGAGAATGAGTAGTTGGGGGGAGGGAAGCCCAGGGGCTGGAGGGAGTTTAGGGTAGGGTAGGAGGCTGCCTGGTTTTGCTCACATCCTGAGGAGCTGGGACAACATGCAAGTACAGAGTGTAACTAGGCACCAAGATCGTTGTCTCCAAGCGCCTTGGGGGGATTGTTTTGCACATGGCCCACCACACCCTCTTGCTGGTTGCTAATTTTTGGTTTATGTGCATGGCCAGGCTTGGCACTCCTGAGGAAGCTGGGAATTGAGCCGTGTTCTTTCAGGCTAGGGTGCTGGCATGGACTTTGGAAAGTGTAACAGGTACATGTGATACCGAAGGACCCTGGAGGCCAGCGTGTGCTTCGGCATGCTAATAGGCACCAGTGGTAGGCATTTGTCCCTTCTGTGGGTGATAAGAGAAATAGCTCCTTTTGGTAGAGGGGAAGCAGCTTCACAAGTTCCTGAGGAAGGCTGACTTTTTTCTAACAACAGGCAATCCTTCATAGTCCAGATTGAGCCCATTTCTGGATATTTGGACTGCTGTTTGGAATTTGGGGAAACAGTTTCCTTTGGATCTGGCAGTAGTAAGCTGAAAATTAAAGCAAACCAACACAATGATAGAAATGAGATAACATATGTAATGGCTGAACTTGGTCCAGAAGCCCCTCTGTGTGTGTGTGTGTGTGTGGTGTGTGTGTGTGTGTGTGTGTGTGTGTGTGTGTGTGTGTGTGTGTGCGTGCTATGCAAATGTGGAAGCCACAGCAAGATGTGAAGTATTGTCTACTATTGTTTTTCATCATGCTGTTATGAGACACTGTTTGTCATTGGGCTGGAACCTTGCTATTTGGGCTAGGCTAGCTAGCCAGTGAGTTCTCGGGATCCATCTTCACCTTGCAGTAGTAGGATTACAGTCATGTTCAACCACACCTGGCTTTTTATGTGGATGCTGGGGAATTCAAATTCAGGCCCTAATGCTTGTAGACCAAGAATACTTACAACTGGGACATCTCCAGTTGCTAAGCAACCCTTTTATTGGGCTGGATGTGTTTTATATCATTGTTTTATAATGGACCAGATGGTCTCCTGGGTGAATTTTACCCAACAATCAGAGATTAACATCAATCCTTCTTGAATTTTCCCCAAAACTAAAAGTAGGAGTATTTCCAAACTCACTTTTAAACCAACACAACCATGATAGCAAAGTTGGAGAACACTGCAGGAAAGAGGCCAGTGTTTCCCAGGAACACAGAGGCAAACAGTTTCAATAAAATTCTTGCACACTGAATTGAAGAGTGTGCATTGAGGGATAGCACACGATTACCAGGAAGGATTTACGTCTGGAATACAAGGATGGTTCAGCACCTGCAAAATCAACACAACATAACTTATCAACAGAATGAGAGATGACAAACGGTTGTCTCAGCAGATATGGAGATGGCAAGTCACAAAACTCAGCATGAATCCATGATAACAGCTCTCCATAAAACAGTCAAAAGGAGTTTACCTGAGCACAGGAAGGGCTGTGCATAAACTTCCTAGCTAAAACACTAAACAGTGGGAAAAAAAATCAAGAATTTTCCTCTAAGATCTAGGTAGTACTAGGCAAGGGGACCTGCTCTTGTCACTCTGTTCAATACAGAACTTGAAGTCCCACCCAAAGCAATTAGACAAGAAAAGGAAATAAAAGTTATCCAAAATGGAAAGGAAAAGGTAAAGCTGTTCTTGTTTGCTATGCAAACAATTGCCTTAAATTTTTAAAAATCTAATAATTAGCTAAGTGTGGTAGTGTCTACCTTTAATCCCAGCTCTTGGGAAGCAGAGGCAGGGAGACCTCTGTGAGTTTGAGGCCTCACAGATACATAGTTGAGAATTATATATTGAGTTCCAGGACAGCCAAGGCTATAAAAATAAAGAGACTCTGTCTCAAAAACACCAAAATTTTAAAAAATAATAATTACTTTTTATTTTGTGTGCATGGCTGTTTTGCTTGCATGTATGTTCTTGCACCATATGCATGCTTGGTGCCTGCAGAAGACCCCCTGGGACTGGAGTTACAGATGGCTGTAAGCCACCCTGTGGGTGCTGGGAACTGAACCTGGGTCCTCTGCAAGAGCAACAGGTGTTCTGCACCACTTATCCATCTCTGTAGCGCTTGTGCTGTTCAGCTTTAACTATCAACATGACCAATGTAGAATCACTTGGGAAGAGTCTTGGTGAGGGATTACCTACATCAGGTTGACCAGTAGTCATGTCTATGTGGGGTTATCTTGACTGCTGATTGAGGTAGGAAGACCCAGCCCATTGTGGGCAGCTCCATTCTGTAGGCAGTATAAAGGAATAGTAAAAGAGAGGAGAAAGTTAACTGAGAGCCAACAAGCAAGGATCCGTGCATTTATTTTCTCTACTTTTTAAACTTAACTTAATTTTTTAAAGACAAGGTCTCTTTGGTGTCCTGGCTGTCCTGAAACTTGCTATGTAAACCAGACTGACCTTGAACTCATAGAGATCCACCTGCCTCTGCCTCCTGAGTGCTGGGATTGAAGGTATGCACCACCACTGCCCAGCCTTATTCTCTCTGCTTTTGCTTTAGGTTCTTGCCTTGACTTCCCTGTAACCTGGAATTGTAAACCAAATAAACCATTTCCTCCCCAACCTGCTTTTTGTTAGGGTATTAGTCACAACAACAGATATGAAACTAGGACATTTGCAGGTGACATGATTTGTATAACACACACACACACACACACACACACACACACACACATACATACATGCTCTGGCTTAACCAAAATTGCTATAGTTAATAAATACAATAAAGTGGCAGGATACAAGTCAATATACAAAAAGTATCTTTCCTTTATACAGACAGTGAACTTTTCAGAAAGGAAATTAAGAAAATAGTCCCATTTCCAATTGCAACAAAAGAATAAAATTCTTAGGAATAAATTTGACTAAAGAGGTGGAAATCTTGCACAATAAAAATTAGAAAATATCGATAAAGGCAATTGCCAAGGATATAGATAAACTGAGAGATGTCATGTGTATGTGGATTGGACTTAATGCTGTTAAAATTCCCATAAGCCCCAAAGTGATTCACAGATCAATGTAATCTGTACTGAAATCCCAAAGACATTCTTTGTAGAAATAAAGGAGTCCTAAAATTTATATGGAAATAATATACCATGAAAAACCAAAGCAATTTTGTGTAAGTAAAACAAAATTGAAAGAACTGTACTTCATCATTTCAAAAATTTCAGAGTTGGGGCTGGTGGCTCAGGGGCTAAAGGTACTTCCTGCTGATGGCCTGGAGACCTGAGTTCACTCTCTGGAATCCATGAGAAGGTGGGAGGGGAGAACTCCTCTGACCTCCACACATGCACATTGTACTTGTGCCTTTCTGCATCCCATAATAAAACCTACAGTAAGTATACAGTACACCAATGGCATTGAAATAGACACACAGACCGAAGGAACAGAGTAGAGAACACCCAGGACTATAGGAGTTATCTTGTAGACGAATTTCTAAGTGGTCTTATTAAATAAAGAACGTGGAGCCAAATATAGGGGTGAAAGCCTTAGAGATCAGGGAAATAGATCAGGAACCACCTTACCTCACCAGCTCTGTAGCTTCCAAAATGCCCCAACTACCTGTCTACCCAGGCTTTTATGGCCTTGCTGTTCTGCTCTCTCATTGGCTCTTAGCCCAGCTACCTCACTTCCTTGTTACTGCCTGTCTGTACAGACCTCAAGGTCTCTATGGTTGGTACTGGGATTAAAGGCATGTGTTACCACGCTTGGCTCTGTTCCCTAGTATGACCTTGAACACACAGAGACCCTGCCTGCCAAGTGATTGGATTAAGGGTGTGTGCTACCACTACCTGATTTTTGTGTTAATGGCTTCCTATTTCCTCTGATCTCCAGGCAAACTTTATTTATTAACATACAAATAAAATGTCACCACAGTCTCTTTAAGAAATGATGTTGACAAAACTTGATATCCATACAGAAGAATGAAATTGGACACTTGACTCACAAAAATAAATTCAAAATGGATCAAAAACTTAAATGTTAGATCTGAAGTCACAAAACTGTTAGATGGAAGCATAAAGGGAGAACACCACCTTGTCTTTGCTCTTGGCAGTTTTTATTTTTTGGTTCTTTTATCAAAAATACAGACAATAAACAATGATAAGTAAGCCTACACCACAGGAATGCAGGCTTGTGAGCCTAGCTGGCTGGGATACTGCGGCAGAAGGGCTGCAAGTTCAAGGGCTTCCTGGGCTATAGAGTGAGTTCTAAGCCAGCCCGGGCAACTTAGAGACCTTGTTTAAAAATAATAGTAAAAGTTTCTTGGGCCATAGTTCAATGGTAGAGCACTTGCCTTGTCTAGTATGTGACAGACACTGGCTTCAACCCTCAGCGTAAAAATAAAAGCCATCGGGCTATAGAGATGGCTCAGTGGTTAAGAGCATGGGCTGCTCTTGCAGAGGTTCTGGGTTCAGTTTTCAGCACCCACATGGTGGCTCACAACCATCTGGAACTCCGGTTCTAAGGAATGCAATGCCCCCTTCTGGCCTCCATGAGTATGGCACACATATGGTGCACATACACACATGCCGACGAACACTCATGCTACAACAACGTATCATGTCCCATTTGTTAGAATTGCCACAACTTAAAAAAAAATAACAGAACAAAACTTGCAGGTTGGTGAGGAAGTAGAGAAAAGAGAACTCTTGGAAAGTGTTGGTAAAAATGCATTCATGCAGCCATCATGGAAAACCATGACTACCTTGTGACTGAGCTCTGTTCTCTATCCAGATGGATCAAAATCAATGCACCAGGGTGATTTCTACTCCTGAGTCTACTGGGAGATTATTCACAACAGCTGAGACAGGGAAGCAATTCCTTTTTCCATCATCATTGGATAAATATACCATGCTCTGCATGTCCACACAATGGAATATTAGTTAGCCTTAAAAAGAAAAGCCTGACATTTGCATTAATGTGGGAAAACATTATGCTAGGTTAAATAAGCCAGACACAAAAAGACAAACACCGTGTAGACTCACTGACATGGGGATCTAAAGAAATCAAACACAGAGTCACAGAGAATAGGATAGTGGTTGGCAGGGGCTGGGTGGTGGAGAGGAATGAGGACATTGGTCACAGGTACGAAGTGCCGGTCATGCAGGATGAATCCCCTCCAGAAATGTGAAGTCATTGCAGAGATTTTTAATTAACAATGTGACAACGCATGCTCCAGACACACAGCTTGATGGCTCAAATTCCATTTCCTTTCCGGTGAAAAGTGACGGTGTAGGCATCGGAGCCATGGCTGTTTCAGTTTGTCAGTCTTCTATTTCGTCCTCCTTCTAGCTGTTTGTTTAAAATTAAGTTTTTTTTATTTATGTGTGCGTGTATATGTATATATGTGCATGCATATGTGTGCAGTACCTTCTGAGGCCAGAAGAGGGTGTCATCTACCTTAGAGCTGAGGTTATCAGTGGTTGTTAGTTGCCTGTGGGTACAAAGAATTGTACTCAGATCCTCTGCAAGAGCAGCCAGTGCTCTTAACCACTGAGCCATCACTGACTCGAGGTACTACATTTAAAAAATGCTTTCCTTGTGAGGTACCACATTGATTCAGTATTTGTCCTCTTGCCTTTTGGTTTATGCTTTGGAAAAAAAAATATTTTTTTAAGAATTTCTACGGAGCACAAAGATATCACCCTGTTTCTTCTATTAGCATCTCTCTGTCGTCTCACCTTATTTAGCTCAAATTCATCGGAGGTCACTTTTCTGTAAGGTGGTTAGGCAGGAATCTTGTCTCGGTTAGTTGATCTAATACCATTTATTAAATAGCCTGCCTTTTATCCACCCATGTGACATGCTAACACACGTGTTCTCTCTCTCTCTCTCTCTCTCTCTCTCCCTCCCTCTCTCTCTCTCTCTCTCTCTCTCTCTGCTTCCTATTTTACTCTACCACTAGATAACTTGGGCAACTTTCCTGGAAGCCTATTCTTATTAAAGAGGCAATGTGCTATTGAGAATACATATTCCCTCAGATACCTTTCACTTAATGGCTCACAAAGTGGATCTTTTACATATTTCTTTACTGAAACAAAATCTAGCAAATACCATTAGCTATGACATGTTTTCTTCTGTAAGAAAGAAAAAAACCCCGCACACTCGAGGAGCTGTGCAGAAAAACTCCCACGCTCAGCAGCTCTCCCATTCCCGCTTCTCCAGGCGATTGACGCTTCCTGGGTCTTTTCCAATGGCAAAGCTGGCAAGAAAAATGCACATTCCATTCCCCCCTTTCTCCACACTCTTCACCCAGTTTTCCCTACAGCAGGAAGCCCATCCCCCTACGACACCTGTGTCTTTTGTCCTTTACTAGAAGTCTGAGAGGCTTTTCCACATTTTCAATGATATGTATGTAGTAGAGCCCCGTAAAGCGCTGCCCTGCACATTGCCAGTGTTTAACTACTACTGAAAACTCTGAGGGAGCTTTGACGGCATGCCCTGGGTGTTCTCTTTTTACAAGTCCCCCTGATCATGACAGAACAGATGCTTACTAGCTAACGCATCCTGCCATAATGTCAGGTGTGTGGAGATGGACGCTTGGTTGACATGGGGATTAATGTGTGACAGCCCAGCTCTTACACTGAAATGGGTGAGATCATGTCTGCACCTCTGGCACGTGGAGTTCTTAGTTCATCTGTTGGGGTCTGAGCAAGAAATGTCCCTCAGAGACTCATATAATTAAACACATGGTCCCCAGCTGCTGGCACAGTTTGGGGAGGTAGAGCTGGAGAAAGTGTGTCATGGAAAGTGAGCTTTGATGGTTTATAGCCTCACCCACCTCCATTCTTCCTTTCTGCTCCCAGTATGTGGATGAAGATGTGATCAGCCAGCTTCCGGCTCCTGCCACAAAGCCTTCCGAGCCTACCACCATGATGGACTCTAGCCCTCTGGACCTGTATGCTAAAATAAACTATTTTAACACAGCAAAAGCAAAGTAACCAATACAACTAACAGCAATCCTCTGGGCCAGAGACGAACACATGACCCAGGCCCAGCCAATCAGCCTGTTCTACCCTCCTGGCCTCAGTGCCTCCAGGATGGACTAAGGACCCAGGCCAGGCCCAGGAGACTCTATCTCAGGGTTCTGTTGTGTGAAAGACTTGTTCTAGGGAGACACAACACTCAGGTCTCCTCAGACCAGCTGGGGAACCCACACCAGACCAATGAAACGATTGCACCAAAGACCAACTTGGTCTAACAATGAGTTTATTGGGGCTACTAACAGGAGGATGGGTGAGAGGTTATCACGGATGACTCAAAAGCAGCTGGATAACCAGAAAGTCCACCCCAACACAAGTGACAACCACAGCTCACAGAAACTGCAGCCCTGGTGTTCTCTGCGCAAGCTTGCAGCAGCTCAGAATGCACAAGGTGTCTTCCTTCTGCAGCTGGCCTGGCCAGCATCTTCTTCCCCAGAAGCCGTCTACTATTCTTGTAAAGCTGGGGAAGGGACTTCTAGAATGTTCCAAGGTTTTGTTTTGCTAGCTATGTGAACTTTGAGCCTCCCCCCCCCTCTTGAGGGAGTGTTTCAGAAGAATCCTCTACTCTGTAGCTTCTGCTTGGAATATTCTGAAAGAGACCCCTTCCCTTTCTGCTGAGATGGCTCTCCTGACCATGTCAGCCTGGACCACCCCAAGCAACCCAGCCAGCGGCGGGAGGAAGGGAGCTGGGACGAAGGCCGGGAGTGAAACGTAAGTTCCCGCCTCCAGCCTGGACTGTCTTCAGTGACGCACAGACACGTGTGGAACCCGAGTCTCTTTTGTTGTAGCGGTGTGTGTTCTTTCTGGCCATTTCTAAGCCAGGGGGAATCCAGGGATCCACTGTGACCTGTTGCTTGTGGTCTAGGTATCTCTCTATGGTCGTTGTCCTGGGCCTCAAGCCCCATTTCCCACGGTAAAGGATCTGTAGTCAAGGTAGGGGCAGAGTGACTGGCCCCTCCTAAGCTTTCTTGGTATTACCCACATGCTCAACGGTGGCCAGCTGGGACGTTGTGAGGTAGCTACCAGAGAAGACTGCTGGGACGTAAGTGTAAGCCAATAGAAAGCCTTTGTTAATTGGCCAGTGACGATACCGAGTGTTCAGGACCCCAGTGCAGTCCTGAGCCTTTCTCAGGGTGAGCTTTTAAGCACCCAAACCATATCCTGGGTTGACACACCTCAGTTAGCGTGAACAGTTAGCCGGAAGCAGAACTATAGAAGCCCAAAAGCAAGGTTAGTAGATTTAGGGACTTTCCCAGAACTATGGACTCTGATGGAGTAGGTCCATGTCTTCATTTTGGCAGTTGGTGCTGCCGACGTGCTGGGTTCCATGACCCGAATGGTACTTCCATCATGGTGTCAGTTGTGTTAAGGCCCGGGGGCACGTTTCAGGGAAAATCATGCTCTGAGTGGGTCAGATGGACCCAGACCAGGCTCACTTGACACCTTCTGCACACCTCATGGCAGGGAACTGTTGTGTCTGGACACATGGGCCCAAGCACAGTAAGAGAAGCCCAGAAGCCTGGCCTAAGTAGGATTGGGAGTGACCTTCCCTTGGCTACAGACAACAGACACCCGGTGTAAACCCAGTCCAAAAGGTCAGCCTGTTTAGTGTATGCTATCAGAAACTGGGGACAAGGGTAGGAACAAAGGATCTCTCCTTTTGTTCGTGAGCCCTGCCTCAGAGGTGCTGAGTTCAGAACCTGCCTAAGGTACCTCCCCCAGTCACTGGGCTGCACCTTCAGCTGGGAGAAGCCCTGCCCTAGGTGACTGCTCCTTCCGGAAGAGAAAGGTTCAGGGCGGAAGACAGCCCTGGTTACCCTTGATTGCGGAGCCTTTCTGGATTTAGCAGATGCCTTATAGCGTCAAGTCTCAGAGCTTGCTAGTCTCAGCTACCGAGTGTGACGACTTCACCAGGATAAGTGCACGGGGTGGGGCCCCCTCAGTCAGCCCACCCCCTCCAGGTACATTCTCAAGGCAAGTGTCTGACCACGCCCCCACAGTCCAGCGGCCTTCCCCTGCCCAGCCCTTCAAGATTACCCCATAATTAGCTGTCATTAGTAGCCAAGCAGGGCAAGTCAGTGGTAAAAATCAGGACTCTAGGATTCAACTGTCCTTAGGAAGACACCCAGGAGTTGTTTTTGTCCCCCCCCACCCCCGATTTTGCAAACTAGGCAATCATAAACAAAACAGCCCGTGGCAGCATCCTAATGTACTTCTCTCCCCCCTAGGATCTCGGGGTAGAGGCTGGGGCCTGTGTCTGCACCTCTCCTCACCAACACACGATTAGACACTAATTGCTCTGGGTTGCAGCCTTGCTCTTAACAGGGAAGCCCTTGCATTTTCAAAATTTAAAACCTACCAGAGTGATTTGTGTTGCTTAATAGCTACAAATTTGTCAGCTTGACTCCAGACCAGCTAAACCTGGGGCACGGTTGCGTAAATGCGGATACCGCCTCTGCAATGATAGTAACGGATGTGGCGAGAGGTCTGTGAGAGCCAACAGTGCAGGGTGGGGGGTGCACAGAGAACCCCAGGGCACTTCCCCCACCTTGCACCCGAACAAGCCGTTTGCTCCACTTATGGAGAGCCAAACACAGGGTGAAGCCCCACCCTGAGCAGACTGGCCTTGGCCACCCATCGTCACCCCTTTCTTCCCTCTGTGGGACAGTTTCAAAGAGGATGCTGGGTCTGAGGTTGAGTGCGCTGATGTGTGTTACAGTCAGTGCCATTAAGGGTTATGTGGGGGCTGAGGTGGAGCTCAGTGGTAGAGCATGTGCTTCGTGTGCTCAAGGTCCTGGGTTCGATTCCCAGCAGCAGAGAGAGAGATGGGGCTTGTGTACATGCTAAGCCCTGGGCACACAGGTGTTGGGTGCTTCCTGTACTGCTAGGCCTGGAAGTTCTAACGCAGTGTTCAGAAATGGCTTCTTGACCCACTGATCTCACACTTGTGTTTTACGGAAGGGGACCCAGAGTTCCAATGGAAGGGAAGGATTCCTCAGCGTGAAGAAGCAGTAGGTGGACCTTCAAGTTGGCTAACCCGAGTTCATTCCCTGGGACCCATGTGGCTGCGGGAGGGAACTGACTTTTAGGAGTTGTCTTCTGGCTTCCACATGTACACAGTTACACGAGTATGCAGACACACACACACACACACACACACACACACACACACCCTAAACAAACAAACAAACAAACAAGAAGCAGTGATGGATGGAGCTCTTGGTGTGTGGCTGGTTTTTCTGGTCATTCCTAACCAACTACTACTAAGGATTTTCAAGTGTGTTGGGTTTCTGGTGCCGGAAGCCTAGAGCGATGAACTAAGATATGTCCTTGGCTCTCAGGAAGTGTTCAGTCCAACATGAAGATCAGATATGAGAACAAATCACCAGCAAGTTATGGCAGAATGTCTGTCTGTCCTGCTGGCCCAGGACCTTTGCACACGCTGTCTTCCCTGCTCGTTCACTCTGCCTCCCTACCCGACTCAGCTACCACCTTCCCGAAGCTTCCTCTCCCCACTTCCCGAGCTCCTTTCTTGCTGTCTCACTACACAGTGCCCCCCATCCCACGAGTTCCTTGACATCTTCCTGGTTCACCTCTGCGCTCACCCACTGAGCATGTGAGCAAGCATGTTCTGTGCATGGGAAAGCCTCTGTGCTGATGCTTTGGATGATGTGGGGGAGTGTTCCACCTTCACAGATGGCTGCTGGGATGACAAGGCCACACAGAACAGGGCCATTCGGTCTTTACTGTGCTTCATGCCCCTCCTCCAGGAGACCTAGCTTAAGAAAAGTTCAAGTGAACAGTGTGTGTGGGGGGGGGGGAGGGAGAGTCTTTCCAGAGTCTCAGTGGGACTTAGAAGTGGAAAAGTGACGTCATCCACTGGTTATATGAAGTAAGGTACTGGGTCCAGATGCAGGGAGGGGACAGGCCTGCCAGAGAGGCCATTGTTCTCGACTTCTTGTACATTTCACTTACAAATCACACTGTTACTGAGGCCTCCTTCTCCCCATTATCCGTGTTCCCATTCTGCAAGCATCTTGATGCCATGGAAACAAGGAGGCTTTAAGAAAATCTGGAATAAAATAGAATAGGAAGAAAGTGACCCCTCCAAACCAGATATTCGTGTGTGTGTGTGTGTGTGTGTGTGTGTGTGTGTGTGTGTGTGTGTGTGTGTGCACGTACATTCTACATGTGCATGTGGAGTCCCAAGGTTGATGTCCAGTCATCCTCCATGGCTTTTCTACCACCCTCACTGAAACAGGGGCTCTCAATCAAAGCGGAACTCATCAATATGGCTAGTCTCGCTAGCCAGCTTGCTGTGGAGATCCTGGCTCTGCCTTCCTAGTAATTCCCTAGAATTACATCCTCCTCGCTTCCCTCAAAAAGAAAAAAAAAAAAAGGAGGAAGGTATTGAGTCTTGTCTTAGCTAGGGTTTCTATTACTGTAAAGAGACATTATGGCCATGGCAACTCTTATACAGGAAAACATTTAAATGGGGCTGGCTTACAGTCTTAGAGGTTCAGTCTATTCTCGTCATGGCAGGAAACATGGAGGCCGACATGGTGCTGGAGAAGGAGCTGAGAGTTCTGCATCTTGATCCACAGGCAGCAGGAGACAGAGTGACACTGGGCATAGCTTGAGCACCTAAGACCTCAAGGCCAGCCTCCACAGTGACACACTCCTCCAACAAATCCACACCTACTCCAACAAGGCCACACCTCCTAAGAGTGCCACTCCCTATGGGCCAAGCATGAAAACTCATGAGTCTGTGGGGGCCATTCCTGTCCAAACCAGCACAGGATTCTCTACAGTTCTTCTGATTTAACAGACCACAGTCTCAGGCTTGTGCTGGCTTTCTACCTTGGTCATTAACAAGTTGGTAGGTTGGTGGGAGGGGCCTTGCGTCTATGACACATATTGTCATAGCTCTCTGGGTGGAGCGGGCCTTCTTGACCCTAGGGATGGCATTGATAACTTAACTTGAATCCTCTCTGTGTCTTAGATCCCTGGCAGTTAGCTCTTCTTCTGAATCACTACATGGGGTGGAATTTGCAAATGGTAAAAAGTGCACTATCTTGTGTTTTAATTCTCTGGCCATAGCAAGGGACGAGAGCTTGTCTTTGACTATTGATGGTGGAGTTTTTGCCTGAGAAGTGAAAAACGGTCCCCTATTTCAAAGGGGCCTTCTATGGCAGGTACTCCCTTCCCCTCCTTCCTCCATGCTTGGGACCAATGGGATGCTGGGTTTTTGTTTTGTTTTGTTTGTCGAGACAAGGTTTCTCTGTGTAGCTCTGGCTGTCCTGGAACTCACTCTGTAGACCAACCAGACTGGCCTTACACTCACAGAGATCCACCACCCTCTGTTTCTCGAGTGCTGGGATTGAAGGTGTGCACCACTATTGCCTGGCTGACCAATGGGCTTCTTAGAAGTACATTGCTATATTCTATATTATAACCCCAGGGGGATTATACTAGGCATCCCCATGGTGATATTCCCCAGAATATTCCATCAACTTTTACTTAAAGGAGAGCCTGTGCTGGGTGAAGATAGCTAGAGGAATAGCTGTGCTGTGGTGTGTAGAGTCAATTGCCAACTTGATAGACTTTAGAATCAGCTGGGAGCCAGCCTTTGGGCAGATTATCTCGAGCACATTGATTGAGGTAGGAAAACCTACCCACTGCGGGTGGTGCCATCCCCTGGCCGAGGTCCTGGATTGCCCAAGTGGTGAAAGTGAGCTGAGCAGAAGCATGCATTCATTGCTCTCTGCTTCTTGGCTGTGGATGTAACGTGCCTGGCATACGTGTCCGCCTGTGGGAGAAAAGAGTTAATGTACCAGCCTACTAAGGTCCGGTAGAGTGCGCCATGTGCAGTGAATTGAATAGGTCAGAACCATGTCTAGGCTGTCACAGGAGGACAGAAGGGATGATGGCAGGAAGAAGAAACCCGACAGGCAGCTCAGGACAGGAACTCACAGCAGCATTCTAGGCTGTCCGCCCCTCTCGGCCTGAATGCTGAGGAGCCCTGGTTTCTTACCCCCTCTCAGTGAGTTGCCTGGCATGAGGCCATATGTAACCATGAAATTGAAACTCCAGCCTAAACACCAATCCCTGCTGGGGGATTGCCTTCAATCCCAGGACTTGGAGGCAGAGGCAGGTGGATTTCTGAGTCTGAGGCCATCCTGGTCTACAGAGTGAGTTCAAGGACATCTAGGGCTACATAGAGAAACCTTGTCTCGAAAAGCAAACAAAACAAAACAAAAAACTGGCCACAGTCTGGGCATATCTTCTAGACACTCTGGGCTTTCTCACACTTCTTCTGAAGCTCATCAGGCGCGAATCTGCCCCACTTCTGCCGTGTGGTTGTCTGTCCGGCTTCCATTGCTCACCTCCATTCTTAACCCAAAGGCTGAGCAGGAGAATCGCACGTTCAAAGCTAGCCTGGGCTACATCGTGAGACCCTGTCTCAAGAACAACCAATAAACATGGCAGGGGCTGTGGCTCAGTTGGCAGAGCACACGCTAGCATGCCAGAGGCCCTGGGTTTAATCCTAGCACTCCTGTAATCTCAGCGTTGGCCTGTAATGGAACTTTAGGAGTTCAAGGTCACCCTCAGCTACACACCAGGCTTCTTGAGGCAGTCTCTCAGGTGTCTCACCGCATCCTTTTCTGGCCTTGTTCCCCCCCCCCCCCCCGTTCTAAATCCAACACCAGTGAAGTCAGCTGCCTCACTGAATCTTCACAACACAATAAGTTGAATATAGCCACCGAAAATACTCATGCAAATATCTTCATTAGCGAAATCACGCAATTAACCTGAAATACGTGTTAAACGAAGCAGCTAAATTGTTGCATATTTTCCCAGCTCTTAATTATAATTTTGGTAATCAATTTTTCTTCTGATTAGCAAAAAGAAAAAAAAAGAAAGAAAGAAAGCCAACCATTAGCTAGGGCACCCTCAGAGGAGGAGCTGGAGGGAGCTGGAGCTGGATGCTCTGGGCTGAGAAGGCTGTTAACCTTCGCTGCGTTTTGCTCACTGCCGTTGGTGTTTCTTGTTAATGCTCACTGCAGAAGCTGATTAGATTGACAAGAGCATCTTGGATCCAGCCTTAGCTGCAGACTACAGCGTGTAAAAAATGTCTCCAAGTGAAAACTGATGTCCCAGCTCACAACCCTGAGGACCCAGGTGACCAGAGTGCCTGGAACTGCAGGTTGTTTTTGTTTTTGTTTTGTTTTAAAGTAGAGTGCAGGACATGCTGTAACATAGATCTCCCATGCTCCTAGACTCTTGCATGTGAGCTGTTGAAGGTGGGAAGAACCTCACAATACAGGGTTTCACTAGAGGAGGCTCCTGAGCCAGGAGGCCAGCTCAGTTTCTGTACCCGTCAAATGTGGAAAGGGGCTGAGGTGTGGCTCTGTGGGTAGTGTTCACCTAGCATACATAAGGCCCTGGTTCCACCCCCAGCACTTCATGAGCCAGATGTGGTGGTGCATTGCCTATCATCTCATGGCCAGGGAGGTGGAGGCAGGAGGATCAGAAGCTCAGTGTCATCCTGGGCTAAATATTGAGTTCGAGGATGACTTTGACTCCATTAGATCCTGTCTTTTAATTATAGGGGAAAGAATGAGCTCTCAGGGTCTGGGGCTGTGGTAATGAACTGGTCCACCTGTGTGAAGAGAGAACACATTTGTGAACATCTAGGTAAACTCCTCCATTCCCCTTTAGCACGTCTTCCTTGAGGCAGCTCGTCTCCTGAGCTAACCCAGGAACGTATCACCCCTGAAGAGGAAGAGGAAGATGAAATACACCTCTGTAGGGAGTATTTCATCTCTCTAACAAGACACTGGCTTTATCCATTTGACCCCAGAGTCCCTCTCTAGGTGTGTCCCCAAATGCTTAGGGCTTAGGTGTGAGGATAGAGCGGGAAAGAACACACACACATGATTTATCTAGGAAAGCGCAGGAGTTCAGGCTGTGTGCTTCGAAAAGGTCCTGCCTAAGAGGTGGCTGTCATTCCTAGCAGACAATGTAGATTTATTCTGACAGTTTTCTGGATCCAAAATAAGTATATTATAGCAATTTTCTGTCAGGTCAGAGTGATGGATCTGAGGGAGAGGCACATCACTGTCTATTGCATCCAGATGCTGTCCAGACCAGGTGCTCTCTGGGGAGGCTCCTCTGCTGCCTGCCGAACTTGGTAGGGAGAGAGGGAGCCAGGCGTGGGACGGTTGGGAGGGGCTGCCCAGAGGGTCCTTCTGGGTCTTTTGTGGGAGGGTCTCCTCAGGGAACTGGGAGGGAGGCTGATGGTGGGGTTTGCTGCCCTGGCCACAGAAGAGGGAGCTGTGGTGACACTAAGGAGTCCCCCAAACCATGCAGACGCCTGACAAGAACTATGGCTGCTCAAGCAGGAGCCTGAGACACCAGAGCAGGGTACATAAACCCTAGGAAGAACACTGTGGGTCTGGACCAGCAGAGCCAGGGGTCCTCAGCCTGCTGGACTTGCAACAGAGAGCAGCAGGTTAGGCAGCTGGGACCCTGGAGAGGGCCTGGCAGATGTCGGGTAACAACCCAGGCAGGCACCCACTTCCCTCCTCTTGACCTTGGTAGGTACTGCCCGCTTGGCAAGTCCACTGCAGCCAGAGGCAAAGTCCCCCAGGAGCATTGGGCCCCCAGGAGCAAAGTCCCCCAGGAGCATTGGGCCCAGGGAGGGCAGGTGTCATCCAGCACGTTGATTAAGCCTTGCTGACTCTTCTCATTCCCAGGTAGAGAGCGATGCTGGAAATGCCTAAGTAACTGTCTAGGGCAGTTAGGCAGACAGAGGCACTTCCAGGGTGTAAGAGGGTTCAGGGGAAGCCCAGTAAGTTACGGGGTCTCCAGGGTCTTAAACAAGCCCTCTGAAAGTTACCCTGGTGGCATTTTACAGGGAGATGGCCAGCAGGACTCCCCATGCTCATGGCAGAGAGGCAACTTCCCTCGGCTGCTAGCCACCGTAGAGATTTACCTCCACTCTTGACCTGGTCTCCGAGAGGGGTTGGCAGGCAGAAATGGGAGGGAGGGGGTCATGGCTAAGTGTCAGCTGCTTCAGGAAGCCAGGACCAAAGCTAACTCATGCAACCACTCCTCCCATGGGCCTCAGGGAGAAGGCCAGACAGGGCCCCAGAGAAAAGGAGGAAGTGACAACCAGATGCGGAAGCTGGGAATCCTACATGAGCGTATGTCTGTAGTGTATGTCTTTATCCTGTGTGTGTGTGTGTGTGTGTGTGTGTGCGCAAGCGTGGAGAGGGAGGGAGAGAAAGCAAACTGCTCCCTAATACTCAATCCTTAAATATTACAATATTGTTTTACAAAAGAATACTCTAGAGCCATGAAAAAACCCACTTCTGAAAAATGCCACAGATCAATAGACCTCGTGGTGACAGATGCAGCTGTCTCTGGGGACATTTTGCGGGCCACTGTAGAACAACTTGTTAGAGGGAAGGTGACAAGGCCAAGGCTTTGCTTTGTGGTCCTTTGTCACTGGATGAGAAAAACTGCTGAAAAACTTTAATAATCGAGGAAGGAAAACTTACAAAATGATTCTCTTCCCATTTCATGAAACATTGAGGCAACGGGCTGAACAGTTTTGTGAACACAATGACACATCACAGTTGAGGCCAACAGCTATTTGTGGGGGACCTCTGTGCTGGGTGCTGCTCCGGGGTGCTTGCCAGCCTCACTCTGTCCTTGGAGACAAACGCTGCTTCTGTCACAGCAATAAGAAGGGTGAGTGCTCCCCCTGACGCACGCACCTGACTCTCTTACCACGTGCACTTTTCTTAATAAGGTCTCACTTGGCTTCCTCCTGGCCAGCCCTGCAATTCTCCCCTGCAGTGGAAGACAAGAACCTGGCTGCACCCGAGTGGGACCATCTGAGTAGCATGCCTCCACCCATGCAGCCAGAAACAGGTCAAATTGTGTTTCCTGCTGTCAGGTGACTATCTCCCTCCCACAACATTGGGTGATGACACAGAGAAATGAGACACGGTTCCTGTCCTAGCCTTGAATGTCACTGTCATCTGAAATAATGAGAGAAGAGTGTGGGGAAAACCTCCTGAGACGGGAAGACCGGACAAGAGCCAGCTGCAAATGCCTCTTGACTGCGCATGTGCAGGGTCCAAATGCAGATTTCCCCTGCAGAGGTACAGCTTTTCTTAGTTTCCTAAAATGGGTAACTTTGCAGTTTCTGTGTCTGCAGTTCCTCAGCATCACTAGTGAGGAACCAGCCTGCCTCCATCATATGCTTAAAAGCCGTCTTATAGTAAAGACCAACTAGGTTCATTCCTGTTTATGATTAAACCTCTGCTTCTCAAGGAGGGGCTCTGCCCCACCTGTAACCTTACCTACAGATGGTTCTGTACTACCTCTTCCAGGAAACAGCAACCATGCCTTGGTTTCAAAAAGTTAATAACCATCTTGAAACCTTCCCTTTGTTTTGGCTACCCTGTTGTGACTACCTGTTGTTACGACCACCTTGCAATCATGTCTTTGTTTCAGGAGGTTGTTATGACTAATTTGTTATGCTTATGTTCTGCTCCTGTAACCCCACCGATTTTGCCTGCAAAATCCCTCATTGGGAAACCCCTTACCCCTTAGCTATAAAAACCTTGTCTTCCTCACAGCTAATGCTGACCTCTCAAACCCCACCTTAGGGGGAGGCAGCCCATGTACACAAATAAAAAAGCTTGCTTTAATTAATGGCTTGCTTTGGTTAATTTGGCCATGATGATTTGGGCCGGTGGTCTTTCATATTCCACCTTTGGGATTAACACTAGGTCGAGGCCATCCTGGATGAGGCTGACTCCTATGATCTTATTTTGGAGTGGCGTGTCCTGATCTCTGTCAATTCCTAGGAGCTCTTCTGATATTAAAGGAATCAATCAGCCCCTTGGAGATGCACAGTGCTTGCCCAGTCTGTCATGTCACTTGATTGGATTATGGTGCCCACTTCTAGTCAGGGCAGCTTAATTTTCTCGTCAAAGGCGTCAGCTTTTTCTTTGACGCTGTCCAAGGTTCATGTTATTCTTAGACACACTTTCCGGAAGTCAGCACTAGACGAGACTCTGAAGCACCAGCTTGTGGTTCGATTGCCTTTGATCTTACACACTGCGCTGCAGGTCAGGAAGAGACCCATCCCACCATGTTCCGTGAACTAGGACCGGAAGTCATACCTGGCTTTGCCAGGGATCTTAACTGTCTTTCGACTGGGCTGGAAGATACCTGGGAGATTAACAAAGCACTGTCCTGGTGCATCTGTGTCGGTACATCCAGAGATGACTGACATTTGGAGAGAACAGAGTGGAGAAGACCTGCCCCAGAGATGTGCAGTGGTCCCAATCCAATAATCTGGGGTCCTAGATGGAGGATTAAGGAAGGGAAAACCAGCTAGCGTGGGAAGCCTTTGATGTGTGGTCATCATCTGTGACTTAGGACTCCAGCTTCTTTGTCTTTTAACCCAGAATCTCTCTTGTGATATGGCAGGAAGCTACCAAAGCTTTCATGTTGAAGTGGGTGGCATCATCCATCCCTCTTGTTCTGAGGCTTCCAGACTGAACAGAGAAGCTACCAGACTGGATCTCTAGTCTACAGATGGTAACTGTAAAATTACCAAGGGTCCATTGTGTATGATAATCTAGTAATTCCCCTTGTACAATTCTATCTATCTATCTATCTATCTATCTATCTATCTATCTATCTATCTATCATCTATCTATCTATCTATCTATCTAGTCTGTCTATCTACAATCATCTATCTTTTATCTACCATTAATCTATTTCTGTCATCTATGAATCTACTGTATCTTACCTATCTCCTATCTATTTCTATTTTCTATCATCTATATAAATATATATATCTGTCATCCTCTATTGTGGATGTAACTATGTAAGGTTGCTGCTGGCTGTATGTGAGGAAATCTGCTGTGTCATCTTGGACTCAAAAATCCAGACAGGTGAAGGCTCCACCCGTAGGCAAGGTTAGAGACAGCTTGGGGCATTCTGGATCTTGCTAAATGAAGGAGCTCAAGACTCACTACTCCATAGTAATAACTAGCTCCTGCCTTCCTTCCCCCAGGTGATATAAAATGCTCCTCGCACCCAGCAGGGAGTTACTTCCCAGCTGCTGTGGAGCTCTTGGGAACTTGTGCCAAGACCAGGTCCCCTATCGGGCTGGCACCTGTCCTGGCTCCACAGATTCTTTAGTTTCAGAGATCTTCAGTCTCAAGAGCTTAGGTTTAACAAGTTGAGCTAACGGCATTGCTGCTGACCTCTTGAGTCATAGACCGGCAAGATGGCTTGGTTGATAAGAAGCTTGCCACCAAGTCTGAGGACCGGAGTTCAATCCCTGGCACCACATGGTGGAGGAAGAGAACCAACTCCACAAGTTGTCCTCTGTGTCCACATGTGTTCTGCGACACTTGCACCTGTACATGTCCATGTGCATACACACACGCGCACATACACATACACACATACACACATACACACACCACTCAGAGACATATACGCAAGACATGTGCAAACACACCCATTTTCTGTCCATTTAGAGTTAAGAAAAAAAAGATGATTAAAAACCATCAAAATGGAAGTCACCACCTTTCCTTATTAAACTATACTTTTGCTCTGGATTGTGCTCTTTGGCCCCTGGGATGAAGCATGAGAAAAGTGACCACTTATTTTTTTCTTTCCCATTTTTTTCTTTCCTTCCAGCCTCAGGAAAATCATTAAAATCCCAAAACCCTTCACTTGACGGTGGCTGATGAACAAATAGTTTGTGCTGTAGAAATCCTCCAGACTTAACTATTGGCTGGATTGACAAGACTGAAAGTCTGGGGGAGGAAGACAAATGAGATGACCACGGCTGTGGCACGTGAGTTAATTAACCTGCGTTCTCCGCTAAGCTCCATGTTAAGCTGCAATCGGAGAAGACAGGAGTACCAGTCAATGGCGCTGAAGGTTTTCTTTCTTTCTCTCTCTCATTTTTTTTTTTTTTTTGCCTCAGGAATCAGACGAGCTTAACACAACTGGAAAATTAAGATTTCTGCCAGACACGATAAAGATAAATGAAAAGAATTTCACAGAGTTCAAATTATCTGGAGGGTTCTGAATCCATGATTATCCACCGTCCAGGAGGGAGGAACTCCCAACCTTAGCAATAAGTAAGATTGCGAGTTTGGGTGTAATTTCCCCAAATGTACTAATGGGTGTTTTAGTTCTTACAGCAGTCTGGGGACCTGGATCTGAAATGTGGCTGTTCTCTTGCTAGCCATGGAAAAGACCGTTTATGTTTTGAATGTGGAGTGTCTGCCTGCCACAGGCTAATGTGTGGAATGTGGTACTAGAACCCAGCCTCTGCTCAGGCTGCAGCATTTGATGGACACTGACGGGGGCAGGCACCTCACTGAGCCACTTTAGTGTGAGTCTTTAGATAACAGACAAACCAACGTCAGCGTCTTCCACCTGAGAAGTGAATTTTTCACCAAAGGGGGTGCTGGGGCTGCACATTCTGCTCCTCGCCCCCTTCCCTGCCTCTGGTTTGGGAATCAGAGAGCCTGGTTGCGGGCTTTTGCTGTGAAACTTCCCCCCACCCTCAGAGAACTGTAAGAAGAGAGCTTTTCTCCCATCCACTGGGCTCTGATTTTCCTCAGAGACCCCGTGCTGGGGCCTGAACTCTCCTTGGAGCACCTCCACGCTGTTGTCCCTCTGCCAGTCCGTCTATAAAATAGATCACTCTTCTAATAAACTCCTCATCCCCTAGTAATTCACCTCCCTGTCCTCTTGAATCCCTCCCTGTCCCCATTCAAAACCTAACAATGTGTTTGAACACCTTGTCCCCAGCTGGTGGCACTGTTTCGGGAGGATGTGGAACCCTTTGGAGGAGGAGCCCAGTCACAGGAAGTGAGTCACTGAGGGCGGACCTTGAGGTTTGGAGTCCAGCTCTGTCCATCCCACCCATTTCCTGTTCCATCAAGATGCGAGATGAAGATTCTCAGCAGTTCTTTCTACCACCATCCTGGCCACACCCTGGTGGTTGGACTCTCAAAGTGTGAACTGAAACAAATTCTTCCCTGAAGTTGCTCCTTGTCAGGAATTTGGTTTATAGCAACAAGAAAAGTAGCTAATACCAGATACAGAGTTGTCCTAACTCCTTAGAGGAGTGAATTCTAGGCACCATCTATGGAATCAGCTATGAAAAGCTCACGGCTGTCGTAAGCGGAGCATCCTACTCTGTGACATTAATCTATCTGGAAAGAATGAGAGGTGTGGGGAGGAAAGACAGGAGGATCCTGGGGCTCACTGGGCAGCCAGTCTAGTTTAGTTGGTGAATTCCAGGCCAGTGAGAGACCCTGACTCAACTAAACAATGTGGATGGTGTCTGGGGAACAACATCGGATGTTGACCTCTGGTCTCCACATGTGTATGTGCACCTGAGCATACATGAGAACACACACACAGACACAGACACAGACACACACACACTCAGACACACACACACACACAGACACACACACACACTCAGACACACACAGACACAGACACACACACAGACACATAAAGTCACACAGACACAGACACAGACACACACACAGACACAGACACACAGACACACACACACACACACACACACACACACACACACGGAGGATATGGGGCTGCAGATCAGTTGGTAGAGTGCTTTTCTAGCATATACAGAGCCCTGGATTCCATGTCCAGCACTGTATAAACTAGGGGTGATGGTACATACCTGCAGTCTCAATACTTGGGAGACAAAAGGATCAGAAGTTCAAAGTCATCCTTGGCTAGGCATCAGGTTCAAGCCTAGCCTGGGCTATATGAAACCCTGGTTTTGGTTTGTTTGTGTTTTTTGGCAAGTCAAGCAGAAAAGAGATGTTGCTTTGTAGTGATGGGCATCCCCCTGTTGTAGGCTGACCACTTACAGACTTTGAAAACAAGTGTTACTGCTTAAAACCATTTGTCTTAGGGTTTCAGTTCTGTGAAGAGACACCATGACTATGGCAACTCTTATAAAGGAAAACATTTAATTGGGGCTGGCTTACAGCTTCAGAGGTTTAGTCCATTATCATCTTGGCGAGAAGCATGGTAGCATGCAGGCAGACATGGTGCTGGAGAAGGAGCTGAGAGTTCTGCACCTTGATCCTCAGGCAGCAGGGAGAGACTGTGTACCACACTTAGTGTAGCTTGAGCATATGAGACCTCAAAGCCCGCCCCTACAGTGACTCCACCTCTTCTAACAAGGCCACACCTCCTCCAACAAGACCACACTTCCTAACTCTGCCACTCCCTACGGGCCAAGCATTCACACCCATGAGTCTATGGGGCCGTACCTATTCAAACCCCCATGCTATTCATGGCTAGCCAGATGGCTCAGCAGATGAAGGCACTGGCCACTAAGTCCAACTACTTTGGTTTCATCCACATCCACACAATGGAAGGAAAGAACTGACTCCCATGGTTGTCCTCTGACCCCCATAGGCACCATGGCACACGCACATGCCCCTCCTCCCACATACAAACAAATAAGTTAAAATTTCAAAATTCCACACATGAAATTAGAAAGGTAGGTGCCAAAAGGATAAAATATTAACAATATGCATTAATTCAGTCCTTTCATTCAGCTGTTGAGCAAGTATTGGTTAGATGCCACAGCTCCAGCCCCTCTCTGGGCTCTCACCTTCATGTACACACATACAGAACACCAGCTACAGGTCCATCCATCAGGAGCTCAAATCCTTTCTTACTTCACTCTGTTCTCTTAACCCTGTCCTCTCTCTCTCTCTCTCTCTCTCTCTCTCTCTCTCTCTCTCTCTCTGTAGGACAATCTTAGATATCGGTCCTCACATTCCATCTTGTTTGAGACACGTCCTTTGTTGTTTTTCTGCCGAATATGCCAGAGCAGCAGACCCATAAGCTCTTGGGAATTCTCCTGTCTTCACCTCCCATCTCCCTTAGGACTGCTGGGATTATAAATACTCACATTCTACGTCTGGCTTTTATATGGGTTCTGGGGATTTGAACTCAGGTCCTCAAACTTGTGTGGTGTTTTGATCATCTTTCCAACTCTATTTATTTAATATTTAAAAAGATTTATTTTATTTGTAAGTATGTGTATGTGTGTATGCACACATGAGTGCAGGTACCCAAGGAGTACACAGAAGAGGGCATCAGATCTCCTGGACCTGGAGTTATAGGCAGTTATGAGCTGCTCAGCATGGGTTCTGGGAACTGAACCCAGGTCCTCTGCAAGAAGAACAAGCACTCTTAACCACTGACCCATCTCTCCAGCACCAGTCATGTTTGTTTAAATCTCGACGGGCTCTGGGTTTTTTTTTTCCTCCATTTGTAACCAATATTTGTTACCATCTCTGGGTATGAGGCTAAATCTTCTTGTAGTTTAATCTCCAGACATGAAATTGTTGTGACAAAGGGTGTGTATTTTCTAAAGGTGTCAATAGCTCCTGACAGGATACCAACCAATAAGGCTGAGCTAATTTGCACCTCATTAGCATATTGCAAGTATCCGCCCCCTTTTCTAAGACCTCATATTATCAATTACTGAATTTTTTTAAAAACAGTCTGAAGAGCAAACAAAAGCCAACAACACAACAACAAAAATCCCAAATCTATCAGAGTTGAGTCAGTGTGAACTTGAATCTCTTTGATCTCTAGGGTGGCCCTTCATGTGTTCAGTGTGGCCACCTTAGAGGACACATCTCATTTGCAGAGTAATTGGCATTGGAAAACGTTTTTTGTATTCTTCAAAAGTTTGTGTAGACTGAGGGTTAAATTGCATTCAAATGAAGCAAAAGCTTCAATGAGAAACGTAGCACTTTCTGGCCACTCTCAGAGAGCCTGGATGAGCAGGGACTCCGTGATTGTCCCTCCTAGGCTTCCTTTGCAGGTAATCACACACATTGGAAAGCTGACTTCTCTTCTGAGCAGAGTAGATGCGATTACGTCCTGCACGGGACAGGATGGTGGCATCTCTGTTGAGAATGGCCAGCTTTATTATTTCAGAACTGTTCTGGACAGCAGCCACTCCAGAGGGAATGCAGACAGAAAGCCCCATAAAGTCAGAACTGGGCTTTTGATGAGAGTTGGCTTGTTAAAAGGTCCCTTTTATGTCTACCTAGATGCTGATATTTTAAATCTCATCATATCGAAATCTTAAGAGGCACAATTTTATTGAAGATCAGATTGTATACAGTGCTTTCTTTTTCTTTAAAAATGACTCCAAATTGGGCTGAATTGACTCTAAATTCTCAGGATTGGAATGCTGGTGAAATTTATTAGCAATGATAGGAAACGTTTCTGAGAAACTGGATGTGATGACTCACACCTTTAATAGCAATGTGCAGGAGGCTGAGGCAGGAAGATTGTGTGTTTGGGGCAGGCAACATAAGGAGACTGTCTCAAAAACAAAACAGATCCTGATAAATTAGGTCTTTGGTTGTGTGTGTGTGTGTGTGTGTGTGTGTGTGTGTGTGTGTGTGTGTGTGTACGAATGTATACCCATGTATGCGCATGCATATTGTGGCCCATGTATGCACATGCATATTGTGGCCCATGTATGCACATGCATATTGTGGCCAGGGCCTACTGACAGGTGTCTCCCTCTGTTGTTCTGCATCTTATTTTTCTTTCTTTTTTCTTTTTGGGACAGGGCCTCTCACCAAACCTGGAACTCCTCAGTTTGGCTAGGCTGTCTGACCAGTGAATCTCAGTGAATCCTCTGCCTCTTTTTGATTTCTAGTGTGGTCCTTCATGTGTTCAAAGTATGGGGGTTTCAGGTATCTGTGATATCACTCAGCTTTTTACGTGGCCATTGGGGATTTGAACTCAGTTCCTCATGCTTGCATGGCAAGCACTTTACCCACTGAGCCACCTGCCCAGCCTGGTCCTTAATACTCTGATTTCTTATTACACTCTTGGTAGGGAATGTTGGGCCCCCACTTTTCAGGCCCACATCTCTAGGAGAAGAGTGCTTTCTGTGGCAGATTTGGGGTATGCTTATTCATCAGATGAATGTGGGTCAACAGCCATGCCACACTTCACCATATGAAGAACTAATGTCCACACAAGCTCGGCAGTCCACCCTGAAATCCTATCGATTTTCCCTCTTGAATATGCATCTGATTTATCCAGGTCTTTCAATGTCTCCCAATAGCCCAAGGCCCATGTCTGGCCAAGCCTGGACCTTGCAGGCTCTGGATGACAGACACTGTGGAAACTTTGGGAAGCAAGGAAGAGTGTTCCTTCACCAGTCCACAGTAGTCTTGGGGATGTGTGAGCTACTAGAGTGGCCTTGGGTGCCATGCAGAGATTAGCTTGGGGTATGCACACAGGCCCTCTGGGGAACTCCAAGCACAGTCCCCTCATTCCTGACACCTACATGTGATGCCCGGAAGGGTGGTCCCCAACTGTCCCCAGCCCAAGGATGTGGCCAATAAACTGGGGGCAGGTTGAAACCAGAGTCCAGGAAATTCAAGATTGTTGGTTCTAGGACCCACGGTAGAGAAAGTCTTCCTCCTCAGCTCCGAACCTCAGTGGTGCCCAGAGTCCCTCAGAAGGTGGCCACACCTAGTCACCTGCCCTCTAAGAGGTGCCTGTGCTTCTCAGGCTTCCTGCTCCTTCTGGGCTTCAGTCATGTGCTTCTTCTCCCAGCTTCTAGAAACCACAATCTCCTGTGAGACCACGTGGACACATTACTGTCACCCCTCTCTACTTCTCTAGTGGTCAGCTGTGTCCTGGCCAAAGTCCTTCTCTCAGCAGGTGTCCTGCATCTCACCCCTGCCAACCCCCTTCCTCCCTCTGGCTTCACAGCACTCTGGATTTGCTGAGAACGCTGGCCAGCTTCTCAGACTCCTCTTGTTTTTGACCTGGGTAGGTGTTCTGTAGTCCTCACTCTATGTGGTTTTATCATAAGATTGGCTTATGAATTTTGGGGCAAAAATTACAGGCAAATGCCTGTGATGATTTATCCTGATAGGATACAGAATTGACCAAGAGATGCGTCCCTGGGTAGATTTGTGGGGAATTAACTGAGTAGAGAAGACCCTCCTTGAGAATGGCCTTCTACACCTTCCAGCAATGGCCCGGCATAAAAAGGTTCAAAGAAAAAGCGGTGCTATTTGCCTGTCTACCTTTGCTTCTTGCTGGTGTGTGCATCTACTCTGTTGCTGTGGCCTTTTGCTGAAATCAGATGCCAGGTTTTTTTGGTCTTCCAATGAGAACCAAAGAGCAGCCATTATCCAGGAAACTCCCAGGCCTTTACCACCTTATTGGGACTGCTGAGGCATCCCGCCTCATTGATTGACAAACGACCAAGTCCTCGGCCTCTCCAGGATGTAGATGGCCATTATTAGACTACCCAGCCCATACAGTATAAGCTAATTTAACAAACTGTCCGTTACAGCATACATTCTCTCTATGGGTTCTGCTCTGCTAGAGAGCCCCGACAAATGTGACATCCATCTCTTCTCTTTTCTGATTTTCAGTGCTAGAGGTTGAGCCTGGGGCCTCACTGGTGCTGGACAGTTGTGTTCCTTCTTAACGCACATCACGACCTGTGCAGGAGACTTGTCACCCACTAATGTTGACCTTGATCATCTGCTTGGGGTCGCCTTTCTCTACTGCAAAGTGACTCTTGCCCCTCTTCCCATCTCTTGCCTGAAGCCACATCTCTTTGCTGTAGACCGGGAGGCGGGAGGATCCTGCAGCAAGCCCTAGGTCACCTGGCTCAGTTTGGTGTTCGCTCACCTGGCTGGGAATTTTGGGCTCCCCTGCCCACAAAAGCACGCTGATATGGGGGAGATTGAGTCTCTGGCACAAAGAGGTCCTGGCAAGGACACTGGAGTGGCCTTTTGTGACTTCTAGAAAGAACTGAAGCTCCGCTCTGTGCAAACACAGCTGCTGATCTCCAACAGTGTTTATTCACCACCTCTAGGAAAATTAGGATTTCTGTTTAAACAAAAGATTTTCTTCTCATAATCTATTTATGGCTGACATTGCAGAAGTCATTGTTACGTGAGCCAAAGAGTCAGAAGTGAATTAGTGACAGTCAAGGGCAGAAGGGTGACGGGAGCACAGAGAAGCAACCTGAACGTTTGTGGTCTTGTGCAAGGGCTTCCTCGGGGGAGGAGGCTGAAGGACAGAGAGGAGGGGAGGGAGGGAGCATGAGAGGGGACAAGGGTAGAGAGTCCCCTGGTCCTGGCCTGAGGACATTCCTCCATCTTCTCTGTACCCACCCCCAGGAGAAACAGCTCTTGCCCCAGTCTGGCAGCCAGAGGCAGCAGTACCACACATTGTCGTCGAAGGATGTAAATTCTAGAATCAGATGGCTTGGGTTCAAGTCCCAGCTATTGGGGGCTGGGGAGATGGTTTAGGGTGAAGTTCTTGCTATGCATGTATGAAAGCCTGGGTTGGATTTGTAGAACCCCCAAAAGCTAAGCTCAGAGCCCAAAGTGCTGAGTGCTTTTAATCCCAGCACTCCAGAGGCAGAGACAGGTGGATCGGATCGGAGTGAAACCACAGACTGAGAGACATCACCTGTGTCAGGAAGGGAGGCGGGGCTCAGCCAGGAGGCGGGGCTCAGCCAGGAGGCGGGGCTCAGCCAGGAAGAGGGGTTCGGTCGGGAAGAGGGGCCCAGCCAGGTAGTGATGTGATTGGAAAAGTCAAAGAATCCCACTGCAACCTCCCCCCCCCCAAGCCCACAGCTGTGGAGCTGTGTGGTTTGGGGCAGCTCACTTAACCTCTCTGTGCTTGCATTCTCCTGTTCAAGTCACAGTGAGGAAGCAGTTGACCTGCGGAAGGCCTTTGTGCCTTTGGGACCACAGATCCGGCAACCTGCTTCTCATCACTGGAGACTTTCACAAAGAATGTAGAGGCATCTATGTATTAGAATATTTTTTTTATTTATTAATGCTGTCAAAGGCAGACATGATGAGAGTCCGGGTCTTGTCTCTGCAGGCTAGGCGTGTTTTTTGTATGGGTTCAGAAACCTCACAGCAACACCGAACTTAATTGCCAAAAGAAAAAAAATCACTGTTTTTTAACTTCTTCGTAGCCAACAGTCTCACACTTGGCACCAGAAATAAGAGTAGGAGTGACGGGGGGGGGGGGGTGTCAGAGGAGCTGGCAGGGATGCTCCCGGGGCCATCGGCACCTCTGCCACCTTCAGGCAAACTTATCCAGCCAGCCAGCACAGACATTTCAGGGAGCAGCAACAAAGTTACCTCCTTAGTGCTAGGAGAATACTAGGGGAGAAGGACCGGCAGGATGGCTCAGTGGGTAAAAGCGCTTGCCGTCAAGGCCCCAAACACGAGTTCGATGCCCAGGACCAACTGGTGGAAGGAGAAAACTGACCTCTACAAGTCCTGACCCGCCCCCCACGCATGCCGTAGCACGCACATCTACACACAAAAAGAATACAGAAATAAATGGTTTTTTAAAAAGTGAGGGAGAAATCTGTCAATCAGATGATCACAGACACTGGTAGCCCCAGAAGTGAGAACCCACTGACAGGAAAGCAACAAGCCCCTGGGCCCCTGAGCAGGTCTGTGGACTCTGAACAGCTCTCCTGGTGACATGATGTCAGAGCTGAGCAGAGACACCGGTCAAGCGCAGAGTGCTGGTGCAGGATAGCCTATCAGGAGGAAGGAACAGGGCACGCAAAGAGCCTCGGGTGGAAGGAAGCCCAGTTAATCCCACCACAGCTCTCAGGACGTTATCTATTCTGCTATTTAAAACAATTATTTGTTATTTTATTTTATGCACATTGGTGTTTTGCCTGCATGTATGCACATATGGGAGTGTCGAGTCCCCTGGAGCTGGAATTAACAGTTATGAGCTGCCATGTGGGTGCTGGGAATTAAACCCTGGTCCTCTGGAAGAGCAGCCAGTGCTCTTAACCGCTGAGCCATCTTTCCAGCCTCCTATTCTTCTATTTATAAATAGAGGGATTTTATAAAAATGTTTATCCCTCTAAGACATCACAAAGATTGATTGAAATACAGGAAAGGGCCTGCCAACTTTTTTTCTTTTCTTTTCAGCTTGGAAAAGCTACTTGCTTCTTTGAAGTTTCTCCACCCTGGAAAAAGGGATGAGAAAGACATTTTACAGACCTTGGGAAAGGGATCACTTTCTACTGTCTATTTATCTGCAGGCAGGTTATGTGCCTTTAAAGTATCCGTTGGGCCTTCCTTTACTGTAGCTTAGGAATTAATCATCCTAGCTCCCTGCCATGCCTCTAGTAAAGTAGTTCTGGGTCTCCCGCTCTGCCTTAGCTGTGCAATGCTGCCCCCTGCTGGCCACCTTTGGAGGCCAGGGGCCACATCTAAGCAGAAGTGGGATTCCATGTAATGTTGGGGGCCATCCAGCCACCAAATTGTGGGTGGAGAAGGGATGTCTGCTCACAGGCAATGGTCAGTCAGTGACCTTCCAGTTTCCTTTCCCTCATCTAGCCGGGAATGCAAGCATTACTCTGAATACTGCACAATCAGCCCCGAGTGTCGTCTGCTGTAAGTGGTAAATGACCTAACCTGGCAATGGGTGGTAAAACCTAGAGGACAGGGATGGCAGGGGCTGGGGTGGGGAGGGCGGCATGTGATGGGTGCACAGAACCCTGTCGGGGTGGCTCCTGTAGGGTGGTGGTGGGTTTGAATTTCTGCTGTTGCCATCTTGAAATTTTTAATTGTTTTTAAACAAAGACCCTCGATTTTCATTTTGCTCCTGGCCTCCAAGTATGGACAATTCTGAAACTAGGCATCCAGACCAGAGCTCCTTTACTCCTAAGCCAGCACTCAATGGCTTTCTGGATTGTGGGGAATCCCTATTGGTGGCTCTAGAGCTGTTTCTCAAATATGAGCCTGTTGCCTCCCCCCTCCTTGCTTATGGCCCCCACAAGATGTTCTCTAGTAATGAGATCCAGTATCTTGTTTGCTTCCTGGACTTTACCCAAAGATTTGAGGAGAAAGACCATTGACCTAAATCATCATGGACAGATATTAATTAAAGCAAACAATTAATTAAAGCAAGCTTTTTTTTTTTTTTTTTTTTTTTTAAATTAGAGTACATGGGCTTCTCCCCCTAGAGATCAGTCTTGGACACAGGGAAGATAAGGGCTTTTATAGCTTAGAGGTAGAGGGTTTCTGAACGGGGGATTTGGCAGGCAAATAGGCAGGGTTCCAGAAGCAGAACATAATGCTGGTCATAATAAGGTAGTCATAACAACAGGTGGTTATAATAACCCTTTGAAACAAACATAGGGTTGCAAGATGGTCATAACTTTTTGAAACAAAGACATGATTGCCATTTCTGGAACAGGTACTGCAGAACCATTTGTAGTTAAGGTTACAGGTGGGGCATAGTCCAATCCTTGAGAAACAGAGATTTAATCATAAACAGAACTGAGCCTAGTTTGTCTTTGGCTTTCAAGCCCACGATGGAGGCAGGCTGGTTCATCATTTGCCTGGGAGAGGACATCTGAAATATACTAACTCTCTGGGTCCAGCATAGTAGAAGCAGGATTTCTGTCACAGGGCCCTCGAGCATCAGTGAGGGGAAAAGTTTCCCAGGTGCTTCTAATAAGTAAGCAGAACATAGCAGGACTGATATAGGTCCTGGTGCAGCTCCCAGTATTCAGAGGGCATTTAATAAATGTTTTCCCACTTTTCAGAGCCATGCATTTGGATGGAAATCCCAGGCTGAGAAGGGCATGAAGCTGTGAGCAGGATTCCTCTCTGGGTTCCATGTTTATGTCAGAACAGCTGCTCAGACAATCAGGCAATAGTGACTAGTTCAGGAGTTGGCTGAGAGGGACAGAGGGCTGGGGGATCACCGTGAGCAGGACTGGAGAGAGCCAGAAGGACCAGGCGACCAGACACACCCTCCTCATTGAGCCTTTGGTAGACAGTGAGCCCTTGGCTAGAGGTCTATCTGGAAGCAGCACTGGCTGGTTAGGGCTATCAATCCGAGCACCCCATCCCTCCTGGTCGCTTCAGCTGGCTCAGAAATGGACAAGTGCCCCATGCCAGACCAACCACTGGTGTGCACCATCAGGATGATGGTATGAACTCTGCAGGAGCCTGCCTGAGAAGCTTGGTGGCCCTATTACCACAATGGCCAGAGCCCACACTTAGGCTAGCAGAGCCGATGGCCAGTTCCTGTTGAGTTTGACCCCTGATCCTTCCCCAGCTCCCTTTTCAGCTGCTACATATCACGTTCTTTGCTTCATGGAGCCAAAGTAGGTTTCCTGTCACTGGCAGCTGAAAGCAGACTGGTCCACCTCACAGGGATTTGTAGGAGTTAAATATGGGGACCAGAGTGAGAGAAGGCCAACGGTCTCAGGCGGAGGAGGTCTGGGGCACAGAACTCATATCACACACACTTTATGATCGGGTGTCTACACACATAGACAGCTGTGGTCAGACAACCACCCTAGAGTGGCACCACCCTAGAGGGCTGAGGTTTCAGTGACAGGAGAGACAAGCTTCTCAGGATGCCATCTAGGCTGTAAGCCAGCCAGCTTCGCCAAGAGATGAACTTCAGGTTCAAGAGAGAGCCCCTGTCTCAAAAAAATAAAGGTGGGACTTCAGACTCTCATCCATGTGCAGGGCATCCCCCTCCACATGCACATACCCAACACACACAAACATGCACGCATGCACGCACGCACGCACGCACGCACGCACGCACGCACGCACGCCCTTTTCCCTCTTTAGAAAGCACATACCTCCTGATTACTCTGCATCACTGTCCCAGATGCCACTGTCCAACTCACTGAACCAAGGTGGACTTGCATGGAATTTCTTTGGTCTGTCATTGATTCTCTATCTGGGGCTTTTGTCTGGAGATGTTTGCCTTCCTAGGAAAAGTTTACACCACACCTAGGGACCCCAAGAGGAGGTGGCTACTGCTTTTTCTGGCTGAGAGGGGATAGTTCTTTCTGGAAGGTTCAGGTCACAGCAGCCAAGGTGTTAGGGACAGTCCAGGGTCCAGGAACAGCATTCTCAAGGCTCTGTGAGAAGTTCAGGGTATAAATGTGGGCCTGGGTGAAGGTGAAGGGCTTCCCTCCTGGATCGTAAACTGAGTCTGCTCTGTGTTTCCTGGGAGAACCTGGACATCCGACTCTCACTGAATGAGGACAGCCTCCTCACAGATGGGCAGGGAACTGAGACGTGATGAAACCAACTCAGTCGTGTGGTTGCTGGATTCAGGACGTAGGCATACTGAATGTATATTGTATAATGTATATTGTATTCACTGCAAACAAAAACAACAACAGCAAAAACCCCCAAATCTTCCACACAGGGCACGGTGTAGCTTGCCTTTAGACCCAATACTCAGGAAGCAGAGGCAGGGGAATCTCTGTGAGTTCCAGGCCAGCCAGGGCTACATAATGAGACCCTGTCTCAAAACCAAAACCAAAAACCAAAATAAATAAATAAAATAAAATAAATAATCTTTCAGCCTTGCTGTGTTTTGAAAACTGTTGGGAGGGAGCGTTTAAAATAAACTCTTAATTCACATTTTTATTTCCCTCCTTCTCTTGCAATTTTCCATATTTCTTAAGCTTCCCTTTGATTACTAAAGTTGCCAGCTCCAGAGCAATTACTTTCTGCAAACAAGTTGTCAGAAGCCTTGCATGAATTTTAGACCTAATTTAATTCTCCATTTTCTTGCTTAGGAAAAAAAAAATCGCAATTTCTGCAAACCAAATCAACCCTTGATATACTGAGGATACAGCTTCTTTAAATACAGGCTGTCAAATGCCAAGCCAGTGTCCTGGGGACCGAGTCAGTGAGTCAGCAGGTGGTCTGTGTGCAGTCAGGCTAGCTGCACCAGCAAATGGGAGGCCTGGTTTGTGACTGGGTCAAGGCATGTGTCCCAAGGCAAAGCAGGTGAAGAAATGACTCTGAATGCATGTTCCCAGATAAGATAATCCGTAAGGCAGGCCTTGCAGAAAGGAGGAGGTAGACACAGTCCTGGGCCACAGACAGGTAACATGCAGAGGTTTGGTTGATGCCTCTAAGACCTCAGGGACAGACAGATATCTACATGGACATCACAGGTGGCCAACCCATTGATCCTCCTCAGGAACTTTCCACCAGTCTGTTGGACCCAGGCAGACACTCAACAACGAAGGGCTTATGGGATCCTCTCTGTGCCTAATATCAGGCATCAGAGTTGGGAAAACAGAGGCACAGTGTTGCGGTTGAAGTCTCTCCCTCCCCAAGATATCTTATTCCTTTAGCCCCCAGTGTCTATGAATAGGAACTGAAATAAGGTCTTTGTAGATAGGATTAGCTGCCTTGAGGTCACAGGGCCTGGGTGGGCTGAATCCAACACCTGCTTCCTACAAGGGGTTGATGTAGACACAGATGTAAGAGAGCCTCACTGAGAATCCAACACCTGCTTCCTACAAGGGGTTGATGGAGACACAGATGTAAGAGAGCCTCACTGAGAGACAACCGTGTGAAAAAGCTGGCCGTGTGATAAGGGTGCAGCTGAGCAAGGCAGCTAGAAGCGAAGGACGGCCCAGAATGGCTGCCAGGACGCTCCCCGGAGCCCTCAGAGGGAAACCCTGGCTTCTGACTTCTGGGTTCAGGGCTGGAGACAAGACTATTCTGTCCTGTTGTTCAGGGACAAGCAGGGAGTGGTACCACGCTAGGACTCAGTGATGGTAGAAGCCGGGCAGGGTTGAAAGCTTGGGGCGTGGCAATGCTGCTGTGACCTTGGTGACAAGATTCAGATCCCTTTGTTTCCATGTTCCTTCTTGAAGGGAAGCAGCTGCTGAACCGACTTGGATTCAGCGGGAGAGCTGAGCAGATAAGGCTACAGGCTGTGTCTGCTTCTTCCCATCTCTCCATTGCAAGCTCCCACTTGTCACCTTCCAGGCAGGGGCTGCCCCTAGTGGAGCTGTGCTCAAGCCACACCGCATGAGGAAAACGTACCTGACATGCCTGTCCCCAGTAACCAAGCTTGGGTGTCCCTGAGCTGCCCACAGCCCAGCAGCCACTCCTCATGGCTGGTGCTCTCAGTGGCCACATCTAACTGTAGGGGTGGGGAAAGCATGCTTGAAGAGTTTCTCATTTCTGCTTCTGTGTCCTGGGCTGTGGTTAGCACATTTGGATGGCTTCGGACCATAGGGATGTAGTGTCTCAGGTCTAGGGGCCATTGATTATGTCCAGTCCAGTCCAGTCCAATTCAGTTCCTCTTTGGATGACCTTGGGGAGAGCTTGCTTCCAGCTTCTCCCAGCTTCTGATGTGCCTTGTTTTGAGGCCAGCAAGCCTTTGGCCTGCCTCTGCTGTCACACCACCTTCCCCAAGCTCTGTCTCCCAGCCTCTTAAAAGGAGCTCACTTGGATGTGACAATGTCTGCACCGGCTAGATTTCTACATAAGGTCACACTTACAGGCACCAAGTGTTCAGGACACAATTACACCCGCCCCAAGGTAGACAGGAAACCAGGGTTTGGGAGAGGGGGTGTGCTTGGAGACACTGAGTTACCATGAGGAGAAGCCAAGGCCAGCATGGGCTGTGAGCCAGGACTAACCCAGCAAACACCCAGAACCACCTTCCTCTGGACTCCCGAGGCCACCACACCACGTTCTCATGGTTTAAGCCACTTTTAGTCACCGCTGATGGCTTACAGGGTTCTAACTTCTCATTGAAGAAAAAAAAGAAAAAGCCAGTCTACAAATCAAGAATTTATGTCTTGATTTGGGATGGAAGCACCGAAGGCTTCCCCAGAGAGGGATGGGGGCCCACAGGGTTAGTTCCCCCGTCGTCAGTGAGCAGAGACATGCCTCAGTCTTGTTCTGTCTTTCTAAATGGGTAGCATTATTGGCTTCTGAGGCTGGTGAACAGCTTAAATCCTCCACAATTTCTTTTAAAAGGTACTGCCACAGATTTGTTACTATTGAAATCTTATTTTCACAAGTGAAATCCCATTTGGACATACTTATTTGTTACAGAGCTATCGTCGCAACTGAGCTGGATAAAGATGTTCATGGATTAAAAGAACAAACTTTCAGGACAATAAAAACAATGAACTAACAAATGACCAGCTTTTGAACAACTAATCTCACTGGTAAAATATTTACTATGCTCTTTAAGACCCTTTCAGTTAACTGACACTCAGGAAGCCTTATGTGATTGGATATCTTCTTGTGGCTTAAGGGTCTCTCTCTCTCTCTCTATATATATATATTTTGAGACAGGGTTTTTCTCTGTAGTCCTGGATGTCCTGGAACTTACTTCAGTAGACCAGGCTGGCCTTGAACTCACAGAGATCAACCTGCTTCTGCCTCCCAAGTGCTGAGATTAAAGGTGTGCGCCACCACCGCCCAGCTTTCAGTTTTTTAGTGGAGGGTTCTAGTAAGAGGTAGATTGAACTGGTGTGACTCTCATCTTGGCCCTCAGCTCCTTGGGCTGGGGCAAACTCTGGGTTCAGAGGGCTGGTGAAGTTGAACCCAGGGCTCTGCTGTTCCTCTAAGAATCTGTTTCTTTTCAATGACCTCAGACTGGTCTGGGCCAGAGTGATTAACATGAGTGGGTGTGGGAAGAACTGTCCTCGCCCTCTATGCTGAGGAAATAACATTAAAAAGAATAAACTGGGGGGAATTTATGGATGCCCAATATGTATACTTGGGCTGGGATGATGGCTCTTGCCATGCAAACATGAGGCTCTGAGTTCAAGTCTTAGAATGCTAGGGAACAAGCAAAAGGCCTTGCCCTCAGTACTGCCATCTTGTTTCTCAACTCCATTTTAAAAGCAGGGTCCAGTCAAGTTTAAGTTCACCAGAGATTCCCAGGGGCCTGCGGACTGACCTGACTCAATGTGGTCAGATAGAAAACCAAACTGGTAAATGACTAAGACAGTTAAAAACCCTGTAGCTTAAGGAAAGCAGAGTGCATACACAGGGACCAGAGGAGGAGGCTGGGGGGCCCCTGGTCTGTGAATGACCCAGGAGCAAAGGCTTAGCTCTCCTTCTGAATGCTAGCTGGCTGGGTGAGGGACTGGGGCTGATTGACTCAGATTTTTGATGAGCAAAGGCTAGGGGAAACTGAGGTTGCCTGTAACATCTGGAGGCTGCTCCTTGGAGAACAGGAGGTCCCAAGGCAGGAGTTTTTCCAGCTGACTCAGGTGGTACCGGGAAGGCAGAAGTCTGGCTGGCTTGGAGGGCTGCAGTGGAGGCCTGCCAGTGTACTCAGAGCTCCGTCATATAGCGAACTGCTGTTCTCCATGCAGGTCCAGTCTCAGGTGGAGGCTGGACAGGCTGCAAAGCCTGCTTTATGTAAGGTCATGGCTTTGCTCCGAAGATTGGAAAAGCAGCTGGACACTTGAGATCTGTATTTACATAGGGAGTCCACGGCACCTGTGGCTTGAGCTTAATAGTTATCTCCCTGTGCCCACCTACCCGTAGACAGTTCAGTGGGATGGGACACAGGCGAGGATCAGGCCTGACCTCCCTGCTCCAGGGCTTTTCAAGTTTGATGAGCTAGTTTGCACTATGAATAGGCAGGACTCTGACCTAGTGTGGAACTTTCCTAAGCCAATAGGACCATAAACCGTTCTCCTGAGCAGCCTCCCGTGACAAGCACCCTGGCGGAAGTCTTCCCAGGCCACCCTTCTCAAGTACCCAGTCTCCTAGCGTTCCTCCTGCCAACTCTTGTTCTTTTGGAGGCTTCAGTTGGTAATCTAACATGGCACCCACTTTTCATCTGAAAACTGAGATACCAAACATCCTGGACACAAGGACATCCCAGCAACAGGGTCCCAGCACCTTTATCATGACAGGTGTTTCTGGTCCAGGGATCTGCCTCCGAAGCTGAGTCCTTAGGTCACAAAGTCCTTCCTGAACCATCCCATGTCTCCTGATGACAAGCAGGCCCAGAGTTCCCATTTGTAAGGATCAAGAATGTCTTGTATGCAGGTTGCAGCTGGTCTGTCCCAGCCTAACAGTGTGGCACCTTGAGGATAGCAGTGCCATTCCCTGGTCTGATGACAGGAATTCCTGCTGCTTAACAGCACCCAGCAACACACTTTCAGGAGCCTGTCACCCCACCTCCCATCCCACCCCAGAATTTATTTAAAACTATGACCAAGTTGTTCTTAGTCTGTCTGCAACACAAATGAGCAAACAGAATGCCCGCCCTACTTGGTCAGTTTCCTCTAGGAAGGACCACGCCATTCTTCAACTTTTCCAATTATTCACGTTTTTTATTGTATGAAATCACTTTGTGGGGACAGTGACATGGATAGTCTTCCAGGTCATCAAAAGTGGCCTGGAGGCTAAGCCTCCAGACACTGGAATTCCAAATGTAAAGAGTTTATTATCTGTCTTCTTTAATTAATAATAGAATTCACTGTGCAAGACTTTAGGCAAGAAATAGTTCAAGTAAAATAGTATTTCTTAAAAACCAGAGCCTCCCACCAGCCACTGGGCATTTTGCAGTCATGTGACCGGCAGTGAACTTACTCGGGTCTTTTGGTCTCTTCCCTTTCAGTCAGGAGCTCAAAAGGAGGACAGGGTCACTGGGTTCTGACACCCTGTCAGATGAGCACTGTAGGCCCTACCAAAGCTACTAGAATCTCATGCAAAACTCTGACAGACACTTCGGCACAAACAATTGCTAAATGTTCTCGGCCATTTGGAAAAGTATTTCTGACACTCTAGTGTCGGCTCAACAGTCACTTTGTGCTGAAAATGAAAGAACCCTAAACATACAAGTCTCATGTCACGGCTTCTGCCGGGGGAGGAGTTACTAGTCACCTAACTGGAAAGTACTCTGTCACTTTATCAAACAGTAACTACCACAAAGGGAACAGAGGGAAAGGACTTCAAAAAACCACTAAAAAGTTTGACAATTTTATGCAGAAACCGCCACAGTTTTAGTGTTTAATTAAGACAACTGACCAAGATATGACGATACCAAGTTGGAGAAACTGGGGGTGTAGGGGGACATTCTATGGACTATGCAGGCTGTGGTAAGAATGCACGCTTTATAAACCTGTCAACACATAGTAGTTAGGTGCAGAAAGCCACTTGGTTCTCTCTTGGCTTGGGAAAAACGATGTTCTGGTTCAGTGCAAATATCAGCAGCCTGTGAAAGAAGAAAACCATCAAGAGCAATGTGAGAGCACAGCAAAGCCACCCCCAGCACCACCAGGGACTCCAACGGAGTCATCCCTGAATTCTCCATGCACACTATTCTAGAAAACTCAATTGATTCACAAATCTCAAATAAAAAGTTCACTTATGTGTATAAGTGTCCTTGTGTGTGGGTATGTGCAGGCGAGTGCAGGTCCTGGTGGAGGCCAGAAGAGGGCACTGGAGCCTCTGGAGGTGGAGTTGCAGACAGTGGTGAGTGAGGTCTCGTGTGAGTTCTGGGAACTGAACTTGGGACTTCTGCAAGAGCATATGTGCTTTTACAGCAGAGAGAGCCATCTCTCCAGTCCCTTATTTGGACATCTTCATTCAAAAATTCTGAGTCCACTTCCTATTTCCTTTCCTTTCTTTGTGAAACACAATCACACAATCTTTCAGTTTTTGACTCATGGGATTTTAGGCCACAACATAGCAAAACTCTGCAGCAGCTCCCAAGACCCACTGGACTCTGCAGCTCACTCCTAAACAGGACTGAAGAGCGCACAGCACATACCAAGCACTTAGGAGCATCTCACAGTGAACTGTTTATGTATCTTGACCCGCCCAACCCCATCTAGTCTCTTGGATTTCAGAACAACCTATTTAAGTCACTGAGAAGTTGGTCCCCAGGCCATGGCCAGAAAATAACCTTTAATCCCAGAATTTAGGAGGCAGAGGCAGAAGCAGGTGGATCTCCGTTTGAGGCTATCTTGGTCTATACAGCAAGTTTCAGGCCAGCCAGTCAGGTTTGCATAATGAGATTACATTAAAAAAAAAATGAGGGCTGGAAGTGCCCCTCCCCACACAAACAGGTGAAACTACAAAGAAACTCACTACACTAAGTGGTTTTGGTTTTCTGTCTCTCTCATCTTCTGATACCTGAAATGATTCAGTGCAAATTTAATCCAGTCACAAAAGTCTCTAGAATTTAAGACAGATGCTCACGTAGGTGACCTGAATTCTCTGCTATTTCCAAAAGAAAACAATGAAATAATCTTCCAGGGCAGGACACCAAAAACACATGCCCTGAAATGACACCACCTGGTGGTCTTCAGTTACCAGCTCACTAGCCGGAGACGTGTCCAAGTTCCAGGTGTGTCCAATGCAGGGCCCAGGATATGAGTGAGGCCCATCACAAAACTGCAAACTTAACTTACAATTAAAACACCAAGGGAGCAGAGATGACTCAGTGGTGTGGAGCACTTTTTGCTCTTGGGAAGGATCTAGGTTTGATTCCTAGCACCCACAGGTCGGCAGGTCCTGTTAGTGAGTAACTCCAGTTCCAAGGGATCCGATGCTTTCTCCTGGCCTCCCATAGTACCAGGCTGGCATGAGGTGCATATGCAAGCAAAAACACTCACAGACAAATCTTTAAAAAGATGAGTTTTGTCCTTTGTCATTAATTTTCCTCTTCTCATGTGTGAACTTTGTAGTTGACAACTACGATGTGTAAGGGCAGCGACACAGTTTTAAGTCATGAAAATTATAAATGTAAATTCTACCTAAGGAATGAGGCATGAAAAATTTCAAAACATGGAGTTCATGAGTGCGGTGCAGAGATGCCTGCTGGGAATGACACGGGGCAATCTACATCAAAATCACAGGTATGGTCGGTCACTGTGGGTGTTTCACCTGGGCACAATGGCGCCCTCCTTTACCTTCAGCTCTTCTGCGCAGTAGCGATCTTGTTCTCACCATCCAGTTCCTCCACTCCAGCCTGGGTCATGAGGTCGGCGATGTTTTTCTCCAGATCATCAATGCGACTGCTCATGTCATCAAGTGGCACCGTTAAAGAGCCCACACACCAACACCCCACTCTGCCCCTAACCTCCAGGCCCCTGCACACTGGCTGAAAGCGGCTGCTTTCCCCAGTTTCTTCTGGTTCCAGTGACAGCCTGGCAAAGTCTGGGGTACAGGGTCCCCAGGTGAGCTCTCTTACTTTCCTAAACCTCGGTTTCTTCGTTTATCAATCCCAAAGGACTCTATATGCCATTCGTGAGGATGAGAAGAGGACTGGAGACTGAAGACCTCAACGAGCCAACAGTCACCATACAGCCAGCCCCTTTACTGGTGTTCTGGAGGGCCCCCAACAGGGAACTTGGGTAGCTCAGCCATGTCTCTGGCTCTGGGCACAGCCCTCCTCAGGAACACAGAAGAGCCAAGATCAGTAAAGAATTTCTAAGTGTGGCTGGAGAGATGGCTCAGCGGTTCCCAGCACCTGAGGCTCTCGCGGAGGTCCTGAGTGTGGTTCCCAGTACCCACATTGGGCGGCAGCTCACAACCGCCTGTGACTCCAGCTCCAGGGGTTCCAACGCCTCTGGTCGCGTCAGTTACTCACGCGCACCCCTTATGCACACAATTAAAAATAATAAGAACAAACTTCTCGTGAAAAAGGTAATTTCTAAAGGACTAACTGAAGTCAGTTCGCAAACCACCCGCTCACCCCCCACCATTAAGAAGCTGCCTCCGAATCAAAAGGATATTCCTTCCAATGATCTGGTCGGACATGATCTGAAACTTGTCTTGCATCTGCTGCAAGAGCGTCTCCACCTACAAGAAATCAGAACGAGTCCGCCGATGCCAGCTTATCCCGAGACCCCTTTCCTGGGAGGAAGGGGAGGCGAGGACGCGGGCGGGGGGCAGGGACTCCCGGTAGGTGTGCGAGACCTTTGGCAAGGCCCTGCCAGGTCGGGTTTGGTATTCCCGCGGGTCAGGTCGTGAGAGTCCCTGCCGGGGCCGTTGGAGGGCGAGCCCGGCAGGTGCGCGGGCCGAGGCCGCTGGCCACACCCCACGCCAGGGCCGAGAGCGGCCACGGAGTGTCGGGACCCACGTGAGCCTGCCGCTTACCACCAAGGTGATGTCCTGCATGGTCTTGGGGTCCGTCTCGGCCATTTCCCCGGTGCCCAGCTTGGCGGCGATGTCTAGGAACCGTCACCTACACTTCGGTTTCTTGGCGCAGACGCCCCCAAGCCGCCAGTTCTCGCGACAACACAGTCACGGGACCGCGAGGCATTGTGGGTGCTGTAGTTCTCGTCACGCACCGGAAGGGCCTGGGTGCCTTCAGAGCATCCGGCCGGAGGATAGGCCCCGCCCCCGCTCTTAGCCCCGCCCCCACCCCGCCCAGCTCCACTCTCCAAGCCGCAGGGAGCGGAAGAGGAGAGAAAACCGGAAGTAAGCAAAGGCTACAGGAATAAACGTTGATCTGTTCGGTGGATGTTGTCAGACACACAGGCATTGCAAGACAGATCAGCGGGTGAAGGTGCTTGCCACCAGATCTGACAGTGGAGTTGATCTTGCATGGAAGAAGAGACCTGACTCCCGCAAATTGACCTTCGCCCTGCACACATGTGCTGTGACGTGCACATACACATATACATATAACACACAAAATAAATAAATGTAAAAAACAAAACAAAACAACAAAACAAAACCCTTAGAGTTGATGAGAGTGTACTCGCTGGATGTCTGCTCTTCACCAAGACCTATTGTAGAAGACATGGGCCAATAAGAATGCCGAGCCCATAATCCTACTTACTTGGGAGAGATCATGAGTTCAAGGCATACCTGAGAAAACTTAGTGAGACTCTGTCTCCGAAACAAAACAAAACAAAACAAAACAAAACAAAACAAAACAAAACAAAAACCAAACAAGCAAAATGGATGGAATGGAATGTACCCAGGTACAAAACACTTGCTCAGCACAAAGAAGCCAGCTCTGTAGAAACAACCAAAGCTCAGGCTGTCACTCCCAACTCTGGAGGCACACGCAGCACAGTGGACACAGTTTGCCAGTGTTTTAGTGTGATGTAAGTGGAATCTAACCTGGCTTCTTTCTCCAACGATGTGGTTGCCTAATGCTAAGTGGGGCAGGTCTCCATTTGTGTAAAAGAGGGAAGAGTGTGAGGAAAGAGAGTGAACTGGGATGCTTATGCCACAGGTGCAGAGCTGAGTTGGGAGGGCACAGGTTCAAATAATACTTCCCAGGTTCCGTAAGGAGATGTGCCGAGATTGCTTTTAGGTGAAATCATTGTCAGTGACACAAGCCACTCAGTGGATGAAGCTGGGACAGGAGATCCAAGGAACAGAACAAAGGGATTCTTTACATTTATGGATGGGGTGGGGGTGAGTGTGAGCTTAGTGGTGGTGTTGGCGGTGTCTCTGAGTCCAGCAAATTAGTGAAGGTACTCGCTGGAATATGAGGTCCTGCTGTCCCACCTTACCTTGGGGCTGTTATAGGGAGCTTAGCCGCTTAGGGAAGGTACTAGACAGGACAGGAGGCGTGGCTGTTCCCCTCTGCACCACAATCACCAGCAGGAGTTCTCCATGTTCCTGGGTCACAGTGAATAGTACAGACCCATGGATGGTCACAGACCAGGAGACAGTTAACTAAAGGAGAGAAACAGAGGACTCCAAAGTCCCACCAGATCTAGGCTGATCTAGCTTCAAAAGGGACCAAGTCTGTAACCTTCCATCAGTGTGTACTTACTGTGTGTTTTTCTACAGTCTGTCCCCTTAAAGGAAGCAGTATCTAGACTTTCCAGAATTCTGCTTTCTTCTGATTTTAGACCTCAGTTTCCAGCCCCACAGATGGCCCTGGGGTGGGTCTCAACAACGGGCCAAGAAATCCCTTGACAATAGGTCTATATGATCTAGCAACTTACACGTCTGAGGACTGTATTTTGGAGTGGGGGTGGAGGTCACTCAGTTTGAGTTTAGCTGGGGGAAGTAAGTCCCATTAGCGTTGGTAACTAAAATGGCTCAGGCTTGACCAGGGAGATGTGTTGCTCAATTTCTTCCCCAGCTGCCATATGACCACATCTTTATCAGTCCCCTCATGTTCTTACTCAACTCACATAGAGAACTTCCTTCCCATGTTAAGCATGCAAAACTATTATGTGTGTATACATGCATATGTGTATGTGTACATGTGGATGTATGTGTGACAAGGTGTGTGCATGCATGCACATGCTCCAGAGAGGTGGGAGCTACCAGTAATTTTAGGTTAAGGAACCCCTCCCTTTTTTTTTTATTTCTTTGGTGTTTCAAGACAGGGTTTCACTGTGTATCCCTGGCTGTCCTGGAACTCACTCTGTAGACCAGGCTGGCCTCAAATTCACAGACCCTTAAATATTACATTTGTAACTGCTCCATTTCAAAATGAAGTCACATTCTGTGCTGGTGAGGGTTAGGATTTTAATGAATCCCCCTTGCTTGGGGATACAATCCCCCCCTCAATAACTAGTAAGGGACCCTCACTTTAGTTTATACTGTGCTCTTTCTTGTTTAGAGTCCTCACAAACCTCTGGCATCAGTTAGTCAGTGGCCAAGGGCAACTGCATCCTCTGGCTACTGAGTTCAGCCCCAATTGTTCAGTGTAGAAGTCTGCACTGGGGTTTCTAGTGAGGTCTAGCCTATGACCATGAGCAAGCCCAAAGCATCTATGAACTAGTATCCAGACTGGAAGGTTTATTTTATTTTAATTATGTGTGTGCATGTGTGTGTGCACATATGTGCTCACACACTCTCAGGAAAACAGGTGATCTCAGAATCCAGAAGAGGGTGTTGGATCCCCTGGAGCTGGAGTTATAGGCAGCTGTGAGCAGCCCAATACGAGTGCTGGGAATCAGAGCCTGGTCCTCTGTGAGAGCAGCAGGTGCTCTTAACTGACGAGCCATCTCTGTAGCCCTTGCTTTCTCCTTTCTTTCTTTCTTCCTTTTTCTGGTAGGAAACTTGTGGTTGTTGGGTTTTGTTTTTCTGTTTTTCCCTTGATTGGATTTTTCTTCATCTAAACAGCAAATGTGACACTCTGAGTGATGGCTTAATTTTCTTTCTTACTCTTACAGGGAAAGACAGATGTGCTTTCTGGTGTGTTAAACAGCTGCTTTTCACAAAACCCTCTCTACACTCAGGGCTGATGCTCTCAGCGTAGGGGCTGACACGGAGTCCAGATGAATTTTGTTCTGTTAATGAAGCTGCTGCGTATGTATGCAAGGTGCTGGGAATTAAGGTTTGGATCAATCTCGTCTTTAACCTTTCTGTTCATGCCGAAGTCAGATTACCTCATTGTAGCATTTTTAAAGCTTTTCCTAGATTAATTTTAAGTTGTAATTCCCTTCCCCATGTTCAGAACAACTTGGTATTACAAGAGCTTGCTATGACACTTTTATGTTGGCTTTTGGTTCGTTCTGGGCCCTTCTTGACATTCCTACCTTGGATCTAAACAAAAGACAAAAGAGGACCCTACTGTGCAAAACCATATATATACATACACACATACATATATATATACATACACACATATATGTATATATATATATATAATATTTTTTGCCTTCAGCAATGGAGATTGAACCTAGAGCTCTGAATATGACAGGTAAGTGCTGTATCACTGAGTTATATTCCCAGTCCCTTTTAAAAAATTATATTTGTTTAAGTTGTTATTTTATTTTACGTGTACGAGTATTTGTATGCATGTATATCCATGGCACCTTGTGCATGCCTGTGGAGTCCAGTAGATGGTGTCAGATCCTCAACTGTACCTGTTTGTCTTCCTGTAGGTGCCCAAGGAGGCCAGAGGTGCTGGATCTCTGGAGAGCTGGAGTTACAGGTGGTTGCGAGTCATCTGATTTGGGAACTAAACTCAGGTCTTCTGCAAGAGCGCTATGCTCTCTTAACTGCTGAGCTGTCTTGCTAGCCCTCTGATGTATCTCTGAGAGAGTTCCAGAGAGGTTTAATAAGAAGGAAGACCACTCCAGCCTTGGGCAACCCCATCTCATGGACTGGGGTACTGGACTAAATAGAAAGGAGAAAGAGAACTGAGCACTAGTGTTCACCTCTTTCTGCTTCCTGACTGGATGCCATGTGACACCTGCCTCATGTTCCTGCCACCATGCCTTCCCCACCATGTTGGACTATACCCTCAAATTGGGAGCCCAAAGAAACCCTCTCTCTCCTAGGTTTCTTTGGTTGGGTAGTTTGTCATAGCAATGAGAAAGGCAACTGATGCATAGGACATGAGGGCTCATCTTCCTAGTACCCAGGGTGGCTCCTGGCCTTTCACTGGTCATTTCAAACCTTCCCAGGCTCCCCAGTCTGCTATTTCATCCCTCTTACTCCCCGAGGATGACCTTATGTTCTAAGGGGAAAATCACCTGTGGAAGATAAAGGCTCCCAATCACACCCCTGCCCCCATCCTCTTTGCCATCACGGGCTCCTCAGTAGGGATGCAGGGCTGTGCACAGTTTGGGTGGAGACTTTCAACCTGTGTTTGCCATGCACTCTGGAAACTGACTTCTTCTGTCCCTCCTTTCTGTGGACCTTTCATCTCAGCAGACAAGAGTGGTGGACAGAGAGAAAAATCCAAGCTACGTGAGCTTCCCTTATCTTAGCATGGGGAGGCTGCTACAGGAGGATCTCAAGTTAAAGCCAGTGGGCTATAGTGTGAACATGTCACCAGCCAGCCAACCAGCCAGCCAACCAGCCAGCCAGCCAGCCAGCCAGATAACCAGCCAGCTGCCTACCAACTCACCCATTCATCCACCCACCCACCCACCCACCCACCCAACCAACCAACAAGCCAACCAACCAACCAACCAACTAAACAGCCAACCCCCCCAACAAGACAGCCAGTCAACCAAACAACCAAACAACCAACCAACCTGCCATCAACTTCACCCACCCACCTAACTAGAGAAACACTCAACAAGCCAAATACCCACCCATACACCCAACTAACCAGCCAGCCAAACAACCAACCAAAGAGCCAAACACCCACCCACCCACCAACCAGCCAGCCAAACAATCAGCCAATCAGCCAAATGACCAGCCAACCAGACAAGCAACCAGCCAAAAACCTACCCACCCACCTACTCACCCACCCAGCTAGCCAACCAGCCAACTGAACTAAGAGAAAAACCCAGAACAAAATAAAACAAAACAGCAACAAAACAACAGCAAACTCAGATGCCCCTCCTGTCTCAGTTTCTTCAGTGCTGAGATCATGGCATGCATCTCCCCACTGGCTTTATTTCTTGGTACACTATTAAAGGCAGTTGTTCCATTTTCCTGCTTTTTTGGTTTGTTAGTATTTTGCTTTCCATTGTATTTATTTTGATCCCCCCCACACAAGTGATACTGGTTTTTCTTTTGTGGTATTTTTCTTTTAAAATGAATATAAGGAAAATTATAAGTTTAATTTTGCTTTATTACATTTATTTATTTATTTATTTATTTGTGTGTGTGTGTGTGTGTGTGTGTGTGTGTGTGTGTGTATGCATGTGTATGCACAAGTCACAGTTTGAGTGTAGAGGTCAGAGGACAACTTGGGGGAGTTTGTTCTACTTGGTGGGTTTTGGCAATTGAACCCAGATGGTCAGTGGCAAGCACCTTTACCCCATGCCTTAAAGTGACAGTTTGAATGGAGTTGGAACTGATACTCCAGCTGGATGTTCAGTTGTGCAGAGTGAGGTGATGAGAGGTGTGCAGAGTGTGGCTGAATCTTAAAGATCTATAGGCATTAATATTGCGAAAACGGTGCTTTAAGAGATGACAGGGAGCCCAAGGGGATGGGTGCACACCCTTTGAAATAGCGATGCAATCTGCAGAGGGACAGCGCAAGCAGTTGCTGGATCCAGAACATCTGCTTGCTTCCTCTTGGGGACAAGCTCAGAGAAACATTGTGGAAATCCTGAAGGTACCAGATGTTTGATCTTCAGGGAATGATCCTGCCCCTGGAGGCTGTCCTGCTGATAGAGAAGAGGCCAGGGCAGGAGACATCCCCCACCCCCCAGCCCCCCACCACACAGGCCTCACTGCAGAGCAGAGGCAGGCTGGTTAGAGAGCAAACTGTCCAGCTGTGGCAGATTTAATTTCGAAAGCATCACCCTAGGACCCGTTCTCTTGGTTGGGAGGTCCCTATCAAGGCCCAGACTTGCTGGACTTTGTAGTGTGCCCTGTGCACTGGGTGTCTTGACTGGGGCCTGGGGGCAGCAGGAGGTCACAGCTTTGCGGCTGTTTGCAAAAGAACAGAAAATTGCTTTTCTGAGGAAGGATGGCAAGATCAGCAGTGTTCCGACTGGCTCAAATTGCTTTGCTTTTGGTTTGAAGTGTTAGTTTATGCTTCTTACATTCATTTGAGGCAATTCTCCAAATTAACATCTCGGTGACTGGCCGCCAGGAAGTCAGCTTCCTTCTTATTTACCCAAACCAGCAGTTTCCTGGAGACGGGCTGTCCGGGAGGCAGGGAACAGTTCCTGCAGTCCCTGACTTGCAAGTTTGGGTTCCTTTAGTGCAGTTCCCTCTGTCACTGTCATTTCGGGGCTGATGGCTTTTGCATGCCCCGTGGAGACGCTAACTCATTTCTGGAGGTGCCTTCGAGTGCAGCAGAAAAAGATCCAGGGTGGAATTGGATACCACACTTAACAGGTGTAAGACCCAGTTAGAGAGGCCCTTGTGGTGGTGCATACCAATGGGATTTGCTGGAGAAGTCGGAGGCAGGAGGATCACGAGTTTGGGGCTAGCCTGAGCTACACATTAGAGGGAGATGGGGTGGAGAAAGAGACAGGTGGGGGACATTTGGGGGATGGGGTGGAAGCTTCTGGAATGTGTGAAGGTGATCCTAATGAGGGTGCCTAGTAATGGGGGATATGGAGGCTCAACTGACCATCTCTTGTAGCCAGGATATGCTTCCAGTAGAGGGACTCGGTTGCTTTCAATTGAGTTGTTGGCCAAAGGGGTCCCATGGAAATCTCCAAACAGCCCAGGCTGTTGCTAAGACAAAGGGTTGCTCTCTGCAAACTGACAGCAGGGCCCCGTTGCTGAGGACACCACCCACACACCTCACTGAAGACAGAGAAGTCCAGCTGGTGCCTACATGGAGCCTTCACCCCAACATTCCAGTCTCTTTGGTGTGGGAAGGTACTCCGCAGGCTACCAAAAGAGAAACGTAGACACCAACACAGCCACAAAACCTTTGACCTACAAATCTGTCCTTCTTGCAAAACACACTAGGCAATGGTGGCACAGAACTGGTAGGAGTAGTCAACCAATGTCTGATTTGACTTAAGGCCCACTTCATGAGAAGGAACCCAGACCTGAAACTGCTTAGATAACTAAGAACCAGAGACTAGGTAGTCCAGAGACCAAACACTACTGATCTTAAAAAAAACAAACAAACACTACTGGTCTAAAAAAAATTAATAAAATGACTGCTAATGATATTCTGCTATACTCATAGATCATTGCCTTATCCAGTCATCACCAGAGAGGCTTCCTCTGGCAGCAGATGGGAAGAGATGCGGAGTCCCACAGCAAGACATTACATGGAGAGAGAATCTAAATTGGAGGTCTCCATTACATCCCTCCCCTTGAGCTCAGGGAATCCCACAGAAGAGGAGGCAGAAAGATTATAAGAGCCAGAGGGGATGGAGGACAAGGCCCTCTGCATCAACTAAGTGAGGTGCAGATGAGCTCACAGAGACTAAGGCAGCAAGCACAGGGCCCACACGGGTCTGCATCAGGTCCTGTGTATATATTATAGCTGTTAGCTAAGTGTTTTTTGGGCCTCCTCACTGTGAGAACGAATGGGTCTCTGATTCTTGTGCCTGCTCTTAGGATTATTCTCCTCCTGTTGGGTTTGCCGTGTCCAACTTTGATATGATAGTTTTTGTTTCATCTTATATTGTAATTTTTCATTTTGGTTGTTATCTCTTAGAAACCTGTTCTTTTCTAGTGAGAGACAGGAAGAGAGTGGATCTGAAGGGAAGGGGAGGTAGGGAGGGACTTGGAGGAGTAGAGGGAGGGGAAATTGTAATCAGGATATAGTGTATGAGAAAATATCCTTTTTTTCAATAGAAGAGGAAAAGAAGACCCAGTTAGAGATGGTTTGTGAGTCTCAATGGCTTCATCTGTGTAAGGGAGATGATACTATTTTTAATGTCCCATGAATTGTGTAGGCTACAAAGAGAATTACATATTATATATGTTTCATATGTAATGAGAAGTGTAATCCATATATACAGACAAAGATATGCAGTGTTGGAGGTGGGGAGAGGGCTCATCCGTTAAGAGCACTGGTTGCTCTTCCAGAGGACCAGGGTTCGATTACCAGGACACACATGGCAGCTCACAACTGTTTAGAACTTCAGTTTCGGGAAATTAGTTGCCCTCTTCTGGCCTTTGGGAATACCAGGCATTCACACAGTGCACAGATATACATGCAGGCAAAACACCCATACACATAAAATAAAAAATAAATCTTTAAAAAAAGTGCAATATTTGGCCCACAGAGGCACTTATAAAATATTACCCTATTCTCCCCGCTCCTCTTTCTCTGCTAAGAATGTCTGATCCAATTGCATTAGAACTCAGGAAGAAGGTAGCCTCAAGGTGTGACCCACTTCCTCTGGTGACCTGCTTGCTACAGACTCTACAACTTTCCCAAACAGCACTACCAGCTAGGGGCCAAGTGCTAAAGCATGTGAGCCTGTGTGGGACACTTTACATTCAAATTATAACACTATCTATCAGTAGGGGGAGGATGAGATCAGATCTCATGTAGCCCAGTTGGCTATGAATTTGTCCTATAGGTAAGGATGACCTTGAACTCTTGGTCCTCATGGCCCTGTCTCCCAGGGCCTTAGATTGCATGTGTGCCTCACCATGGGTGGCTATTGATTGTATTTGCTTTTACTGAACAGAGCTAGAGTTATAGATTTTGGTAAATAGTGGGCCACTTCATTACCAAGATGAAATAGAGGGAGCCAAGTTAATACAGGCTTTGGGTGAACATCGATGAAAGCGTTTCCCCACGAGGTTATGAGACTTGTTTGTGCTACTGTCTGAGGAGGAGAGAAAATGGCTGCAACCATCTCTGAAAGGCACATCCAGATCTCTCCACAATGATGATGTTGATGGTGGCTTAGGAGTCTACAGAAAGGGAAGTCTTTCTTCTTTGGTGTGAGTGATCTGTTTATGCATACGTAAGGCAAGTGTACCTAGAGAGATCTCTTGGTTACATTTACAAAACCAGAAACTGCTCAGAGATCCTGTAGATGTGGCCTAATTTGACTTGGGATTGTAGCCAGGCATAGGCCACGCCCTGGGGAACCTCGCACTACCTTCTCCCTCAGCATCCTCTTCTCTCTCCTGGTTTGGGAGTGAGTGGGCATCCGGGAGGACACGGGGTTGACTTTTGGATAATCAGTATATGAATTAATCTGGCCGAGGTTGGAAACACGGCTCAGTGACTGAGTGCTTGCTGCCCTTGCACAGGACCTGAGTTCAGATCCTATCAAATGTGCTGGGTGGCTCACAGCTGCCTGTAACTCTAGCTTCGGGGGTTCTGCCACCCTCTTCTGACCTCTGCAAGCACTTGCATATACACGGATAGAACATACACACAAACAACAACAACAATAACAACTAAATCTTAAAAAAAAATCTGGTAGAAGCCCTTACATATGTCTTAATGAGCCATGGCTTATTCCAGAAAGAGTTGGGGATACTTAAGAAATGGCAATGTTGTGTATGGGAGAAATTTCTAAGTTCCAATATGAATTTAGCACAGCGTTGACACTTCTTAGCATCACAGGGACTTAACAGCAGAAGGTTCTATCAGGAAGGGGTGCTGAACAGAAGAAGGTAACTCTTCTGCAAGCCACTGCCACTTCAGCGTAAGTTGGTCGTATTAGTAACTGCTATTCAGTGATGAAAGTATCCCACAGAGACAACCTGAGGACGGGTTTATCTCTGCTCATGGTCCCTGGGGCATCTGTCTCCATGAGGAGAATCTGGTAGAGCCTGGTAGTTCATGGCACAGCAGGTAGTAAAGACAGGACAAGAAGCATCTAGGCACAAGATCCTGGTAAGTACTTGCCCTCAGGGGCCTACTTTCTCCATTTAGACACTTTCTGATGCTTCTGGATAATGCCACCACCCCACAAGACAAGACAAAACAAACAACAAACAAACAAAAAAGCAAATGACTGGGAACCAAGCATTCAACACATGAGTATGCAGGGACATTTTATACCCAAACCATAATACTGGTGTCGATGGATAGGCACTCTGGCAGGGATTCCGATCACAGTCTTCTGGCCTGCAATAGGCCTTTGGTCTGCTGATGCTGCTAAGTCCAGAGCTGTGATACCGTGCTGCAGTAGGGAAACGTGAATGGTCCTAGCAGCCACTTACCTGAGCTGTGTCTTCTCTCAGCTTCTGTTCTCTCGATTTGCGAGCTGCCTCATGTTGAAACAGAAAGTACAGACTCGATGAGCAGGCAGGAGCTGCAGCTCTGTTGGGAGAGGGCTTGCCTAGCATGCATAAAGCCTTGGCTTCCGTCCCCAGCACCTTGTAAACTGGGCATGATGGCACACACTTGAATTCCAGCATTTGAGAGGTGGAGGCGGCAGAAGGAGAAGTTCAAGGTCATCCTTGGCTACATAGGGAGTGTGAGGCCAGCTGGGCTATGTGAGACCCCCCCTCTCTCTCTCAAAAAAAAAAAGTAGAAAGGACCTTCACAATGATCTGCTTGTATCTTCAGAATGAGACATGATGTATTTATTTTGTTTAAAAACTGACCTATCTCCATGCATCTGACTCTTAGAAATGATAGTTTGAGAGTCTTCCCAGAGCCATCAAATTCCTCCTCTGTTCTGAGAGTCAAAGTCTTATTTGGTATCAACCATGAAAATCAGATAGCCTTCCTCCTTTTGTTTGAGACAGGGTCTCTCCTTTGCCTCACAAAGTAGGCTAGAGCGGCTGGCCGGCATGCTTCCAGGGCTCCATTTGTCTGTCTCCCATCTCACCTTTGCTGAGATTACAGATGTATACCACCATGCTTGTTTTTTTATAAGGGTTCTGGGAATCTGAACTCAAAACCTTATCTTTTTGAGGCAAGCGCTTTATCAGTTGAGCCATTCCACTAACCCCTGGACTTGACTTCTCTTGTTCTGTGTTCTTAGCTAAGTTACAGTCTATACGAAGAGTAAGGGAGGCGTTTTGCTCCTGTTTCCTTCAGCAGGTGCATCACTGAGCTGTGCACTGGCTCTAGAGATGCCTTGGGTTCACACTGAAGGAGGAGTTTCCTGGCTGTTGCTTAGTATGTGGCTCAGGCTACCTTCAAGGACCTGAAGATGCTCTTTGGTTCATTCAAGGGTGACTGTTCCCCCTTTCCCTGCCTTGCAGGAGGAGAGCAGAGCAATGGGGTTCACCAGGTAGGCTTAGAAGAGAACCATCTTGTAAAGTGTGAATGTGCAGGCTCCGATTTCTCCCCTGTCATGTACCAGGCCATGCGCCCACAGAGAACCTTTAGGCCAAGTTCAAGATGTGGCATCTTTTATTTAAAAGATCTCCATGTCTGGGAACTATGGAGATATGAACGACTATGCTTCTTGTGTTCATCCAATTGAGGGTAGAGGCTGGGCCTGGAAGTCTCCAGTCAACTTCACAGTTTACTGTCATATGATTAAGCCATATCCTTATGCTAGACATGGCATGCCTGTTACACAACTTGTGTGTTGGAGTTTTTGGCTTTCGTGTGTGTGTGTGTGTGTGTGTGTGTGTGTGTGTGTGTGTGTGTGTGTGTTGTGTATACACGTAGAGTAGAGAGCAATCAGGTGTTCTCTGTCACTCCCCACATGTTCCTTTGAGTCAGGGTTTCCCCCTGAACGTGGGCTGTCTTGGCTAGGCTGGAACACAGCAAGTCCTAGTGATCTTCCTGTCTCTGTCCACCTCCCCCGCCGACAGCTGGGTTTTTCTGTGGGGATGCTTGGTTTGGGGTGGGTACTGGGATCTGGGCACTAGTCCTCATGTTGAGGAACAAACACTCTTAACCACTGAGCCCTCTCTCTAGCTGCCCCCTTCCAGCTTTCTAGACCCATTCATCTAACAGATAGAGAGGGGATCCCGAGTGGTCCAAAACGTGAACCCAGCATCAGACGCACTAGACACAATGTAGAAATCAGATCAGAGCTACTGGCCAGCAGTTTTAACCACTGATACCCATTTATTTTAATGAAAAAAAAAAATCTCTGCATTCTATATGGTCCAAAAAGATTGACTATGGAAACAAAGAGCAGTATGTGGACCTCTACTCGCTTAATCTCACTACAACAAAGACAACATATGACTCTATTGCCCGCAGAAGGTGAACTCAAAAGCACAGGGCCAACATAGATTGCATAAGAAAGCATGTGTGCGCAAGTGTGTGTGTGGGGTTAAAACCTTTTGTAAGCAACAGCGTTAAAATATACTAAGACCCTTATCTTACCCTAGCTCATTCTGAGCTCTAAAGCCACAGGCTGGCGCTAGCTTCCCTTGATAGAAAAAAAATTTGGTGTGAGCTTCGATGGTTCATTTACAGTTTGTCAAAGAGAAGATATTCTCAGTGGGAGCATTAACATTCTTAACCTGACATGCTCACAGGACAAAACTCAATTCCTTTCCAGACATAATGAACAACTTTTTATTCTCAGCTTTGCGAACAACGGTAGTCACACGGAAGGGTACTTTAAAAACTACCTGGGTTTACTCTATTTTATGCCTGTATATATGAAACAAACGGCGTGGATATGCGTAATGCGTGTGTACATGTGTGGGTAATATATGTGCATACAAGATGGTGCCTGTTGGTCTCTTCATAGGTACACCACGATGACATTTGCACTTGTACATATACCAGGGAGGGAGAGGGTCTTCCTCATGATCTTTGTTATCCTAAGGACTGGAGGACTGTGGGTCTGGGGTGGTACAGTTACAGACTCTTGCCCGTGGGAGAGTAGTTCAGCCCTTAGCTTCTGATTCCTCACTCCCCACCTGGGAGTCAGGACCATGGCATTTGGTGGGAAGTGGTGGCAAGTCCTACTAAGGAGAGAAGACTTCTTTCCCTTGCCCTTCCCCCATCCCCAAGCCCTGGACCTGCCTGGCTGGTGGGTCAGCATTCAGGGTTTAGACTGAGCAGGCCCCTGGCGGGGCAGCTTTGCCGCACAGGTGAGGGACGGACGGCTCAGTGGACTGACCTTGGCTGGAGAGCTCAGCTGTTGGAGCTTCCACCTCCTCTGTCTAAGCATCTCAAAAGCAGGGGGCTCCTGCAGTCTTCTACATAAATACTGGGTATATACACTGACAGATACCCATCCACGTACAGATACAAACCCACCGCACAGCTGCATGGATGGAGTACGGTCTAGCAACGTGTGGACGCATTAGAAAAAGTAGTCATTGTTCCTGCTCCCTAAGGTCCAGTGACACACATGATCTTTAAACATTCAGGGCAAATCCAGAGGGTTCCATTAATCAAAGCAAGAAGGAAGATGCTATCAAATGGTGAGGTACAGATGAAATGAAATCGCAAAGAAAAAGGAGGATGTGGAACAATTGAGGCCTGGTTGTGAAGTTTCAGAGCTGTAAACGGCAATCTTCAGATTTGGATAGACTTTTTTTTTTCTTTTTCCTGTTGCTATGGCAACTTGGGAGTCAAGCTTCAGTCGTGGTGTTCTCACAGACCTGAGTGGAGAAGGTACAGAATTAGGTTGGGAATATCACAACTCACTTCAAAACACTCAACTAAACCAGACCAGTGATCGACAGCTCCAACACGCACCACACTCCCCTGAACATTATCTTCTTCTTCAGCGTGGCATTTGAAGACAGGATTATCTTACTGGCTACATCTGAAGAAGTTGGACTTGCAGCTATGATTACAGACCAGCGGTACAGGACTTCTTGGTAGGTGAGGCCCAGCACACCCCCGGTAAACATAAAGGCTGGCTTCTTAAAGTGCTGATGGCTCCAGGCACCAAAGCTCGTCCCTGAGACTGACAGCAGCTGGTGGCACTGCTACAATTGAGCCTTGTGCTCCGATCATTAGCATGGATGTGCTGGGCTAGGAACACACTGAACAGAGCCCAGAGACCAAGCCATGATTATCCCATGTAGAGGCATTCCTCTCTCTCTATCATCTATCAATTATCTATCCAACTATCTTTAGTCAATCAGACATCTACCTATGATTAATCAATCAATCAAGCAGATAGATCTATTATTAATCAGACATCTATCTACCTACACATCATCTATCTATCTATCTATCTATCTATCTATCTATCTATCTATCAATCTATCTATCTATTCATCAATCATCTATCTGACCATATATATTATAGAATATATTCTATTATATATAAAATACATAATAATAATATATATAATATATATTCTGCCACAGAACAAAGACCTGTTGTTATCTCTTGAAACACCAGATTCATTTCCTATTGCTGACAAAACAAGTAGCCACAGTCTCATGAACCTCAAACCACACACATGTACTTCTGGACAGTTCTGGAAGTCACAGATCTGAAATGGATCTAATACCAATGTGTAGGCAGGGCTGCATTCCTTCCCAGGGCTTTAGAAAAAGAGTCTCCTCCTCACCAGCTTCCAATCTTAGAGGCAGATGTGTTCTGTGACTCCTTAAAGTTCAGAGCCAGGAATGTAGCATCTTGTCTCTCTGTCTGTCTCCCTGTTGCCATCATCACACGGATGCTCCTTGGCCCCCTTGTAAGGACTGTGTGGTCACCTCAGGCTGGCCCTACTAATCCAGGGTATCTCCCCATCTCAAGATGCACAACTTTATTATGTCTGCAAAGTGTCTTTTTATCAAGTAAGTGATGTGTTCACTGGCTTCAGGGATCAGGATGAGGACATCATTGTAGGTTTCTACTCAGCTATCCACATGTGTGAAGCTCTATAGTCCAAAGGAGATGAGCTATCCTGTGGGCTGTGAGGACATGTCACACAAGTGGTACCCATGAATGCTGTGTTTGAGAGGACAGCATCCCCAATCCTGCTCATGGTTCCTACATCATGCCACCTGTGGGGGCTCTCTCTACTCATCTCAGCTTTGTGACTATGGAGGAGCTTTGTCCCCAGGATGCCCAGATCCAGTTCCTTCTGCTAGTTCTCTGCCTGTGAGCACGTCTGTGTCCATGGGACTCCAGTAAGAGCTGTGCTGATACCAGCTCAGATCAAGGGTTTCACCAAGCCCAGGAGACTACTTCCTATTCAGAGAAAGTTGACAAAGCCCTCTCCTTCTCGGGCTTTTGTTACAGAGAGTCTAGTGCCATGGAGGAGAAAAGGAACCTGCTTGCAGGCTGTTACTAATTTGGGTTTGGTCAACTCTGTCAGAGATGCTCTGGGCCCACCTCCCACCACTGAAGACAGGACCCTTTGCTCAGCACTTCCCACTGAGGTGGTCTTCCCTCCTTACAATGGTCAAGGCTTCTGGCAGATGGATATAAATCATAAACTATTTTGAAGAGGTGTAATAAGGTTATTCTTTACATTTGTTGTTGTTTTGAGGCAAAGTATCATGTAGTCCAGGCTATGTGACAAGGTGACCTTTATTCCCTCAGTCTTCTGAGTGTTGGGGTCACAGATGTGCGCCACCATGTCCAGCACAGATTGTATAAACAGCCTTTTTAGTGTGTGTATGTGTGTGCACATTTATGTATATGTGTACATGTGTGTGTATGTTTGCATATGTGTGTGTGGAGGCCCGAGGTCAAAGACAGGTATTGTCTTCAGTCGCTCCTCACCTCATTTTTTGATCCAGGGTCTGAACTGAATCTTACTGGTTTGGTTAGACTGGCTGACCAGAAAGCCCCAGGGGTCCTCTTGTCCCCACATGCCAGCACTGGGAAAAAGACATGTACACCATGGGGAGGTGTTGGGGATTTGAACTTGGGTCCTCAGGCTTGTTCAGTAAGCACTTATGAGCTCAGCCATTTCCCTAGCCACGGTCCCTTTTAGGTTTTTCAGTGATGCAAAGCCACACATCCTGCCAGGTTCTGCCTGCTTCTGACATCTCATGCCTGCTAAAGGCCAGCATCCAGGCTTCTCAGCCCTGGCACTCATGCCATCTGGGGCGGGGAATCTCTTTGTGGTAGGTGTCGTCCATCTCATGCTCTGGAGGACATTTAGCTCTGTTCCTGGCCTCTCTCCACTAGATGCCACTAGCGGCATCCTCTTCGTCATGATAATGAAAAATATTTCTAGACATTACCAGCTGTTCCTTAGGGGACAACTTGGCTAAAATAAAAAAAAATGGGGGCTGAATAAAATCCATTAAATTAGTCTGTAGCTCTTTGTTTTTAAATGAGAGTCTCCAATCCCTGTTTTAAGTCAATTTAGATGATCATGTAAATGATCCACCTCCTAGGGCTGCTGAGACGATTCCATGAGGTAATCTATATAATTTATGTAAAGTATTTTGCTTATATGCATCTGGCACAAAGAAATCCCTCAAGGGTCAGCTATCATTGTCCCTAAAGTCTCATGGCTTTAAAGGACCACAGTGTCTGCAAAGCCTGCCTGGGGTCATCTCCCGGCAGAGGACAGCCTTTCTGTGTGGCTTCTGTAATTTAGGATTCTGCCTGTGTCCACAACACATGTCACATGAGAAGGGAACAAGGTGTAAATGCACTCTAGGAAATTCTAGAAAAAGGCGAAGCTATCATTAGAGAAAGCAGTTTAGGCAAGACCTGGTTTCAGGGAGGGATCAATAGCAAACAGGGAGCCCCATTATGGTGTGGCTGTGCAGCTGGGCTTTTTTTTTTCCTTTCTTTTCTTTTCTTTTTTTTTGTATGTGCCTATAACACCTTAATAGAGGTTAAATAAAAAAAAAATAACAACTGTCTTTAGCTCATCTTAAAACGTTCTAAAAAATTGTTCTTTTTTTAAGGAAAATATTTGATGTGTGTGTATGTATATGTGTGTGTGTATGTCTGTGTGTATGTGTGTGGTGTGTATGTATGTGTATATGTGTGTATGTGTGTGTACATGTATGTGTGTGTGTATGTGTGTGTACATGTATGTGTGTGTGTTTGTGTGTGTGGTGTGTATGTATGTGTATATGTGTGTATGTGTGTGTACATGTATGTATGTGTGTTTGTGTGTGTGTGTGTTTGTGTATTCACTGATGCCATAAGGGAGTATTGGATCCCTTAGAGCTGGAGTTCCAGGAGGTTGTGAGTTGCCTGATGTGGGAGCTGGGAACCCAGCTCCATTTTCTGATAGAACACTCTCCACTACTGAGCCATCTCTCCAGCCTTTGTTAGTCTCATCCTTGTATATAGGAGTGTGTGTGTGGAGACAGAAAATAGCCTCAGGTGTCACTCCTCAGGTGTCAGGTGTCAGGTGTCACTCCTCAGGTGTCAGGTGTCAGATGTCACTCCTCAGGTGTCACTCCTCAGGTGTCAGGTGTCAGGTGTCACTCCTCAGGTGTCAGGTGTCAGATGTCACTCCTCAGGTGTCACTCCTCAGGTGTCAGGTGTCAGGTGTCAGTCCTCAGGTGTCAGGTGTCACTCCTCAGATGTCAGGTGTCAGGTGTCACTCCTCAGGTGTCAGATGTCACTCCTCAGATATCACTCCTCAGGTGTCAGATGTCAGGTGTCACTCCTCAGGTGTCAGGTGTCAGGTGTCACTCCTCAGATGTCAGGTGTCAGGTGTCACTCCTCAGGTGTCAGATGTCACTCCTCAGATATCACTCCTCAGGTGTCAGGTGTCAGGTGTCACTCCTCAGGTGTCAGGTGTCACTCCTCAGATGTCAGATGTCAGGTGTCACTCCTCAGGTGTCAGGTGTCACTCCTCAGATGTCAGATGTCAGGTGTCACTCCTCAGGTGTCAGGTGTCACTCCTCAGGTGTCAGGTGTCAGGTGTCAGGTGTCACTCCTCAGGTGTCAGGTGTCACTCCTCAGGTGTCAGGTGTCACTCCTCAGGTGTCAGGTGTCACTCCTCAGGTGTCAGGTGTCACTCCTCAGATGTCAGGTGTCAGGTGTCACTCCTCAGGTGTCAGGTGTCACTCCGCAGATGTCAGATGTCAGGTGTCACTCCTCAGGTGTCAGGTGTCACTCCGCAGATGTCAGATGTCAGGTGTCACTCCTCAGGTGTCAGGTGTCACTCCTCAGGTGTCAGGTGTCACTGCAGATGTCAGATGTCAGGTGTCACTCCTCAGGTGTCAGGTGTCAGGTGTCACTCCTCAGGTGTCAGGTGTCACTCCGCAGATGTCAGATGTCAGGTGTCACTCCTCAGGTGTCAGGTGTCACTCCGCAGATGTCAGATGTCAGGTGTCACTCTCAGGTGTCAGGTGTCACTCCTCAGATGTCAGATGCAGGTGTCACTCTCAGGTGTCAGGTGTCAGTGTCACTCCTCAGGTGTCAGGTGTCACTCCACAGATGTCACTCCTCAGGTGCTGTCACTCTTGACAGGTGTCAGCTCAGATGTCAGGTGTCAGGTGTTCTCACAGGTGTCACTCAGATGTCAGTGTCAGTGGTGTCATGTCAGGTGTCAGGTGTCACTCCGCAGATCTCAGGAGTGTCAGTCACTCCTCTTCAGGGTCATCAGGTGTCAGTGTGTACTTCATGTTCTGGTGTCAGATGGTAAGATTCCTCCAGTTTTCTGAGCAAGTCCTTCCTTTAGATCTCTTTGCAGAGATTTGTCCAAGTCAAACCACAGCTGTGCTTAACAATAACAACAGCAGCAGCAGCAGGACACCAGCAGTTGCTTCAGAGGGAGGGCAGGAGGGCACTCATGGAAGATTCTCGCAGCCCTTCTATGCCATCAGCACGAAACTCAGATGGCAAAATTGACAGTAGCGATGATTTCATTTACATTTAAAAATCACTCTCCATGCTACTAGTTTTATTTCCCTTTAAAAAAAGAGGTCAGAGAAGGGTGCGCAGAGCCTTCCAGTCAACCCTCGGTCATTGGAGAAAGCCATCTATACTACAGTAAGTGCAAACGTCTGGCATCTCCTTCGGTAAAGAGGCAGCCCTGTGGCCAATGCTGGCTTCCCAGCTGACTCTCCTGGGGGCCTCTCTGAGCATTGGTTTTCTCATCTGTAGAGTGGGATAAAATCATCAGGCCAGTGAAGAGCACAGGGAAAAAAAGCTTCGAACACCAGAGCTCCGATGCCAGGTCATATGGCCCTGAATATTGTTTGGAGGGAGGAGGACTCAGTTTTGCTTCCCATGCTATCTGGTATCAACCTCTTCTACAACTGCTGAAGTTTTATGGATGATGCTCAAAGGCAGGCATTGGCAAGCTCTTCCTGTAAAGGGTCAAGTAGTAAATGTTTTCAGCTTTGTAGGCCATGCAGTCACTGTGAAAATATTCACCTTTGCCATTATAATAGCAGGCAACCACAGACAGCATGTGAATAAGTGGATGGCATTGTGTACTAATAAAACTTTATTAAGATACACACAGGTGGTGGGCCAGATTTGGCTCCTATGACGTAGTTTGAATTCAGGCTTAAATTTTTAAAATTACACTGTGTGTGTGTGTGTGTGTGTGTGTGTGTGTGTGTGTGTGTATCCATGCTGTTGGGAAATACTCCTACCGGCAAGTCCTGCCAAATTTAGTGTCTTGAACGCTTGTTATTTGGTTTCTGTTCTTGGTGAATTTTTTTTGTAGGTTTGTTTTTGTTTTTCAAGACAGGGTTTCTCTGTGTAGCCCTAGTTGTCCTGGAACTTGCTCTGTGAACCAAGCTGGCCTTGAACTCACAGAGACCTACCTGCCTCTGCCTCCCAAGTGTTGGGATTAAAAGCATGTCCCACCACCTCCTGGCTTTTTTTCTCCTGTCTTGATGATGTTTAATTGAACTTCCTGTTTTATCCATGGTTTAATTCTATAAACTTCTTAAATATCTTTTTAGGAAGGTCATTGGCATAAAAACCTTCCTTTTAGCTGGGTGGTGGTGGTGGTGGCAGCGGCGGTGGTGGCACACACCTTTAATCCCAGCACTCAGGAGGCAGAGCCAGGTGGATCTCTGTGAGTTCGAGGCCAGCCTGGTCTACTGAGGGAGTTCCAAGACAGGCTCCAAAGCTACACAGAGAAACCCTGTCTCGAAAAAACAAAAAAACCAAAACCAAAACAAACCAAACCACCACCAACAACAACCCTTCCTTGTGGCTGTGTCATGGTGGCTCACCACACACCCACCTGGACTTGAACTTTCATAGTGTCATCAGCACAAATACCTTCACTTATGTATTCTGAAATTCACTCTCCTCCTCCTTATTACTGAAGCATCAACCCAGGGAGACAGCACATGCCCATAATGTGGATGGAACAAAGGGTTGTTGGGAAGCCCAGGAGCCTCTATGATAAGATGGTCCACTCACTATGGTGCCTCTGACTCCCACTGTGCATTTATTATCTGCCACTCCATGAGTCTTTGATGGGAATAGATTTCTGAGCCAAAGCTCTAGTGCTAGAGTTTCGAATGGAGCAGAGTCGGGGTATGGGTAGAGACACATTAAAAATTCCCTTGATGTTCTGCATGCAGCTGGTGTGAGATCCACTCCCATCTCTGCAGCTGATACTACACAAGGCTGACCTGCAGGCTAATGGTATCCATTAGCAGATCAGCCGCCTGTACAAAGGCATCAGGGGTGTCTGCTCATGAAGGAGATTTTCTACCTCCCCAGAATCAAGACTAAGATTCTGTTGGCAAAACAAGGGACTATCAGGTGTGTTGCCTCACTGTTCATTCACGGTAGCAGATCTGCTCCCCAATGTCCTTACGTTCTAGTGTTCCATCTCATACAAAGCCTGATGAATTCTTACAATCATTTCTAACTTCTCCTTCTCCAGGTCCACCCTAAGCCTTCATCCTCTACTGATTGACAGAGCAGATTTAGGAGAGCATCCATCGTTCCCTCAAACTCATATGGGCACGGAGCTGGGAAGACAGTGAGGTCGTTATGGCAGCAAGTGAAGACAGAAGGACCTGAGCTCGGGTCGAGGGGCAGGAATGAAGCTGGAGGACTTAGAAGGAGCCTTGAGGATTGTGGGATGGTGGGGGTGATGATGGCACAGTCATCAGATGTGGGTGGGAGGAGGGGCGATGGCACATTCTGTGTGGAAGATGCCAAGTAGAGACAGCAGTGATACACTGTCAGGATTTCCTCCCTTAGCTCTACCCACAGAACTCTGGTCCCACACAGAGAGGGCTTCACACACTGCCAGTGTCAGATGTTGAAATGTGAGCCTCCTATTGACTTATACACCCTGCCACCAAGATGTAATATGCTCTGTTTCTTCTATCAATTTTTTTTATTCCACGATTATACCAATAATTTCTCAAAATTTAAATGCAAGGGCCCCAGAGCCTTTTGGGCAGCAGAAGCTGATGTGAACGACTGCCAAGGTCAAAACTGAACTAACAATCCATACATAGGAGAGCCTGGCAACACATGCTCACTTCATTCTCTCATTTCTGTTACTTAGCCTAGGGATTCCTCTGCTCAAAGTGATGTGTCCTTGTATCATAATTATTACCAGTTACTGAAAGGAAGCATGAGTTATAAATACTATTTTCTTCCTTCCTTCCTGTTTTTCTTTTGGAAACAGGGCCTCTCTATGTAGTTCTGGCTGGTCTGGAACTTACTATGTAGAGTAGGATGGCCTTAAACTCACAGAGATCCACCTGCCTCTACCTTCTCAGTGCTAGGATTAAAAGCTAGACACCATCATTAAATCCATTAAATGCTGGGAGCCAGACTGGTCCAAGGCTTTTTCAGAGGCCTTGATGAAAGACAAAGGGAACACCAGTTCTGTGTCCTCGCTCATAGGTAGACTTGGTAAGGCCCAGTCTAGGGTCAGGGCAGGGGCCAGGGCTTGGTCTGGGTCTGGGGCCTCAAAGGAATTAAGGTTTCCATTCCCAGGAACTCAACTTTCTCCACTCAAGGGATATGGTTATCAGTCCTAAGGCTGTTGAGGTGTCTGAGGTATCTGTGTTCTCTTTGTCAACATTGTCTGACTTAGCTCTTGCTGACCTTGACTTTCTCCTCCTACAAATAGTATATAAGATGCTGTACTTGATAAACTTGCTTGACATAGCAATCTCCTGGTCCTAGCTTTGTCTTCTTTATTTCTCATTCTTCAACACCTTACCATCCAGGTCCTTTATTCCCATGGGTTTGGGTCAAGTGAAGGATTAAACACTCTCATGCTTTTCCTTTAGCCCAGCTCCCATCTATGTCCACTGGCAATTTTTATTTATGTTATGTACATTGGTGTTTTGCCTGCATGAGGGTGTCAGATCCCCTGAAGCTAGAGTTACATATAGTTGTGAGCTGCCATTTGGGTGCTGGGAATTGAACCTGGGTCCTCTAGGAAGAACAGCCAGTTCTCTTAATCACTGAGCCATCTCTCCAGCCCCACCTCTGGCAACTTTTAGAAGTGTGCTGTGTGAGTTACCTTTCTCTTCACTAGGACCAAATACCTCCCAGAAAGAACTAGAGAAGGAAGGAGGAGCTTATTTTGGTTCACAGGACATAGTCCATCAGGAAAGGTATAACCCAGGCCTCAGCCTGAAGCAACAGAGCCACGAGGCACTGTCACAAGGGGTCAAACAGGAAGCAGAGAGCTCTTGCTGGAGCAGAGACAGGATATAACCCCCAAGGTCACCTCCACCCCCACCAGCAACCCATTCCTTTCAGATAGATCCTACCTCCTAAAGGTTCCACTCCAAGTGGTCAACCACGAGAGCCTGTGCAGGACATCCCACATCCTCAATCACACAAGCCTGTGCAGGACATTTCACATCCTCAGCCACACAAGCCTGTGCAGGACATTTCACATCCTCAACCACACAAGCTTGTGCAGGACATTTCACATCCTCAGCCACACAAGCCTGTGCAGGACATTTCACATCCTTAACCACACAAGCCTGTGCAGGACATTTCACATCCTCAGCCATACAAGCCTGTGCAGGACATTTTACATCCTCAGCCACACAAGCCTGTGCAGGACATTTCACATCCTTAACCACACAAGCCTGTGCAGGACATTTCACATCCTCAGCCACACAAGCCTGTGCAGGACATTTCACATCCTTAACCACACAAGCCTGTGCAGGACATTTCACGTCCAAAGCAGAACAGGATAGCTATGGCCTGTGGAAGAGCAGTTGTCCAGTCTTCGTGCATTTTCATTGGTTCCAGGCAAATGACATCTATGGGAGGTTTTGCTTGTTGGCTGGTTTGTCAAATAGCAGAACCTCTTTCAGCATCTCCTTTGGCTGGCTGGGGGCCATTCAGATGCCTTTAAGCATTGGTTGGAACACTTTTACATGTCAGAGTTTCAACCACATGGACATCAAAACTAAAGATTTGGGGACATACTTCCTTGGGAATCATATGGAAGAGACAGGTGGTGTGTGGTGAAGTTCACGGGCACACAATAAGCATGATGGAGTCAAGAGGACTTACCTGATAAGCTGAGGAGAGAGAAGAGCAGCAGCAAGCTGAGGCTGAGGTGCAGGGTCCCCGCCGCATTGCAGTCTACTTTGGAGTTCTTGCAAGAACACACCTGCACCCTGAGGTCTGTGATGTTCGTCATTGGTGGCTTCCCTGAATCTGTCACCATGATGGGCAGATTGTAGTTGGCTTTGTTCAGATTCTGAAGAAGGCTCACAAGGGCATGGGTGTCTGGAAGATAGGAAGTCTGTGTGAGAGAGGAGAAGCCCTCTGCTGGAGGCAGAGTGAGGTTCTGGGGCCTTGGAGTGCACAGAAGTCTCTGTGTGCAAATAACTTACAGTTATAGGTGTGTTTGAATGAAATCGATTAAACCTTGAGTAAAACACACTCAGTTCCTCAGTGGCAGTAGCCACATTTCACACACAATCAATGGCAACAGGCTGCATGGGATGAATGATTCAGAGACACTTTCTGTGGTTTGGTGCTGTAACAACAGACTCCAGATTTTCTTTTTTTTTTTTTTTTTTTGGTTTTTCGAGACAGGGTTTCTCTGTGTAGCTTTGTGCCTTTCCTGGAGCTCACTTGGTAGCCCAGGCTGGCCTCGAACTCACAGAGATCCGCCTGGCTCTGCCTCCCGAGTGCTGGGATTAAAGGCGTGTGCCACCAACGCCCGGCTCTTTTTTTTTTTTTTTTTTTCTCGAGACAGGGTTTCTCCGTGTAGCTTTGCGCCTTTCCTGGAACTCGCTTTGGAAACCAGGCTGGCCTCGAACTCACAGAGATCCGCCTGCCTCTGCCTCCCGAGTGCTGGGATTAAAGGTGTGCGCCACCACCGCCCGGCTAAAGGCATTTTTTTTTTTTTTTTTTTTTTGGTTTTTCGAGACAGGGTTTCTCTGTATAGATTTGCGCCTTTTACTGGAACTCACTTGGTAGCCCAGGCTGGTCTCGAACTCACAGAGATCCGCCTGCCTCTGCCTCCCGAGTGCTGGGATTAAAGGCGTGTGCCACCACCGCCCGGCTTAGATTTTCTTAAATAGAAATTTTTGTGCTCAATTGTCCAATACAGTTTCACCCCCCACCACTGCCCCATTCTATCACTGGTGCAAAAGTGGACTCTGAAGGTATTTACAGCAGGATAAGTTCATTACTGAAGACAAGCAAGCTCAGGTCCCGCTGGGGAGGGAAGTGGGTGGGACAACCAGGAAGAAAGAGTGCTTGATAATTAGTAAGGCTGGTTGGTGATCAATGTTGGGTCACATTTTCAATTCTACCCACCCGTGTGGAAAGGTGGGGAGAATGAGAGATTGCTTGTGACAGTCATCTTGAGAGAGGGGTGCATGGCAATAGTGTCAAAGCTAAGGATGAAAGCCAAGGTTGGCAAGGCGGAGTCAAGCAGGGGGAGGTCTGCAACAAGCAATGGAGCGCTGGGGGCTTGACAAACTTCCCAAGACACCATGCTCCTCTTTTCCTTAGCCCCTAACGAGAGGAGGTGGGCCAGCGGCCTTCTTGCAAAGTGCTACTGAATGTCAGTGGCTCCCATCTCAATGAGACAATGGAACCAGGAGAGGCCTGGGAAGCAGGAAGCCCTGACTTGCCACGGCTGAGACCGGGCTTTGGGCCTATGCTCAGCACTAGTCAGTTGCAAAGAAAGAATGTATGGGAGTTGACTGTTATGACTCATGCCTGTAATCCCCAGAGAGGCTGAGGCAGGAGGATTGTCACAAGTTCAAGGCTAACTTGGGCTACATGGCAAGAGCATTTCCTCAAGCTCTCTCAAGATTTATTTTGCTTTTATTTATGTGTATGTGTTTGCAGGTGCTCTCAGAGTTCAGAGAGGGGATCAGATCCCTTGAAGAAGCTGGAGTTACAGGTATTTGTGAGCCACCTAATGTAGGTGCTGGGAATAGAACTGGGGTCCTTTGCAAGAGCAGGAAGTACTTTTAATCAATAAGCCATTTCTCCAGTCCTGTGAGCATATATGAATGTATGTATGCATGTATCTATCTATCTATCTATCTATCTATCTATCTATCTATCTATCTATCTATCTACCCATCCATCCATCCATCCATCCATCCATCCATCCATCCATCCATCTATCCATCCATCCACCTATCCATCTACTCCTGTGTTGTTTAAAGCAAAAAGGAAAGAGGAAGGACAAAGAACCAGCATCTCACTGGACACGCTAGTAAAAATGTAGGGGGCATCCAATGGCTGGGATCACAGTGGTCACTAGAGTGATGGCATGCTACCTAAGGTGAAGAAGAGAGAATGGAAGGAAACAGAAGGCAGAACAGCTGTGTTTGCACTGATAAGAAACTGCCATTCAGTATGTCTACAGATGGTTTTCTCACTCTGGTCAGAAAACTCAGCGCAACACACACACACACACACACACACACACACAGACACACACACACAGACACACACAGACACACACACACACACACACACACACACACACACACACACACACACCAGAAACACCATGGGAACCTCTGTGTGGGAGAGGGAACATCTTTGAGGAAGAAGTTCAAAGCCGACAGAGCAAAGGTTGGTTGTTGGTAGTCGTTGACTTACTGTTGATTTTGGAGATCTTCCAGACTTTATCAGGGACGGTCTGTTTATGAATCTCAAACTTGAAGGGGTCTGTATTGGGGTGAAGATCCTTGTCTGAAGCTCCCAAAATGACCACACTGAGGTTTTTGGCGTCATCACAGACTTCAGCCACCGTTGGGTAAATGAAGGGAGCGTTGTCGTTGACGTCCTCCAGGGTTATCAGCAGGGTCCCAGTACCCGTCGCAGGAGGGTTGCCTGTGGGAAAAGGAGGCACTGGTGAACCACTGGTGTGGCAGGAGATTGGTCTACCAGGGCACCTCCTGTGATCAATACCCGGTGCGTAGTGTGTTCATTATTTAGTAACAGTTTCAGCTGGGTTGACAGTAAAAGATGGCACTTTTGCCTGGACTGCCCTTGAACTTGCGATGCTCCTGCCTCAGCTTTCTGAGTGCTGGCATCGCAGGCATGTGTAACTAGCCACACATGCAAGGCAAGTACTTTACAAATGAGTCACATCTCCACTCAGACCTTGGGTATTGGAGATAGTGTCTTACTCTGTAGCTCAGTTTGGCCTCCAAGTGACAATCTTCTTGCCTGACCCTTCTGAGTACTGGGATTATAGTCATGTCACCAAACTTGGTTTCCAGTGGACACTTAGAAAAATTAGAGCCAATTTGTAGGCCACAAGTTGTAGGCATCTACATTTCCTCTATTTCCCTAAGGATCCAATGTACCTCTTAAATCACAGTACTTTACTGATGGTCTCTAAATGATGGTGGTTTGACAATTTAAAAATAATTTAAAAATAATTTGTGTGTGTGTGTGTGTGTGTGTGTGTGTGTGCATGTCTGTGTGTGTGTGTATGTACTTGTGCAGGTCAGAAGAGTTAGTTCTTTCCTTCTACCTTGTGGATCCAAGGCATTGAACTTAGGTTATCAAACTTGGCAGCAAGTGCCTTTAGTTTCGCAGCCATCTCCCTGATCTACCACCAGCAGTTTTAAAGGGAGTTGTGGAGGCTGGAGAGATGGCTCAGTGGTTAAGAGCACTGGCTGCTCTTCCAGAAGACCCAGGTTCTATTTCCAGCACCCACATGGTGGCTCACAACTCTATCTATACCTATTTCCGAGGGATCCATCACCCTCTTCTGGCCTCCTTGGGCACTGCATGCACATGATGTACAGAGATACATGTAGGCAAAACAACCATACACATAAAGATAAATGTTTTTTTTTCCCTTAAAGGGGGTTGTGGAGCAACCTGACCTCACACATTGTTAGGAAACACACAGCTGTATGGATAGGAGATGCTGGGTGCCGTTGGCAGGGAGTCTCCACAGCAGATTAAGAGGTGGGCAGTTTTCACAGGGAAAATATCTTGTCCTGGTGAATAGGGGCTCAAGTGAGGCCACTGGAGGAAGAGCAGAGGCTACTAAGGGACCACAGGTCCAGCTCTGATTGTGCTGATGATCCCTCAAACTAAACACACTGTGCAGAAATGCAGGGCTCAGGACAAATGCTGGAGCTTTTAGAAGCCTTTCTGGAAAATTAGAATGCTCGAGGGCTGACTCTAATCATAAGGATCCTGAAACTTAAAGACAGATGGTGGCTTTGGAGAAAACAGGGGAGATGAACTGCAAGATAAGAAACCGATCTGGGAGGCTGAGGCAGGAGGATCGGGGTTTTTACTGCTGTGATAAAACACCATGACCAAAATCAACTTGGGAGGAAAGAGTTATTTCATTTTAAAGTCATTGAGGAAGTCGGGGCTGGATCCTGCAGGCAGGAGCTGATGCAGAGGCATGGAGGAATACTGCTTATTGGCTTGCTCCTTATGGCTTGCTCAGCCTTCTTTCTTACAGCATCCAGGACCACCTGCCCAGGGATGGTACCACCCACAATGGGCTGATCCCTTCCACATCAACCATCAATAAAAAACAAAACAAAACAAAAAAACAACGCACCCCAGGCCAATCTGGTGGGAGCATTTTCTCCATAGAGATTCCTTCCTCTCAGATGACTCTAGCTTGTGTCTAATGGTGAATCTGAGACCTGCCTGGGCTACAGAGTGAGCCCCTGTTTCAATAGACCCCATCCATAAGAAAAAGAAACCAAAATCAAATGAAATCCCAAATCAAAAAACAAGAAAAAAAGCAGTGAGATTTTGCAAGGAGAATGTCCCAGGCATGTCTTGCTTTGTTTTGTTTTGCGTTTTTCATTAATGGGGGAGAAATCAGCTTGAAGGGAGATGAAGAGCGGGTTCTGAGCAATGAGAATGGAGAGCCCTTCCCGGACCGCTGGGAATTGAAATGTATCAACACCCAAAGATGGATGCAGAATGAACATTCAAACAAACACGCGTGGAAGAGGAAGACTGTGATTAATCATCAGGGAGGGCTCTTCGTAACGGGGCGCAGTGCTAACTTTTGTTAGAACAACAACTCCAAAGAAATGCATAATTACTTCACAGCCAGTTTTTCACTGTCAGCTCTAGCCATTTGGCTAAATTTCTTTGTTGAAAAATCACTTTTCTCTTTTTATTGAACTAATTGAATATCTCAGAAGAATCCATTATATATATATATTTTCCCCCCTGCTCTGAATATATTATGAAGTAAAGTCGTTTGGGTAGAATGGATGAGAAGACATTACGGGTGTTTGAAATATGGCCAGAAGAATTGGCCTCTTGTGAACTTAATTACAGGACTGTCTTCAATTTCCCATGTGTTATTGCCCAGCCAGCTGGCAACGTCTTTTTCTAAGTCAGTAGAAGGAGCTTGTTTCTTTGGATGAGAGGAAAAGGCTGGGTGAGTCAAAATCCTTTCGGCAAGCTCTATCCTGCTTCCCTAGTTCAAGTTATTTTAAATCCATTGTGTTTTATTTATTACTTTACGCGCGCGCGCGCGTGTGTGTGTGTGTGTGTGTGTGTGTGTACCTGCACTGGAGCTATGGCACCTATGGAGGTCAGAGGTCAACTTTTGACAGCTGGCTCTCTCTTTGCACTGTGGTTTCTGGGGACTGACCTCAGGTGGTCAGGCTTGCACGACAAAGGCCTTTACCTGCCTTGCCATTCGCTTCCCTCGTTTGTAGGTCTAGGAAGGAGAGAAGTTACATGCAAAGTTCAGGGATGAATGCAAGGCTCTTGCCAAGGCTGTTTGGCTCCAGGAATAACCGCAAGTCCTGGGGCTTCTGGGTATTTTCTAGACATTTAGCCCGTTTTTTTTTTTTTTTTTTCTTTCTCATCAGCAGCCTCCAGTGCCCATGGGACTGTTCTGTGACAAATCTAAGAACTCAAGCTTGGTTAGGACAGTGCTTCTTTTTCATGGACTTTCCATTTCAATAGAAAAAAGCCTCAGTTTGAGCCATCCACCTAGAACACGTGTATGGCAGACCAGTAACGTGCCAGTTACCCGGGATAGGTGGAAGGCTGATCAGCAATGAGCAGAGAATCCTGCACACGTGTGTAGTAGACCAGAAAGGAGCCGACCCCTCAGATAGACTGTGACTGACCCTCACTTGTTCAGTTCTTGTGGAGGAAGCCCATGGCTACATTCTCAGGAAAGGTCTGAGGAAGTGCCAGCCCTGAATGTGGTGTGGGGCTCTCGCTGGGTGTGTAGGGGCGGCTTTGGGACTGATTGAGTGGAGAGCTGGAAGGACTTCTGAGATAGGAGCCATTCCGGTCCTCACTGTGGTGGTAGGGAACCCAGTGAAGGTCACTGACGCCCATTCCAGAGGCACATGGCTGCTTCCACACTGAGCGGTGGTACACTCAGAGGCTGGTAGTGCAGAGCAGAGAGCTCAGCATGGGCTCCTCGGGACCTGTTGAGTTCAGGTCTCATCGGTGCGCAGTGTCTTCTCTTGATAAGCTGTTGTCCTTTATGTTTAAATTTGATTAATTAAAACAACTAATTAATTAAATAGTGTTTTGTTCTCCTGAGAAGGTCTTTCTATGTATTCCAGGTTGGCATGGAACTTACTACACAGCTCAAGTTGGCCTTGAACTCATGATCCTTCTACCTTACCCTCCGAGTGCTGGAATTACAGGTGTACAGCACTATGCCTTTACTTTGCTTTAGTCTTTACTTCCTATGTCAGAATATTTATTATGCAGTTTGATTTTTTTTTTACAGGATCTCATTTCTACTAGGAAATCAAACAAAAATCTGCAAACTATGATTTGGGCTTATCGAAAAGTTTATTTTTATTTATGTGTGGATATGTGCATGTATGCACAGGGGCCCACAGAAGCCAGATGAGGGCATTAGAACTCCTTAGAACTGGAGTTACAGGTTGAGTCTCCACGTGGGTGCTGGGAACTGAACTCTGGTCCTTTGGAAGAGCAGCCATTGCTCTTAGCTACTGAGCCATCTCTCCAGTGGCTCCCCATTACTCTTATCATTCATATCTTACTATTTTGAGCTATCGTGTTACAGTATACTTACACTCACCACTTTTGTGTACAGCTCAGTGGCATTGAGAACATCCACACTGCCATGCATCAGGCTCCTCGGTGGTTAGAACTTCCTTACCTTTCCCCACTGAACCTCTGCCAGCAATTGAAGGGTGGATCCACACTATCCTCTCTGGATCCTGGCAGCACCACCCCACTTCTGCCTTTATGAGTCTGGATATTTTGAGTCCCTTGTGTAAGTGAAACTATTATCATTATTACTTACTTTATTTTCACTTCTGTGTATGTGTGTGTCTGTATATGAGCATATACATATATGAAGGCAATACCCACAGAAGTCAGAAAAGAGCATCCTGTCTCCTGAAGCTGGAGTTACAGGTGGTTGTGAGCACCAAATATGGGTGCTGGCAATTGAACTCTGGTTCTCTTCAAAAGCAACAAGCATTCTTAACTGTTGGGCTGCCTCTTCAGCCTCCAAATCATTTCTTAAACAACAACAATGGCACTTAACTAAGTCATTCTAAACATACTTGAGATTTTTAGCTTCCTGTTCCTACTGGTTAACTGATTGGCTGACAACATATTAGGGACGCAGACTGTGTCATAGTGTATGGTGATATTTTATTTGTGCTGAAATGTGATTTTATTTTGTATGTTAATAAATAAAGTTGCCTGGGGGTCAGAGCTAATAGCAAGCCATAGAAGAAGCTGGACAGTGGTGGCGCACACTTTTAATCCTGATCACATGACAGGCAGATCTCTGTGTGTTCAAGGATACAGCCAGCATGGAGACAGACGCCTTTAATCTCAATACCAACCATAGAGACCTAGAGGTCTGTATAGACAGGTAATGACGAGGAGGTCATGTGGTTGGGTTTACAACCAATGAGAAGGCAGAACAGAAAGTCAATAAAATGACAGACACACAGAAAGTTAGGCCTCTTTCTGAGGGGAAGGACAGCAGCAGCAGTGGGTGGTAAGAAAGCGTTTTTTTGTATCAGCTCTTAGCTACTGCTCTGACCTCTTGGGCTTTAAATTCTGCATTTGGCTCTGTGTTTCTTATTTAATAAGACAGTTACATCTACAATAGTGTTTTCCCCATGGCTGGACAGCATGCAGGGGCTGGCACCAAGGCCAAGCCTAGTGATTGTCGTGGGTCATGAACAGACACCTTTACTGTTACTGTCAATCAGGTGGACGTCAGCAGCTGTGGATGGCTGTCAAGTTGTTTACATGTTCCCTAGAAATAACAGTGGGATGCGAGTTATCCACAGGGCCAGGATTTGCTTCGAGAGCCTAGCGAAATGGAAACTGGGTCTTGTTTCACTGGGATTGTGGGTCACCTGTCACTATACTTGGAGTCACCTGTTACTTTCTACGTCAGACCATTTATTATGTGATTTTCACAGGATCTCATTTCAGCTATGAAATCAAACAAAAACACCCACTCCATCATTTGGGAAACTAATCCCCAGAGAAGAGGCCTTATCTTCCAGCAGGAAGACTTCAGCAGGTGAGACAGAGACAGATGAAGGAGGGAAGCAGGGTGGTGATGTAGTGAGAGGTAGGCACAGGTTCCCTCCCTTCCCCGTTCCTTCCTGTACCTCCTTCCTCCACTCCTCTTCTTCCTCTCCTTCCCTTTGAGAAGGGTCTCACCAGGCACACAATGGCTTTGAACTCACTATGTAGCCAAGGGTGGCCTTGGCTTACAGATCGTACTGCCTCTATCTCCCAGGAGCTGGGATTCCAAGAGTGTGGCACCATGCCCAGCAAGTCTTTTTTTTTTGTAATGAGGATGGGCCCCAAGGCATCCTTTGTGCTAGGCAAATGCCTCACCACTGAGTGACATCCCCAGCTCTTTAAAAATGTATTTTGTTTTATTCATAATGTTAGCAAAACAGGATTTCACTCACTCCCCAAACACCAAGATTTTTTTTTTTTTAATTTTGGTAGGTTCCATTACTCAGGAACATGTCTAGGCTTTATACCTTGTAGATGAGACACACAGCTGAAAACGTAGCATGATCCTAATTTAAAAATGTATGTATGGCCGGAGAAAGATCAGAAGGGAATATATTAGAACCCAAGTGGCAATTATCTCCCCAGGTAATGAACATTAAAATAATACCTTCCTCTGCTTCTAATTTTCTTTACAATAACTGTGAGGGCTATAATAACCCGAAAGGAAATGCCAGCTTCAAAACTTACACAGGAATTAAAGATAGTTTTCCCAATTCTGAATTACTCCCCTTTCTCCCAGCCTTCACTTATTTTTACAGAAAATTGATTTTCTAGTAAATTTACAGCCATGTACCCAGCACCCCATTCCGATCTTAGAGGTTTTCATTCTCCCCAAGAAGAGATTCTTGGCACTAACTCTCTATTACCCACTGCTGGCCCTGGGCAATTGCTAGCCTACTTTCTATTGTTATGGACTGTTCCAGACATTTCATATAAACAGAATATGCAATGCACAATCTTAAAAATTTATTTTACGTATATGGGTTTTTTTTTTTAACCTACATGTATGTCTGTGAACCATATGCACGCAGTGTCTGTAGAAGCCAGGAGAGGGCGTTAGATCCACTGAACTGGAGTTATAGAGGGTTGTGAGCTGCCATGTGGGTGCTGGGAACTGAAACCAGGTCCTCAGCAAGAGCATCTGGCGCTCTTAACTACTAACCATCTCTCCAGCCCAAGTCTGTGACCTTTTCGAGTCTTCTTTTGCTTAATGTGTTTCTGAGGCTCATCTATGTTGAGGCTTATCACAGCACTTTGTCCTTTGTGATGGCTGTATCATACCCCACTACATGGATAGACCAAGTGTTGCCAATGGGCATTTTCAATTTTTGCCTGTTATAAACAAGCCTGCTGTCAATATCTGCATGCAAAGGAACAGATTTACACTTGGAGACAGTATCCTAAGCTCATGAGACTCCCTTAGATGAGCAGGGTCCCTGGGGTAGTTGGGTGGGCTGGTTTCATATACACAGAACCAGGTGTGGAGTGCACACCCATAATCCCAGTACTCAGGAGGTGGAGGCAGGAGGATCAGAAGTTCAAGGTTATCCTCAGCTACATAGCAAATTCAAGGCCAGATTGGGCTACATGGATCCCAACTCACATGCACACATGCAGGCACAAGTATATATATATCTCTTATGTATATATCAGAATGTCAGGATCACAGAGAGACTCCCAGAAGCTAGCTCCCAGAAGTTCTGGGGAGTAGGAAGTTGTCCTAGTCACCGGTCCCACTTCTGAACCAGTGCTGGAGGCATTCAGCATGGGCTGTTCCTTGGGAATCATGGGTTACAGTGGTTTTACATGGGGGCCAGTGAACAAGGTGAGGTTGTTTATGTGGCAAACGTGGAATGCAACCTGCCAGGCTGTCGAGGCGAGGCTGTCAAAGCCTGTCAGAGCTCCCATCACACGGTGGACCTGGGGAGCCAGGATTGGTCATTTGCCATGCTGGTCTTCCAAGGGCCTGAGAACAGCTTTGATAGGAAGCAGAGGATGCTGCAGACACACGGGAGGTTGGATTGAAGTGAGTGCTGCTACCAGGATGGGCAGTGGTGGAACAAAGGAGGATGGGCAGAGGGATGATGTCAAGAGGTAGTGAGCTGAGCTGGTACACGTGGGCGTGGCTCACACACCCCAGTCGGTTTCTTTGCTATAAAAATGAATGAAAATGTTCTGTCCAGGGTGCTTGATTATTCTGTTCAGTGTGGGAGTGTCACACCTGTTGTCAGGCAGGTGGCCCTTGGCTTAGCCCTCCCTAAGTAGCCAAGGGCATGTCCTTGATGATGCTGACACAAAAGGAGGCATTTTTTTTTCCTGACTACTTTTCAGATGGGCTCTCTTCCACATGGAGGGCTTGGTGGCTCGTTATCTCCCTAGAAAGATGCTCAGATCACCCCCAGGGTGGTCACAGACAGCATTCTCATGTCTACCGGAGACACTGAAGATTCTGATATGATGAGCTGAGAATATCAGTCCATGACTCCACTCAAGGAGTTCACTTAAACTCCAAGATACTTTCCTTGTTTTTATGATTTCTGGTCCCCCCCCCCCTCTCTCTCTCTCTCTCTGTGTGTGTGTGTGTGTGTGTATGGATGGATGGATGGATGTCATTCCTCAGAAGTCATCCATCTTGTTTTCTGAGATTAGAACCTTGGGCTCACTGATTAGGTTGGCCTGACTGGTCAGAGAGCCCCAGGGTTTCTCCTGTCTCCACCTCCCCAGCTGTTCAGCTTCCCACCTCTTTGTTAAAACGCTCTGACAGAACAACGTAGTGGAGAAAAGGCCTATTGTGTTTCACAGTTCCAGGTCACAGTCCATCATTGTGGGGAGGTCAAGGCAGCGGGAAGCTGAAGGGTCTGGTCACATCACCTCCGTAGTCAAGAGCAGAGAGAACAAAAGCATGTGTACTGGTACTCAGTCAGCTTTCCCTGCTCTTACCCAGGCCAGAACCCAAACCCAGACACTTGTGCCACCCACAACAGGTGGGTCTCTCTACCTCAATTAATGCCATAAAGACAAGTCCCCACAGACATGTCCACAAGCCACCCTGATGCAGGCAACTCCTCACGGAGTCCCTCTTTCCAGGTCATCCTAGATGGTGTCAAATTGGCAGCCGCCACAGCTGTGTTGGGATTATAAGTACATACCACCATGCCTGGCTTTTTTTTTTTTTTAACATGGGTGCTGGGGACCCACACCATGTCCTTTAGGCTTGTGCTGCAAACACTCTGCCAACTGAGCCACCTCCCCAGCCCCTGATTTCTGTCTTGTTACGACAGTCCAGCAGGCCAGCGGCATCAGCTTCATGACGCCGACGGGAAACCAGGCGGAGAGACCTTCGGTCTCATGGATGCAGCCACACTGCTAAGATGAGGGGTTGGTGCACCCTGAGGAGCTGGAGGGGAGAGCTAACTCCACGCAACTCCGGCCACTCCTTCTCCATCACCAGGTAGATCTCAAGAGTCATTTTACTGAGTCATTTTCTCGGTGACAAAATTGTAGCCAGCAATTCCAACTTGATTGATGTTTCACTGCACTTGACAGCAGGAAGGCTGATGGCCAGGTCTGATGTTTACTTTTCTCCCTTGCTTTATATAACAAGCGCAAAGAAGGGGTGTTAAGCTGGCTTAATTGGGATGCTATTGTAACACATGACCCGCTTTTATCCAAACAAGCATCTTTTAAGCAGAATCAATCTGAATCATCTTTCCGGCCCCCACACTGTCTTAGGCTGATCTAAAGAAAAGGACAGCAGCCTGAGGTCTGTGCTGAAGTTCAGGTCTCCTCCGACCCACTATTCGGGCTGTTATTCAGTAGCTCAGACGCTGCCTCACTCTAGGCCTGGACAGTAGCTTTTCCTTTACTCCATCCAAACACACTGTATATATTTCACTGTGGAACCAGTGTTATCTTCAGAGTGTCCATCACCCAGGGGACTGAGGTGAAGAACAGATTGGTGTATCTGAGTCTATGAAAAACCATTATTTTGGTCAATTACACTTTAATTTTACAGCTGTTAGACACCCTATCTTGGTTTGCCTTCTTGGTAACTGTCTTAGTTAGGGTTACTATTGCTGTGATGAAAACCATGACCAAGAGCAACTTGGGGAGGAAAGGGTTTATTTCACACACTGTTCCATATAACAGTTCATCATCAAAAGCAGTGAGGGCAGGAACTCAAGCAGGGCAGGAACCTGGAGGTAGGAGCTGATGCAGAGGCCATGGAGGGGTGCTGCTTACTGGATACCTCCTCATGGCTCTCTCAGCCTGCTTTCTTATAGAACCCAGAACCACCAGCTCAGGGGTGGCCTCACCCACAATGGGCTGGGTCCTCCCCCATCAATCACTAATTAAGAAAATGCCCTACAGCTAGATCTTATGGAGGCATTTTCTCAGTGGAGGTCCCCTCCTCTCAGATGATGATAGCTTGTGTCACGTTGACATAAAACTAGCCAGCACAGTAACCCACACCCCAATTTTCATGGATGGGCTCAAATGTACTTTGTACAAGTTGCTGAGTCATGAGTCATGATCATGAATCTCCCAGATGGAAACAGATAGAAAACAGCACGTTTTGGTGACCACAGAAAGACTCCAGAGGTGATGAAGACTTCCTGTTTCATATCATTAGGAAGACCTAAGTGGGGTGTTTTTCTTTTCATGTTCTCTGCATAGCATTGGTGTGAAGCAGGGACACTTGTGTCTATTGGAGCATAACACTTGCCCCTGAGGCCGGGGAGACAGATCTGTTGGTGAAATGTCTGTCACACAAGCATGAGGACCTGAGTTCATATCCCCTGGACCTATATGGGAAGCCAGGCATGGTGGTGCCCACCAATACTCTCAGCTCTGTGAAAGGAGAAGACAGGATGGTCCCTGGGCTAGTCTTGCTGACTTGGTGAGATCCAGTTTCAGTGAGGGAGGGGCTGGAGAGAGAGCTCAGTGGTTAAGAGTACAGGCTGCTTCTGTTGAGGACTCACATTTGGTTCCCAGCACCCATGGAGGGTGACTCATCCACTTGCAACTCCAGCTCTAGAGGACCCAACACCCTCTGGCCTTTGAGGGCACTTGTACTCATGGGTACTCCTCCCAATACATGCAATTAAAAAAAGAATTAAGGTAGAGAAGCAACTGAGGATGGCACACAACATCAGCCTCTGTTCTCCACATGAGCACATGTGCATACCTAACACACATTCACACATATCCAGAAATACCTGTTTCTAATATCTGTAGTCACCATTTAGATCTTCTATGAGGTAACCATTATGGGACGCTAAAGCCTTTGCAATTTCCAAACAGGAAGGGTGACAGGTGTGAGTCCTGGTGAGGAAGTGGGGGACCAGCCTGGCAGAACCTGAACAGGAGCTGGTACCTCAGAGAGCAGCCACCAGTCATGGACACTCCAGCGGGAGTCTAGTCTGTGGCACATCTCCCTAGAGGACAGCATTTGACTCAGTCCTGAGTGCTCCCTAGCCAGCTCAGTATCTTCGTTTGCTGTTGTTATTCATCCCTTCCTAAGACAGGGCAGCAATTCTGCGCTTGTCAAAGTCTTTCCCTGGTGTCTCTGTGCTCTGAAGGCAACATCTTAACCTTTTCAGAAAGTCTGGATCATATAAGGCAAGTGACAATGTTCATCACTAAAGACAAAATGCTTGCCAATGTGAAAGGTCTGGTTTAGCAAAACAAAAGCATTTCAGTTACATGGAAATGATATGCTTAGATAATTTGCAGCTCATTAAAATGAGTAACAGGGGCTGGAGAGGTGGCCTAGTAGTTAACAGTGCTTGCCGCTCTTCTGGAGGACCTGAGTTCAGTTCTCAACACTGATACCAGGAAGCTCACAACTGCCTGTAACTGTAGCTCCTGGGAATCTGATGCCCTCTGCTGGCTACCACAGGCACTTGCACTCATGTGCACATACCTCCCTTCGCCACATAGACACATAATTAAAAAGAAATCTTAAAATGGATAACAGTTAAGAAAAAAGCATCCTTTTTTCTTCAAACCATCTCTAATCTCAGCATTATCCACATCATAAAGAAGCAAGACTTTAGACATTATCTATATGATAAGCCCTAAGCTTGCAGGCCCAAAGGTCTGGTTTCCAGCCCTGGCCAGTGTTTTTATATAACTCCATCCAGACTCCACAGTTCTAGCCACTAAGAGGCACCTAAGAGAAAACACTCTTAGTTCTGCTATTAGTCATTCTGATCTGGACAAGCAGAGTTATGTGGAGTGTGCTAGACTGCAAAGAGCATGCTCTCTGTCTGTTTTCTCTGCAGAAATTCCTCTATCTTTTTCTGCAGAGCAGGCCCATCAGAAGACAAAGACTGTTCTTCCTTGGACCATAATGTCATGAGAGACTAGGTGAGGCAGTTCCTAGAGAAAGTGTGAGTGGTTACAGCTCCCCAGCTGACTAAGTCCTTGCGCTGTTTGTCACCATTTTATCAAGGCAGGGGCTTGCACCATACCTGGAATTCGCTGGCTAGCTGGCTTCTTCCCCTTGTCAGAACCTCTTGAGTATGGAGGTTATAGGTGGCCACCAGATCTGCTTGTTTTTTTGTGCTTTCCAGGGATCTGAACTCGGGTCTTCACAGTTGCACTGCTAACGCTTTATCCAGTGAACCCTTGCTGTCTTGTCTTGGGATTCTTAGGCACAGCCTTCACATTCTGACGCGTGTGCTTTGGAGAAACATTTTTGTTGGGCATTTAATACCCCCCCCCCCATGTAATGTCCAAGCACAGTGTAGCTGAATGCTTAGCTTTTGTGAAAGTTTGTGTCCAAAGTGGATGTATCAATTCACGCTTCCACCAGCTATGGGAGCTCTGACTGCTCTACCTTCTGGCTAACACTAGTTATTTTCTGTTATCGCATTTCAGCTACTTTGTATCGAAGCTGTGTGTATTTGCATCACAGTTCCCTGTATATCCTCTATTCGCTTGTACTGTAATGTATACTTATAGCGGTAAACTTATGTAACCTTGGCCAACTGAGTGGAGTGTCTGGGCCAGCATTTACTGGACTGGCACACATTGCTGGCAGGCAGTCTCTACTGTTGCTGTTGACACACTGTAGGATTGCTTTGCATTATAAACACCTTGTGTAGATCACCTTTCTGCTTGCTTAATGGTGTCACATAATGAAACAAAGTTAATTTTTATGCACATGATCTGTCTTTTCTCTTTTTTGCCTTAATGCGGTGTGTGTATGTGTGTGTGTGTGCATGTGTGTGTGCATGTGTGTGCACATGTGTGCATGCACATATGTGTGCATGCTGCACTGGCCTGTAGGTCAGAGGAGAACTGCAGGAGTAGCTTCACTCCTTCTACCGCTTGGTTCTTGGCATGGAACTCAGGTCTGGCAAGCTCCTCTGCACACTGAGCCATTTCTCTGGCACGGATCTATGTCTTTTTGTGCTTAATATTTTGCATCTTTTTTTTCTTAAAAAATCTTTTCTTACACTAAAGACATGGATGTACTTTTACATTTTTATCAAAGATAGATTATTCCGCTTTCATGTTTAGAGTTGGTTCTTGTCTGTGGTTTAAGAAAGTGAGGGGATGTGTTATTTAACCCAGCACTATTTCCTGAAGAGACCCTGCTTTCTCACCTCTTGGCTGTCTTTATTGCCCATGTCATAATCAGGGCCTGGGCATGTGTGGCTGATCTGATTTCAGTCTGGAATGTTCCCTGTGGCTCCCATGTTTGAACATCTGGTCTGTGTGTGTCTTGGGAGATAGTGTAAACTAGTGGGTTGAAATAGGTCACTAAGGCCATTGAAGGTTATATGACTTCTGGCTGTGGCCTGCATTTCCGGTCTCCTGAGTTGTGCTGTGTGAAGAAGCTGTTGTGATGTGGTTCTGCCACTATGGGGAAGCCACATCACCCACCATGCCTTCTCCATCATGCTGGGCTGTGCCCTCTGACATCATGAGCCTGAACAAGCTGTTCTTCCCTTGTATTGCCTCTGATTGAAGAGATGCTGAAGTTATACAATGCTCTCTGCTTATTTTTGTTGTTTTTCTGAATGCTATTTCATCAATCAGTTTATTTCTTTGTGCCGATATCACAGTTTCAATCTCTGCCATTTCCCAATAGGTCTGGAGGCATATATTGCTAGCCTTCCAATTTATTCTCAGGATTGCCTTTGCGACTTTCAGCTCCTTGTGTTGTTATACTCATTCTGGAGTCAGAATATATATATTTTGCCAACCTCCAGGAGACGGAATTTCGTTCAGCATTGTGTCTCAGTTCTTAGGCTAGTTTGAAAACAACTGACATTTCAATAGCTCCAAATCATCCAGTCCATAAACATGGTATACCTCCTTACTTGTGTAGACATGAGGCTAGACCTCCGAATCCAGAGTGACTGCATCTCCCAGCAAGCAGCTACTTAGCTGTTCTGGATGCCAGATGACAGCAAGCAAAGCAGTCTCCACAGCCACACCGTGTTCTCAGAGACCAGCACAACCCTTGCTAAGAGAATAAACATTAACTGTCCAGTGGCTGGTTTCCTTGTTATTTCAGCCTGTGAGCACCTTGGCAGCTTCAACACTAGGTGGCGCTCTGCAACCAGGTTTGTGCCAACTTCTCAGATTGGGTGGGGGAAGGGATGTGGCAACTTTAGAGAAAGAGAGAGAGAGAGAAACAGAGAGAGAGACAGAGAGAAGAGAGACCACAACTGTCCATTGCTCAGTAAGTTACCCCCGGTAAACTCATCTAACCCATCATGATGGACTTGAATGTACCATTCTTTGGGCCATGGTGTTGACCCAGTCTGATGGCAGATATTAATTTCACAGCTTCCCCACAAAGTCACACCACAGTTGGCATCACAAAAACCTCCTAGGTTATTTGGAGCTTCAATGTAGAGAAGCTGGATGACTTTCTTTACATTTATATCTTGCTGATTGGATTTCTGTTAACATCGAATCTTTTAAAAATTCCATTTCCACCAGGCATGGTGTGGCATATATGCCTTTAATGCCAGCACTCTGGAGGCAGAGGCAGGCAGTGAGTTCTAGGGCAGCCAGGGCTGCATAGTGACATTCTGTCTCAAAAAAGAATACCTCTACTTTCCAATACTTTTCTGCACTGATCTGATAACTTTGTTAAGTTCACTAACAGTCTCCGTGAGTAAAAGAGTTTTACTTTTTTTTAATTCTCAAGTCCGTTATCTGTTTTTCCCCCTGTTGCTCTGACAATGACTGATCTCAAGGAAAAACTGTTAGTATTTCACTGTCGAGCAAGTTGTTGGCTTGAAGCCGCAGCAATTCCTGTGAGCTCAAATCAGATTAAGGTCATTTCCTAGTTTGCTACATGTATATGTATATGATGTATATGTTGTTTATGTATATATTTAAATCATGACTCAATCTGTAACCTTTTTTTCCCCCTTCTCCCTCCCTTTGTCTCTCCATCCCCCACACCTCCCTAGAGCACCTGAGTGTAATACCTCCAGAAGCCAGAAGAGGGCGTTGGATTCCCCTGGAGCTGGAATTATAGGTGTTTGAGCCACCTTGCTTGGGTGTTGGCAACTGAACTGGGGTCCTCTGCAAGGGCACCAAGAGCTCTGAACCGCAGAGCTACCTTTCCAGGCCTAATATGTAACCATCTCAAATGCCACTAGTGGGATGATTTGATAATTTCTATTGGGCCCATTAATATTTTAAGGATTTTAAACTTAATGCTTGTGAGATTGGTTTGTGATTTTAATTTTTTGCAGGATTTTGCCATGTTTTAGAGAAAACACGCCCTCATAAAAACAGTTGAGAGAATCTCTTCTCTCTCTTTTCTGGAAGAGTGTCTGTGAGGTTGGTACTCTTCTCTCTCAAATGTTTGGAAACACACAGCAGCCATCTGGACCTGAGGTTTGCTTAGTTGGAAGGATTTCAACAAAGATTTTTTTCCCCCTCATAAATATTGGGCTAGTTAAGATTATTTGATTTCTTCCTCGGTCACTTACATTTTGAAATTACTTATTTGTCCATTTATTTGTGTGTGTATATGTGTGAATGCCTCACTGTCATGACAGATTATATCCCTTGAGCCCAGTAAACCTTCCTTCCTTATGTTACTCTTGTAAGGTATTTCATCCCAGAAATGAGAAATTTAACTAACACTGCTTTTATTTTTTGCATGCAGGAAGGGAAAGCAGAGTGTTGTGAATACTAAGCCTGGGCTTTGCTGACGAGCTGCGGTTTTATTCCCAGACTGCTTTGAACATTTTCCCATTTATTTAATCCTCTTCGGTTTGACTATGACGTCCTGGAATACGTTTCCTTCAAGCTCATCCTCTCTGTGCTTTTCTGAATGCCTCGATGTCTTCTATCAGTTTGGGAAAGTGCCTGATTGTATCTTCAACAACTGCCCCATCCAACATCCAGCCCTGTCCCGTGACTCCAGTTGCATGCACACCCTGTTACTGTCTGGATGTGAGGTGTCCCCGAAAGGCTTATGCATCTGAACACCTGGTTCCCAACTTGTGGCAGTGTTTTTGGAGGTCGTTGAACCCTTCAAAGTGGGGTGTATCGGGAGGAAGTGAGTCTCTTTCAGGGGGTTGTCTTAGGGTTCTAGCCTCTTTCCACCCTGAGCCCTTTGCCTTCTGAGAGGGTGAGATACCGGCGAGCAGTTGCTGTTCACTTCCCCAGCCACGGAGTTGCCCACTGCCATGCCTGCCCCGCGGTGATGGACCACATCCTCTCACGGAGTTGCCCACTCATATGCCTGCCCCGCGGTGATGGACCACACCCTTTTACAGAGTTGCCCACTCCTATGCCTGCCCCGAGGTGATGGACCACACCCTCTCACGGAGTTGCCCACTCCTATGCCTGCCCCGAGGTGATGGACCACACCCTCTCACACTAATTCTCCACTAAGTTGCTTTTGTCAGGTATGTGATGAGGAGTAGAAAAGTACTGACTATACCCCACTAATGCCCTACGTGTCCCCATTCTTCACTGTCTGTGCTTCATATTGGGATTTTCTATAGCTTTTTTTTTTCTTTTTTTTTTTTTTCTTTTTTTTTTGAGACAGGGTTTCTCTGTGTAGCTTTGCTCCTTTCCTGGAACTCACTCTGTAGCCCAATTTGGCCTTGAACTCACAGAGACCCTTCTGGTTCTGCCTCCCGAGTGCTGGGATTAAAAGTGTGTGCCACCACTGCCTGGTAAGGATTTTCTTTAGCTTGGTATCACACATCACAAATGCTCGTTCTGCTGTTAAATCTACTTCTGGAAGACCGAAGGTCAGGAGGTGGATGTATGTCAGTTCTGGGATAGCCTTTTGATTATTTCTTACACACCCGGAATCTCGGGTGCAGGGTTCCTTGTTTTAGTCCAGTCCTTGAACATGCTGACTCAAATATCTAGATCCCCACAAGTCTACTTTTCCCCCTTGACTATCAGTTACACATTCCTCCTTCTCTGCAGGCTCAGTGATGTTGTAGGGCAGTGGTTCTCAACCTTCCTGACCCTATGACCCTTTAAAACAGTTCCTCATGTTGTAGTGACCCCCAACCATAAAATTATTCTCATTGCTACTTCATAACTGAAGTTTTGCTCCTGTTATTAATTGTCATATAATAGCTGTGTTTTCTGATGGTCTTAAGCAATCCTTGTGAAAGGGTCGTTCGACTCCCAAAGGGGGATGACCCACAGGTTAGGAACCACTATTTTATTTTATTATTTTATTTTTTTTTGAGACAAGGTTTCTCTGTGTAGTTTTGGTGCCTGTCCTGGATCTCACTTGGTAGACCAGACTGGCCTCGAACTCACAGAAGTCCACCTGGCTCTGCTTCCTGAGTGCTGGCACTAAAGGTGTGTGCCACTGCTGCCCGGCAGAACCACTCACTATTTTAGATTATGAGTCGGACATTATGTATAGGAGTGAATTGGCTATTTCCTGCTGTGATCTTTCCCCAGACAGAATGAAGCCCTGCTTCCCCTGCAGGGTTGGGGATGAAGCTGGGTGAGACTGGGCTCCTAACTGGTTATCTCTAGTCTAACTAGTTGTGGTCAACTCTAGCATGCCTCTTGTGCTATGCGTGGCCCACCTGGCGTTTGCCTGACACTCTAGGGCAGCTCAGCTCCTGAAGGCTCCAGGAACCACAGCTCTGCTGGACCAGAGACTAGTCTGTCTCTCCAGCCATCTCATCTCTCCCTTCCTGGTCCCGTCAGAACCAGACAGGCGTCTTAAGTGAGAAGTTAGTTGGCCTCCTCTAGTCTCTTATTTCCTAGGAGACCACAGGTGGTTCTGAAAGCCCACTGAGATGGTGCCTGGAGAGATGGCTCAATAGTTAAGAACACTTGCTGCTCTTGCAGAGGACCTGGGTTCAATTCACAGCACCCACATCGGGTGGCTCACAACCTTCTGGGACTCTAGTTTCAGGCAATTCAACACCCTCTTCTGGCCTCTGTGGGCATCTGTACATATGTTCACATACACATCCAATCCTGTGTGCACACACATGAATAAAAATTTAACAATATGCAGAAGAGAAAATCCATGGTGGAAAAGCCTCTTAAGTCTGCAATGTGGCCCACCTCCCTCTGGCTCCATCCGACTCTTACAATCGTTTCTGGTTTCTCTTCCCCTCTCCTGGGCTCAGGGGAGGGGGGTGCTGACTCTAACCCAGAATCAGATCCACAAGTCCGTGCCTTTCACTGTCTTAGGACCAGCTCCTCGGTCTCTGATGCTGTAGTTTCTTTGACTTGGCTGTGTCTATACCTCTGATGTGTTTACAGCAAAAGTTGCGTGTGTGTTGCTGGAATTTTCTAGTTTTTCAGCAAGGTTACATCCTACCTGGCACTTCCCAAAGCCCAGCATTTTATCATTGTTGTATTTTGGCACAAATTCCAGAGTGACTCCCAGTCTGCAGAAAATCAACTTTGGAGATTTAGCTTTCCTGGCGTTAAATGACAAGTTTCTTATTCTTTCATTCCATCACATAAACTGAATTTGTAGAAAATTAATAAACATAAGTGTTGACTTTGGATAAAGCTGAGATACCTGTTAGTGTGCTGGATAAATTTGTTTTCCCCAGATAAACCTAATACCCGGAGATAAGTTTCCAGCAACTGTCAAAGCAGCCTTTACACACAACTCCCTCTGACTGACAAGGCCGTTGCCAGGCGTGAACTCCCTGGGGCTCTGTTCATATGACCATCCCTCACAACAGCCTGTGTAGTAATGATCCCAACCTGTTTTCTGCTCACACCTCTGAGGACATTTCCATCTTCTGGAAACATCTGTGAGAACAGATTTTGAATTTCCTCATCTGATGTTAGAATTAAGAGAGTGAGTCAAGAGTCCATGGCAGGTGGGGCTTTTCTTGGGTGCAGGAGGATCAGTCTTGGTCCTGCTCTTTCTTCACCTGAACCCTGCCCTATGCAGGTGCAATTAATACTGAGCGAAGTGCATTTGGCTTCTTCTGCGGTTGCCAGGGCTTGGCGCCTTCTCTTTCCTCACAGCAATGTTCTAAAGCAGGATTAAACCTCCTTGGTTTACATGGAAACTGAGTCACAGAGTTGAACAGGCCTCACAGGTGCACCGCACCTTGAGAAAACAGGCAAGATGATGCCCCCTCTGCAGGATCACGTGGTGGTTATAGGATGCCCTTAGAAACCAGACAGCAACTCAGCCACATAGAAAGTTCCAGCAATGTTAAGGATGGAAGAAGCCAAAGGAAAGAAACTGATGTCCTAAGAGGAATCTTTTATCTTTTGTTGTGGTGGTGGGGATTGAACCCAGGGCCTCCTGCGTGCTCAACGTTAGCTGTACTTCTGAGCCACACTTCCATACTGGAAAATGCGATTCTGGATATTAAATTTTAAAATTTACGTGTGCATGTGTGTGTGCATGCCTGTGTGTGTGTGTGTGTGTACATATGTGTGTGTGTGCCTGTATAAGTGTGTGTATGAATGCATGTGTGTATGTGTGTGCCACAGAGCATGTGTGCAAACCAGAAGACAGCCCACAGAAGTTGCTTTCTCCTACTGTGTGAGTCCCTGGGATTGAACTCAGGCCCCCAGGCTCGGCAGCAAACTCTTTAACCCACTAAGCCGGCTCACCAGCCTCCGAATGCTTAAGTCAAAACATTTTTAAAATTTGTGTGTGGAGTCAGGAGAGGTGGTTCAGCAGTTAAGAGCACTTTCTCCTCCTGTCAAGGACCTGAGTTCACTTCCCAGCACCCATGTGGTGGCTCACAACCATCCATAATGCCACTTCCGGAGGGTCTGATGCTTTCTTCTGACCTCTGCCGGCACGAGGCATAGGCATGCACGTGGTGCACAAATGTGCGTGTACGCAAAACACTCATACACACAAAATAAACCTAAAACAAAATTAAAATTAGTGTGTGTTAATTGTACAGAATAATGGGTTTCATTGTGACCTTTTCGTCCCAACATGTCATGATGTTCAGATGTTTGCACGCAGTTCAGAGCCTGAAAGTGCAATGCCATGGAGCTGTCCATCACTGCCACTCCGTGTTTATGTAGCATGTGAAACAGGCTTTGGGACTGTCCTTTACTGCCAGCATCTCATGAGACATCATGCAACAATTAACTCCAAAGCCAGATGGGACTGGTCTTCTGAAGTCAGCTCCTTGTCTATTGAAAGGAGTTAGTCCTGGTCTCCAGGAGCCCAATGCCACCTTTCTCTCAAGATTCATAGCCTTTGCCTAGCTTGTCTATATTAAATGCCTCAACTTCCCATACGTCCACAGTCTTTTAAGGTGTAATAAATGTTGTACTGTGATGGTTAGTTTGAACTGTCAACTTTATATAACCTAGAAGAGCCTCTTAACTGAGGAACTGTCTAGATCAGCTTGGTCTGTGGGCATATCTGTGAGGGACTGATTATCTTGACTGTTAATTATGTGGAGACCCAGTCCACTGTGGGTGGCGCCATTCGCTAGGCAGGGTGGGGGTTCTGAGCTGTGTGAAAGTGGAGAAAGCTGGATAGCAAGCGAGTGGTCATGCATGCTTTTGTTTCTTTCTGCTCTTGATGGTTGATGTGATGTGACTAGCTGCTTCAAATGCCTGCCACTGTGACATTCCTGCTGTGGTGGACTGTAACCTGAACAAACTCTTATGCTGTCCAACCTCACATTTTAGCACTGGGAATGGTTTTTCTACAGAAGTTTGGTCTGGGAGTGATAGAATCAAGTCTATGTCTAGCATTCTATAGCTGCTCACATGACCCCCTGCACAGCCCCGAGCCCCTGCTCTGAACTAGATACTGTGATGGCTGCTTGGTCTACAGTGCAGGACCTGGGTCCTGTTACGTAACAGTCTGGTGGCTGCTCAGTTCTCCTTTCTCGTCTTTGCACACTTATATCCTGCCACATGACCCAATAGACTCATTGTCTCCAGGGCTACTAGAATGTCCAACTCTGCACTAGCCCACTCATCCTTCAGTTCTGATATTACCTCTCTTGTGATATCCCTTGATCCCAGGATGGAGAGGGGCTCTTCTGGGCTTAGTCAGAACAGGAATGACCCTTAATAGGACTGTCAGTTTACTTGACTAACTCATGAGATTCCCCAAACACAAGGGCCTCTTTCTCAGCGTCTGCTCTGGCTCTTGGTGTCTTGGTGGGTTCAGGAGCTGGTTCAGCACAGCTATGCCACCTCAAGAACTCAGGGTCTTTTGACCACTTGACATACTTTGTTTTTTTTAAATTTAATTTGTTATTATTTACTCGTGTGTGTGTGTGTGTGTGTGTGTGTGTGTGTGTGTGTGTGTGTGTGTTTATGGATGTAGGCATGTGCATATCATGACTCACATGTGGAGGTCAGAGTACAGCTTGCAGAAGCTGGCACTTTTCTTCTACTGCACGGGTCCTAGAGCTGGAACCAAGGTTGCCAGGTGTGGTGGCGAACACCGTTACCCACTGAGCCACCTCACTGCCCATCATCTGGGATACTTTGCAGCGATGACTTTCCCAGAGCCATCAAAATGACCCCTTCAGAGCCACTTGCAATGGGGGCACCCCCGTCTCTCCTTTTCCGACTCCCGTGCTTCTCTCCCTTCCAGCTCTGACTTTCTGGGTGGAACTCAAGGGCTGACTTAACTGTCCATTGTGTGCCATGGACACACATCTGTACCATGTATGTCCTCACATTTGGTTCATGCATGGGTTCCCAGCATGGAGAGATGGATTGAAAGTTCCTAGTTTACACCTTGTTGCTGAGTATGATGGGCAAATATAAAGAGCCCCAAAAGAGTCTTGACATAGGAAGACTCAAAACCCAGTCTTTAACGCTAAACCACTGTACAAAAAACAGGAAGAGATATTTTCTGTGCATTTGATACGAAGACATCTCAGCTTAGCCCCAACCCTGATCCCTGGCCCCTGGGACCAGCTTGAGGTAGGCAAGTGTAGGGAAAGCTTAGCAATCTGAGATTCCATTGAGCTTTACACACACACACACACACACACACACACACACACACACACACACACGCTTATACACATATGCATGCTCATGCACACAATGGACATACCACACTCATTTATGCACCATACACACACCACACAGATGTACACACATACACATGCACACAGATACATGCACCATACACACATATGCAGCACACACACATGCAGCATACATGCACGCAACACACCACACACATGCATGCACACATTCACCCATTTCCTAACAACACAGTCAGAAACCTATGCTCCTTACCTGTGCTGAGCTGCATACACTGCCTCTCTAAACAAAGTAGCTTGATCACCATCTTGTCTAGATGACCGTCTGTCTCCTAAGGACTCTCCCTGTGTGTGCCATTGCCCCACAGTCTGATCCCCAAAGAACAAAGAGTGCCCGAGGTGCCACACACTCCGTTTGCATGCATGTTTCAGGAGATAGGTCCTAGTTCGTTCACTGCCGAGTCCCCAGCATCTATCATGGAGTCTGGCACGGGATACTGATTTCTTAGCTTTGGAAGGAGCAGCATTTTGTTATTATCTAGTGACAGGCTGGGAGGATCCAATGTCTTTCCATGGGACTGCGGCATAGTAGGACCAATCCATAGGGGCAATAATTCAGTTTCTGGGGTCAGTGATATCCTCTCCCATTCTATCCCAGAACCTCCTTTGCAGGGGAGAACCCAGCCCTGAGATGGACAGCATTGGTGCAGCCTCCTAACCTGGGACCCATCCCTGAGAGAGCATAGTGAGCCTCCTTTCTGACCCCTGGATGGACATATCTGCCTTTCTACAAAGACTGTGACTCCTTGGGGTGGGAATACCATTGACCAGATCTATGTAGTAATAGCATCTCTGTTCCCACTCACGTCCCTCCTCTCCATGAACACCCCACACATGTGTCAGAAAAGTCATTCAAAAACAAATACACCTGGAAGCGACACTCTGATAGACCTCTCCAAGTGACTCACCGCTATCGATGGCCAGGAACAGGGCGGTGTACACACTGTTGTGGACAAATGGAGACTCCCGGTCCAACACGGCTGTGGTATCAACAGTTCCATTGATGGGGTTGATATTCAGCCAGCCTGCTGGATCCTTGTAAACAGAGTACCTGAGGGGGGAAAAAATTACCGAACATCAGATTGTATTCCAATTAGAGTCAAGAAGTACACACTGAGCACAGGGCCCTGGCTCCCTGGCTCAGTGCCAGGGCACGCTCAACTCAACCCTCAAACCTCTCAGTTCCAGGTGCTCATTTGTTAAGCCATTCTGAGCATGCTCTGTGCTGCACAGGTGGCAGGCATGCCTCCTTCCCTGCTAGTGATGACTTCGGAAGAGGAGGCTCATAGGAGCTGCCTGGCTTTCCCAGAGGCCAAAGTCACAGCCAGTCTCCTCAGCCACAGCTCAGGCTCTTTCTAGCACACCTTGGTGCATACTTCCGGCAGAACAGATGGAGGATGCGCTGGATTGAAGGGATAGACAGGACAGACAGATGCTCGGAGTAGTCATTGCCTCTGAGCAAGGGTAACCCTGATGACCTCATGGACATTGCCACAGTTGAACCAAGACAGGGTTGGGAGGTGGTGTCAGAAAAGGCGAAGACGCACAAATGTGGAGGGCACGCAGAACGGGGATCCTTGGGTGAGAGGTATCATTGGGTTGCCATTTAAATGAGGACCAGAGCATGTTTACCGGCACCACAGGCCCTGCTCCTGGGACTACAGCAGAGTCAGGGAAGCTTTTGTCCCATGGGCTACAGATGGGCAGCAGAGGGCGGGGGCATAGCTCACTTGGTAACATGATTTAACCTTGATCCCCAGAAGCCTTGGGAAAAAAAAAAAAACAAAACAAGCCAGAGTGATGATATGTGTTCTTAGTCTCTCTGGGGAGATAGAGACAGGAGGAGCCCTGGGGCTCAAAAGCCAGCCAGCCTCGCCTAATCTGTGACACCCTGGACAGTGGGACACAATGTCTTAAAAAAGAAGATGGGCAGCATCCGGAAGAACTGCACCCGAGGTTGATCTCTGGTCTTGTTTCTCCTGGGACAGCATCAGGGCGTGGCACCCACTTAATGATAGCTGTATTTACAACGGCAGCCTCCTGCATCACACCGAGACCTTACATAGCATGGCGCAGCCTTACTGATACAGTGACTGCCAGTCTGCTCACCAAGCCTGCGGGCACAGTACTAGTACTGTTCCCTCCACAGATGAGGAACCAAGCTGTAGTCCAGGGGACATGTGAGTATGTCAAGGCCAGCAGGGCAAAGGTCTCTGCTGTTTCCTCATCTGCATGTTGGGGATGGCTGACGGCAGGGTCTGTGCTTGTGAATGCATGTGAAGAACCCCCCATGAGTCTCAGGCTCTGCACAGGGCACCTGAGAGGACGGTGGCTTTTAGGCTGTGGATACACTAACAGTTCACTAGGACCCGAAGTCACCGTGCGCCTTTGCATGTGATGTTCTGTGACTATCCCACACTGCAGAGATCTGGGAACGATGCTTCCACAGTGGTGGCCATGCTGGGATGGATGGAGAGGCTGCCCCAGGCCAATGCAGTTTCCACACATCCCTGTTGCCTCAATGATCATTTCAGAGTTCCTTAAAACGAGAGACTCTCTCCTGAGAACACACTGCCTTAACACACCAGGCTTTCATCCAAAATAGTTCACGCCTGTGCCTGCCAAGTGTCTACGGTTTTTCAAGACCCACTCTCAGGCACCCTCTGTGATATCTTGGTGGTACTTATCATTCCACATAGGGCCTTGCTGACTGCTACCTAATGTAGGCTGTGCGGATTGGTCACCCAAGCCATTGTCTAAGCTCTCTGGTGTGAGGAGGAGGTTAAAGTTGACTAGACCAAGAGAGGAATCCACATCTGTGCCCAGCTCTGGGCTACACTTGCTGAGTGACACACTTCTGCCTCTGCAATTGACAACAACCTACATGGAACTGCATCACCTTGTTTTGAAGTTACAGCAACTCCAAACCAAAGTTTAGTGGCTCACGAAAAGTAGCCCCGCCAAACACAGTGGAGACTGAATTCCGTGCGGGCACACTGGATTCCAGGGGCTGGCCTTTCCTGAGCTTGCTGTCTGTTCCTCAAGCTAAAGGCTAGACACTATCCCTAGAACCAAGCCGAGCACCTGGCGAATGGTGAACAGTCAGGTGAAACCTGCAGAGTTGTGTGTGCTGGGCAAGCCCTCTACCACTGAACTTCATCCTAGCCCTCGGCGTTTGGAGGAGGGTTTTACTGTGTAGACCACACTGGCCTCGAACTCACATTTTCCGGTCTTGGCTTCCCAAGTGCTGGGATTGGAGGTATGCACCACCAAGCACCCCTTCAGCACCTTGGTTGCATGTGTTTTTCTCTGTCAGTGGGAATACTTGTGCAGAGGGAAACTACAGAGAGGGGTGACAATGGCTTCTTATTTAAAAGGTGGCAGGTTCATGGCGGATCCAGGAATGACTTGTGGTTCAACAGACTTAAAATAATGAGCATTTTAAATGGACCATACTTTATTCCCACATCACACAACTCTGTTTATAACATAAATAAAAACCGAATTAAGCAATCCAGCTTCTCAGGCCAGCAGCTCTGTTGGTTTCTCTCTGTCATTTACTTTTTGTCTTTCGAAGCTATGATTCTGCAGTGAATTCAAGGTTGCCTTGCTGTTTTGTGTCCAAAGACCTTGCGTTGAGATCAGTGTGTGGAATCATGATCTCAGAAGCCACACTGCCATAGAGATTCCGGTGTTAGTAGCCTGGGATGCCCTGGGTCTAAGGAAGGTAAGGGCTTCTGTGGCTTTGAAAGATTGTGCTGTTGTATTTTTCTCTCTCGAAAAGTAACTCGGTTCAAGATGGGTGTGGTGGCATACTCCTTTAATCCTAGCACTTGAGAGGCAGAGGTGGGTATGATCCCTGTGACTTTGAGGCCAGCCTGGTTTACATAGAGAGTTCCAGGACAGCCAGGGCTGCATAATGAGACCTTGTTTTGAAAAAGAAAAGTAACCAGATAGGGGCTAGGGAGATGGTTTAGCAGTTAAGAGCACCTATTGTTCTTTCAGAGGACCCAGGTTTGTTTCCCAGTGCCCACAGCAGGCGGCTCACCACTGCCAGCCTGTAACTCCATCTGCAGAGGCTCTAACGGTGCCCGCACCCGCATGCGCGCACGCATACACACACACACACACACACACACACACACACACGCACACATGCCTAAATGTAGTAACAATAATATTAAAATAAGTAGCCAGGTAGGGGCTAGAGATGGTTCAGATCCCCCTGCCACATTAAAAGCTGGGTGTGGCTGGGCGGTGGTGGCGCACGCCTTTAATCCCAGCACTCAGGAGGCAGAGCCAGGTGGATCTCTGTGAGTTCGAGGCCAGCCTGGCCTACCAAGTGAGTCCCAGGAAAGGCGCAAAGCTACACAGAGAAACCCTGTCTCGAAAAACCAAAAAAAAAAAAAAAAAAAAAAAAAAAAAAAAAAAAAAAAAAAAATTAAATAAATAAAATAAAAAAAAAAAACCTGGGTGTGGTGGTGTGTGTCTCTAAGCTCAGCATGGCAGGTGGGAAATGGAGAAAGGAAAACCCCTGGGGTTCTCTATCTAGCCGGTCTAGCAGGATTGACAAGCCGCAGGCTCAGGAGGAGACCCTGTCTTAGAGAAATAAGGTAAAGAGTAATAAAAGAAGACACCTGGTGTCAACCTTTGTTATCTACATATATGTGTGCATGCATTTATGGGCACACACACACACACACACACACAGAGAGAGAGAGAGAGAGAGAGAGAGAGAGAGAGAGAGAGAGAGAGAGAGAGAGAGAAACCAGCTGTCCATACTTAGTTACCTGTGTTTCTTGGGATCCTTTGAGTTTGTTTTCCTGTGTTTACCTATTTTATTTGATGCCTCTTCCATGACACCTTGAGGGGGTGTGCCTGCACCCCAAGTACCTTTGCTGTTCTGCTTGCTACTTTTGGTCAGAACACGCCCAGTGGACATGGAGGCCAAGGGCTACTCCATTGCTAAAAGCTGTCAAGTCCTGTACTTTCGCCAGCTCACACTGCCCACCCACAGGATCCAAACTGACAACTGGGAGTGGCAGGTACATCCTCCATGACCCACAGGGGACCTCAGCTCAAGGCCGCCTGCCAACAGGCTCTTCCACGTCATGACTTCTGAGTACTTTTGTTAAATCAGCCCTTTTGAGCCAACTGGCCAGACACACTATGTAAATTTCTGACATTTTCAAAGCTGTCCTTTTAATAAACCTTTCAGTATGAAAATACCAGCCTGCAAAATGTTTTCTGTGCTTCTGGACCCGAAAAACGCATATGCCTTATTAAATTGAAATTTCCGGGCAATTTATCTGTAATGTGAACTTTGCTTGTTACAGGGGAAAAAAAGAATCAAATTAGGAACAGAGCTCATTTCAGTACGTAATGTAGCCTTGCGGACATGCTTTGAGTTCTTGCCAAGCCCTGGCCTTGTGTGGGTGTCGGCATTGGAAGGCACAGCCGGGATCAGGGGCCAGCTCCTGGTGCAGGCTGTGTGGAGAGCAGAGGGCGGTTGAACCGACAATTACAAAGACAAGTACAAGACAGGAAAATCAGAGGAAAGACACGGAGTTAGGGCACCCGGCTTCGTAACTGCCAAGAGAGCCCTGAGCGCTGACCCACATCTGACGGCCCCTCTTGACTTAATCTGACAGGATTTGGGATCACTGTGGAAACACACTTCTGGGTGTATCTTTGAGGGTGTTTCCAGAGTGGGAGGACTGAGGAGGGAAGACCAGCCCTAAGTTTTATGGATGGTGCCGTCTAACGGGCTGGGCTCCTGGGTTTAATAAGAAAGAGAAGGTGAACTGAGCGCTGGCGTTCATCTCTCTCTGCTTCTTGACTGCCTTGCGCTCCTGCAGCAACAAACCATGAGCCCAGATGGACCCTCCCTTCCTTAAGTTGCATTTGTCAGATATTTTGTTACAGCAGTGAGAAAAGTAACTAATACACACTCCAGTGAGGCAACAGAATATTAATTATTACACCATCGGCTATTTGATTATACTCACGGCAAGGGCCATGAGAACAATTGCCCTAACAATAAGCTACAGGTGACAACATTTTCTGTATCTGCTTCCTGCAGAACCTGTAAATGGGAGCACATGTCCATAAACCCGGTCTCCCCCAGAAGATGCTTCACAATGGACCATTCCATCATGCTGCAGAAGAGGAAGCAAAGGTTTGGAGAGGACCAGCCCTTGTCCAAGTCCTGCAGCACTTACACGGCAGAACTGTGGTTCCAACCTGGCTCTCTCTGTCTCCCAGGCTCAGATCCACTTTTGTCTGTCTAGAGCAGGTCACATGGGCTGGGCGTTCTTTGCCACTGGCTCCCCAGTTGTGATGTGCACAGGGTTTCTGTGGTTGCTTTATGTGTGTTCTATCAGTCATCTATCTATCATCTTTATCTATCTGTCTATCTATCTATCTATCTATCTATCTATCTATCTATCTATCTATCTATCATCTGTCTATCTATCTATCTATCTATCTATCTATCTATCTATCTATCTATCTACTTACCTACCAATTATCTATCTTGGATTCTTTTTTTTTTTTTTTTTTTTTTTTTAACACTGAGTCCCATACTCTCTAGTCCAGGCTTGCCTGGAACTAACTACATAGCCAAAGCTAGTCTCCAATTAGTGGTCATCCTCCATCCTCCTGCTGGGATTTTTGTGGGCTTGGGCCAACATGCCAGCATACCCCCTCCCTCCCCATCTCTTCCTCTGCATTTGTGTGCATTGTAGCTCACACTGCTGGACACATCTCGGGCCTAAGAACACAGATACGAATGAGTCCCATGGGACTTCTCTGCATTTGAATATTCTATATGCAGGGCGGGAGTGAACCCCTTGCTGTGTCTGGAATTATCTAGAAAACCCTAGACCTTGTGAATCTCAGAGGGAGAGGGACACAAACAGCCTAGAGAGTACAGACCAACACCAACACAACCTCCATCTCAGCCATCACGGGCATCTAGCACCTGGGAGGACATTCAGAGTGACCTCGGGCATGTTTGAGAATCATAAGGAAACACAAGACAAGCAACCACATGATGGGCAATCGACCAAGGGAGGGGGGTGAGGGAGGAACTTCCGAGGAGGGAGGGGGTGAGGGAGGAGCTTTCAAGGAGGCAGCGGATAGCAGAGGGTCTGGGAGGCCTTGGAAGGCAGATGAAGGCCCTGTGTGGTTTGGGAAGATAACCACTTCATCCGTGTTCAGCTTGTTGGGTGTGAAGTGTGCCGTGTGCTGTGTCAGAACACGATGGGAACATGATAGTGAAAGTGACAGTCCACAGTCCATCAGTGCTCACAGTGAGAAGGGCCCGAGGTCGGGTTCAAAATAACTTAAAAAACAAACCCCCAAACTTGTCTCATTGTTTTTTTTTTTTCCCTCTGAAATCTTCATTAATGTTTTTCTTCCTCCATTCTGAGTGACTTTTGTTTTTTTGTTTTGTTTTTCGAGACAGGGTTTTGTTGTGTGTTCCTTGCTGTTCTGGAACTAGAACTCACAAAAATCTGCCTGCATCTGCCTCCCTAGTGTTGATTTTTTGTTTGTCTGTTTGTTTTTGTTTTTTCAAGACAGGGTTTCTTTGTGTAACAGAACTGGCTGTCCTGGAACTTGATTTGTAGATCAGGCTGGCCTCAAACTCACAGAGATCCCCCTGCCTCTGCCTCCAAGTGCTGGGATTAAAGACATGCACCACCATGCCCAACTCCCTAGTGCTGAATTTAAAGGTGTACACCACAATGCCCTGCTGATTTTTGGTTCTTGCTGGGAGTTGTCCCTCTGTCCTGGCTGTCTTTTTTGGGTGAGGGTTATTGGTGACTTCTGCCTTTAAATTTGTAACTTGGGGCAGAGGAGCCAGATAAAATGGGAAGGCAGGACTTTGGAGTTTAGTTGGCTACTAACTTTTGACAACAGTGGAGTCTTCTGGCCTCTGTGGGTGTCTGCGTATGCATGTGCATGCACATACACGTATGCGCGCTCACATACACACACACACACACACACACACACACACACACACACACACACACACATGCACACATGCACGCACTCACATCCCTTAAAATAATAGAAAGGTCTGTTTTCCAATGTTTCAGAGGGACTCAGTCCTCTGTCCAAAGTGCATGGCCTTGGTGAGTCCTCCGTACAGATCCAATCTGCTCTACTTGTAGGTCATGTTCATCCCTAGTTCACTGATGCCAATGGATTGGAGTTGTCTGGCTGGGTCTGTTCCTCAGGGAGGCTCTCAAAGCAGTAAGTTTCCTGGGAGATGAGATGATGGGTCAGAAGCCAGCATGGATGTTGGTCTGTGTTTATTCTGAGGTCTTAAGAGGTTGATTAATGGACACACATGGCTTTGTGCCAGCGCCTGACTCTCAGAACCCATCAGACACCAAGCTGAACAGAGGCTTAGCACCTTCCAGAAGGCACTAACGAGCCCACATTCTGCTGGGTGTCTTGGAAGATAGATGGCAGAATCTGCCCTGTTTCCTGAAGGTCAGTGGACACAGTCTGGCAGGCTGCCCAGAGAAGGCAATTGGGACCAACAGGATGCATGACTGAGGTGGCATTCTCTCACGATGGGGTCTAGGCAGTCACCGGCATATGCCGTGCTCCTGGAGCGGGGGGGGGGGGGGGGGGGATACCGGTTGAGGGACTGAGGCAGGGATGTGGCAGGGCTCTGGAAGCTCATGACTGAGCTTCAGTGGTGAGGGCTCAGGAGGAACACACAGCTGGGGGTCATGGTTCAAGTTGTGAGCCTAGACCTGCTCTGTGAAGGCTCTGAGGTTTCCCCCTGCGATGCACAGCCGTTGTGTTCTCATCCCAACTCATCCAGCACACCCCACAGCCTTCCACTGTGGAGGCGGGGCCTTTGCAGGGAGCAAGGCGGGGAGATCAGTCTTGATCACACACACTTACCTTTGCCAAGGGTCCTAACTGCCTGTGTTCTAGTTTCATTTCTGCCACTGTGATAAAACATCCAGACCTAAAGCAGCTTGGGGTAAGAGGGGCTAACTGGGCTTGCAGTTATAGGCTCCAGTGCATCACTGCAAGGAGCTTACAGTGGCCGGAGCCCAAGACAGCTGGCCACATGACATCTACAGTCAAGAGCAGAGGGAAGCCAATGTAGCCATGGCACCTGCTTGCGCTGCTCAGCTAGTTTTCTTTAATCATACAGTTCAAGGCCCAGCCTAGGGAATGGTGCCACCCCAATTCAGGGCATAACTTCCCATCTCAATTGCTATTCAAGACACTTCCCACAGATAGGCCCCCTGACCAACCTGATGTAGACAGTCCCCCAACTGACACCCCCTTCCCAGTGATTTTAGGTTGTAGCAAGCTGACATTTAAAACCAAACACCACAGTTTGATACTGCGGCTTGTCCAGAAGATGCTGGGCTCCTGAGAGAGACTGGGCTTCCTGCTCTTCAGACAGGCTGGGGCCTTATGAGACCTTGACCAGTGACAGGTGAATCTGTGAATGGGTGAGTGAATTGGTAAGAAGTCACACGTGGGAGGGCCCTAGGATCGGCCCACAGAGCAGTGGGAAACTTTATGGCTCCATGGTAGATCCCTGCTTACTTCCCCCCCATTGACTCACCCTGTTTCCCACTCAAAGCCTGCCATTCTCTTCTTCTGTTCATATTATCCGTCATATCCACTGGGGATTCCCTGTCCCACCCCTTTCCTAGGCTGGCTTTTTATCACTCTTCAGGTCCCAGTTCAAATGTCACCTCCCAATCAGTCCCATGAATACCACTGGGACTCAGTCTCCTGTAAACCATCCCATTGAGTTATCCCATCCAGGAGACTAAAGTCACTGGAAGCTCTGCTCACAATGCCCCTCCTGTGGCTATCCACTCATTCACATTTTCATTGCTATGTCCTCTAAAATGCAAACACCATGCAAGGACACTCACCCCCTCTGCCATGTTCTCAGCCATCCTCAGGACCTGTTAGGGCCCGGTCCTAATGTCAAATCAACAAATACTTGTCAGCTAGATAAACAGTCCACAAAGGCCACCTGTTAGAGCCCTAACCTTGACTTACATGAGGAGTCATGTTTAACACTGATATCTGTGCTGCATCTGTTACACATCTCAGGGCATTTAGATCCCGTGAGCCTCTGGGAGCATCTGTGTAAGAGAATTTGGCTAAATTTTTTTATGTCTTTCTGTGTGGAGTCTAGAATAGAAGAATATATTGTTGCTGAGTCAATCAACTTCCCCTGGACTGACAAGAAACCCAGAATGAACCCAGGTGGTCTTTGGACCTTTTTGGTCTTCTAAAGAGGCGATCACGGACTGGAGAGACAGCCCAGAAGTTAAGAGTGCATACTGTTTTCAGAGAGGACCCAGTTGAGTTTCCAATACTCATGTTGGAGGGCTTATAACAGTGTGTAACTCCAGCTCCCAGAGCTCTGACACCCTCTTCTGGCCTCCACAGGTACTGCCACTCACATGCACATACCCACCCACAGACACACACATACACATCATTAAAAACAATACATGTAATCATAAAAGAGGGTATCATTGTATAATTTATTTTTTGTCTTGAACTTTTCATCATATTGTAGCTAACATCTCAGGAGATATCAGAAGGAGGCTTCTCAAGTTTATTAGCTGATAGACCAACGTTCTAGCAGGAAGTAAATGAAAATCCTCCAAGCTGCACATTCTTTGATACAGAAACTCCTCCTCTAATAGTTTAGCCTAATGAAACACAAAGAGGGATTTCTAAACATGAGGAGTGCTGGGTTAAGGCTGGGTGGGGTCTCTCCTTCTTTGTAGCACTTCTCAGAGACTCGACTACATAGATTTATATTGTGAGTGTCTGAGAAAAGCCCTGAGACTAAAACACTACTCACACTTGTTAAGCAGAAACATCTAGTGTCAACAGTGTCTTTACCATCCCTACCGATCAAAGTTATAGCGAAGTTAAGTGGCTGTTATCAAAGATGTCTGGTTACTTAGACCATAGGGTACTGTGCAGACATCACACCATGGCAGATGTGGCCAGATGACTCTCTGACGTGGTGGTGGTTAGGAAAGCTTTCTACAGTGTGTTGATGTATGCATGGTGCAGACATATGACACACTAACATCCCAGGCACCCATCTTTACAAAGCCAGCTCTGCCTCTTGCTGGGGATATTTCCGCTGATTGAAACTTTCCTTTTTTGAAGGAGGAGGGGGCACATAAGACTCAGGGAGCTCAAGGGACTTTTGAGGTTCAGGAAGTTCAGAGGTCACAAGATTCATAAACTGTCTCCCAATGGTGATAAGCCAGGGTGTGGCACTGAGGGAAGACAAGAGGTCCTGGCACCCACTCCTACCCATGCAGCTGCTGAAACCTTAGCCCCAGAATGTATTTGGAGATGGGCTTCTAGAGAAGCAGTTAAAGCTAAGTGAGGTCACAGTGTGAGCCTCTGAGCTGACAGGATTAGTGTCCTGATAGGAAGAGGTACCAGAGAGCTCTGTTTGTCACCTGTCTTCTGTGCCCCACTGATGTATATGTCACCTGGGCACAGTGAGGAGCAGCTGTGAGCCTGCAGGAATAGCGCCCTCAGCAGGAAAAAATGGGCTGCAACCTTGATCTTGAACTCCCAGCCTTAAGAGCACATAAAAATCATTTCCTTGGTATAAATCATCCATTCTCTTCGGTATTTTGTTACCCTGGCCTGACCTACACTACATAAATATTAGGTCCAATATGACAATGCCATGCTTATTAGTTAAAAGAAATCAAGGGCTGATAGGGTGGCTTAGAGGGTAAAGGCGCTCGCTACCAAGGCTGATGTCTTGAGTTCAGTCTCTGGAATGCTCATGTGGAAGGAGAGAACTGGACCTTAAAAGTTGTCCTTGGACCTCTGTGTGAGTACTGTGGCACACACACATGCACACACACACACACACACACACACACACACACACACACTCCTGTGCACACAAATAAATAAATGAATAAGTGTAAAGATATTAATAAAGAAAACAATACCAACAATCATATGCTGGAACGCTTCTCCAGCCCTTCTAACCTACAAGTGTTTACACTATAAAATGACACACGCACATCAGCTGTGCACTTTCTGAGCAGACAGAGTTCTTTGATGGCCCAGAGACCTGCCTTGTTTCTGCTCTCTTTCCTGCTCCCAGTGGTCGTGGGTAGATATGGGGAATGCCACATATGGACGCCATGATCCCACACTCCAGTCATTGCATTCACAGAGTTCACATCCATGTCAACTCATGTACTGGGCAGACCTCTGAGCTGAGCATCAAGCCCTTTCTCCTCACTCTATAAGCGGGCACCAAGTCCTGGGTTCTACTCCCAGCACAGGACATGGTGGTCTATGCCCCAGCACTTAGAGGTGGAGGCAGGAAGGTCAAAAGTGCAAAGTCATCCTTGATCCTACAGCAAGTTCAAGGCCACGCTGGACTGCAGACCCTGTCTCAGCCATGTGTAAATCAAGCTGAACACCAGCATTCATCTCTTTCTGCTTCCTGATGGTGGACACAATGTGACAGTCTTTTGCATTCTTGTCACCCTGACTTCCCTGCTGTGACAGACTGTGTCCCCCAACTGTGATTTCCTTCCTTCAGTTGTTTTTGTCAATATTTTGTCACAGTGACCAAAAAAATAACTAACACACTATTGTTATCATTGTTACTATTATCACCCAATTAAAAACAGATCTAGACAATAAAATAGAACTAAAATCCAACATCTCTTCACCATGTACATTATATATGCACACACACAGATACATGTATGTGTACATATGCATACACCACACACACAGTGCAGTGAGTCACCTGCTTCTGGGCACAGGCTGTGGGCTGGCCAATGGCAGTCAGTACCACTCCTCAGGCTCCCATGTGAACTTCTAGGCTGTGTTGCAAGGCTCAGAGCAACACAGAGTACAGCTCCCTGCTCGGTGCCATGCTCCACCCTTCCAAGCACCCTCACACCTTGTCTTTAGCCACCCACGTGGTATTGCATAACCAACCCCTTGGAGAGAATGGTGACTCTGTGTGTCATCACAGCTGTTAACTGTTTGAGCCACATGGGGACGGCAGGAAAGTATCTCCCCTCAAGCGGTTTTCATTTCCCTCCAAAAGCAAGGTCAACACTGATGCCTAGAATAAACCCATGAGTCCCCAAAGCTGCACTGAAATGTGATCTGTAGCAAGGGGAGGGCACTGCTGTCTCTTTATTCCATGATTCCCAGAGCCTCTGATCTGCCGGCTGAGCAAAGTCACCTGGCGGTCCTTCCAACCTGTGGCCTCCCCAGGCCTCGCATCTCAGACGCAGGGCTTTCCTGGGTAGCTATTTTGGGCCTTTGTCCTTTGGACCTGACAGTGCCTTTCAGAGTGCCAATGTTAATTTACTCATGTTCTTTGGCTTTTCCAGTCCCCCACACTGACATTTGATTTTGCAGGGCTGAGTGTTTGCCTTCTCAACGGAGATGGACCTCCCATGAGGATCCACTGTGAAAGTGGTGATATGTCAGGGAGAGATATGTCACTATGTGCCAGAGAGACAGGACCCCGAGAGTGACAGTCAAATTTGAATGAAGGCTGAAAGGGCACTTGCTGTAAAAGCCTTTTAACATTTCAGAACATACAAAAAAATCATATAAAGCCGAGGTAAAAATAGAGGAAGGTATCTTTTCTCCAGACTCCGTGACTTCTCAAACGTTCATGTTTCTGCCACAGGGCCCGGAGGAGATGACACATTGTATGGTTCCATTTTTGAGGAGCACCAAGACCCTGCCAGTAGCTAGACAGTGGGTGAGTGATTGCCTGGAGCAAGGGTCTGGGAGGCCAGGGAGGAATATGGTACAGAGGACCTATTCAGGGAGACAAAAATGTGTTGGCATTCATGGTGGCATTGGTTGCATGGCTCCAAGAATATACTAGAAGTCGTTGACTTGTAGTCTTTAAATATTATTCTTACATTTATTTTGTGCATATCTGTGTGTGTGGTGGTGGTGGTGGTGGGGCATGACACAGTGAGTGTGTGTGTAGAGGTCAGAGAACAGCTTGTGAGAATCGGTCCTTGTCTCCCATCCTGCAGGCTCAGGGACTTGAACTCGGGCTGTTGGGTTTGTTGACAAATGTCTCTTTCAGTGGGTGGACTGTATCTCAGTAAGGCTGCTTTATGCAATCAAGTTCCTTCAAGGAAATTTCCCACAGTTCCCAGAGTTTTAAGGCCCAAAAATCAAAAAACAATAAAACAAAAAACAAAGCAAAAAAAAAAAAAAAAAAAACCTAAACCAAACCAAACCTCTCCCCACGATGGCCTCCAGAAGGCTCTGTCACTGAATCATAGAGATATTTTAACTAATCCCCCCCCCCCCCACACACACTGTTGCCTGCTTGTTACAGACTGGGGTGCAGTGATCCCTAGCCAGGGTTTGTGTTATGGTTTGAATATGAAATGTTGCCCGCAGGCTCAAGCTTTTAAGGCTTGGTCTCTAGCTGCAGGTGCTGGTTTGGAGGAAGGGGGTCAGAGAGGAGTGTCTTTGGAGTTGTTTTTTTTTTTTTTTAAATCAGGGGTCCGGTCCCTTGCTTGCTGTCTGTTTCCTGTGTGCTACCGAGATGCAGACCCTCCACTACGTGCTTTTCTGCTGTGGTGTTCTACCCAGACATGTGGGGCCACACAGCCAGGGTGCTGAACTGTTTGCAAATGGAGCCAGCATACAGCTTTCCTGTTTTTGATATGAAATGTTAAAGGTGTTTTTGATGTGGAAACAGCTACAGAGTATGTATGCATCTTCTAAACCCAGACCAACACCCCAGTTCCACCACTACTTTGGCCTGTGATGTTCACATCACTTTTACTCCTGAGCCTCAGTTTCCCCATCTATGAAACAAAGGACATCCTAAATGATGGCCTCCATGCTTCTATCTGACTCATCATAAATTATGACAGTCTCTACCAGAGGATCCTTCTTTATTTGAGGATGGACAAAAAAGTTGGAAATATTCTCCCTGGCGGGCAGACACAAATTCAAATCCTGATGATTTCTCCTATGTGACGTGTGACATTTTACAACACAGCTTGAGTGCATAGCCTGAAAAGACAGTTACTAAAGGTGAGGAAAACAAATAACTGAGGAAGGAATGCCCCTGTCAACTGCTCGTTCTGGCTTCAGAGGATAATTTTTTTTTTTTTTTTCAAAGTAAGATCATGAGAAGTCGATTTATGCTCTCGGTGCCAATGCGGATGCTAGGTTTGAACCGTATCCATTTATCAGCTCCCAGAGAGCTGATTGATGGCCCAGCAACCCTACTTTGTATTCTGACCGGCTCAGAAACATTAACTGACAACATGGGAAGAAATATCCCCCATCTCACTGCGGCTGACGGCTTATAAATGAGCATGACTTGATTTTCTGCTGTGGAAAATTAGTGTTGTGAAAGTCTCATTAGAAATTAGTCCCGAAAGCTGTTCCCAAACTCGGATGTTTGGTCCATCACTTTGTGCCTCTTTTAGCCATTTAATTTCCTGACAGCACTGGACAGAGTACCATGGCCTCTGCTTTAGAACAGCCTAGGATGGCTTCCTCATCTGCATTTAACACCTCTACCGTCACTCAGCCTGGATCAGGACATGTTCCCCCTGCTTGTCCCCGTCTGGCTGTGGTGACACAGACCAGTGGCCAGTGTGCCAGAGGAACCAGTGTGCCAGAGGGACCAGTGTGCCAGAGGGACCAGTGTGCCAGAGGAACCAGTGTGCCAGAGGAACCAGTGTGCCAGAGGAACCAGTGTGCCAGAGGAACCAGTGTGCCAGAGGGACCAGTGTGCCAGAGGAACCAGTGTGCCAGAGGAACCAGTGTGCCAGAGGAACCAGTGTGCCAGAGGAACCAGTGTGCCAGAGGGACCAGTGTGCCAGAGGAACCAGTGTGCCAGAGGAACCAGTGTGCCAGAGGAACCAGTGTGCCAGAGGAACCAGTGTGCCAGAGGGACCAGTGTGCCAGAGGAACCAGTGTGCCAGAGGGACCAGTGTGCCAGAGGAACCAGTGTGCCAGAGGGATCAGTATGCCAGTCTCACCTCTCCTGGGCTTTAAGACCCTAGGCTTGCCTGGGGGCATGTAGGTACAGACAGTGAGTGGCTTTCTCTTAAATACTAATGATGAGAGAACTGTGACGCCCTTGCTGTGCATCCATGGTGGTGGCTCCTGAAGTCACCTGCGGGGCTCAGAGGTGTGGCTCCCCAGGACATTCATTACACTCTGATTTTGTGGGTCTAGGATGGGGCCAGAGGCACTGAGGTTTTTACAACCTTCATGGCTTCTTATTATGTAGCCCAGACTGGCTTCAAATCCCCAGTGACCCTCCTGCCTCTGCCTCCCAAGTGCTGAGATTACAGGCATGTGCCACAGCACCCAGCTCCTCACAGTTTTTGGTGAAGCTGGTCCAAAGCAGAACACCCATGTGGGATTGATGAGGAGCCCAGGCTCCTTTCATTCTAAGCAGCCGTAAGCCTGTACTCAGGCTCCAAATGTATTAGACCTAGGGGAAGGGTTACCCTGCAGTTTGAATGTGCACCATGTCCCACAGGCTCATGCTTTTGAACACTGTTCCTGCCAATGGCACTGTTTTGGAAGCTACAGAACTGTTGGGAGGTGGGTCCAGCTGGAGGAAGTGAATATCTAGTGGGCAGACTTTGAGGTTTACAATTCCATCTTGCTTCCTGTCCTGTCTCTACTTCCTGGTCAGCTGAGATGTGAGCAAGCAGCTGCCACAGGTTGCCACCACCCCAGAGCTGTGTCCAGGTCCCCAGTCCCCCACCTCCGTGATGGTCTGTATCCCCTCAGACTGAGCCAGGACAAACCCTTCCTCACCTCAGTTGTTAGGTGTTTGATCCCTGTGATGAAAACCATGACTGGTAAGTGGGAAGGTCAGGAACCCTCTGGCTTGGGAACACAGCTCAGCTGCCCTCTCTGACCCCAGCACAGGGATTCCCAAAGCATTCTGGGTCTACTTCCTCTTGTGTGTGAACATGGGCTGCCTCTTCATTCTCGTATCCACTCCTCAGCCTGGGCACACACACTCCTATGAGACCCCTGGCCTCTTCCTTCTTCCCCTGACATAAGCCTTGACTCTGAGCTTTTTAAACACCAGATGGGATCACAACAGCCTTCTGAGTCAGGCTCATCAGGAGTCATGCTGCCTACAGATCAGGGCTCACAGCAGGACACCCAGAGCTTTCAACAGTCCTGCCCACATTCCCGGTAAGCCTCTGTGCCTTTGCCGATACTGTTCCCTCTGCCCAAATGTCCCTTCCCTGCTCTACCTTCAGGCATTTCCTTGACTCTGACAGATGTCACCGCCACACTGTCCACTCTTCACCCAAGTGGCATTATTGTCATGGCTCTTAGAGCATCTGTTTATGCATCTAGCTTGTCCCCCAGACTGGGTAACCCTGGTGACAGAGGTCACATGTGTTTAGGGGACTGTGTCTAGACGAGAGGGAAAGTCACACTTGCTGAGTGAAGTTAAAGAGAAGGGAGCCCCAGGGGTGTGATGACCCTGGAGCAGGTACAGGCAGGGAGGTCCAAAGGTCACATCGAGGGAGCAGCTTCTGTCAGGTCTCTCTTGGATCCACTCTGGTGGAGCTACAGCAGCAATCTGGCTTGTCCAGCAACCTGGCTCCCTGATGGGACCCGTGCACCACTGACCTGTCCTCTGAGGAGGCTGACGCTACTGAGGTGGGGGAGCAGAAGAGAAGGATGGAAGGGTGCAGGCATCTAGGAGACAGCATTTAGGGACCCTTGGGGAGACTACAGGGGGCAGATCCAATATAATCACAGAGGGCTGAACTAAGGAGAAACACCATCCAGTTGGAGCCAGTTTGAACTTGTTCACTTTCATCCATGTATCTACCCACCCATGCATACATCCACCCGTGCACACATGTCTGCATGCATTCATACATGCATGTATGTATGCACCTGCCTATCCACACACTCATTCTTTCAGCATGCATAATGTAGCTCTTATGCACCTTGAATCTATGAAAAAGAACTGGACCAGAACTTCTGAGCTCATGAACCTTATATTCTGGAAGGGAAGCCATGATGGAATATATGACATAATATATATATGACAGCTTAAGAGAATGACCTGTGCTCTGAAAGCCAACATATAAAATGAAGGGCCAGGAGGCAGCAGCGATGGACCAGTGATGTGGAGGAGAAATTGGAGGGAGATTTCTTTCTTTCTCCCCTCTCCCCTTTTTTCTGAGGCAATATCTGTGCTGGAAGTCACCACGTAGCTGAGTGCAACCTTGAACTGGTCATCCTCCTGCCTCGGCGATGTAAACGCTTAAAGGCATGTGTCCCTAGACTCAGACTGTTGGCGGAAGGAGAGATTCTTTAGTGAGTGGTCAAGAAAGCCTCAAAGAGGAGAGCACAGCTGGGACCTAAAAGACAGAGAGATGATCCCATGAGATCTGGGGGAGGGAGAATATTCCAGGCGGAAGAGACCACCATGATTGGCAGTTGGGGAGGGGTCTCTTCTTCCTGAGAAGCAGCTTGGAGATGGTCCTATGGACCCACATGCACAGCCTGAGGACCACCAAGCTGGGATGAACCTTCCCACGAGGCTGCTTCCGTGGGTGTGGGACAGAGACCGCAGTGCCTTTCTCAGAAATGACTGCGTTTGTGTCATACATGCAGTCTGGCCCGTGTCATGCGGCAGGCTGTCCAACGCAGGCGTCTCACAACCCTTCACTGGGGGAAAGTCTTTGTGCCTCCGGCCTCTGCATCATCAGACAGGAGATGGATCACTTGGTTCTGGTACCCCGATTCACAATGACACTTCCATCTGATTTCAGTTTCTTTCCATATTTTAAGAAGGCTCAACGGACTCTGTTCATTATGAGTGTCACCCAGCTCTAGTTACTGTGAAACCAGAAGGTCACTGCTTAGCTCGGGGCTCAGAAATATGGCACCTGTCAGGAGGGTGATTTAGGAACCAGGCCTTCCTCAGCGGGTCCCCAGTGGGCTAAAATTGAGTCAGTGATTTCATTGGCTGCTGCAGAGCAGAAACCGGGAGCCATCTTAAGCTGCTGTATTCACAATGAGCTTTCCGTGAGTAAACCTTTAAAATCACGTTTGTATTTTAGTGTGTGTGTGTGTGTGTGTGTGTGTGTGTGTGTGTTGTATGTTGTGTGCACGCATGTATAGCACATGCCACTTTGTGTTTGTGGGGGTCAGAGGACGACTTGCAGGACTCAGTTCTTTCCTTCCACCATGTGGGTCCCAGGGATTGAACTTAGGTCTCCAGGCTGTCTGCAGATGCCGCTCTCTATCCAGCCATCTTGCTGGTTCCCAGTAAACTTATTCGGGAAGATGGCATGGAAAGCCTTCCCCCCCCTTTACCCAGTCTCCAAATATCTCAGAACTGGAAGGAAGGGTCTGATCAGATTTTGGGGTGCTGCACAAAACTCATTCTCTGCATAAGGGTTCAGGACAGCAGGACTTGACTCTGGCTTGCTTGGGCTGCACCGAAGGACCCCTCTTTTCTGACACGTCTATAGAAGGGGAGCAGCCACAGGTTGGTAAATGGACATGTTTGTCTTCCCCATACTACACAATATTTCTTTCCTCCTCATTTGGGTAAAAATATCCCGATGGCTACTCCCTCACCGAGCAGGGCAGCCTGACTATTCTCATAGTGGGTGGCACCACCCCAACTCTCGGCTACCACAGCTTCTCTTCAAGCAGATGTCTGTCCTGGGTGACTATCGGGACCCAGCATGATGTTGTGGCCCAGCCTTCCCTCTCCAGGTCCTCTTGCTCTGGTACCCGTTTGTCACTCCATGTAGCCACCCCAGGAACTTTTAAATTCTTTTGATTTTGTTCCCATGGCTCATGTGGTCCCCAGTTGGTGGCACTGTTTTTGGGGCTGTGGACCCTTTGGGAGGTAGGGGTCTAGCTGGAGAAAGTGGGTTGCCGAGTTAAATGTTAGCCCCTCTTCCAACTAGAATGTGCCACTTCCTGGTCAGCACCATGATGTAACAAGCAGCTGGCCCACACCAACAGAGGATCCACTTGAATCTGCTTCTGTCATTAGCAGGAAAGGTCAGTCCCACGTGCAAGTCTCGATGGGAAACCCACTGGAAGGATGCTGCCACCACTGCAGGAAGATGAGGGGCCAAGGTCTAGGGGTGAAAAGCCACAGGCTCTGGGTTCAAATACCACCTCTCCATCAAAACAAGCATAAATTCCCCCAAAATGAGAAGCAAGTGCCCAGGGCAAACTCTGGCTCTACTTGCCAGGGCGAGGTCAGAAAAGATGAAGTGGAGGGTCCTGAACCCCGAGAACAGCTGCCAGCAGTGGCACCCAGACTCTGAATGAGAGTTGGGAGCTCCTGGGGCTGGAGAGATGGCTCAGCATTTAAGATTGCATACTGCTCCTGCAGAGGACCTGAGTTTGATTCCCAGCACCTACACTGAGAATCTCCAACTGCCTGTAACTCCAGCAGACCCGCTGTCCTCTTCTGGACTCTTTGGGCACCCATATTCATAAGCCCCCCAATATACACAAATTAAAATAAAATAAATCTCAAAAAAAAGAGTTAGGGACTGTTAACCTCTGATGCAAAAAGAGATTTCACAGCAGCTACAGAACTGTCTGAGCCAAGCGGAGGAAGAGGCCTTGTGATTATTACATGAATTTAATATTTATGCCAGCATGAACTCAGGGCGATAAAGCTCCATTTCCTATCTTCCACAGGATGAGGTGGGGGTATTTATGAGCAAAAGCAGGCATGAGTGAGCAAGGAAATATACCAAATGATAGCCATAAAACTCCCTCTCCAAGCGAGCAGCCGCCTGAGCCCTTCTGAGCTGAAAAGCCCTTGCTCAGCAAATTGCAGGTACCTGAGATTACAAACGAGGGGAAGAAGCAGATGGGCAGAGGGAACAGACTCCAGCCTTTCCTTTATCTCAAGAGCGTGGGAGAAGTGGGAAGAGGCGGTTGGCAAAAGACGGTGAGACATGAGAGGCGAGGGAGGGCCTGTGCTCACTGAGGACACGAGAGGATGGGTGTTCTCATGTCCTCCCACATGACATTAAGGGGATGGGGGAACTTCTGAGTTTTGTCTTCTATGTGAAAGTTACTAAAGGGAAAACCAACAGATTGGCAGGTGCTCAGGGGTCAGACACCTTGCCCATTTAGCTGGTGAGTATTCAACATCTCCCGGGGCTACTTTCTGACAGTCACAGGTGCTATGGGTTCTTACAGGCCGTGTTCTGAACGGCTTAAAACCCTCCAGGGCAGGGGAGATGACTCACTGGATAAGGTGCTCACTAAGGCGCAGCATGGGGACCTGAGATCAGATCCCAGCACCCATATGGAGGCCTGGCAGCATGGCTTGTATCTGTGACCCCAGTGCCAGGAAGACAGAGACATGGGTCTCTCTGGAGCTCACGGGAGGGTTGGTGAGATCTGGGCTTAGTAGGAAAACCTGTCTCCAAAGCTAGGGTGGAGAGCAGTAAGGGAGGACACCAAAGCTCTACCTTCAGTCTACATACTTGCATACGTATGTGCATGTGTGCCCACACGTGCATGCATGCCAACAATACATGAACACACACGTAGACCTCACCAATACCCACCCCAAACCTATTTCTTGGATTGACGGTTGAGAACGCATAACAACAGGTAAAAGCTACAGCTTTAGTTAGCGATGGAAAGCAGCACATAGAGTATTCTGGATAGGTGTGGAACACTGAGGTCCCTCACCTCCACCCCTCCATGCTTCAGAAGCATGCTTCCTGGTGATTTTATGTATCCAAGATTTGCATATTACTGCAAGTGTTAATTTCATTCCCATAAAGTATTTCTGTCAATCATACAAATCTATCTTTTAAGGAAAGTCATATTTATGGCACTTGGAACAAATCATTAAAACAGTGCAAGTTTCTAGATACTTCCAAAAACCGCCGACAGGGCCCGAGGTGTCATTTCTTGTCACGCTTTGCTAACATCTGTCTCCCCTCCCCATAGAGCCACTTTAATTTTGGCCTAGGCAGCCATGTCTACTCTGCCACTCCCAGGGACTAGTTGGGATTTCTTGTGGCAAGTCCACTGGACTGATCTAGCCCAGCTATCAGTGACTGGCATACGTTTGAACTGTGATTGTCCTGGACAAGCCAGAGAGAGACCCAGAATCCCACTGGAGCAATGGGCAGAAACTTCCCCGGCATGAAGAGTCCTTTTGAAAGTCAAGGTCATATCTGAGAATAATATTGATACCAGGCAAAGAAGTCCAGTCAAGGCCTGTCAAGACATGTCCAATGGTACAGTAGGGGCATGGATGTCATGGAAGTAACCAACTACTTTCTGACTGGATTTAAGATAAAACTCATATGTGGCACCATTATTGGGCCAATAACCTATGGCTAGACAGGTCATAGACCCTCGGGAATAACTTACTACTATTATTCTGCAGAATGGAGATAGTGTTCAATCAACTCTTAATGACTTATGATTATACCCATAGATTAGTGTATCTGTCAACTCTTATCAGAGATGTTTCTATTTGCAGTTGATGACAATTAATACAGAGAGCCAGGATTAAATACTCAAGGTGCAGAGAAAAAAAAGCAACTGCAGAATGCTTAGCTCTAGAGTGAACATACATACCACATCCCTTGTCCTACGGTTCGGTGATCATGGAGGAAGAGGGGCAGAAGGAGTGGAAGAGCCAGAGGCAGTGGATGACCACAAGGAAACAGTGTCTTCTGGACACAGCAGGCAGCCCCGCATATGAACTTACAGCATCTGCAACAGTGTGTGCAAGACCCATACAAGCTCAAACCTGAGCAAATCGGAGAGGGAATTGGGAATGAGGTCCCACCTCTAGTGGAGGAACTACTGGAAACTGTTGCTGCTGGGAAAGGAAGGATCGGTTTCCTCTAAGAGCGTAGCTCCGGTAAGTTAACTCTGCTCCGACGAGAGGCCATGTATACAAGAATATTTGGCTAACACTAATTGGCCTTGATAAGAGGAACAAAGGATGCAAAGTTGGGTGGGAAGGGAAGAAGGGAAGGGGGTAGAGCTGGGAAGGGTTGGAGGAGGAGTGAATATGATCGAAACACATTGTATGCAATTCTCAAAGAGTGAATAAGACATATTCTAAAAAAAAGGCCAGTTAATAAGGTGACAGAGATTCTCGATAGACTCTACCCTGATGGCACATGTGGAGCTGATGTTATGAGTGGGCACTCTGGCGTTCCTGTTCGGATTGGCTGATGCTTAGTGCCAGCTGTGCTAATTTGAGTATCTCTCAGGAACACTGGGCTCCAGGTGGGTGTGAGACACTCACCTTTCCCCCAGGGTTTCCAATTCTGGGAACTGTCTCAGTTTTTGCCTTCATCATTACAGCGTGAGGAAGCTTTTCTCCAAAATCTTTTTTAGCACTACATGAAATAATACACTGGGCTAGGGCTGGGGATGTGGCTCAGGGTATAGAGTGCTTGTCTAGTGCACACGAAGCCCTGGATTCACGCCCAGCGCTCATACCTGTGGTGGCCCACACCTATAATCCCAGCACTCAGGAGGCAGAGGCAGCAGGATCAGAAGTTCAAGGTCAGCCTCAGCTACATGGTGAGTTTGAGGCCGGCCTGGGCTACTGGAAAGAAGAAAGTACCATGTGCTAAGACAGTCTGAGAGCTGAGAAGGATGTAAGGACAAATTATTTTTCCTGAAGAACAAGTTCTGTAAAAAAAAAAAAAAAAAAAAACCATTTCTCATAAAGACGACAGGAGTGTGGACAGGAAGAAGGCAATGGTGCCGATGACAGCCAATCAGGCAAGGCTCTGGTGGAGTGCCCATCTGCAGGGCCGCCTTGTCACAGAGGGGAGGACCATTCCCAGTGAATTATGTGGATATCTGAAAGCAATAACGCTAGCTTCATCTTAACATCTCCGATAGTGGCCAAGAAACCTACTGTCATTTCCCATGCCAGCCTGTGGCATGTTTTTCTACGGCAATAAAAACCCAGGTTATGTGTCAGCCAATTAATAGGACTGCGCTCTCAGAGTGTGGCGCTGATTCAACTGCCTCTCCATCCCATTATTGCTTGTGTGCTTAACATCATACTTGAGAGCTATGATAGTGTGTGGCAAATTCATGCCTAGTCCCTAGAGGGAAGAGCTGTCTAGAACATGAGAATGGAGAGGGTCAGGGCTTGTCCAGGAAAAGGGAGAGGGGTAAATACACCGAGGAGCCCAGGTCAGATGGCTATGGGTGTGATGTAACCAGCTGCTTAAGTCCCTGCTGCCTTGACTTCCCTCCAATGACAGAGTGTGAGCAGAACTATGGCAGGGGAATGCTGGCATGGCCTGCACTGCCTGTCTACGTGGTTTCTAAGCACATGTGTGCAAACCACCCCTCAGCAGCAGCAACATTGCCTGTCACTGGGGACAACCAGTATCTCAGAGCTGTTTGAAGGAAAAGTAAAAAAGAGTCCAGAAAATACTTGGCACTCAGCTGTGTGTGTGTGTGTGTGTGTGTGTGTGTGTGTGTGTGTGTTTTGACAGGGCCTCATGTGGACCAGGCTGGCCTTGAACTCACTATGTAGCCAAGGATGATCTTGAACATCTGATCTACAGCTTCCAAGAGCATGTGACACCATACCTGGTTTATGCTGTGGTGGGAATCAAACCCAGGGCTTTGTATGTGCTAGGCAAGTGGTTAACCACTGGGCTACATCATCAGTCTCCCTAGTAGCAGTTTAATTGCTTTATGTTATCCAGCTGACAACACTGATTTTTCACTGATTCTTTGTCTCTTCACCCCATCTCCTCTCCTCCTTCCTTCTCTTCTTTCCTCTCTTACCCTCTCCTGCCTTCCTCCTCTGTATTTTTATTTTTATTTTTGTTGGATAGTGCTGAGGATCAAACCCAGGGCTCTGTGTTTCCTAGGTAAACCAAATCCTGTCTTAAAGACTTGTTTTTTATAGTTTATTTTCCAGGGGGCTTTTTATTGGCAGGTGCAGTGACCACAGTATGAAATTTTGCATGAAAGTGTAAAAGCCAGAATAAACCCAGAATCAAAAATGTGGTTTCAGTCACTTATCAGCTTAACGGGAAGTCCGCAGGGTTCACCCTGACCTGTCACTCTGCCTTCCATGCTTCTGGTTGCTATGGTCAGCTGAGAACTGAGAAACACATGGAAAATTCCAGAAGTAAACAAGTCATACATTTAAAATTGTGTGGCATTTTAAGAAGCATAATGAAATCTCATGCCACTGAGCTCTATCCCGCCTGGGGCCTGGGAGTCATGTGGAGTCCAGCACACTCATGCTTTCTGCCAGCTAGACGTTGGGATGCCATCTGGCTTATCACATCCACTGTCATGGTATCACAGGGCATCTATTCAAGTAAGCTCATCACAAAGACAACTCCAAAACACAACACCATCAACACTGGAGGTAAATGTACAAATATGACCATTCTACTTGATTACTAGCTATTACTATTATTTCTTACTGCACGTGGCTCACTAACCATGCTTTTGCATGAGCATGTGTGTTTAGTATGAACATTGCCTGTCCATGGCAGTGTCTCGTATCTGCTGGGAGTTTTGCAAAGTATTCCCTAGGATCAGGGGAAGAGGGCCACTGCACCTGAGACAACTTTAAACTCCATTTCTGAACTCTGTTCAAGATTCAGGACACATATTCTAGAAACCTAATCAACACACACACACACACACACACACACACACACACACACACACACACAGATGGGTGCAGCATAGGTTGACCTTCACTTTCACAGAAAATTCCTCTAAAGGAAGCGGTTCATTCTAGGACATTCTAGAGAGATGCAGCAGTTTTCAAATTAATTGTGTTGGGTAGTATTGGTCACCTTGACACAAACTAGTTCACCTGGGAAGAGGGAGCTCCAATTCAAGAACTGCCTCCTGGAGATTGGCCTGTGGTCATGTCTGTGGGGGTATTTTCTTGTTTAATGATTGACAGAGGAGGGCCCAGTCCATTGTGAGTGGTGTCATTCCCTGGGCAGTTAGTCCTGGGTGCTATTAGAAAGCAGGCTGAGCAAGCCATGGGGAACAAACCAGTAAACAGCGTTTCTCCATAATCTCTGCTCCAGTTCCTGCCCTGAGCCCCCACCCTGACTGCCCTTCATGACGGACTGTAAGCAAAGTAATGGACCCTACCAGTTGCTTTTGGTCATGGTGTTTATGACAGCAACAGAGAAGTGAGCTAGGCCATTGATGTTGACCTGCCAGAAGGTTCAGCTGTTGGGAGAGCAGGCATGAACCACAGTTTGGAAGACGTCTCTGACACTGTATGGCAAGTAGTGTGATCTCAAGGACACCAACTGGCCATCTTCCCGACACGGGCCGTTTATCACTGTGTTAACAGAGAAGAATTCGACTGAACTTCAGCAGGTTCCCCCCCCCCCACTAATGGTAATATCATGGAATTCAATTTGGTGAGAAGTGAATACTGAAGGCTTTCAACAATTTCCAACAGAGCTCAGATTCAGTTCTGAGAATAACAACCATGCAGTAGACAAGGGTGGAGTGCTTCATTCCTAGAATGGCAGAGCTTGGGAAACGTCTCTTTCCTTGACACATTGGGGCGATGCTGAGGGGCAACTGCACCTCAGAAAGCTTCCCCAGTGAGACACCAGCATGGCTGGTCCACAAGCTGAGAGGGGTGTGTCTGGTATAATTCACACCCAAGAGCATAGCAAGGCAATCATTTTCCTGACTGCACTAAACTACCCTTCCTAAGGCAATGGATTTGGGATTGGCATTCTATCCTGGCGTGAAGGCAAGGACAAGCACGCATTTTCTCACACATTTTAGGATAGATTAGTATTGTCCTTTTTGTTATGCTCTCTTTTGCCTTAGCAACCCAACCAACTTAAAGCCATTTCAAATCCCACCTCAGATGAGACACCGGAACACAGATCAATCCCTTAACTCCGTTCCCAGCAGTTTTATGACCAAACAGGAAACCACAACTTCAGGGAGAAGAGCAGAATGTTTTTCAAATCCCTGGAAACATTTCTGAACCACAGCCAAGGTTGAGGATAGCTGTGTTGTGAGATCTGGGTGAAGGTCCCTGTCATTTTGTAGATGCCAAGGAATATCTTTATAGAACTCACAAGGGAATATGCTTTTTTTTTATTGAGTTGTAAAAGATGTGACCCATGTAGGTCTGTCTGGATGGACGGGGTTTTGGGTGATCTATTTTGTGCAGTTGAATGGATGTTATGGCAGCTGAAAGGGACATGTCTCAGGCAGCTTATTACATACTTAGAGGCTCAGGGTCTGGGCCAGCATTTGGATTCTTGAAAACTGGAGAAAAAGACTACAGTGCCTCAGTGCCTCTGAGTAGTCCACAGAGAAAAAAGGTGGTTCCTCTATCATTTCTCTCTTTCAAAGATGTGTGTGTGTGTGTGTGTGTGTGTGTGTGTGTGTGTGTGTGTGTGCATTGTCAGTTTTGGGTACCTATGTTACTTTCTGAGAGAGGGGGGTTCTAGTCTTATTTCTAGTGTTGTGATAAAACCCTGACAAAAGGCAACTCAGGAAGAAGAGATTTCATTTCAGCTCACAATTCTGGGTTACGATCCATGACCACAGAGAAATCACAGTGGCAAGGAGCCTGAGGCAGCTGGTCACGTGACACCCACAGCGGGTGGAGGGGGTGAGAATGCCTACTAGTGCTTAGCTTGCTTGCTTTCTCTACTCTTCTACAGTCCAGGACCCCAGCCAGGAAGTGGTGCCACCTAGTTCAAACCGGGTCTTCCCATATCCATTCCATCAAAAGCATTCAAGACAGCCCGCATAGACGTGCCCACAGCCAACCTGATCTAGACGACCCCTCATTTAGACCTTCTTCTCAGGTGGTTCTCAAGTTGGCAAAACCAGCCACCACGCAGGGTCCCTCACGGAACTTAAAGATCACCCATCTCCATCGTCCTCTCCAGGGCTGCGATTACAGGCGCATGCTGACATGCCTGGCTCCTGTGTGGGTGCTGGTGATCTGAATTCAGTTCCCCATGCTTGTGTAGCAAGTACCTCCCCCAGTGAATTACCCCAAGTCATTTTTCCTGCTTGTATGTTATACGTGCTCATCATTAAAATCTTGATAGTCTAAAAAAAAAAAAAGTAAAGAAACAACTAGAAGTTGTGAGAGGGCCACTCACTGCCCAGGCATTCTATTCCAAATCTTTTCTACAGATTACTTCCACATTTGGGGAGGGGCAGTTCACAAGTGTGGCTGTCCCATTTCTTCCACTCACATTAATAAGAGCGACCTCTCCCAGCCCAAAACTTCTCAGGAAACCCATTTCCCCTACTCCACGTCATTCCATCATCTGTCTGTTCTGTCATTTATTTATGCAGCCCCTTTGGCTGGACACGGACTGTGTTTTCTAACTTTTTTTTTGCCATCATAAATAAGCCTTCTGCACACAGCTCTGCACATAAATCTCCGTTTCCTGAGGATATAAGTGTTTGACACTGTTTCTGATTATTTCTTTGAGATAAATTCCTAAGAGCAGAATTACTGCCACGGAAGAGGAGAGCTGTTTGAAAAAAGTTGATGCATAATGCAAAATGTCTTTCAGAAAGTTTGTCCCAATTTGCATGCCTTGACTGGGTTCTCAAGGGCTGCTCAACACAGTACTTTCTGGTCGCCTGGGTGTGCTGCAATTCAGAGAGATCCGTGACCCAGGGATGAAAACTCTTCTTAGCCCTGTCCTGGGACCTAAGACGTGGAGGCTCTGGGTTTACAGAGGTGTGGCCCTGTTCCCCTGAGCTGCTCAGATTTCCTCCTCTCACTCCTCCCGTGCACCCTTCAGTAACTCAGTCATGAGCTCTTTCCAGGCAGTACTGTGTAAGCTATAGCTTTGGTTTCAAGAAATGGCTGGGTTTCCCTGGGTGCCTCTGTCTCCTTAAGCCTTTCCATCAACTGTTTGGGAAGCTCCTCTCCTTAGGCCCCTGGGTCAGCTTGTGGGTTCACTTTTAAGGCGAAGTTCAGGGTGAAGGTTGGAAGGGATTTAGGCATTAGACGAGAGACCCCAAGTCTACGGCCATAGCCCTCAAGTATCTTCTGACTTGGCAGGGGAAAGAAATACACAGGCAGAGACAACTCAGTTTTCCTTGTAGACATACAGGCAGTCACATCTCTCAGCCTCCCTTGCAATGAGGCTGGGGTGAGGGAATATGGGTAGAAGTGATCATGTCCCTCTTGTAACTGGACACACTTTCCACAAAACCTCTTGGCTCTTTCTTCCCCTTCCACAGTCACAGTAACCCTGAGCCACACATCAATGACAAAGTCCAGGGACACAGGCTCACCACACAGCCCCACAATGCAGAAGGAGAATGGGCTTCTCAATGGTGCTATGGGGCAAAGCTGCCTTCCCCTTTCATTGCTCTGGTCTGCCATAAGAGTGGAGGATAAGATTCTGTTAGGTCTGCAGAGGAGCCAGGTTACTCACGACCAATTAAGACAGTGTGCTGGAGCCTTGCAAAGCAGGTTCCGAGGAGGGGCAGCTTTGCCCTATGTGGGGGCTGCAGTGGGTGATGAGTGAAAGCTTTTTAAGACAAGCTATGTCTGGGGTGATCTGCCAAGTATTACAATAACTGAGAACAAGGCCCGGGCTCTTATTAAGTTTCAGACACCGTGCTATGAGCTTTGCTAGATTAGCCCTGTTTAATCCTCTCGATGTCTCCAGGAGTTATCTCCTTTTACATCAGGGGAGAATGAGGTATGGAGAGATTAAGTAAGTTCCCAAAGGGCCACAACCCCTGGTCGCGGAGCTGCTGTCGGAGGCAGCTTGCTCACATGTGATGGAGCCAACAAGAGCGACTCCACGCAGGAGGAATTACTGGGGTGGGAGTGGGGCGAGCATTATGAAGCAATTGTGAAGAAAGGTAGAAAGAAAGGCGCCCTGACCAGGGCTCAGAGAGGCACCTTGCACAGGGCTCTGGCCATGGTGCTGAAAGCCTCAGCCCAGGGTGCCTGGTACTGGCCGTGGTGCTGAAAACACAGGCAGAGAAAGTGTGTGCTCTGGCCGTGGTGCTAACACGTGGCCAAGGTGCGCTGGCCAGGGTAGGGTAGAAGCAAAGAGAAAGAGGAGAATCCGATATAGCAGGAGCGATAAGACGCTGGTGAATTCACACAGAGACTTCTGGGTATTCTAGTTTTGGTTCATACACAGTTGCTGTCAACTGCCATCAGGGCCAAGGTTCATTCTGTTACTGGGTGGGTAGCACTTTGGTGAGATGCAGGGACTGCCATATAAGATGCATTCCCTGGATAATCAGGGGTCAAAGGAACTGATAAGGGAGTCGTGCTGGTGTGTCATTTATACAAGAAGTGGACAAGGGCTGGGGAATGTAGTTCAGTTGGTAGAACACTTATTGAGCTCACAAAGGCCCTGAATTTCTCAGGGTGCAAAAATAAAATAAAATAAAAAAAAGATTTTAGAAGAGAAGTGGTAAGGAGAAATGGTTCAGTTGGCAAAGTGCTTGCCTTACAAGCATGTGGACCTGGGTTTGATCATCAGTGTCCATGTAAAAGGAAAGGCATGGTGGCGAGTGCTCGTAATCAGTGCTGGGAAGGCAGGGAGGAGAGGATTCCTGGGGCTCTCTGGCCAGCCACCCTAGCCCAATCAGAGAGACTTGGGTTCCAATGAGAGAACCCGTCTCAAAAAGCAAGGTGGCTTGCTCCTGAAGAATGACACCTGAGGTTGACCACTGGTCTCCATGCCTACGTGCATATGCACAAAAGTGCCCGAGCATCCAAACACACAGGGACAGGCACAAAGAGCGCCCTGCCCAACACTCAAAGAGAAGAGAAAGCGAAGAAGAGACACTGCATCCATCACCAGCCTCTTGGCGCTGCTATCTCTGTGGGCCGCCTCACTGCCCTTGCCTTTCTTATTCTTAAACATCCTGACAGAGAGTCCCTCATCTTTTCAGGGACCGAGGCTTTATATTCTGGCTCAGTAGCAGCAGCCACTGCAGAATTAAGTAGTGACAAAGTGAGTTATTATCCAGCCTGACTTCAGCTGGGTCTGTAACCTGCAGCCCAGATACCTCACTGTTGGAGTGCTCACACAACTGTCTCAATGGTAACATGAAAAATGTCCCCTGTAATCCCCCAACTTGGAGCCATACATCCTTGGAGTTGTGACTCTACACTTTGTGTGTGTGGGGGAATAATGTTGTTTTGTTGAGAAGGGGGAGAGCGTGTAATTACATTTCCCTTAAACGTTGCATCCATTCTAGTTAATCAAAAATTAGTAGCTCTTAAAAAATAAACACAACCCAAGCTCCCTAGGAAGCTGCTAAAGTTCCCACGGTTCTTTTTAATTACATGGAATGGAGAAACAATGCATTCTTCCACTTCACACCTCTGGAAGTAACAAGACAAAATACAATGGTGGCCATACCTAGGTGGTAAGATTAAAGGTGAGTTCTAATTTGCTTCTCTGTTCTGCTCTGAGTTGGTTAGTTTTTGTACAATGAATATGTATTGTTCATTAAGTGACTAAAAAGGCAGGGGTTATAGAATTCTAAAAACTTACAAACAAAGGAAATCCAAGTATGCTTTCCCAATGCTTGGCTCTCACCGCATTCCCAGAATCAGCCCTTGTAGATGGCAGGGTGCCAGTCCTTGCAGACTCTCCTTCAGGAGTCTTCCAATTTCTAAAGAACATCTGTCAAACTCGTAACCATCTTTTCAGATGTCCACACATTTCTTTCCTGACTTTCCCAGGAGAAAGGGTCTGCATGCTAATTCTCACTATGTCCTCAACAATAGTGTCTGGTACTTCGTAGGTGTTCATTAAATAGTTATAACGGTCGACTAAATGGTGAGAGGATATGTACAGCTTATGGAGCCATTCAATTAAAACGTTTCCTTTTATGTATCTGGTGTCTTGCCTGCATGTATGCCTGTGCATCACACAGTGGAAACCAGAAGAGCATATCAGATACCCTGGAGTTGGAGTTACAGTGGGCTGTGAGTTGCCTTGTGGGTGCTAGGAACAACATGCAAGTCTTCTTCGAGAGCAGCCAGTGCTCTTAACCACTGATCCACCTCTAGGAGACTCCAGCACTGAGCATGTCTGCCTCCCAGTGGAAGCTTGGGAGGATCTGCAAAGCTGAGGGTGCCTGGCCGGGACACCAGGAGAGAGGATAAAAAGAGGACTGTCTCTCGTCCCTTCACATCCGAGGGGAGATATGGAATAGGGAAGGGCATTGAGTAATAATTAAACATTGCCATTTAATTAGAGTTTACTTGTGCTGTTTATTAAAGTCAGAGCTGGATGGAAATCCCTTTAATGCTTTGTGAGGACTCATTATTATCTTCTGGGTGGGATTTGGTGCATCTAATGCCTGGGTAAGAATTATTTGAAAACCACTCATTTGCAAGTCACTCATTAATTAAATTAAATTTTACCGAGAGCCTACTACGTTCCACAGGTGTCATTCATAATTAGCCTAGTACCCAGGGATTATAGCCCAGGGAGGGAAGACTGGCAGAGAAGACCCAGGCAATCACTCTTGGGCAATTTTAGTTGGTCACCGTAATTACGTCCTATGAGGTCACCAAGGAAACAGATTTAGGCAATGATGAACCCATGCTCCTGGGGGAAAATAAAGTGCTAGGTTCCCTCGAGCCTACAGATCAGAACATGACCTTGTTTCAGTTGTGACCCCTTTTTTATACAGACTGCTCACTCACTGGTCTTGAACCCAGGTCTGAACAAGTCTGTGTCACATGCGTGTTTCCTCTGGAAGGCTCAGCATCGTTTCTGTGCTTGGGAACAATGCTGTGTGTGGCTGTTTAGGGGGAAAATTACCAACAGAAAGCAAGAAGATGTGAGCCATGGTCTCATGCCCTCACTGGACTGACTCCTCTGCTCTCTCATTACCCCAGGCTTCAAAATAAGCCCAGACATGAAGGGAATGGATAGACTGGGGGGGGGGCAGAGATGGCACAGACTCTTCAAATGGTGACCCTCAGAAAGGATGAGACCAAGATCCCTTTAAGAGAATATGGCAGTGCTTTAAGAACAAGGACACTCTTGGGGGTGCAGATGTTTTTGTATGACATCTGTTCTTGTAAAGTAAATAGTTTCCCTGTTTCAAAGCTCTCTGACCAAAACAGACCTGAGTGTCAGTTCCTTCTCTCCAAACTGCCTGACCATGGATGGCTATTAGAACACCACTCATCATCGGCTACAGAACAAGGTGGCCACACCCACTTCACAAAGGTATGCATGGCACTCATGAGGAGATACCAGTTGGATTTCTAGGAATGACGCTTAAGCTGCTCCTCGAATCACCTTCCTATTTCGTTATTCTCCACTTTCTTCCGTGCCTCCCCTTTTCTCACTAACCACTTAAAACATTTTGTGGTCTCTTTCTCTTTTCAAGCGGACTTCTTTGTTTACGTCAAGCCTTGAAGCTGATTTGCATAGATGAAGAGGTCTCTATTTACCTGCCATGTTTTGCAGCTGGATTGTTCTCTGAAAGCCTGCACTCAAAAGGTTTAGTTCCCCATCCCTGACATTCCTGGGAGGTGGTGGGACCTCTGAGAGGCAGAGTCCAGTGAAAGGTCTTCAGGTCACTGAGGACATGCCCTCCCAGGGGACTGGAAAACCATGGCTCCTTTCTCTTTCTTTGTTGCTATGGGGTTAGCCAGAAGCTGGACAGTTTCTCTGTCACATGTTTCCAAAGCAACAGGATCACATGATCCTAGATGTAAACTTCCCAAACTGCATGTCAAAAATGACTCTTTTCCTTTATAAGTTGATTTGGCTCAGGTCTTCTTGACTGTGTCAGGAAGCTGACTGTCACAGAGAGGGTGACTACTCATGTCTCACCTTCTTGGCCAACAGTTCTGAATGGGCACAGAACATCTTCTCTCAGCCTGTACCTCAGAAGAACTCATTTCTACTCTTGTTCTTGAATCCAGAGTCATGGAGCCTTCCCCACAATGCTCTTCATAGAGAAATCCCAGTGGTGCCAGCACTGCTGTGCAGGGCCAGTGCCCCAGCTGGATACAGGAGGAAACTCAGCAACAGCTACTCTGCTTTACTTAAAAATGTCCCTGCTTTGCTTATTGTGAATGTTGCAGTAATTTTGATTTTAAAATAATGTCCTTAAAAATTATTTTATTTTGCATGTATGTGTGTGTGCCTCAGTGTAGGTGTGTGCACCATGTGCATGCAGTACCTAAGGAGGCCAGAAGAGGGCACCAAATACCCCTGGCTGTAACATGGAGGCTAGCAGTAGAGGAAAGAGAAGCAAGCAATGAAGAGATGTATTTTGTAATGTTTTAAAATTGCACTAATTGTGTGTGTTCATGTCATTGTGTATGTGTGGAGGACAGAGGACAACTTTCAGGAGTCAGTTCTCTCCTTCCACCACGTGGGTCCTGATGATGGAACTCAAGTGGTCAGGGTTGGTGGCTAGTGCCTTTACTGCTCACCCATCTTGCTGTCCTCCGAATGCACATTGGATGTCAATTAAAAATATTTCTTGCTTAGCATGAGATGTGGTCTTGTCCTCCAAAACAAGGAGTGGGGATGTAGTTCAGTGTTAGAGCAGTTGGATAGCATGCATGAGGCTCAGTGCTAGACCTCCAGTATCCCCCCCACAGTGGAAACAGAATGGGGCTGAGAGTGTAGCTTGTAGCTCAGTAGCAGACTGTGTCTGGTAAGTGTAAGGAGATAGTGCAGATTCCTGATCCCTACCTCAGTAACGACAGTGGATATTCTTAACTGCTGTCTTCATTGCTATGCCCCCAAAGTGCTGCAGGTATCCATTACCTGTTTTTGGAACAGGTAAATTCATGGGTGACTGACTGAACGAAGAGATTGGCCCAAATACAGAGGTCCTCCCCACCATACACAAGCCTTCATGTAGGGGTCAGCAGTAGCTACAAATGGTAACATGAGGTCTCATTTTAGAGTGTGATTCCTGGACATGCTGGTGGAACCCACAGGGGAGCCCCAGATTAGCCACAGAGTTAGGACCTCAGTTTTAGAGTCTCATCACTTCAAGTCGCAAGTCCCAGAGGAGAGGGTGGGGGCAGTTCCTGCATTAGTTCTCTGACTTGCTGTCCACTCTGTCCTTACTGTCCGCAGGCTGATGCTATGACCAGCCTCTGGTGAGACCCTGAGATGAGCCCAGTGCTGGCTGTTGGTGCTGACTGTCAAGTGTTCTTTTCCTGAAGGGCGTGGTCTCCCTTCTATGCTCTACCACCAGTGATCCACACCTATTTAGAATGTCCATTACAGAGTATTAAAAGCTAAGCATAACTAGGCATGGTTAGGCATATCTGTAAATCCAGCACTTGGGAGAAAAAGGCAAGAGGTCAGGAGTTCAAGGTCATCCTCAGCTACATAGAAGTGTGAGGCCAGCCTGGGCTACATGAAATATAACCTTTAAAAAAAAATCCCCAAGTCAAACAACCTTCAAAGCTAAGCAAATTGGATGGCTTAGAAAATAAATATTAGGCAAGAAGCAATATTAACATTTGTCAATATTTTTTCAGATTGGTTCTGAGAATTAATTTCTGAGGCTGCCAAGAAGGCAAATGATAATTATATTCAAATATAGCCAATTTGAAACCCTATTTTCAACAATGAGCGTCTGCCCTGGGGCAAATGCATAACAACACGTGTACACAGATGTTACAAAGCTGATTCATAAAATAACCTTCTGACTGCTTACCCAGTGCTTTCAGATGACCAGACCCAGCGCCTGTCACCCAAGGAAGCCATGGACATCTTGTCTCTGGGTCATGCCAAAACCCAGGGTTCTATTCTTAGTAACCAGAGAATTAGACTTTTAAAGATCCACTTGTGTAATTTATTAGACTTTCTATCCCATGGACATTTTCATAACGGAAAAATCTGACCACTCAAAATGAGGGCTGGCTCCACTAATACATTTACATAAATAATTAAGAATTCCACAGCAATGTGGCGATAAAATGTATCACCGCCATAAACCTCCAACTGAAGAACATCACTTTAATTAAAAATTACAAAGGACTCCCATAAACAACTCATTTATATTTCAAGCGCTGTGTTGGTTGACTGCAGAAAGAAATATCTGGACTCATTAAAAAAACAACAACAAAACTACCTCACCCCAAATCTTATTATTGAGGTCAGTAACCACATGTAATTAGAATGAAGTGTTAATAGGTCGTAGTAGATGGAGGGACTTATCCTAATTTCCCTGGGTAGACAGGGTATAAGCTGGCCTTTAATGTTTGATTAAAATTTAGAAGGAGGGGTGGTACCTCAAATTAAACTCTTAAATCTGAGTTTGAAACCTGGTTAGGGCATTTGTGGCTATTCTCTCACTGAACATTTATTGCTTATGAATCTTGGGTACCTGTGTGTCTTAGAATCCTGGGGGTGACATGATTTTATTTTCAAGCCAATTGGAATTTTTTTCCCTTTTCTTTTTTGCTTTCTGCTTCCAAAGGCCTTAGCAATTACAGAATAAAAGTCTTACAGTTAGCCAATGACATTTTTCTGCCCAACTTACCACCTTTTATATTTTGGTGTGTGTGTGTGTCTGTGTGTGTGTGTGTGTGTGTGTGTGTGTGTGTGTGTGTGTGTGTGTGTGGTTTTCTTTAGAAAGGCTCCAAATAGTAGATTTAACAGGGCACTGAAGAGAAGGCTTGGTGAGTCCAGAAAGACCAGAGAAAGATGAAATTGGCCATTTAAACAAATCTTTTGGTGCTGTATTTTCATTATTCTGTTGCACTCTCTACCATTTTGAATGCATGAGTGCCATCCGGCTGAAAAGGCCCAATTTCAGGGGGCAAGAGGAGGAGATAACACAATAAAAAGACAGAACCTCCTCCAAAAAGAAAAAAAAAAAGAAAAAGAAAAGAAAGAAAAGAAAAAGAAAACCCAGGACAGAGCTTTCATTGTCAAAGGACAAGCATCTAATCTGGGTAGGATTCAGAGTCCAAGCTCAAAGAACAGACTCAATTTGGATCGAGGTGTCGGAAGGAGGGCTGGCAGGGGGAAAGGGCTCTCTAGACAACCTCCAAGAGCCTTTATGTCCTGCTATCTTGCCCCTCCTGGGGCTGGTCGCCCTGCCTGGCACCAGATAAAAACATGGCCACTGGAAACACTTCCACAGCTTTTGGGTACCAGCCAGTGTGTGAAGATGAAAAGAGATTGTGGCCAAGAACACTGGTAGGATATGCTGAAGAGGAGGAGGCCGGAGGATTATGAGTTTGAAGCCAGCCTAGGCTACATTTTTTGGGGGTCAGCAAGACAGGTCAGCGGTGATGGCATTTGCTGCTAAACTCTTCTAACTTTGCTCTCCAGAACCCACATAGCTGAAGGAGAGAATCAATACAGGCAAATTGTCCTCTGGCCTCCACATGTGCCCTGTTGTATACCTGCACCCTAGCGTGCACACAAGCAATGAAATAACATAAAAAATTAGAACAAGCTAATCGTGTCTGTTCATGCATTTAAATACTGGCACTCAGACACCCCAACCTAGCCACCATCATCTACCTGTGGTGGTTCTCAACCTTCTTAGTGCTGTGACCCTTCAATATAGTTCCTTATGTTGTGGTGACCCCCAATCGTAAAAATTATTTTCATTGCTATTGCATAGCTGTAATTTTGCTACTGTTATGAATTGTAATGTAAATATTTTTGGAGATAGAAGTTTGCCAAGGGGGCCACGACCCACAGGTTGAGAACTGATGGATAGGGTAGCTTCTTTCCTACACCTGTTAATTGGGCTCTTGGCATATGCCAGGCCCAGAACCAGGTCTGGCCTGTGTTCAGACTTTTGAGGTCCTCAGAAGTTTTTCATCCTGTGGAGTCTTCACCCCAACTCATAAAAAGTACACCTCATCATATCCATATTGCAAGTGGATTTTTTTTCCTACGAAAATTTTAAAATGATTTAGGAATTTGTTTTTCTTTTGCAATTATTTGGCAAGGCAAATATTTCACGGCCAATCGCCTGCCATCTCCCTGGTATCTGCTCAGGTATTGCAAGGTGAGATGCCTACCTGCTTTGCAAACTTCAAAGCATTTCTGACAATATCATTTGGTTCACAGGAGCTACCCTGAGACACTTAATTCAGATGTTTGATTTTGACATTTCTCTCTCCCTCTCTTCCTCCTTCTCCCAGAATTGTCACACATCACCAACATTCTTTTTCTTATGACCACACACTTCTGGGACGTTCAAGCGTGTACCACCCCTCATGAGAGAATATGCGGCAGATCGTGCTGAGCCAGGCTTGCAGCAGCTTCTAAAATTATACCACTGACTTGATGGGTAAATGGGTTACAACTCCAGTCCTGCTCATGTAGCCCAGGCTTGCCTTGAACTTGCTATGTAGCTGACGAAGACCATGAATGCCTGATCTTCCTGCGTCTATCTCTCAAGTGCTGAGATTGCAGCACACCCAGTTTATGGCATCCTGGGAGCGAAACCCAGGGCGTTGTGAATCCTGGGCAAGAGATCTACATACTGAGTGTGTCCCCAGCCTTCCTTGAATTTTCTATTATTTTTGTTAAGAAAAATATAGTATCTAATGTCACTGGAGTCTGTGTTTTGGACAAACATCTCCCAAAGGCTTGTGTGCCAAGAGATTGGTCCCTGGATGATGGGAACTTGATGGGTGGGACCTAAGGGGAGGAGGTTAGGTCGGTGGAGGTATGCCCTTGAAGGGGGTCTTGACACTTCAGGCCCACCTTCTTCTCTGCTTCCTGGTCTCCATGAAATGAACAGATTGTTGTGTTCCAGCCCCCCGCCCATGAGGTAAACCTCCCCGCACCCCCAGTGAACAAGGATGTACTACGGATGATGGACTGTGGTGACAGACTGCAGATGGAACCTTTGCAATTATGGGCCTAACTACATCTTCCCTCTTTCTGGTTTTGTGATTTTTGTGGTGGTGGGATTTGAACTCAGTATCTCATGTATGTGAGTCTCTTTCTTATTTTTAAGTGAATTGATTATCTCTGGTATTTTGTTACTGTTATAGAAAACTGACTAAGACATGGGATGTTTTCATTTAAAATCTATTGTGTAGATTCTTGTTAAATTGAAAGGTTTAATCCATGTGGTGGAAACCATCAGTCCCTTGTCAGTGTTCATTCTCCCTTAACAAAACCTCAGTTGTACAGGCTGCACACTAGTGAACAGCTTTGGGAACAACTTTGGGAAGCGGGGCTTGAAAAGTAGCTGACGTCAAGGAAATCCCCTTCACAAACAGGAAGTGGGGGAATAAATAGCTCCATGACTTGAGTTCAGATGCCAGAATCTATGCAAATGCTAGGTGAGATGCCATGCCGCCACCCATCTGTAATCCTGCCTGGGGGACACGGAGACAGGGCATCTCCAGAGACTGGTCATATGAGGGTGTCCTGGGCTTGATTGAGAGAAACTGCTTCAATGAATAAGGTGGAGGATCAGTCTAGTATGATTCCTGATGTTAACCTTGGTCCTTCACATGCATATGGACAGAGAGATGCACGCGTGTGCGCGTGCGCGTACACACACACACACACACACACACACACACACACACACACACACACTGGAAAAAAACCAGAAAAACACTCCCAGGAAGTATCCCTTATCATTTCTTTTTCCCTATCCTGCTGTCTGAAATAGAGATGTGAAGGCTGGGGCACTGGCAGCCACAACAGTTCAGGAGGAAGAGAGTGCCAATGTAGTAGTATCAGAAGTGGAAGGATCGATCCTAGGCTCTTGGCCATATTTTGGGGCTGCCACACCTGCCTCAACCTTGTCTTATGTGAGGAAAAGACTCTCTCTTCTGAGCCCCTTAGATTAGAATCCTCCTGTCATATTCCAAATGTATTTTCTGACGACACAGCAGGTACTAGCAACGGGGTAATGGGGTATTATTCAGCAGTGGAAAACGACGGCTATTTCCACACATGGATGGCTCTTCGGCATATCTGAAGGCGTGAGTGGCAGGATACAGAAGAATGGGTGACATCGGTCATTTGGGGCTACTAATAAGAGAAGTCTTTACCTGTGCCTCTCCCCAAACCTCAAGGATCTGCAATAAGGTTGTTAAAGAGGATTACCTTGGATGGGATGATTACCGATATTTTCTCCCATTTCAAAAGTTTCCTCCGTGAGCTGTCTCAATACAGCTACCAGACAGAAGGAATTCACTGTCACTCAGATGCCGCTGCCTGTTTTAACTTGGAGCAGAGCACACCAAGTGATGGGCTTGTCAATGGGCTTCAATAATGAACGCCTTCTAGAGCGTTTACAACCTGCTGCCTGGACACCCCGTGGCTTCAGGGCTCCAGGCAGAGATCAAGTACTTGGGCTTCTGGACATCCCTTTGTAAGATAAAAGTCAATGCTAAGTCCAGATGTGTGTTCCATCACGCAGGACAGCATGGACAAGAGGACCAGATCAGGGGTTGGTTAGAAGTTCCCAGATGTGGGCGTGGGGCAGGAGGAGCCCCCTCCTGGAGGAGGCTGGCATGATCATCACTGGACCCACGTGATGCCCTCAGGATGCTGGCTGAGGAGGGCATGGCTACTTGCTGCTGGCTTGGGGGTTGTGCATGTTTGGAGTTGAGATGGATGGAGGCACTCACTAGCTTTCAGCCCAGCCCAGGGGATCTTGGAATAGATGGAGACAGAGATGAGGAAAGGAAATGGGGCAACAGAACGGGGGATGAAGAGGAGGAGCAGGAGGAGCCACGACAACATTTTTGGAAGATGCCTCACTCCCATCTTGCACAAGTGGAAGGAAGAGGAGGAGGGAGAGGCAAGGAGGGCATGGTGGGAAGAGGAGAAGGGAGAGGGGCTGGGGGGAAAGCCCAGCTGGAGAAGTGTTAGCATCTAAGCGTGGGGGCACAAGTTTGATCCCCAAAACACATAGAGTAAGATCCAACCATAGCGGGGCGTGCTTGCAATCCCAGGACTGAGAGTCTGAGACAGGTGGACCCCTGGGGCTTCTTGGTCAGCCAGGCTAGCCTATTTGGTGAGCTCTGGGCCAGCAAGAGCCTTTCAAGGTGGGCAGCTCCTGAGGTTGACCTCTGGTCTCTCCCTTCCCCCCATGAACACACACAATCAGTCATGGAGGGTGGGGAGCGGATAAAGAATAGAAATATGGAGAGGAGGGGAGGACCAGACAGGCAGAGAAGTTTGGAGACAGATGCCAGGAGAGACAGAGGGAGAGGGAAAAGGGCAGAGCAGGACCGAGATAGGAGAGTAAGGTCCAGAGAGATGGACAGAGCAAAGGACACAGAAGGAGAATGGGATGGATGAAGGAGCACAGGGACATGTTAGCACAGTCACTCACAGTCCTGTGCAGGACCGCTGGGCCCTGTAAGGCACATCTGTGAGTGGAGGCTGCTAGGGGCATAGGGCTGGGTCAGCATCCTTTTTTTTTTTTGTACCTTAGTCAGCTAAGTTCAGAGATCTTGAGACAAAATAATAGCTCCCAGAGTGACACTCCCCCTCCCTTAAAGTCCTGTTCCCTACAGAATTATTTGAGTCACAGCAGTAATGAGACCAGAGACCACTTGCAAAGTCATTGTTAGCCTGAGAACTCTGAGCAGCCCAATGAAGAGCAGTGGGAAAGGTTCTCCCATCCTGGCCCCTCCACTCAGCCTTGTTCACCCCTGTACACAGAGCCTCCCTGGAAAGCATTTTCTAATGTGCTGGATCAAACACCCCATCACTAAGGAGCCTTTTCTTCCCCAAGGCAGCAGGTCCACTTGCCAGGGATGTTTCATGAGCTCAGAGCCAGCACCAGGAGAGGAAGGGAATGGAGGGGAAGGCAGGGCCAGGAGGGGGAAGGAGGAAAAAAGGGATGGACAGGGAGGGGAGGGGAGGAGGGGATGATGGGAAAGGAGGGAAGATCCAGCCAGTTAAGCTGGGAAAGGGATACTTGGCAGGCAATTCTGATTCTCACTGGGAAAAGAGACCAGCCTAGCATCCCTCATCTAACTCAGCATCCCTCATCCAACCCAGCATCCCTCAGCCAGCCTGGCACTCCTCAGACAGTCCAGCATCACCCAGCCAGTTCAGCATCCCTCAGCCAACCCAGCATCCCTCAGCCAGCCTGGCATCTCTCAGCCATCCTGGCATCTCTCAGCCAGTTCAGCATCTCTTAGCCAGCCCAGCATCCCTCAGATAGGCCTGTGAGCAGATGTTGACCCTCTTAGGTGACCAGCCACAGAAAATTAGGACAGCTGTGTTGTCGGAGGGTTTCTGTTGTTTTCAACCACAGGCCCATCTGTGCCTCCTGAAACTCAGCACTCTTGAGAACGGCCCCAGACCTCTCTAAGTGGCACCAGTTCAAGCCTTCACATGGGATGCTAGGGTCCACTGTGGGATTGCACACTAAAGCCAGACCATCCACACTTGTTCTTCCCCTTGCTCCTCAGGGTCACATGTACCAAATGGCTCCACGAGCCCCTCCTGGGACTGGCTGCAATGCTTCTGGGGAGGATGTGGCTCTTTCTACAGGCAGATAGAGGACGGGTCCAGGGCTGACCTCATTGCTTTGGAGACATACAAACCTGGCTGAGGATGGAGCCAGCCAGGGAGAATAGCACTGGGGTGTGTGTGTGTGAGAAAAGGGACTCTCACCTCAGCACTCCAATACCATCCCACTGGGCACCAGGCCCCCACATTTCAATCAGCTGGGCTAATCTGTGCATTGTTTGGCACAGGGGAATCTGAGCTGGGTCCAGGCCACTGGTGACTTATGTCACAGAGTAGTGATCAGTCCTGCTGTGTTATGCATCCCTGTTTTCCTAGTCTCTGCTATAGAAATCTTTAGCAGCCCCTCCCCCCATACACAGTGGGTGCTCCTAAAATTGTACTGGGGCACAATGGGGAACCATGGCCTCTTGTTCCACAGTTCAAATTGTGCTTTCTAGGTTCTGGTGCTGGCTCTGGTGTCCTTCAATGTCCTAGCCATCACCAACCAGCTTCCTCTTTGCAGCTCATCTTACCCTTTATTCCCTGTGCAAGGAGGGGTGTTTCCATTCACCTCTCTCAGTGCGTAAGCACCATGTTCTATCCACCAGCCACGGTCTCCTGGCTACCTTCCTGGTCCACCATGACAGGTGGTCATATCTCAGCTGCCCCTCCAGCTAGGTGTCCTTTGCCAGAGGCTCATCTTCTGCTCAAGCACAGTGTGATGGCAGTGTGAACTGGAGTGATATGGGGAGGGGAGGGATGGTGGCTGGAGATGCTGCTTTCCCTCTGAAGCCTTGACATGCCAGGATGCCAGCTCTTGCCACTTGGAACCTTAGGGACGCCCTGTAGCCTGGGCAGCCCCTAACTGCTTCACCTCCTGCTCCTCCATCCTGTAATCATCCACAGGCTCATCTCGCAAATTAACCCTTTGCTTACTTCAGCCCAGAGCTGGGTTCAATTAGAGAACCCAGAGGGACACTCCCTCCCACTGTCTGCCCTTGTTGTGGGCTCTGTGGTGGCTTTCCCCCCAGGAACTCCCACTGGTCATGCTCCATCCCATTAACCCTTTGGTCCCCAGCAGCGCCGGAGCTGAGACAGCAAGGCAGAGCCCAGGCTTAGCAATGCTCATTCCAACTGCAGATCATTTTATCCCCCTCTCCTCCCCCGCCCCCCCCCCCCGTAGGAATCTCCTGCCTCCGCCTCCTGTTGTAGAAACACAAAATGATGGTTAGGTGCCCTAAAGACAGCCTTGTCTGCCCAGTTGCCTTTAGCTGAGTTACAGGTTTCACAACTAAGTCCTTAAGGAATGCTCTCTTTGATGGCTAAATTGCCTTTTCCTTTGCTGGATCCTCAGCAGGGAGTAGGGTGGGGGCGGAGGGGGGAGGAAGAGAAGACAGGGAAAGAAAGGTGATTTCCCATTCTCACTGTCAGAGGCGTTGCTAGTATTTTGCACCATCCTCTAGTTCATCTGGCAATTCAGAAAGTCTAGAAGTGAAAAGAAACCCCCGCTTTGAGGGGTGGGAAGCAACCTCTGCTTCTCCCCTGCCAGCTGGCTCTATGGGAGACAAGGTCAGGGGCTTGTCGCAAATTTTTTCAAATTAAGAAAAAAAAAAAAAAAAGACTCATTTATTACAAGTGTGTCTAAGTCTTGATCATGTGTGCCCTTCACAAGCAGGGGATGGTGTTTTGGAAGGAAAGATTGGACTCTTTCTTTGCAGAGACAAATGGTATTCGGGCCTGTGCAGTGACTTGCTCATGGTGTGACAATGTTCCAGCGGGGGCATCTTCTAGCTGCTGGCGCTTGATGCCAGCCATTTGATGAAACCTCATTATGAAAAGACTGTCTCTGAATCATGGAGCAGAGCTTAAGGAGTAAGCAGAACCAGGAAGATTGGAGTCGCCTCTGACCCTGAGGACTACTAGCTTTCATAGTACCAGAAGGGAAGTTGATCCAGAGGGGAAGCAACCAATAGTCCTGTCCGGCTGTCTTGCCTATGAACCACAGCGATGACCAGCGTGGCAAACGAGTCCTAAGGGCGCAATAGTGGCGCTTCTATCTTGGCAGTAACCAACAGCTATCTGATTGAACTTAAGGCCCATTCAACAAGAAGGAAATCATTTCTGGTAGAAACCCAGCCAACTCCTTGGGATAGTGATCTTAGAGGACTTATTACTGCAACTTTATTAGACCAACATGACTCCTAACTGTGTTCTGAAATCTATCCTTACACCCACAGATGGGCCCCCTATTGGTTATCCAATATCAAGTGGTCAGCCCTGAAGTCATATACCTACAATCAACTTCAAATGGGCTGATCAAGTTGTGTTTATATACTTGTGCACATAGAGGTGTAACAGTAACAATTCAGCTAGACCGGCTAGCCAGCAAGCTGCAGGGATCCTCCTGTCTCTGCCTCCCCAGTGCTGGGATTGCAGCTGCGCTCTGCCGCACCTTCTCTGTGGGTGCCAGGAACACAGACTTGGCTCTCCAGGCTTGGGTGACAAGCCTTTCACTGACTGAACTGACTCCCCATGCCGGAATTCACAATACCTCCACCTGCAAATGGAACCAACCAATGCCTTTTTCATAGAGCATCAAGTTCTGAGATGCAGGAGTCCACACAGAGCAGTTCTTCTTTATGACCCTCCAGATTGGGCTGGGTCATTGGGGAACATAGCTCCGAAGCCAGTCCCTTCCTCAGATGCAATCAGGGATAACGATATTGTCCTCTCACTGAGAGTCCTTTGGCCCCATCAGGTTCAAGCTTTTTTTTTTCCCTCCCATACATCCAGATGGACGGTAAATTTAACTTAGCAGCGTTTTGCAACAGGCAACCAACCACCAGCTCAGCCAACTTTGGCAACTGAAGAGGAAGGTGGCTTCCTGTTTGCCTCCACCTGTGGGTTCCAAGCGGCTCACCTACCTGATGGTTTGATGTTGCAGGGAGTCGGGGTCTGTGGCGTTCACTGTCAGCAGCACACTGCCCACAGAGATATTCTCCCATTTGGTCACCATCATGGGGTCCGGGTAGAAGACTGGACCCTCGTTGACATCCAGGACTGTGATGTGGACAGTCGCCGTGGAGCTAGGGCCATAGGAGACGTCTGGTACCAGTGGGTCCTCATTTTCCACTTTGATCAGCAGGGTGTGGAAGGCAGAGATCTCATAGTCCAGGGGCTGGGGAGCAGACAGAAGGGCATCAGAAAGGCACATACCTCGAAGGAAGGGTGTTTGCTTTGCACACGGTCCCTCTGGCAATGCATGAGCAGCTGTGAACACTTGGGGACAGTTCTGGGCTTTGTGGTTTAAGTCTGGTGCCGTTTCAGGGCTCCTCTTTAGGGAAAAGAATGTGGGGTCTGGGAATGTTCCATGAACTTGGCTGTCTATAATACGGCCAGAGTCTTTTGGTTTCAGGGACTGTCGTAACAGAGAGTGACATAAGAATAAGAGTTAGGTCCAAGACACATGGGGTAAAGGTGCTGGGCCTCCACTATGGAGGAGTGTTTCCATCATCACCCAGATGTGAGAGCTTTACAGCTCTTTACTGGACAGAAGGCCACACCCAGGTCAGTCCCACACAAAGATGTTGTCCTGTCCCAGTGTCAGTGGGCAGTCCTGGTGAAGATCCCTCCAGGGGATTTTGCAAAGAGGCCGATGGTCCATGTGCCCCTGGCTATGCCAGAGAGCACAAAGGAAGTCCCATTGCAAAAAGAGTTAAGGCAGTGCTCCTGCCCATCACATGCCACATTCTTTCCAAACCACAGAAAACACTGAGCACTGAGAGTAACATGTCTGGGAGGGGCTCCTGCCACTGAGATGCACAGGGAGACAATGAGGCAGGACAGGGCTGAACCCCCAACACAGCGGTTCCCTGCACAGGCAAGTAGCAGACTCCTCAGAGACAGGCACAGTGAGTACCCTTTTCAGGAGGATGATGCAGACAGGAGCCTGAGGCAGGAATTTGGGTCTATGTGACTTCCTGCCCTGCATTCTCAGGGGAGAGGAGTCAGAAGGCAGATGAAGATCCTGTAAAATGTAACCTGTATGAGGACATAAACCCCTTTCTCCTCTAAGTGGCTTCCGGTTATGCTGTTTATTTTCCTCCAGTCTGGGCAAACACATGTTGAGAGCAGCAGCCTTGCATGGTCGGTGCCAGGCTCTCCCAACAGTTCTTCTGTCTCTGTTATTAGGGAGGAAGCGACCTAGAGGGAAGGGCAGGAACCCAGACTCTGTGTCCTCTAGAAACAGAAGTGTCTATGACCTGTCGCGATCAGTGGCTCTGATACTGATGTGAGGAAGTTACTCACAGGATTAGGTGCTGGTTCATTTTTATTGTCTGTTTTACACAACACAGAATCTCCAGGGAAGAGGGAGCCTCTGCTGAATGATTGTCTGGATCAGATGGTGGCCATGTCTGCAGGGCACTGTCTTAATTGCTAACTCATGCAGGAGGGCCCAGCCCACTATGGGCAGTACTATCCCTAGGTGGGTGTGTAAGGATAGAAGATATCTATCTATCTATCTATCTATCTATCTATCTATCTATCTATCTATCTATCTATCTATCTATCTATCTACCTACCTACCTACCTACCTACCTAACAGTGTTCCTCCATGAGTTCTGCTTCAGTTCTGGCTTGAGCTTCTGTCCTGATCACTGTCACTGATGGACTGTGACCTGGAAGCTGACAGAAGTCCTTTCTTCCCCCAAGCTACTTTGGGCTGGTATTTCACCACAGTAACCAAAGGAAAACTGGTGGAGACTCAGTGGTAGGCAGGATAAAGCTCCCACAGTTCTCGATTCTAAGAGTCTCAGGTCAAAAGACTGTAGATGTGATTAAATGAGAGGCCCTGAGATAAGGGATTATCCTGGATCACCCAGTGGACCTGATGGGATCACAAGGCAGAAGGTGTGGTAGATGGGGTGATGGCCATCAAGGAGCAGCGACAGAGAGGTTTTAGATGCTTTGAAGATATTGGAAGAGGCCGTGAGGCTAGGGCCACAGGTGGCCTCTAGAAGCAGGGAGCAACAGGAGATGGAATCTCCCTTCAAGCCCCCAGGGTTTGCCAGTCCTGATCAGACCTTCAGTTTCACTCAGTGAGGTCCTTGTTGGACTTCTAATAGTCAATTCACACTTATGTTTGGCCACCAAATTTATGCTCACTTGCTGTCACGGCAATACCGAACTGATGCAGACTGGAAGTAGCTGTTACTGTCACAAACACTGTATATATTTACTCACAAAGTTCTCATGGTACTATGGGCTGGGCATGTCCCCCCACTTCATATACTGAAGTCACAGGCTCCCATGTGAGGGCATTGGCAAGGGGATCATTAGGAAGTCACTTGGTTATGACATAGAGCCATGTGAACGGGAGAGCTGGCTTTCCGTTTCTATTACATGGGGACAGACTAAGGAGGGGCCATTTACGCAGACACAGATTCTCACTGGACCTTGAATTTCTGGGCCCTGTGATCACAGACTTCAGCCTGTAGAACCTTAAGTTACAAATGTGCATTGTTATTCAGTGGCTGTGGTGGTCGGTCAGTGTGAACTGTCAACTTGGCAGAATCTAGAATCACTCAAGAGGTGGGACTCCAGGCACACCCTGTGGGGGATCATCTAGCTTATGTTATTTGATATGGGAAGACTTCTTAATTGTGGGTGGGACCATTCCCTAGGCAGGGGATCCAGACTGTACAAAGAAGAGAAGCGGGGCTGAACACCATGTCTGCATTTATGCCTTGCTCTCGGCTTCTTTACTGCAGATGCAGGATGGTTAGCTGTCCTGAGCCTTTGCTGCTGTGACACCCCCACCAGTGATGGACTATGACTTTCAACTCCAAGTCAAAGTTAAACCCTCTTTTCCTTAAGTGGCTTTGGTCAGAGTATTTTTTGTAACAGCCGAAGAAAGAAACTAAGACAGCTACCCAGAAACATGACCCCTGTCTCAGCAAGCAGAATGGACTCTGACAGCCATCCTGAACTATACGCAGCATGAACAGTGGCTTTGTATGGATGAGTAAACTGAGGCACAGAAAATGTGGGCAGGTACTTGGTTAAGGACACACAGGGACTTGAGATCAAGGTTCCTGCTCTGCCCTTTGTTATCCTCCTGGCCTGCCTCAGATGCAAATGGTGTCATTCACCAGGGAAGAAAGTGAGAGGCACTGAAGTCTCTAAGCCCACAGTGTTCCTCTCTGGGCTTCTGGGGGAGAGTAGAATTAATTTATCTGTGACTTTCTCAACTCTGTGACTCTCTACACCTTTCACAGGGCCCTAGGCACTCATGGGAGAACAGAGGCGCCACTGGAGGCACCCTTACCTTGACCACAGAGAGCATGCCCTCGTTGGTCTGCGGGTTGGTGTGGATCTCGAAGCTCTGCCCGGGATTTCCATTGATGATGGTGTACGCGGCCCTCCAGGCCCCTGTCGTGGGGTCATCTTTGTCTTCTACTGTCAAATTGACAATGACCCCCACCGCTCCTTCCTCCACTGTGGCTTGGAACTGCAAACAAAGCAGGTGGCAATAGTCAGTGTTTTGAAACGTTTCTAGCAGACACCAATAACAGAGCTCTTCCTGTGTGAACTACATGAAGTATACTACACATATCGTCTCATTTAATAATACACAATGGAGGGATTATGGCCAGGAAGATGCTGCATTCTACAAATCAGCTTTCCCTGGACCTGGTGAGGCCATGGGACAAACTTAGCTCTTGAAGAGCCTGGGGAAAGGATGCTGCCAGCTGGGGAAGAGGCTTGAGAGCATCTGTACCCCCTTTCTTGCTCTTTCTCCCTCTGCCTACTTGAATGCACATAGCTAGGAGCCCCAGGGGAGTGTGGAGTCAAAGGATAAAGAAGTTTGGGTGTCTAGTCTCCCACGGAGGGACATCTGGGAGCCAGGAACACTTTTTCTGAGTTATTGTTGGACAAGAAGTGAACTCTGGTAGAGTGTGAGTCATTGTATGTGTTTTTTGCATGAACAACTATTGTGTGTGTGTGTGTACACGTGTGCACGTCTGTGGGTGCATGTTTGTATGGGTAAATGTGAGAACAACTTCAGGTGCCATCCTCAGTGCCTTCTCTCACTGGTTTGGCACTCACCAATTAGGCTAGACTGGCTGATCAGGGAGCCCGAAGGATCCTCCTGTCTCAGCTTCCCTCTTGCTAGGATTATAAGTGCATGCCTGGCTTTTAAATGAAGCTTAGAAGGATCTAATTCGGGACCTCATGCTCGGGCCACAGTACCTTGCTGAGTGAGCGATCGCTCCAGCCTTTGAGGGTGTTGCTCTTTCAGCTGTGCCCACCTCGAACTCAAGATGACCAGATAGGCAGAGGGTGGGACTTAAGTGGAGAGGCTGGGGCTGGACACACGAGGTTTGCCTCCCACCTTGCCCTGCCACACCCTGCCCGACTACTCCCTAACAAGGAGAATCAATCCCACCCCACCGAGCTCATCCCTCATAGCCCACAAGACTAAAAAACTATTTCCTAAGAAACGCAGATGTTTGCAGCTGGGAGCCATGGTTTTAATTGTACCACATCTCAAATACTTGTTGCATGTAGGTGTGGTGGGAATCAATCAATCCATGAAAAATGAGCTTTCCCACCGACAGAGAATCTCATGAACTATCATGAGCACATTTCCTTTGAGTGGGAAGTGTGAAGCATTGTTCTGGCATCTACCTCTGACACACTCAGGTGAACAGTAATCTGTTTGCAAATATTTCATAAACAAGTAGACCAAGGAACTGACAAGATGAGGAAATATCTAGGAATTTCAATTAGTAGCAGTGAGAATCCAGACACGGTAAGCTGATGTCAAAAAGGCCTTGTGTTCAAAGAGGAGTAATTTGAGAAATGAGGTTTTGCAAACAGCCACTGATTCATTGACTTTTAAATCATTAATCATGAGCCTCCATATTGAGGCTTGGTTTCGGGGATGGGGCAGGGATGAAAACTAATTTGTCTATGGCATCTCAGCAAACCTGGGCAAGTCATAAGAGTCTGAGGATGCACACCAGGATGGAGCTCAGCTGTGGGGAGGGGGACTGTGGGGGATGCTGTCCCGTAGAAATGGCCCCAGAAGTAACTACTTTGACCCCATTCCTACCATTCCTGTTTAAGGAAAGTTTACCAGCCCCATCTTTTGTCTCTCCATTCTGAAAAGCAGACAAGCAAATAAAACTAAAAGTAAAGCAAATCAGCAATCAAAGAAACCAAACCAAACCAGGTCCACAGCTCTGAGTCCTACCTGAGTATTAAAGTTTCCTATGAGGTTTACTAATTCCTGGGTCCTATGCCACTTCAGTTGGTTAGGACAAGGCCAGAGATTCAAGATGAAGCCCAGATAATTCTAATGCACTGACCAGGCTGAGAGACATGACAAGTCAAGTGTCAATGTAACTGTCGGCCCCGGTGGGTGGAGGAGGCAGCCTGACTTGGTAGAGAGGGGCCGTCAGAGCATCTGGGCTCAGTGGGTTAGAGTGCTGTGATGGACGATTTCCACCTGCCAGTTGTTCAGGATGGGCCTTGGTGAGACACAAGCTCCCTAATCCCTTCAGACTGCAGATGAAGATGAAGGTAGAGAAGAAAGTAAAGGAAGGATCCTGCCCCAAGTCCTACAGTGGATCATGGGCCAGACCTTCACTTCTTGGTTTTAGTAAGCTCTGCTTCCCATCAATCTGCTGCTGACCCCACCCAGAAGCTGCAGAAGTTAATCCCTGGCACACCCAGAGCCAGGACACTGGAGCCTTGTTCTTCCTCACTGCAATAGTCCTTGTTCTTGTGATACCTGCTGTTTAGGAAACTGGACAGATAATTGTGGCCTGGGATGTCCTCTATGTTCCAAGTTAGATGGAGATGGTGTTATGTCTCACACATAAGCCAGAGGATGATGTCCAGGCAAAGCAGCTGATTGTCACATGTCACTGTACAGATTATGACTTGAGGTGGCTGGAGGCTTTGGCTCCAGCTCCTCACATGGGGCTCAGGGCATGGAAGGGACTCAGAAGCCACTCTTCAAATAAAGGAATGGTTTTAAATACAGGAAGTGGGAGCAGCAGTGAGGGCTGAGAGAGAATGCAGAAAGATAGCCTTTCTGAAGTGAGACAGCCATTGTTGGACCACCAGGACCACATCCAGTCTAATAACCCTCTTAGTATGTATTGTAATATTAGGATGGCATGTAGTCATCCTAGCAGTTCCTGAACCTCTAGAGAACCCTGACAAACAAACCCCAGGCATTTTTTTTTGGTCTGAGTTTTAAGCTTTGGTCTTCACTGGACTCTCCATAATTTTTATGGGCTTTAAAAATTACATTTTACGGTATGAGGAAATTAATTAAAAATTTCCTTGATCCTGGAGGCCCCTCCCTATTTCAGGGTCTAACACTAAAATCTGGTGGTAACTGGTGGAGGAATCAGTCTGATGCTCAGAACATAACACAGTGCCTAGCATGTGGTTGGGTTTGAAGATCTGATGGACAGACCCTTGAGGTCGTTAATTGATAAGGTCAATATATAGGTCACAGGTATGTGAGTCAAGACTGTGCAACTGTTCTCATAACTTGAGATCTTCATGCCTGTTGTACCTACTGAAGGGGCTGCCATAGGACACCATGTTTGTGTGTGGGCTAAGAATCCACAAAGAATGGGAATGTAAAGGTATCCTAGAAACTCTCATGAATGTGTATTATGGATGAAACTCATGTGTTCTTAGAGACAGCCATATTTAACCATCATCTGCCCATCCATCCATCCATCCATCCATCCATCCATCCATCCATCCATCCATCCATCTTCCATCTCCTATCCATCCTTTGTCCAACCACTCAACCTCCATCCATTCACCATCTATATATTCAGTAATTCAACTGTCCATTCCTTCAACTACTCATCAACCCCATATGACCATTTGTCTGACTTTCATTCATCCTTCATTCAACCATTCACTCTCCACCATTATCCATCCAGCCACCTAGAGGTTAGGAAGCAAAGCAGGTAGAGTCTATTTTATCATGGATTTATAGACCAGAAAGATAATCAGATAGAAGAGAAATATATAACTATAAAAAGATGCTAATTGTTCAAAGAGAAGCCACATAGTTCTAGGAGAGTCTGCAGCACCTGATGGTGGGGGCAGGCACCCCTCAGTTTGAGGAAGCTCATCAGGGAAGAATCCCCTGAAAGTGAAGGAAGAGGGGCCCTTAATGAGGTACAGGGAGTGCAAGCACTCATTCCTGGCACCTGGAAGAGAAGCGACAAAGGCCAGGCCACCAGAGAAGCTGCAGAGGCCAGAGCATTTCAGAAGGAAGAAGGTGTGGGTGGAATGCAGGAGCTCCAGTGAGAATCACTTCACAATGGACTTGGCAGAGCACTGTGGGTAGTTCGATGATGTGGGGTGTTGGGAGCTAGGAAAAGGCACTTAGATTTGCCCGGAAGCAAATCGAGAAACTGGGTTATGTTCAAACACTCCTGAGAGAATTCAGAAAAAAATAAAAATCTTTAAATATAAAAAAAACATTTCAACACAGTTATTATACTCTTTGTTAAGACTATTATCTGATTCTTGCATAACTGTGAAGCCAGTTTCTTCAAGCATCCATTTAGAAACTCATTACTGCTTAATTAAATACTCATTCTATTAATTCTATTCAATGTTTTAACCCCATTATGTAATTCAAGAATGGAAAATTAAATAGATTAAAATGAAATAGTACCATTTTACATTTCTATAGCCATGTTCACTTTGTGATTTAAAAACAATAGATAAGCATTAATTTACCAAAGCAGAGCTGGAGGAGTTATGGATTGTAACATTACTTCTTTTAATTGGGAAAAAATAGATAAAGTTATTTTTCTGTTAAACAGTGTGGCAAATCAGATACCAGATGTAAAACACAGTTTTGCATAACCAGTGTGGGCTGATAGCTGAGGATGATGTGTTGAAGCTTGTAAGTTCATTCACTTCTGAATGAACTATGCCATTCTCTTTTTTTAGAAAGTGGGTGTGTTTTGTAATGACCACCAGGATGGGGTTGATTGGCCACAGAGGTCTTCATCAGAAAGATGAGGGGTTTGAGTTATCTTAATTTTAATTAATTAATTTTCATGTGTGGGTGCATGTGTACATGCGTGTGGAGGCCTATGTTGGATGTTGTGGTAGGTTAAATGAAAATGGCCCCATAAACCCATTATGAGTAGCACTATTAGGAGATGTGGCCTTGTTAGAGGAAGTATGTCACTGGGGAAAGGCTTCGAGGTTTCTGATGCTCAAGTCAGGCCCAGTGTCTCTCTCTCTTCCTGCTGCCTGTCAATCCAAATGTAGAACGCTCAGCTACCTCCCCAGCTCAGTGTCTGCCTGCATGATTCCATGCTTCCCACCATGATGATAATGGACTAAACCTCTGAACTGTGAGCCAGCGCCAGTTAAATGCTTTTTTTTATAAGAGTTGCTGTGGTCATGGTGTCTCTTCACAGCAATAGAAACCCTAACTAGGGCAAGTGTCACTCAGTGACTGTCACTCAGTCACTCTCCACTGTGGTTTTTTTTTGATACAGGGTCTCTCACTGAACCTACAGCTCCTTACTTCTCCCCAGGATCCTTCCCAGGGACTTGAATTTAGTGAGTGCAGACAGAATGATGGCCTTCCTCCATAGAACAGCTGGGCTACATGTTAGTCTGGAGAGTGTAACATGCTCTGGGAACTCAGGTTGGCTCCCACCTGGAAAGCTGCAGGTTAGCAGGAAGGAAGAACAGAGGATGTCCAGGGTCTTGCCTGTTGGAGCTGCCGACCTTGCAACTGTACAGAGAACTGACATTGAACTTGGAAAGCTGCCATTCACTCATTTGGGCCTTGGCTTTACAAAATTAAAAGATAAAATATCAGAAAGCATTCTAATCCTTATTTATTTCTGAGGATAAAGAGGCAAGGTAAAGTCTGTGAGGAATCTATCTAGCAAACATGTTCATGAGTTTGTGTTTACCTAAAGGATATAGCTTCCAGGAGGAACCTAATCTCTAGCTCAGAGTTGACTGGGTAGAGGCTGCGATGGATATAAATAAGACAATATGCACAGAACGAGCTTGGCATGTCACACAGCATATATAGTAACGGGTGTGATGGTTAGCTTGAAATGTCAATGTACCAATGTTGCCATGACCTGGAGTTGCCTGGAGGAAAGTTTCAGTTGAGGAATTATCTAGGTTAGATTGGCCTGTGGCCACGTCTATAGGGTATTTTCTTGATTACTAGTTGATGTGGGGAAACCCACCCTGAATGTGGGTGGCATCATCTCATCAGGTGAGCAATGGACGTTATGAGAATGAAGGAAGCCGGCTGAGCACAGACAGACAGACAGAGAGCACGGGTACATTCACCACTCTCTGTGCTTGGCTGTGGACATGGTGCTTTAAGTTCCTGCCTCGACTTCCCCCACAACAGTGGACTGTAACCTGGAGTAATAGGTCAAATAAATGCCTTCCCTCCCCTAAGTGGCTTTTGTCATTGAGTCTGTCACGGGAAGAGACACTAGGACGGGGGATTCGAATTTGTTAGCATTGAGGACAAGGGCAGACTTGGCCACGTGACATATGAAATTCTTCACAGTAAATTAAACAGGTGGTTCAACCTTCATGTTACTTCATTCTTCCCACGGTCTCCTTTATAATGAGGTCACGTGCATGTGCATTTCCTTTCTCTGTGCACACGTGAACAAAGCTTTGTTCTTTTCAGCGATGTTTATCCAACACTTGCAGACTTGCTAACCCTTGCTGTATCCTAACAACAGACCCTTCAGTGCCGGCCAATGGTGCTGACCCACAGTGTTAGCTACCTGGATTCCTTCTGCCTATAATTAGCAACCAACTCAGGATGGTAGGGTGCGAGGATTCATCTTAACAAGTATCCACAGAATGTCCGTTGCATGCTGAGGAATTTGCCAGCAACACTGCAATAAATGAAAGGGACAATGTCCCCAGGCACCACGCTGCTTCACGTATTTTACACATCCAGCTATTTGCTGTCTATAAGCTCTGAAACTCTTTCCTCTGCTTTCGTAACTGTGGATGATTTTATTTTAGACGTGTTTTTGGTTACAGCTGATGATCATTTCAGCAAACACTGGGTCATTTATGAGTTACATGTGGAAAATAATGAATCTTGACCCCCAACTCACATTATAGACAGAAGACAAAAAGCAGAACTTTTCTGTGCAACTTAACATAGCCATCATATTACATGAAAATAGAAAAGATAGTTATATGTACAAAGTATATATTACATATAAACATTTATATAAAAATTTAAAAGTATATAGTACAGATTTCTAAATAAAGGCCATTTTATTTAGAACACACCTGTAGAAACCTTCCCTCAGAAATGATTGACAATGCATCTGAAAATATTGTGGAAGGGTTGGAGAGACAGTTTAGTCGGCAAAGTGACTGACCTACAAGTGTGAAAATCTGAGTCAGATCGTCAGCATGCGTGTAAAAAGCTAGGTGGCATGTGTCTGTAACCCCAGCACTGGTGTGTATATGGGACACAAGAGGGTTCCTGGGCTTCAGTGAGAGACTATCTCAAAAACAAGGCAAGTACCCATGTGTATGTGTGTGCATGCGCGTGCGTGCGCGCGCGCGCGCACACACACACACACACACACACACACACACACACACACACATACACGAATTGAAACCTAGCGAAATACAAGTCTTTGAGCAGCTGAACATGGTATGGCCATTTCCCTCCATTTGGATGCTGACTTATTATTGGAGAAATCCATTATGCACAGGGAAGTCAATGAATGCAAACACTGAGAGGAAAACTGAGATGGGCTTTTGTGGTACTCCAAGATATCTTAGGAAATGTTCTGCTCCTGGCTGGTCTCCAAGCCTTGCTCCCATTCCTGTGAGCTGTTTCTGTGGCTGTTGATGTGGTCTCCCCTTCACACCAGCCTCCTCCTCCTGTGGGCTCCTCTGCTCTCAACAATGTGGCCACAATGGGCACAGCTTGGCAGGTGTTTGCAGGTCTCACTGGGTAAGGTACACCTGATGGTGACTTGAGTCCCACAGATGTTTTCTTCCTTTATCCTTTGGATCTCATTGAGGGCCAGTTATACTACCTAAAAACCAGACCAAATAAGGAGCCCCAAGTGCCTGCCTTCTGGTGTCAGTGACTACTCTAACTCATGCCTAGTAGATCATCCACATGACTGCCCCTCCCCGCTGCATGCACATCTCTAAAAGATGAACTTTTCCTAAGGAAATACAATAAAAGTCCTTTCCTGGTCCACTGGACACTAACTTCTACTGGTAATTATACTGTTTTTCTCCTGTACCAGTGCTTCTATGCAAGATTTAAAATGCATGTGTGCCCAGGTGTGTATGTGTGTGTGTATGCGTGCATGTGCGTGTGTGCCCACACATTCTTTCGAGTGTGCCTTCTTGTGCCACAGAGGGTGTGTGGATGGTGGAGGACAGCCTTCTGTAGTTCATTCTCTCCTTCTACCATGTGAGACCAGAGGGAGGAACTTGGGTCATCAGGTTGGGTAGCAGGCACCTTTACCCACTGAGCCATCTTGCTGCCCCTGTAACCTGTTTTTATATACATGTATATTTAGAAATATGTTAACGTTTTTTGGGCACAAAGGGGTTGTGAGTGGAAGAAATGAAAGAAACCATGGTCTGTAGGATTCAGCCTTTGCCACCCTCCCTATCAACACACCTTCAGGACTGAAAAAAAAAAACTAGTTTTTCTGGAAGAAAAATCTCAAATAACATTTTTTTTCCTCTTAACAAAACAAAATGAACATAGCAAACAAATGAAGATCAACAGGCAACCAAGGCAGCTGAGCAGTGATTTAAAGTTCTGTCCTGAAGAGCCAAAGATGCTTGAGAGGTAGACCAGAAATCCCACCTGCACACCTAGAGTTTCCCTCTAAACAAGAAGCATGGAAACTGCCCCCCAGGAACCATTAATTCTGCTTTGTTTGTTACAGTTTTGGCCTAAGATCTTGCTTGGAAAAAAATTTACTGCTTAAAGGAAATCTGAAAATCAGTGCCTCAGGAAAACCATGCAGCAAATAGTATGTTAAATGGCGGGAGAGAAATTAAAATAAAAAAAAATCCACAGAGCAGGTATGCCACATTCTTCCTGCCCTCCCCCACCTGAAGGCTAGACTTGGGCATCCTATTTCCACTGACATCGGCATCTCTTTCAGTTGAGTTATGCAGGGGGAGCTGGAGTGTGTGTGCGTGTGGGAGGGGTGGAAATGATGTGCACACAACACACATGTATAGAATTCCCCAAAAAAATATTAAAAAAATTAAAGTGGGGCTGGAGGGATGGTTCAGCAGCTAAGAACACTGTTCTTGCAGGGGACCTGTGTAGTAGAAGTTTCTTCGGTCCCACCGGCCCCGTAGCTTCTTATAATCACTCAGAGGCTTATATTAATTACCAACTGAAGCCTATGGCAGGCTTCTTGCTAGCTAGCTCTTTCTTTTTAAGTGAACCCATTCCTACTTATCTATGTATCACCACGTGTTCCATGGCTTTACACGTGTCCCATCACATGTTGCTCCTTGGATGGCAGTTTGGCATCTCCTCCCACTCTCCTTTCTCCTCTCTCTATCTCTCTTGGATTTTCCTGCCTGGCTCCGTCCTGCCCTGCCACAGGCCAGTGTTGCTTTATTTACTAACCAATGGGAACAGCATATATTCACAGCATGCAGAAAGACATCCCACAGCACTTCCCCTTTTCTGTCTTGGTTCTGTAAAAGGTAGGTAGGCTTGAGAGAGAGAAGAAAAAGGATATAGCTAGTCATAAAATAAAATAAAATCTTAAATATATATATATATATAAAATAAGCTACATAAAGATGGATATTACACAGAGAATCTGGATTGTGTTGTCTTTGGGATTTTTAACTGCAGAAAGACATTTGATTGTAAAGGCTGCTAAGTTAAACCAATATATATATATTTAAAAGGCATCTTGACTTCAAAACATGGATCTAAGGTTATGTTGCTTTGGAAAGGAGGCTCTGCTTTTGTTTCCACAGGAAGCAAGAGGCTATGGATTTGTTCCAGGTTAAGATGAATCAGATTTGATCAAGCCAGACCTCCTGAACCTTAACAGATGGTACCTATCAACAAAGATTATAGCCAGTCTTCTCAGAACTTGATCATTATCTTGAATTTTCTCAGGATCCCCATAAGATTGCCAGTGCCCCCTACCAGCAGGAAGTAGTATGAGAAGTTACACCCAAATTCCCAAAATGTTATTTATAAATGTCTATTTTTATTTAAAGGAGGTTGATTATAAATGCAATCCCTTTCTAAAGAAGAAAAGGAGATATAGATATAATAGGATAAAAAGGGTAATTATTGAATCTACTTTTAAAAAGCAACAACTTGTTTGAAATGTTTTATGTTGCTATGGATTTTGGTTTATAGATAATGTAAAGTTAATTTTGTTATACTCTATCTATCTATCTACTCTTGTTTAAGGTATTATGTTTATGCAACTCATTCAAATTGTAATGTATAATTAAGAAATACAGATTAATAATTAGTCTTCTATGACAGTCAAATTCATAGTCATGTTAGTTACATTTTTTAGATATACAAAGATATATTTCAGTTAGGTAATCTTCAAACACTTCAAAGACCTACAGAATATGTCAATTAAAATGTTTTAAAAAGTTAGACTTTTCTGGACAATGAGACACGTCTGTTCCTGGCAGCACCAATTTACTTCAGAGAGAAAGATGGGCATTGAAGACATTCTATATGGAGTTTATCTTCTTCTTGGCAAACTGGCCATTTGGGCAAGAAACTGCTGGTGCCTGGACTGCTTGATAGGTTGTATAAACTGGACATGCAGGACCCATAGGAAAATGACTGCTACATTTTGCCAAACAAGAGAAGCCTGCTATAGGCCATACAATTGGTAATTAATATAAGCCTCTGGGTGATTATTTTACAAGTGGCTGTAGGACCTCAGAGGCAGGTGGGACTGGAGAAGCTTCTGCTACCGACCTGTGTTTGGTTGCCAGCACCCACATGATGGCTCACAATCATCTGTAATTGCAGTTCTAGGGGGACCCAGTGCCCTCTTCTGGCCTCTGTGAGTACTGCATGCATGTGGTTCACAGACATAGATGTAAACAAAACACCCAAATGAATAAAAATAAATAAAATTTAAGAAGTAATAAAAAGTGAAAGGATATGTCCAAACAATTTTGTCATTTTAACAAGATAATTGAAAATGGTTTAATTTTGAGAAGAAATTTATAGAGATCTGCATTTGGCTACCACCTTGAGTGTAGATGAAGAATGAGCATTTAGGCAATTATATTACATTTATTTGTGTGTGTATGTGTGTGCATGTGTATGAGTGCATGTACATGTGCACTTGTGTGCTCATGTGCCTACGTCTCTCTCTCTGTGGGTGCACATGCCGTGGTGCATGAGTGGACGTCAGGAGACAACTTGTGGGAACTGGTTCTCTCCTTCTATCTAGTGTGACCTGGGTATTGAACTCAGGTTGTCAGGCTTGTTAGCAGCAGGCACCCTTACCCTCTGAGCCAGCTCATGGGCCCTCTTTCAGCAAAAATAGTATTGTCTGCCCCAACTACTTTGGAGTTTGTTTTGTATGGTTAGGAGGAGTGGACTCTGTTGGGCCTCTACCCATGGGCAAATTCTCAACTTCCTGTGTTCCACTTTGCTTTATCTATGATGTAGGGATCAGAAAAATAGCATTGTTATGTGCATGGACTGTTGTGGAGTATGTGTACATTTATGTGCACATGTACTACCTGTTTGTGGTGTGTGTGTGTGGATGTACACATGGGTGTCTGTTGTGGAGTGTGTGTGTGTGTGTGTGTGTGTGTGTGTGTGTGCGCGCACATGCACATGCAGGTGCCTGTTTGTGGGGAGTGTGTACATGTGTGTACATGTGGGTACCTGTTTGTGGTATGTGTGAATGTGTGCTCATGCAGGTGCCTGTTTGTGGGGTGTGTGTGCATGTGTGCACATGCAGGTGCCTGTTTGTGGTATGTGTGAATGTGTCCACATGGCCAGTGGTGCTTTGCTGAACTCTGTCATGGATGCTGGATGCACAACAGTGAATTCTAAGTATCTTCCCCAGTAAGACAGTACACAAATACATAAATAATAAAACAACAACCTCTCCAAGGTCCTTAAAAGAAAAATAAAGCAGAGCAAGAGCCACACCCGATGGTCCCTTCCAACTCCTTCACCATCTGCGTCCACACACCAGGGTCATGGCAGATACTTCAATAAATAAAACAAAGCTGAATTCCTGACTCTGGGGGCTGTGCTTAGAGCCTGTGTAGACAGAGATCAATAAATCGAGTTCCCACTTCTAGGGGCTGTGCATAGAGCCTGTGTAGACAGAGATCAATGAATCTGAATTCCTGGCTTAGAGTCTGTGTAGACGGGGCTATGTTTTTTCATACCTTAAGAGTAGCTCCCCCCCCATAAAGATTTTGTCTAATCTGATTTGACTCCTGGGCTATAGGGAAACAGATGGGCTTCAAGATAAAGAGGCTTCAACTAAAGAGGCTTCAAATCTTTAGAAGACTCAAGTTTATCCAGATCTCACAGTTAGGTTGGCTGCAGGGGGACTGCATCTATCATCTTTAGACATAGGGCTCTAGACAACAGCTTTATTGAGATATTAATACATCATAGAACCCATCATTTAAATCATATAATGGGATGGGGTTTGGTGATGCTTAGAATTTTACATGTGGTATATGTCTCATGTCTATCATCCCAGTAGTCGGGAGACAGAGGCAGGTGGATCTCAGTGAGTTCAAGGCCAGCCTGGTCTACATAGAAAGTTCCAGGACAGCTAGGGCTACATAGTGAGACACGGTCTTAAAAAAATAAGCCAACAACCAGATACATACAACTTTCCTACAATCAACTTTAGAACACTTTCATCTCCTCCAAAAGAAATGCTGCACTTATTATCAGTGTCCCCCCACACGCATACCTGTCCCTCCTTCCCCTGGCAGAAACCCACCAGCCTTCTGTCTCAGGTGTGCTCACTGTGGGCTACACGGTGTGGTCTTGTGTGTCTGGTTTTTTTGTTACTTCAGAGCTTCCCTGTGTTGCCACACAGGCTGATGTTTCATTCCTTTGAGTGACCAAAGGGTGCTCTATTAGATGCAATGTGCTAATTTCATCCACAGGCAGCCACTGGTTGCTGGGCTGTTCCCACTCTCTGGCTGCTGTGGATGATGCTGCCATGAACACCCACATACATATGTGCTCATTCCTTGAGATACAGACCTAGGAGTAGAATGGTTGGGTGCACAGTGACTGTGTTAGAAGGGATGTGGATCTGGGTCACTGTGGGTGCACACATGACCTCCGGTTTCACCTTTCATGTGTGTGGAGACGCATGCTATTGGCTAGTTCCCTGAGCTACTGATTCAGCTTCCATACAAGGGAGGTTGATGATGAAGCCCCCCCTTCTCAAGAGCATGGAGGGTGGGGCCCACAGAGGAGCCTCCTGATTCTTAGTTTTCATGGGGTGCTGACGGAGTTACCACAAGATCTGAAAGAGTCCCCAGAGCCTGTGGTGCCGGGCCCTTTCTTGCACACACTGACAGCCTCAGCAGCCAGGGAGAGAACATCTCTAATCTCTGAAGTCTGAGAGAACGACACACTTGGTTGGGCTCCTGATAACAAAGTCCCATACAAATAAGGACAAGAGAAACCTCTGCTCTCATTATGAGGGATTTGTACAGATTCATGCTGGGGACGGACTTGCAGCTTCTAATTTGTATTTAAACCCCAGATGCCTCAGCTTGAAATCCATCGTCTATGTCTGCACCATTGGTTCCTGTTTCCAATCACTCCCATGGGCCCAGTTTCCACCAGCATAGCCACAGGCTTCTTCCTGAGTGGCTCACTTACTTCCTGAGTACACCGAGTCCCATGGGGGGAAGGGATGGCTGAGCACTGTTCCCTTGGGAACTGGGTACCACGACTGAACTGGGACTGGCTGAACCACTCTTTTTCCTTTCTGGGCTCTGATCCCAGGGTGGCTTTACAGAGTACAGGGCTATGGGGAAAGAGGACCCCAAGGCACCCATTGCACTGAAAGAGAACGGTGAGGAAACAAACTGTGTTTAATGCCATGAGATGCTCTATCTCCTTGCTGGACCATTCACTTAATGTCTTCTGTGATTAGTTTTTGTGATATATATATATATATATATATATATATATATATATATATATATCTGTGTGTGTATGTTACAGTATAAATACATGTGTGTGTAGGTGTGCATGTGCATGCATGTGTGTGCATGTAGAGGTGTCTTCATCAATCACTCTGCACTTTATTTTTTGAGACAGGGTCTCTCACTGAACCCAGAGCTTACTGTTTTGTGTAGACTGGCTGGACACTGAGCTCCAGGCATTACCCTGTTTCTGTCCCCCAGTGCTACCGTGCCTGGCTTTTTCATGTGGGTTCCAGGGATCCAAACTCAGGTTCCCATGCTTGCACAGCAAGCCCTGTATTCATTGAGCTACCTGCATGGCTGTGTCTCAGTTTTTCATCAGCAAAATGGGAATAATTAAGAGAAGCTGCCCTCATCAGGTTGATCAAAAGGACTGTTTATAAGATGCCCAGATGAATGCCCAGCACACGATGTACAATGTACATGTACAGTGTCATGTACTAATGTACAGTGTCATGTACAGCATAGAGAAGATGGCCATCACAGGGACAGAAGCTCATCTCTCGAAGATCTGTATTCCCATCAGTAGAACTGCTCTTTTGGTCCCTGAGTTACTGAGACCTGACGCCTTTGGCAGCCACAAGTGTCCCAATCAGTAATTTTTAATATTCTAATTGCTCTCTTAACCAACCAAAGATTCTCAGCCTCACCATGCTGGTGTTCAGGGATGGGAATTGTTCATGAGCTGTTGGGGTCCTGGGGATGTGAGACTGTGAAGCTCTGCAGCCATTTAAAATGATTTTTTCTTTACTCTTGAGAATTACATAAATGTATACAGAGAAATATGGCCACTCCCCCAGATCCTCCTCCAACTCTCCCTGCCCTCTTCCTCAGCACACCCCTTCCCAATTGCATATTTTTTTTTTTAAAGGAAGGCAGGGAGAGATTCATTTTATTTGTGTATCTGTGTGTATGTGTCTGCATGAGTGTCATGCATATGCAAATACCCACGGAGGCCAGCAGAGGGCATTGGATCCCTTGGAGCTGGAATTACAGATGTTTGTGAGCCTCCTGTGGTAGATAGTAGGAACGGAATCCTGCACCTCATGACTGAGGAACAAGTGTCCCTATCTCTTGGGTCTTCCAGCAGCAGCATTTGGGTGCCCACCCACCAGCCCATGAAACTTGGCCCTCACAACTGAGTTCCTGAAAATATCTCCAGTTGCTGCAAGACATCTCAGTGGTATGTATTTGTGTGTGCATGCACATGTGAGTGAGGTGCAAGTGTGTTGTGCATGTGTGTGTAATCCTTACCAGGCTAGCGTTCCTTATCTACTTAAGCTCTACCTGCAGGAGTTCCCCATAGGTCCTGTGCCTATGAACAATGGTGTCCACACTCCCACAGGATGAGATGAATGAGCACATTGGTCCCATGCTCACACCTTGTAGGAAAACATGGAAAAAGCATAATAATATTTTGCAGAGTTATTGAATCAGACATTGCTCTGAATGCATTCAAGGGTAAGACTAAATACTATAATTATTATGAAGATTATTGATGTAGTTTTCATTACTCTATAATTTTTGAATTAGCAACTGATAATCCCTCTCATGAAAGAAGGAGGGTGGGTTTGCTCACTCTTTGTTTCCTTGACAATTGCTCACCCCTCGCTCTTCAGTGAATACATCTCATGCTTGGGCACCCAGTAGAGCCATGGGCAACAGACACCAGGCTCTCAGCCAGGGTCCAGTGTCCCTATCCCACCCCCAAGAAGAGGGTTCCCAAAGCTTTACCACTTGTGGGCTGTCTCCACAGGTCTTAGAAAATAAGGACAGGACATACAGCATTTGGTCCAGTTAGGACTGTGCTCAGGTCCAAGCTAATTTGTCAAGGCAGAATTCTAGCCAGGGCCCCTTTCCCTCTCGGAATTTTAGACCCTTCCTAACAAAGTTGTCCTGGAACCTGCATCATCAGCATCACCTTTGAGCTGGCTGGGCTGCAAGATCCAGTCCTATACCAGACCCCTGCACCAGATCCCCAGGTCCCCTTGAGAAGTCTGCTCCAGACCGTCAATCCTCCCTCAGCAGCTGCTCTGGTGGCCTGACCCCAGGAGAATGAGAGCCCAGGAGGGCAGCCATTTCTGGACAGGAGCATTCTCCCATGTCGGTTGCTACAGGAGGCTGTGTACCTTCCTGCTCAAGGTAGACCTTCCTCAGGGTCCTTTCCTTTCCTCAGTGTTCTGCTTCCTGTCCTGCCTTCCCACCCGCCAGACTTACACTCTCTAAGTATGTTCAAGACTCTCTAATTGAAATAGTGACAGGAACAAGACAAGGGAAGGCTTCCCCCTCCTACCCCTGACTCCTCCCCCAGAGAGGCTTCTTTCCTTACCTCCCACCCTGCATGGAGAGAAAAAGATGCACAGAGCTAGAAACACCAGAGCACACGATGCCAATTTATTTGCAATCAAGGAACAATGTAAGCGGTCACTGTTGAGATGTAGTCATGGTAGAAAACACAGTGCTTAAAAATCCTTTATGGGTCTGATTGTGCAGATGCTAACAGTGGCTTTTTAAGATCCCCACGCAGAGCGGGAGAGGAACATTCCAGGCGAAACCTTGACTATAACTACCCTCTCCAGGATCACTAGACACGAGAGAAGGGAGAACCATGGGGGATGCAGCTGGCTGGGTTGTACACGTGGAACGCAGGCAGGGCCCGCAGAAGACGGGGCTTGCAACACTAAAAGGTGAAATGAAGACTTTCTTTCTTTCTTCTTCTTCTTTTTTTTTTGTTTTTGTTTTTCGAGACAGGGTTTCTCTGTGTAGCTTTGCGCCTTTCCTGGATCTTGCTCTGTAGACCAGGCTGTCCTCGAACTCACAGAGATCGGCCTGGCTCTGCCTCCCGAGTGCTGGGATTAAAGGCGTGCGCCACCACCAAAAATATAAGACTTTTTAAAGAGACACTTGCGACAAACAACGAACCCCAAAGAAATGGGAATTTCTCAAGGAATCTCATACTGGGAGAAGGAAGAGGGCTCCAGCCAGAAGGGAACTTATCTCGCAGGGAGAGATTTCACACAGCCCTAGTGACTTGTCAGGACGACAAGTTCTAATGACCTTACAGGACGAGCCTGAAGCCCAGCCAGTGATGGGGGTCAGCGGTGGGCGGGGCCACACCTTGACAGGCGCTGCTTAGATGTGCATAACCTTGGCCCTCTGTTTAACCTTTGATCCCTCTTCAAGACCCTAAAGATGGACTTGAGGGGGCCACTCCATCTCTTCCTCCCTCCTCCCCTGAGGCCACACTGAATGAATCCCCCTTTTCTGCTCCCCGGTTTTAATTCATCTCTTTTCCTTGTCTTACTAAAGACGGGTTGTGACCCCCAAGTTGGATAACAAAATCTTTCAGCCGAGTCTCTCCTCTGTGACAAGGCTTCCCACAGGCAGCAGGGGACAGAGTGTGTGAGGGAGAGATGACAGAGAGCTGCGGGGCGGGCAGTGAAGGAGCCAGGGAGAGACAAGGCACAGCTGCAGAGGGGATCTGAGGAGAAACAGTGGAGAGAAAAGTAGAAACAGGAGGCTGAGGGAAAGAAGAAAAGGTGGAGACAGAGACAGGGATGGAGGGGGAGGAGAAGCCAGAGGAAGAGAGAGAAGGAAGAAAGGGAAGGGGCGGGATATGGGCTCAATCTTTGCACAGGTCATCTTTTTATTTTTTATTTTTTTAAAATATTTTATGAATTCTTTGAGAATTTCATACACTGTATTTTGAATATTTTCCCCCTCTTTCATCTCCTCCTAGACATACCTCCATTCCATACTCATGCAACTCATGTTTTTTTTTATTATTTTATTTTATTTTATTTTATTTTTGTTTTTCGAGACAGGGTTTCTCTGCGTAGCTTTGCACCTTTCCTGGAGCTCACTTGGTAGCCAGGCTGGCCTCGAACTCACAGATATCTGCCTGCCTCTGCCTCCCGAGTGCTGGGATTAAAGGTGTGCGTCACCACCGCCCATGTTTTTTTTTTTTAAGACACCAAGTCCCATCAGTATTCTTTCTATACTCTTGGGTGTGTAGCCATCACTGGAGCCCATAGACATACCAGAGGCCATGCCCTTAAAGAAAACTGACCCTCTTTTCCTGGCAGCTATCCATCTGGCAGCTGTGGAGTACCAATAGCTCCTCAGCCAGGGGGTAGACCTTTGCTCACCTCTCTCTTCTATGCTGGGACTTGGGTATACATTCATGTGTGTGCAGGTTCTCTCGGGGGCCAGAAGAGGGCTTGGGATGCCTTGGAGTTGGGAGTTACAGGATGGTTGTGAGCCATTGGATATGGGTTCTGGGAACTGAACTTGGGTCCCATGAAGGAGTAGGATGTTCTCTAACTGCTGAGCCATCTCTCCATGCCCTGCCCTGGACAATTTCTTAAATAAGGGGGTCTGGCTAAATTGAGCTGTGTGCCAGTATTTTCCTTATTCCTGATGTCTGGGGCAGAAGAGACAGAGATGAGGAGTTTCCACATCAACAGGAACCCAGTGGTTGAGGAAGGCCTCCCATCTCATGATGAGACTTCAAACCCAGGTGCAGGGAAGGTGTTGGTGACTAAGTCTTAGGTTCTATTATGTGTATAAAGTGTCACCATGGATGACCAATGACCACCTAGGAACCACTGGCATGTCAGAGTAGTGGGTACTACCTCTAAGGACCAAGGAGTCTCATCTTCCTAAAATGTGCAACATTCTAGGTAATCTAAGTAATCCTCAGGATTTTGGGAAGACGCATGTGATGGTTTGCCTTGATGTTGGCTTGATTGTACTAAGAGGTGCCAGGGAGGATGAGAGAGGGTCACCTCAGAGTCTGTCTGTGAGCACAGTTCTATGACAATTAGATCAGGAGGGCTCTGACCTACTCAAGGGTTTAGTCATTGCACCGATGGACTTGAAACCTAAGCAGTCTGTTGGGAGGTGGTGCACTGTAGAAGGTGAGGCTGAAGGAAGTAGGTGTCTGGGGGTGTGTCCATGGAGAGTCTGTCTAGTCTCCTCCCACTTGCCCTCTGCTTCTTGGCTGCCGGAGGTAAACAGAATCCTTATCCATGCCCTCTTACCACCAAGTTCTGCTTCTCCACAGCCCCATATCGATGGAGCCAGAAGACAATGGAATCATGAGGTAACATAATCTTTACTCTTAAAAGTTGTTTCTTTCACAGCATAAAGTCTGACTAACATAATCCCGTGAGGGAGATCCTGGAGCCCGAGAAACCTTGTTCTCTTGCATGGCTGCCTGCTGGCTTGTCCCTTGGCTCCTTATATGAACTACACACACATGACTCCCACACAGGGAGTCTTTATGAGGGAAATGTCTGCTTCGGCACCTGCACTCACCGCTCCTTCATGGATCCTTCCAGGGAGCAGGCCTGGTATTCCATGAATTGTCCTTGGCAATCTATTGCCACGGACCTTCTTTTAAATTTATATTGATTTATTTATTCACATGTGTGCATATGCCACTGAACACATGAGAGAGGCAGAGGACAGTTCCCAGGAGTTCATTCTTTCCCCCCACCATATGTGTTTGGGGGGTTGAACGCACATCATCAGCCTTGACATTGGATCATGCCAACCTCATAGGGCAGAGGGAGCTCTCTGGTCATGTGTAATGTACCATGGATGCCTGTTTATCACACATACCCATGGCAAGGGGTTTGGGACAGGAATAGGCAACATTTAGCTTCTAGACCCAGGTGGGACCTGCCTGCTAAGCAGACCCTTGGCTAGGGTCATTACCACACACGGGAGGCTCCAGGGCACATTTTGAATTTGTTCCTGCCTTAGCCTTTATTTATTTTGGTTTTGTTTTGTTGAGACAGGGTCTCACTATGTAGTCCTGAGTAGCCTGGAACTTGCTGTGTAGACTAGGCTGACCTCGCCTGCTTCTGCCTCCCGAGTGCTGGGATTAAAGACGTTCACCACTGTGTCCGTCCAGCTTTTTCGCCATGTCGTCTGCCTCACAGTCTTCCTAGTTCTTTCTGGTGCTTCTGTTGCAGGCTCCAGCCCACACCCGTGGAGACATGCAAAACACGGTTCTTATCCAGCTGCCCTTAAGATCCCGCACCACTGAGAGCCCCCTCTGCCCACGTGGGCTCTGTCACAGGTCTGAATCTCTACCTCTGCTCCCTGCACAAGTACCAGGGAAATTTCTGGACCATGGGCCCTGTCCTCTTGGTGTCCACGGGAGCCTGTCACGCAGGAGTCATCTTCCTCTGTCATCAGCAGCCCACGCCAGCCCAGTGATGGGGGAGGACAGAGAGGAAGGTGTTGGAAAGCACCAAGGACTTACTGAGAAAAGGGCTGTGGTTTGGAGGGAACTAAGTAAAGTGCTCGTCTTAAGCATGAGGGCCTGAATTTGATCCCTAGAACCCATGCATGTTTTTTTAATAGCTGGGTGTGGTAGCATGTGCTTATAATCAGCAGCTGGGAATGGAGACAGGGGGGTTCCTGGGGCTCATTAGATGGTCAGCCTAGCCTCCTTGGCAAGTTCTAGGCCAGAGAGAGACCCTGTCTCCAAAAACCTGGTGAATAGTGCCTGAAAGACGGTAGCTGTGGCCTTCCTGTGCATGTACACACACATGACTTGTTGGGTAAGGCATTTTACCTTTGGACTTATCTACAAAGACCTTCACACACATCACGAAGAAACACACTAATGCCCCCTTTTACTCTTGTGATATTTATGAAAACAAAAACCAGGAGCCACTAACATGTCTATTGATAGCGGGTTGGTCAGTCTGTGGGGCATCTATAAACCAGAACACAACAGGGGGCCATTGAAATGAATGAGGTAGTAAATTGTTTGATGTTATTGATCAAAAGGGAACTCTATTGTATAGGACGATGGAAACGCCTGCGGCTTACTTAGTGGAAATAAAGTGTGCTCAGTTAATGAATCTGGGAGTGTGTGTCATTTCAGGGGCTTATCTGAAGGCAGTGATGGGATAAAGAGAATGGGGGTCGCGGGACTTCTATGTTCCTCAGCTGCAGGAGCCCAGGAAACAGCCAGGTTCACTGATGGGTGAGGAGGGGCCAAGCTAGCCGCCCAGGCTCCCAGGTGCCCCGGCTACAGCTCCTTCCAAACTCAAGATGCTGAGAGGAAACAATCTAAGAATAGTCCAGCTGGTTGAACTGTGCAGAGGGGTGCAGGGGCAGGTTTGCAGGGGCTTGAACTTGGAGGAGGGCTGAGCGGCGTATGCAGGGCTGGGTGACTGGGCCGAAGATGAAGGGTAGGAGTTAGGGAGGGTTCAGCTCCACTTCAGTCAGTGAATGCTGATGTGAGTGAAGGGAGGAGCTGGCGGTTGGTGCCTCAGTCACGGTGGCCGAAAGGAACGCTGGGTTGTGAGACGCTGACCTGTGCTCCTGATGGCCTCATAATGTTGAATGCTTTGAGGTCATTGGGCTTCTATGATGCATGGAGGGTGTGGGTGCGGTGCCTACAATCACAGCACTCGAGAAGCTGAGGCAGAGGCTGAGCATGAGTTCCAGGCCACCACTGCCTACAAAGGCCTTGCTATGCAGCACACAACAAGCTCAGCTGTGTGTTTCCTATCTGCACCACCACCCAATGAATTGAGCACTGTTCTCTGAGGCACGTGGAGATGAAGGGCACTGCAGAGATGGAGATGGCGAACCTGTGTGAGCCTGGGCACCTGTGTGAGCCTGGGCACCTGTGTGAGCCTGGACACCTGTGTGAGCCTGGGCACCCGTGTGAGCCTGGGAACCTTGTGAGCCTGGGCACCTGTGTGAGCCTGGGCACCTGTGTGAGCCTGGGCACCTGTGTGAGCCTGGGCACCTGTGTGAGCCTGGGAACCTGTGAGCCTGGGAACCTGTGATCCTGGGCACCTGTGTGAGCCTGGGAACCTGTGTGAGCCTGGGAACCTGTGTGAGCCTGGGCACCTGTGTGAGCCTGGGCACCTGTGTGAGCCTGGGCACCTGTGAGCCTAGGAACCTTGTGAACCTGTGTTCATGAGCTAGAGGCAAGATCTGAGATCAGCAAGGGGAAGAAACGCATAGCAGTGTTCAGTTAGTGTGTCACCCACAGCTACTTGCTGGTGGGTGGTCCGCTGATCTCTGTTATATGTGCATATGTGTTATGCATGTATATGTGTTATATGTGTAAATGCATTATGTGTGTATATGAGTTATGTGTATATATGCGTTATACTGCATACGTGTCATATGTACATGTGTGTTACATGTGCATATGTGTTGTGTGTATATGTGTAATGTGTGTATATGTGTTATATGTATAGATGTGTTATGTGTATATATGTGTTATATATGCATACATGTCATACTTGTTTGTGTGTTGTACGTGTATATGTGTTATGTGTGTATATGTGTTATATGTGTAAGTGTGTTATGTGTGTACATGTGTTATGTGTGTATATGTGTTATGTGTGCATATGTGTTATATGTGTATATGCATTATATGTGCATATGTGTTATATGTGCATATGTGTTATACATGTATGTGTGTTATGTGTGTATATGCATTATGTGTGTGTATTCATTATATGTATATATGTTATATGTGCATATGTGTTATATGTGTATATCAAGAATGAATTTTTGGAATGGAAACCAAATACGTTCTGATAAAAAATAATGTTGGAGGGGATAAAGGTTATTCTTTTTAAAATCAATCTAAAATTATTTTCTAAATTTTCGTTTTGAGGCTGGGTCTCACCTGGTGTAGGGTGGCCTCTAACTTCCTATGGCACTGAGGATGGTCTTAAACTTGGCTTGTCTCCACCTCCCAAATGCTGGGATGGCAGGTGTGCACCACTATACCTAGTTCTATTAGGTGCTGGGGACCAAATCCAGGGCTTTATACACAGCAGGGAATCCTCCGCCAACAGACCCACACCCCAGCCCTCTAAAATACACCTGAAAAAGGAAAATGAAGTGTGAGCAGCCACCACACCGGATGCTTCATATTCACTGTTTCTATGGTAACCAAGGTGCAGTGGGGTGGGGTGGGGGGGGCAGACTAGAGAACCCAGAAACAGACCTGCCTGCACAGATGTGAGCAACGAGTTTGTTTAAACAGTAGCAGCTTGATGGTAGAAGGCCAGCCTCTCCACACTGGAGCCAGGACAAACAAATGACCTCAGCCCACACCTCACACTCAATACAAAATTAATCCACAGTGGACCACAGACTTAAATGAGAAACACAAAACCGCAGAACTGTTAGAAGAACTTTGACATCCAGGGCAGAGACTTCTTTGACACCCAAAACACAATCTGTAGGAGGACATCTGGGTCAGATGTTGTCAGCCAAAACCATTGCTCTATAATGGTCTTAGTAAGAAATGAAAGAGTAAGTCGCATCCGAGGAAGCATTTGTAAGTGGCACTCTGGCAAAGGTCTCATATTCAGACTACTGTTGTGCCAGCTAGTTTTAATGATCAGCTCTAACTAGCTCAGAGCCTGGGTGGGATCACAATGAGACACTGTCTAGTGGGGGACGATAGCTTGGTGTCTCTTTTGAAACCAACACTCTCTAAGCAAGTAACTTGGCATGTGCTACCTTTGGCCATGTATTATAGAGTGAAAACAAAACTCAGATACAAAAATCTGCACATGAATATTTATTGGAGAGCCACTTGAGATCTCGAAAGAAGCCAGTGTCTTTCAGTGAGTAAATGGTTAAGCAGACTATGGTACGTCCACACCAGGAGATACTATTTGGCCATGAAAAGGAATAAACCACTGGGATATGCTTGGTACTTGGATCATACTTGGCTTTGTGCTTAGAGTAAAGATTAATTTCACAGAGTTAAATACTGTATGCTTCAACTGAGGTTCCATCTCTGAAAGGATAAAAGTACAGATGGAGAACAATAGTGGTTTCAGGGGACAAGACTGGGGTAAGAAGCTGTACGATAACATGAGTTGGGCTCTCCAGTCTCAGAATAACAATTCTCCAAACTCAGCTTCCTGAGCTGGGATTAGAGGTCAACAAGATGCCCAGCTGAATGAGGAAATTTCAAACAGCCTAAGCCACAACGAGACAAATGCAGAGTCCTTAACCTAAGAAATGGCGCACATATAGGTAAGAGCTACATCCCAGCCCATCGCAGGAATGTGACCTAGGCATAGTTCCTTGAGCACTCTAACCTTCCAGTGCCTGATCTGTGAGTGGAGAGATCAGCAGGACCCACATCCATCCTGAGAATGACGTGTGAGCATACACTAAAGCCGTTGGTGTGGGGCCCCACACAGAGAAGGTGGCCTTCCATCCCCAACACCCCATGGCGAAGGTGAAGCTGCTGAGGCTGAGTGAGGCCAGAGACTGTAACAGTCAGCAGCTGGGGAACGACAGAGATGAAATGGAACAGAACACCCCTGGGTTACCTCCCAGCTGCCTTGGAATGGAAGAGAATTCAGTAAGAAAATTGGGGTTTTGTCTCCAGTATTGGGGATGGAATGCTAGCTCATGTACATGGTAGGCAAATGCTCTCTACCACTGGGCTACATCCATGGCCCCAGTTAGGCTTTTGAGGGGATGTTGTTGTCCTAGTCAAATCAAGGTTGCAAATGCTTCTTAGAGGAAGGGGCTCATGGGCCTCCATGATGGAATGCTGACTGGCTTGGTCGCGTGCAGGCAACCATGGCTGCTCTGAATTCGTGAGCACTGCTTTGCTCTGGTTCCCCTGATATCCTGATCTTACACCTTTTCTGTCCCAGATTTTGAGATCTTTTGTGAACCTTGGTGTGTGTGTGTGTGTGTGTGTGTGTGTGCGTGTGTGTGCGCGCGTGTATGTGGGAGTGTGACACATAAGTCTCATTTGTGGCTCAGAACTTCACAGACACTTGTCCCCCACACTTTGACATATTGTCTTCTCTCTGGAGTCTCTCTTCTGACACACTCTTGATCCAGCTTCATTATTTTTTTAAGAATCCTTGACCAGCATGCTCTCCTGTACCTGCCAGGGGAAGTAGCTTCCTTGCCGGAGTCTCAGGGCCTTTAAAGACTTGTCACAATGTCAGCTTGTCTTAAGACTTCGCTCAGCTAGAGGATGGCATTTCTGAGTCACCTTTGGAGGCTCTAGGGGTCTGTGATCTTGACCCTGGCCCTTGTGACCCAGTGTGAGGCACAAGCTCATTGGTGGATGGGGTTCGCGTCGACTGGCTGGGGATGCTTTGAGCGGCTCTGTCGGAAGCATTCCGAGACACTGCCCTCGGCCCTTCAGCAGCATTTTCCAGTGTAGACTCTGATAAGTGGTGGTTTATGGCTGCAGAGGAGCGGACCCAACCATCTTCATGTCGCTTCCCTCCTGCCTCTTTTCTCTGGCCATAGCTGCTTGTTCTGGAACCTGCCCTGTTGACATTGTCCAGTGCAGTTATATCTCCGCTAAATAAAAGAACTCCATCATGTTTATCTTTCAGAAACCAGGAATTCATCTCCCCTGACCAGCATGTTAGAGGGGAAAAAGACAGGCCGTGTTTGAAATGATGGGCTGGCCACAGAACCAAAGCAAATGAAGTTAACATGATGTTTTTCCTCCGAGCAACAGAGCAACTCAAAGGAAAAAAAAAAAAACATACAAAAAAGGCAAAAGCAAAACCAAACCAAGCGCTCAGAATTTTATTAAAACCCCCATGGACCTGAGATGCATTTAGAGACCCAGGGCAGATTTCCATGCCAACCTAGACACGCAGGCGAGTGTTAACTGCCCAGTTACGACAGAATCTCATAAACAGAATTCTTCTGGGGCAGCCTCCTGCCAGATAACCTGGGGGTTCCATTCTGCATCTCTTCCAACTTCCACTCATTGATTGCGCTGGCTGGATGCGAAGCAACTTTCTCTATCTCGGTGAATTGAGCCAGCAGGCATGTGAGAGAGGAACGGGGATGCTGTGTAATTTCAGCCCAACTGTTCTGGGGCAGAGACCCATTCCGTAATCATTGCACTGGCCTCTTTATGAAACCACATGCTGAGCACTGCACTTGCCAAGTATTACTGACCTTGGCATTGGAAGGCTTCACTGTATTTTTTTTTTTTTTTTTTTGCTTTTTTCGAGACAGGGTTTCTCTGTATAGTTTTGCACCTTTCCTGGAACTCGCTTTGTAGACCAGGCTGGCCTTGAACTCACAAAGATCCGCCTGCCTCTGCCTCCCGAGTGCTGGGATTAAAGGCGTGCGCCACCACCGCCCGGCAAACTTCACTGTATTTGATCAGACGGAAACCTCAGATCTCTGAGAAGTTGAGTCCTGTGCCTCCACTCACACAGCCCGAAGATAGCCATGCAGGGATCCAGAGTGGGCCCGAGATCATCACATAGGTCTATGAAGCCAGGCTGAGTTGTCTCTTAAACCCAATACGAACATGTTTACTGCTGCCCTTGGGCAAAATCAGCACGTGAGAAATAAGGTTGTGTGAGGGTTTACTGACATCACATTTTAACCGTGATGTCTCCAGACCACCTGATGTGATTGAACACGTTCCAGGCTGTTGTAATCTCTCTCTCCTACACCAGGAAGGTGTCAGCTCAGCTGACTTCATGGCAGTCTTTGACATAGATGGCTGAGAAATGGTTCTATGGACGCATGTGTTCCCCTGCCTCATCCTCCATGAGTAGCCTTGAAGGGATGGGATTTAAATTGCATTGGGACACTGGTCCAAAGCGAATCAAGAGGAGTCGAATTTTCAGTTACGTCCCCAGAGTGATAAATGAGGGAGTGTTTTTTTTTTTTTTTTTTCTTCTTCTAAGGCGAGGAGATGGGAATCCAACGTGGATTTCAGACACATGAGAAAGAGCTTATGAATTTAGATGATAGTTCGGCAGAAATAAATTGTACATCTGCTCATTCATTTTAATAAAGTGGAGAGATGCCATGTTGCTGGGCCCTCGGAGAACCCTGGGTTCTTAAAATTATGATCCTATAATGGTAGCATTAAAATTTGTAATGCAGCCAGCACTTCCTGAATTGGAGGGAAAATTCATTTGTAAAGTAAAAGTTCAGACTTTAGAATGTAAATGGGAAGACGCAATTTTTCTTGGCTGGATAGGAATTAGTCCTGGGAGACTTTGGCAACATCTTGACCATAAAATATATTTTAAAAGTCTTGGGAGAGAGGTTTTCAGATGGCTCACAAAAACTTTTCTGGACCATCTCTATTTAGGTAAATTGTGCAGGTACAGGCCTGCAGTGAATCTGCTCGGTGATTTCGGTCTTGAACTTGGTACTTCCTGTACAGGGGCAATTACAGATTCTATTCCCATCTGAATTGAGTCTACCCTGCTGCAAATACTGAAGTCATTTTTACTCAGCAGTAGAAATACCAGGACAAGAGCTCTTATAGGGTGGCGATTACCAAGTTACCATGAAAATTTACACATTCAACAAACAATATTGAGTTTTTTTTATTACATATGTTCTCTATGTTGATATTGGAGTGCCACAATCCCAATCACAGGTTCCCCACTGACTTTAAACCCCAGAAGCATTGCTAAAAAGTTCTTTTAAAAAATACATAAGTATCAAGCACATAGAAAGCTTTCAGACGGAGTAGTAAGTTCAATTTGATTTTGCAAATCAGCTGCTCGCCTGTCTGCGTGGGAAGGGAACGAGCTAGAGCTGATCTGCAGTGCAGGTGACAGCAGCCTGGAGACCCGATGCCTTGGTGTCACCATTGTCTCTTGGTGGAGGAGGGGCGTCTGCCCGTCTCCTTCAAATAAATGCAGATCCTGAGGAGGCCACACTCTGCCTTAGACTCCAGGGCAGTTAGCAGATCTGAGGGCAGACTGTGCTTCCCAGGCATGTGAAGACCCTGATCTCTCATACAGACACACATTTACATACACACCTACACATATCTACATATAGACACACACACATACCTACCTAACATAGACACATACACATATCTACATATAGACACACACACACACACACACACACACACACACACCTATCTATACATAGACACATACACATATCTACACATGGACACATAAACATATCTACATACAGAGACACACATACCTACATATAGACACACACATATATATTCATACCTACATATAGACACATATATACATACCTACATATAGACACATATATACATACTTACATACATACACATACCTATGTAATGATATACACATATGCATATACAATACAAATACAGTATACACATGCACAAATACATATATGCACACATATGCATATATACACACATATACATATAAAACTATATATACACAAATACATATATACATGCACATACATACATGCTGATATATATGCATATATATCTCTATATATGTGCATATATAGCCACATATATGAATATGCATATGTACACACATATAGTAGAGATGCATATACACACATACACATGGTTATATACATAAATACACACACATATAGGGCATATACATACCTGCAGACACCAATATAGACATATATGCAATATTATATATACCTATAGACACATATAAACATATGCGTATATAATATATATGTAGACACACATACTTACACACATTTATACATATACACAGATATATATGAGTGACTCCCCAATTGTCTAGTTGTGAATGGGCTGCCCTTTGAACAGGTGACATCTAGGGCTTTAGATGTGGAAGCCGACAAGCTGATGTGGAAGATTTAGGCTGATCCTGAGACCAGAAGTCTTGAAGGAGAACACAGGGACTCACAGCATTCTGAGTGAGTTTCACACACAACACACGCCCTCACGTGTGCATGCACATCTGAATAGATGATCAGAAGGTGGCAGAGCTGTGGAAGGGGGGCCTGGTTGGAGGAGGCAGTCACTGGACTGCATGCCCTTGGGGATCACATCTTGCCCCGGCCCCTTCCTGTTAGGGCTCATCTCTGTTAATGTCTGATATGATGTGAGCTGCCTTAACAGTGCCCCACCCCTGTAACTGAAGCCATGACTATTTTCTGGGGGTTTTTAATCACAAGAATGGGAGAGACAACCAAATATCCTCCTCATAAAATGCCATAAACTTGGATTTGGGCAGGTCAACGTCGAGAGAAAATGCTGCGGAGCCTTGGGAAGGATCCTCAGTCCCTAACTGAACTGGGCCTTGCAACAAGCTGAATTTATTGGAATCAATTCTGGGCTGCTCTGTTTAATCTCACTTAGAAGAAAGAACTGGAAGGGAGTAGGAGCTGTGCAGGGTTTTCTCTCGCTTCTTTTTCTCGCCTCACGGGATGCGCTGCGCTGTCTCCACTGTAAGGGCTCCTTTATGTATTATTTATCAACATTGGATTTTCTTGTTTCGTGTTTCTTCCTTGGCTGATAAGAAAGATGATTCGGAACTCTGGCAGTTCATGCAATGAGTTTATTCACCTCTGAAAAGGATGTCCCTCCAGGCATCTTGGCTCTCGGCCCACCTCAAGAGCACTGAACTAGAGTTCTGGGGATTTGTGTTGGTGCAGGGACACCATATTTACTTGTAGCAGTGTCCTGTGCCACCAGGAGATGGGTATGGGACCTGCTGTGTGCCCTGAGCAGTGTCCATTATCTACAAAGCCAGTGGCTTGGCTGAGATTCTCTCCGAAGCCCCTTTAATACAATTCTTTAATGTTTGACGGTCTCTGTTGTTCACTGTTAAGTATTTATACTTTCTTCCTCACTCATCTGTTTGCCGGGCATCTGCCACTTGCCACATCAGGTGCTAGTTTCTTATGACCGTGACCAAATACTCAGCAAGAAGCAGCTTAAGGGAGCAGGGGCCATTCTGGCCCATAGTTCACGTGCACAGTGCATCACGGCGGGGGGTGGGGGTGGGGAGGCGCCTAGGCAGAAGTGGGACTCCTCACCTCACATCTCCACAGAACAGGACACAGAGCAGGGGATGCACACACTCGGTAGGTCCCCTGCTCCCTTCTCTAACATCCAGCCCACATTTAGGGAGGGTCTGTACTCCCCGGTTGAGCTTCTCTGGTCTGTCTCTGAGGTAATTCTGAAAGCAATTGACAGTGAACATGAACCATGACATGGTCCAGTTTAGGGAGGGATATGGAAGCAGGCAGCTGCATGGCCCATTAGAAGGGGATATTATACATTACAGTGGGATGTGCGCCAGTTAGATATGTGTGTGTTGGAGGAGAATGAAATACCCAATAAAACATCACACATGACTCAGATAAAGATATCGATGCAATAGTCTATATAACACAGACTCGAAAGATCACTAACACTGTACTAGAAGGTGAAATGAAGTCTGCAGTGAATATATGCTGAGCGAATAATAAATTCATCTCTAGCTGGGTATAAAGGCCCTACCTGCAACCCTAGCACTTGAGCAATTGAGGCAGGAAGGTTTCCATGAGTTCAAAGTCAGCCTGGGATACAAAGCAAGACTCATATCACCATATTGCAAAAGGAAATCTCAAACCAAACATCTCATATCACCCTCATGCTCAGTGCTAGAGAAAACAACGGTGAACAATGGAAGGGCCACATGCTTATTAATAGCTACCAAAGCACTCTCATGGCATGAGGTGCTGTGATGGTTAGCTTTAAGTGCCAACATGACACAACCTAGAATCACCTGGAAAGAGAGTCTCAGGGAAGGTTGCTTTAGATCAGGCTGGCCTGTGTCATCTGTGGGGAATTATCTTGATTGTGCTAATCGAAGTGGGAAGACCCCGTCCACTGCGGGCAGCACCATTCCCTAGGCAGAGTGTCCTACACTGCTTAAGAGTGGGGCAATCGGACTGAACACAAGCGAGCAAGCGAGCAAGCGAGTGAGCAAGCATGCATGTGTTCCTCTCCGCTCTTGACTATGGATACTAAGTGACTAAGTTCCTGCTTTGCCTGCCTCATAATAATGGACTGCAACTTAGAGTTGTTATCTGAACTAAACCCTTTCTCCTCTAAGTTGCCTTGTGCCAGGTGTCTTACCAGGACAACGGGAACGAAAGCAGGGCAGGAGCCTCTATAGTGAGGACACGATGAAGACAACACAGTGGCGATGCTAAGCTAGCTAGCAGCAGGTCAGACTTGTGCTGGATCAGAGTGGGAGGAGCAACACATTGGGAGATTGACAACCAGGATGAGGAAGGTTAAACCCGGGTTTTTCCGGGTACAAAGGAAAGGAAAGGAGCTGGGATAGATGGGAGCAGAATGTCGTCTACACAGTGGCATGAGGGTGCGATGACACCTGGCAGGGAGGCAGGCAGTGTGGCCAGTGGGCAGTGTTTGTAGCCACCAGGGCCTGAGACTCAGTGATCTTACTTATGAAATGGTTCCGTACAAGGCTGTTTGTGAAGGGTTGGGCTACTGCCCAGCATGCTCCACTCTCAAGGCTCTTTATTCAGAACTCACGCTCACACTCTGCAAATTGCATTTTGGTAGTAGCCATGCTGCATGCTCAGAGTCTCGTGGTGGGTGTTTCAGAAACTGTGGCGGTTGTTGCTTTTAGCGTGAGGATGTTGCCTTTGAATAGAGGCAGGTGCAGGGAGTCTTCAGAGGACACTGTGCTATGGAGGGGCTCAGTGCTGAGACTTTGCCAGCTGGAGTGAAAAATGGCTTTTATTGCCACTGAGTTGCTCCTGACCCTCTGAGCGTCACCAGAGGGTGAGGGAGGCACAAAATTTGCATAGGAGTTCACACAGGGATGATGGGGCTCAACACATCACAAATATAATTACAAAGGACCGATTAATGCAATCAATCACTTGGCTGTCTGGTCTACCTCCAGGAGCAACTAGGAGAAGCAGCCACAAGATAGATACATTTTTTTTTTTAACAACTTACAAAAATCCAGACATTTGACATCACACATGAACACAGTCGAGAGTCAGCATGGATGTTCGAACAGTTTTGCAATGCCACTCTGCTGCCAGAGGACAGAGGGTGACAGGAGTGAAGTCATCCCCGCCCCCTTCCTTAGCTTAAAGGGAAGAGTCTGCAAGATGGCTTCTATTCACAGGCCTTGGCTTTTCCTTGGAGAGTGTTTCTCTTTACTCTTTGTGGTCCACAATCCACATCTCTGGACTGATGAGGTGGCTCAGTCTTTACAGGTGCTTGCTGCCAAGCTCGATGACCTGAGTTTGGTGCCTGGGACCCACATGGTGGAAGGAGAAAACTGATTCCCATATGTTGGCCTCTGACCTCTACATAGGCGTCATGACACATGAGCCTGCCCTCCCTCCCCCAAAAGACAAATGTTATAGAAATCAGTAATAACAGGAAATCCAGCCCCTGACCTGCCTGAAGGACCTCTGAAGTCTGAATACTAGATTTAGTGGAGGATCTCATGCTTCCCATGATCCTTGGTGTGGGAGAAGGAAGCAATGAACTCACCTCTTCCTCAGAAGGTGAGCATGGGAAGAGAGCATTGGCTGGTTTCCATAGAAACCCTCCTCAATTATGGGATGGCAAGTGGAGGATGTAGTTTTCAGGCCAGCTCTTAGATGAAGGGTTTGCCAGGGACTGGACAGACCAGCAGTCTTGGCACTCTGAGGAAATATTACTGTTTACAGAGTGGAAAGCTGCTTACACTTATGCATACTGTTTTATTTCCTCTCTTTACACTTGGGATTACCCCACTACTCTGCACAAAGCCTGATGAAGATCTCACAGCACAGGTTTGGTTTTGTTCAAAATCTCAGCCGAACAGAGAACTATCAGCTAAATGGAGATTCTGAGGCCTGACAGAAGTCTCACAGATATCACTCTACTGGAAAGAAAATGCTTCATGGGAAGAGGGAGTTGGGAACTGTTTGGAAAAACATTTAATCATCTTCTGAGATTTATCTGGTTGTTAAAATGTCTTGGGCTCCACCCTCCAGGAAAGTCACCCAAGTCAGATAATTTACCTGGGTTCGATTTTCTCAGAAATACGGCTGTGGGGATGAATCTCTACTGAGCGAAGGGAACATGCAATTATATGGTCAGTGTTTAGATACAGGTGCAGTGAGGTTTACAGGGCTCTCCTAGGGGAAATCACACCTTATGGAGGCAGGAGAATCTCTGTGGGCACACTAACACAGATGGCGGAGGCCTGGGTAAATACATCACCCCAGACTTCTGGAGAAAGAAGGAGTCACAAATGGGAGTTTTCACCTCTTTCTTTTTTTCCCCTTCCATTCCCCCCCCTCCTCTCCTTTCTGATACAGGGTGTCCTGTACAGCCCATATTCTCTATGTAGCCAAGGATGATCTTGAACTTCTGATCCTTCTGCCTCCAGTTCCCGAGTGCTAGGATGACAAAGGACCATATATCGCGGGATTCCGTTGATGTGCAACGTCCTGAATAACCAATCTCTGCAGACTGATAGCAGATTAATTGCTGCCAGGGTTGAGGGGCAGGGGAACAAGAAATGAGTGCTGATGGTGCAGGTTTCTTTGTGGGGTGACAAAAATGTTCTTAAATCAGACAGTCGTTATGGCCACATGATTCTGTGAATGTATTAAAGTCCAATGAACAGCAAGCACATTTAACCATTGGACCGTCTCTCCAGGCCCTATAACCCAGCTGGGGAAGTGGCTCAGTGGGTAAAGTACCCGGTTCTTGAATGAGGACCTGAGGAATCCCAGTGCTGGGCAGGCAGACGCAGGTGGATCCCTGAATTATGCTGTGCAGCCAGCCTGGGCAGTCAGAGAGCTACAGATTCACTGAAAGACCCTGATGCAAAGGCAAGTTGGATGGCATCTGAGTAATGACATCTGACACTTACCTCTGGCCTCACAAAGAAGTAGTTAGAAGCTTTAGAGACAGTCCCCCAAAATAGAAGTCAGTGGCCATGGGGTAAATAAAGGAGGTCAACATCAATACTCTCCAGGGAAATCCAAATGTAACCATTGTGACACACCACAGCACATAGAATAGTGAGACTAAAGAGATGGACAATAAACTTCGCAAGACCAAATGGGGCTTAGTATACTAAGAATTCTACATACCAGTCCAATAACAATGCAGCACCCATTGGCTGGTCCAATATAAACCCAAAACCCAAATAACTACCTTAGCACACTGGCTGTATCAAGAAAATGGGTTCAACTACTGCAGCCAGAGGTGAACCCCAAGCAGAGCCACACACACACATTCACACAGGTACCAGAGTCACAACCCGCCATGTTTGTCCCAGTGCTAACCAAGCTGACTCTACACAGGAAACAGCCCAAGTGTTCACACACAGAGTCGATGAGTGCATTCAGATATATTCACATGGTTATGAGCACAGATAGATTATGGCTACATGGGAGGGCAGAGGAACTTCACCAAAGCTGTTCATGAGAGATCTGCTGTAAAGTCTTGTTTCTATAAAGAGGAACCATAGGAAAAGCTAGTTTGTGGGGAAAGGAGACAGAGGCGCAGGGGGTACATGTCTAGGAGGAAGCTCCCAGGTTGTGGCTCCTAGTTGACTGATGATGGAGGTTTGTATCATTGGTCAAGAGTTAAATCACCCAGGCTGGATGTAATCATCTCTGTGACAGTCCTGGGTTATTCAGAAGATGGTGTCACTTGAGTAAGCCATACTGAGTGCAACCTCCACATTACAAAATAAAATGAGGGAGAGGCTTCAGGTGACTAATTTGGAGTGATGCTGTGGGCGACTCCTTTTTTTCTTCACTCCAGATACTGTGAAGTAGAAAGAAAATCTAGAAGCTTCTATTTATAAGGAACCCTAGGCAATGGCTCAAGGAGCTGAGGGTAAGTGACGATTGGAGGCTTAGCTCTTAAGGACATTTCCACCACCCCTTTAAGGCTCTGTAAGGTCGTGGATCAGGGAGGGGCTCACCCCAGGGTCAAACCCCTACAAGTTGAACTTCTGGATGCTGGTAGACAGTTAGGGAGGGACAGCCACTATCTTCAGCTGTATACCTCCTGATGGCCCACCAGGTTCCAGTAGAGAGTTTGAAGCCCATAGTCACACAGATGGCCTGGGTTAAACTCAGTGGGTCACAGAACCAAAGAAATTAATGTGGGAAAGGCACATTGAAGGGAATTGGGGAACGATGATGGGTGTGGGGGAGAGACAAGGGAGGGTGGGTGTGAGGGTACCCAGGATTCCTTATAAACATGTATGAAGTTGTCAAAGAATAAATTCAGTAGAAATTATAAAAGGGAAAATTCATATAAAAATGTATAGATTGTATGTGAGTATTCACAGTAGTCTATTTATAGTACTCAAACAATTGAAAATGCCTAAGTGCTTTTGAAGAATTGAGTGGCTAAACAAAATGAGATATATCCACTTTGTGGAGTATTATTTAGTCATCCAAAGGAACGAAGCATGGATTGACCTTACAACTTGGAGGAACCTAGAAGACATGCCAAGCAAAGAGGCCAATGGCAAAGAACACTACAAGATTCTCTCTCTCTCTCTCTCTTTTTTTTTTTTTTTGGTTTTTCGAGACAGGGTTTCTCTGCGTAGCTTTGCGCCTTTCCTGGAGCTCACTTGGTAGCCCAGGCTGGCCTTGAACTCACAGAGATCCGCCTGGCTCTGCCTCCCGAGTGCTGGGATTAAAGGCGTGCGCCACCACTGCCCGGCTACAAGATTCTCTTGATGTGAAATGCCCTGAAGAACTAATCCTTGGAGACTAAAAGCAAAATTGCTGCTGGGTAAAGGGTGAGGGGAATGGGGAAGTAAGTGATGATGACGATGCAGGTTTCTTTGTGGGGTAACAAAAAATGTTCTTAAACCAGAGAGTAGTTATGGCCACATGATTTTGTGAATATATTAAAATCCAATGACTTGCACATTATCAAAGGGTACGCTCTATGGTACGTGAATAATGTCTCAATAAACCTGCTACTAATAAAACCTTAATAGATTATGGATCAAAAGTGATAAAGTTAGAAATGAATAAACCCATGTCTTCCTGCCTCAGCCAGTTCTGTAAGAGGAAAAGCAGATATTGTACACCAGGCATGAAGTAGCTCCTTCATTGTCTGCTAAATTCAGTGAAGAAGGGAGACGTTGTAATGAACACATTAGAAACAGATTTACACGCTTGCCGAGTCGACCCGTCACATTCACATCAGTAAAGACAACACAAAACTCAGAACAGGTCACAAAACAGGGCCATGGATGACAGCCTGGCTGACATGTGGCGTCAGTGTAAAGATTAGCCATTACACAGGACCCCTGGAAAATGAACAATTCCTATGTATGTGACAGAAGCTTGATAGAGATTTTCTCCAATGTGACAATAATCTTTAACATTTACACATGTTTTCCAATAGGGAGATGCGTTCTAAGGCAGAACAGGCTCCCAGCTATCAATCATACGAAGCAAAATCTACAGAATCCACTCTGCTGGAGGAAAAATGAGACCTTTTGTTTTCGTCCTTTTGTAGAAAACGATGCTACCTATCTAAGGGTGTGATGAAGCCCTGGAGGCTCTGCAGGGCAACAGGAGAGAGAAAAAGAATTATGAGGCATCATTAGGTAGTTGATTAAGAAAATATCTTCACATTGAAAAAGCTAAAGACACCAGGAGAGTAAGACAGCTGGGCTGTCATGTCACAGGCCCTGGGAAATAGAGGCCACCTCACAGGCTGCCTCTGTCTGATGGGAATGTCTGTCCAGATCTCTGGGTCCACTGGACGGCTTCACCCCTCTGTGAAAACTGGGGTTTTCTTTTAGTCTGGCTTGTTCTTATTTTTCAACTAGAGGACTGGAGTGAAGTTGTACAGCTTTATTATCATACATACAGTAATGTTGCGGTTCAACCATAAAATATGTAGGTGGGAAGAACTCAAGTTACACAAGATGGAGCCAGTCAACATTCCAGGGGGAGTGGGGCAGGGCTCAGGAGCCCCAGTCACAAGCTGAGGGGCTCTTGACAGTTGATGGCTGCTAGGGGTGAGAATCAGTTTTCTTTAAGGATGTGACCTCTGATGGGTGGGTCATATACTGGTGGAAGGCTTCACATCCTTAAGCACATAGACTGTACAAAACTGGACTCCATGGGTTATTAGAAAAAATGGGGAGGCACAAAGTTGAGGGGGGTGTGGGGGTAGATCTGGGAGGAGTAATAGGGATAAATTTAGGGGTGAATTTGGTATGAATACAAAGTATGAAATTATTAAATAATTAATAAAAATATATTAAAATTGCAAAAAATTATTTCTTTAATCTAAACTACTGATCATCAACTTAAGGTATAATTTGAAAATGAAATGGATTGACTAAATGAATAAAGTGGTTGATACCTGATTTTAAAACTCTGAAAATAATTTGCAAACACGTTGTATTAAAATGAACAAGAAACTGATTTACCCCCACCCTGTAAGACTTGAGTTTGACAGGAAAATGTAAGTTTGGTCAGCTAGAGTTAGTTGAACATCTACTAAGCTCTGGGCAGAAATCAGAAGTCTTTCTTTGGAGGCTGTGGTGGTTAGAATGAGAATGACCCCCATAGGATCATATGTTTAAATGCTTGGTTCCCAGTTGGTGGAACTGTTTGGGAAGGATTAAAAGGCATGGCCTTGTTAGAGAAGGTGTCTCACTAGGGGCAGGCTTTGAGGTTTCAAAAACCCAAACCATTCACTTTGCTTCATGCTTGTGGATAAGAGTGTGAGCTCTCAGCTACTGTTCCAGCACCTCCCCACAACGATGGCCATGCCCTAACCCTTGGGAACCGTGAGCCTCAAATAAAATGCTTTCTTCTATAAGTTGCCCTCCCTGGTCATGGTGTTTTGTCATGGTAATAGAAAAGTAAGATAGAAACCAATGTGATAGTATCACTGTTATGGCCTGTGGACCATCTGCTTGAGAGTTTTATGTGAGTCAAACATCTTAGTGAACAGAGTCATTTTCAGTCTTGTTATATGTAACAGCTCACAGCTCCTCTGTTATATAGTTCTCTGAAACTGAGAAAAAGGTACCCTATCCACAACAAGATAGACCACTACATAAAGAAAATGTGGAAAACACACCTTCCCAACAACCACACACACCTGCGACCCCACTGTGGGATGCGCTCATGTATGTTAGAAGTTCATACCAAGATAGCATCCAAGACAGTCCCAACTTGAAATGATCAGAATTTCCATCCTGAGCTGATAAGCCTTGGTCTTCACATCTACAATCCATCTTTCTCTCTTCTTAGGGCATCAAGAAAAGTGCTTGCCATGTGTTTGGATCCCTAGTATTCCCATGAAAGCTGGGTGGGCATGATGGCAGCCTATAATCCCAGTGCTCAGGACACAGAGACAGGGTGTATTCTGAGCTGACTAGCTAGGTTACCTGAATTGATGAGTTCTGGCTCAAGTTAGAGACTCAATCTATAAGGCACAGAGTGATCGAGGAAGGCAGAGGATGTGAACCTTTGGTTTCCATGTGTATATGTGCATCCCTGCATACACTTGTACATGCAAATGTACATCCCCACACATGTGAATATTTATACACATGCACACCCCCTCATTCACAATACAGACACAAATACAAAACATGGAATGGCCCTTTGGATAAGAATGGCTCATGTTTAGAATTTCATCATCACCATAGCAACATGGTTCCCACCACCCCCTTCATCTTCATTTACATGTTCTCCATAACTATCTTCAGCCTGTCATCCTCTCTACCAAGCCCCATCTCAGCATCTCAACATCTCACAAATAGTACCTGCTTTACCGTACCCTTAACCAGCTGTGGAGGAATGGTGTCAAATATGTGGTTTTGGTTCTGACCCAAAGAAGCCCTGACTTTAGCATGTGTCCATCCCATGCATAATACTCATGACTTCTTGGTCAGGCACCAAGACAGCAGTAGAATGTGGTCTTACATCTCAACCCCTCCCTGGTTTAAATGGGAAACAACACATGGTCCATGCCTGTGATAAACAATGGTCCTCTACACACAATAACTCAAGTTTTTTATATGTCCATGAGTCACCATGCAATTACCAGGAAAATCCACTCGTCCTCCTTGCTGCTCTTCAGACGGCCTCTCCGTCTGCACTTACTGCTATACTAAAATTGCAATAGGACACACATAACACAGTGCTATGGAAATGGCACTTTGGTATTAAAAGTTATTTTCTTATGGACTTTAAAAAGACTAAGTGCCTTTGTCTCCCAGGGCTCAGGTATTTTAGATACACAGCAGTCACAGGGGACCTGTAACACTGTCCTGGGCTTACCTCTTTCTTGGTGAATTTTGGCGAGTGATCATTTTTGTCATCGATCACGATGGTGGCTGTGGCCGTGCCTGTCAATCCGACATCCAGTCCTGCCATATCTTGAGCTTCAATGATCAATTCATACTTGGGATTTTCCAGAGTCTACAAAGCAAAGAAACATCAGAGAAGACAATGTTTAGATTTGAGGTACTGTTTTGGAGAACTGGCAAACATTTTTCCTACACCTTCTAGAGCAGGTGTCTTTAACTGACCATGATATTTATATATATATATATTAGGTATATATGTACCTTTGAAATCATTCTAGAGTGATAGTTATCATCTTTAGATTGGAAATAGCAACCAGAATGGATTCTGATGACTTGTTCTTGTTAAAGGGAGATTTTACACATTCTAGAATGTTCTATGGCCTAGGCGTGGGCGTATACTCATGGTGGATGTTCATGCCTACACCTGTCATGTCAAGGAAACTTCTGAATCTGATCTGGACATGGGCTAGCCCCACCCCTGAGGTCACAACAAAGATGGCGGCTTTAGGAACCCTGGGCCACTATTCTTTGCACACCTCAGTATACTGGGTCTTTCTTATGAGCACATCAAGCTGACCACTGCTTCCTTGGTACAGGTGGAAAAGTAAAGGAGGTTTAGTGTCTTTTACGTGGTATTTCCTTTGTTGTCGTTCTTTTAGTATCCTGGACACCAAATCTGGACTTTGCATTTTAATGTAAACACGGACTCATAAATTTACCATAAGTGAGATTGTATGACTAGATCTTCTTATTCATATATTTCTTGACTACTGGACAGATCTCAAAGGCCATGTTTGTAAGAAATAAAATCTGATGGTTCATTCTGAAAACTGTATTGAGCCAGCTTAGGTCTGAATACAGAATAAAAAACAAAACAAAACAAAACAAAATGTTTGCTAGTCTTGATGCCCTCCCACAACTACCTCTGCTAAGTTACGCACCCCCCCATAAAAGTTTAGACTAGAAAATTACTAACAGCCACGTTTGCCTAGTGACCTGTAGATATAAAAAGGTCATGTGCCTGGAAAACTTTAAAATGCAGAATATTTATTTTATGATACATAGAGAAGAACCCACATGAGGTTTTTGTTGAGAAAAAGAGTAAGCACCAGAGGGAAAAACAAGACCTTTTTGGCATTTCAAGACAGTGTTCTCCTGATTGCTCAGTGAGGGGACAGAGAGGAAGGGCTGCGTTAGGCTAGGACACTGTGCTCTGTGCTCTCAGAGCCCGCCATCCCAGGAGCTCTGCGAGTTCATAAGGTAAACTACCTCACCTTTGCTACTGTCTCTTCAGTGTTCTTATTGTAAGGTCAGGGTCCATGTTTCTCACGGTGTTGACACATTCAGAACAGCTAACCATATGACTAGGATCCTGAGATGGAGTGTGTGAAGCTGTGTGTAAATCTCCCTTATGGGGCTGCGGGTGTCGGTCACTCAGCACCCTTTTTTTCCAGTAAGCTGCAGCCATGCTTCCTTTGGAGACTCATCAACCACCTCTCCCTGTCTGTGGGGTGTGGGCTTGGATCACCTTTGTTTTCTCTATGGAAATTTTCTAGGATCATCTCTGATCAGAGTCACCAATAAGAGCACCCAACCCAGGGTGTAATGGCCAGGCAAGCTCGGCCTGCGCAATTTTTATCCCTCTGGTGACAACTTGGGAGCACCAGCTGGAGGTGCCAGGTGAGCTATCTCACACCACAGCAGGGCTGGGACAAGAGCCCCCGGGGGATGAAGCCAAGCAGAATGGCTCTGTGGGCATTGTACATTGGAGAAAAACAGACAGCTGCCCAGAGCCAGCCCGGCCTGAGGATTTCTCTGCTGATAAAGGCATTCACTCTCCTCAGTGGCCTCAGTCCCTTAGGATTGATTGCTTAATCACTCACTGAGAGAGTCCGAGCGAGGCCACCTTCAATGACAGAAATAGAAGGTGTTTATAATTGCATTCACAGCCCTGCCGGTGTGATGACTTCCAAAACTGGGGTACCAATTGGTAATTAATAGGGTCCAAAAGGAGCAAGGAATAAAACATTAATGGAGGACCTCTCGCTTCCTTCCAGAACTACAAACCCACATGGGGAACTGAACACATGAAATCTTTGGAATGTTTTTTTGAAGGGTTGGTCATTGCTTGTTCCCATGGACGGACTCTGTCTCTGTCTCTGTCTCTCTCTGTCTCTGTCTCTGTCTCTCTGTCTCTGTCTCTCTCTCTCTTTCACTCTCTCTCTCTGTCTCTCGCTGTGTGTGTGTGTGTGTGTGTGTGTGTGTGTGCGCGCGCGCGCGCGCGCGCACACACACACACACACACATACACACGCATGCATGCACATGTGTGTGGAGACTATAGATTGATGTTGATGGTTCTCCACTTTATTTATTGAGGCAGGGTCTGACTCTGAACCTAGAGTATGTCAAATGGTCTAGTCTAGCTAGCTAGCTTGCCCCAGGAATCCTGTTTCCACCTCCAGGGTGCTGGATTTACAGGTGTGCCTGCCTGGTTGTTATGTGAGTGCTGGGATTTGAACTGTAGTCTTCACACTGTGTGGCAAGTGTGTTCTCCACTGAGCCGCCTCCCAGCCCCTTGAGGCCATCTTTTCCTGTTTTAGTTCTGCTTTTTAGGCAGAAGCTATCCACTGCTCACATCCTGTCCTGCCAGGACCGTGAGTGTGTGACACAAGGACTATCATATCCCTGAAAAAGAAACTCCTCTGACCTTGCCTAGGAAGTCAACTAGGGGTTCATAATGGCTGTCTGAGCACATGACCCAAGTTAATCTACCCCAAATCTCAAGTTCAATCTGGAATGTGCTTCTCTTGAAATACACAGGGAAAGGTAGCTCTTCTGTTGAACTCGGAGGTGGTAAGACCCAGTCTGGATAGGTCATGTCCATCTGCAGCCACCCCAGGGAAAGCCAATCAGGAAGATGAGCAGAACCAGAGGTAGAGACAGAGCGCTCTCTCTCTCTCTCTCCCTCCCTCCCTCCCTCTCTCCCTCCCTCCCTCCCTCCTTCCCTCTCTCCCCCTCTCTCTCTAATACAGTGTATCTCGACTGCATCACCCCCTCCTCCACTCCACCAGTGCCTCCAACCTCCCCTCCCTCCACTCCTCCCAGTTCCCCCGTCCACCTCCAGTGCTCCTCCATTTCCCTTCAGAAAAGAGCAGTGATATCAATCAAACATGGCATAACAAGATGCAATAAGACTAGGCACAAGCTCTCATATCAAGGCTGGATGAGGACCCAGTAGGAGGGGAGGGTCCCAAGAGCAGGCAAAAGAGTCAGAGACACTCCTACTCCTCCTGTTAGGAGTCCCACTAAAACCTTAAGCTAAACAATGACAGCATGTACGCAGCAGACTTGGCACAGACCGTGCAGACTCCATGACTGCTGCTTCACAGACGGAGTTCTTTTAATGCTGCCCGTGCTCTTGGCAGTCATCCTTGAAGCCGATCTACCTCTCAGACCCTGCGGGTCCTGTGAGTGAAAGAATTCCTCCTTCCTTCAAGGTGCTTGGTTCAGAGGTTCAGAGGAGCAACCAGGCAGTTTTGGCTAATATTACATCTGATGGTGTGATCAATCATCCGGTTACTACAAGAAAGCGGAAGGGCTGCCATATCCTACAGAGTGTCACAAATGGCCCTTCACGACAGCACTCCAATCACTTCACAAATACATTTAAAATTTTTTCTCTGCCAAACATGAGTTCCACAACCTCTCGTGTGTGTGTGTGTGTGTGTGTGTGTACTTGTAGAACTCAGAGGTCAGTCTTAAGCAACATCCTTCAGGTACCATCTACTCTGTTTTTAAAACATTTAAATTCAATTTTTGACTATGTTTCCATGTGGGGTTATGTGCACAAGAATGCAGGTTCCTTTGGATGCCGAATGGCAGCATTGGGTATCTTGGAGCTGGAGTTTCAGGTGGTGGTTGTGAGCCCCGACGTGGGCACTGGAACCAAACTCAGGTCCTCTAGAGGAGCAGCAAATGCTCTTAACCACTGAGACATCTCTCCAGCCGTCATTCTGATTCTTGAGACACGGTCTTTCGATGGGAGCTGAGCCTTGCGGGCTAGTGAGCCCCAGGGAGGCTTATTTCTTCCCACCACTGGGATTACAAGTGGTCACTACCTGTGTGGTGATATTGTGTCCCCCAATATATTGTGCATCCTAATAAACTTATCTGGGGTCAGAGGACAGAACAGTCACTAGATAGACATAGAGGACAGAAAAGGTGGCACTCACACCTTTAATCCTAGCCTTCTGGAGGCAGAGATCCATCCAGATCTCTGTGAGTTCAAAGCCACATTGGAAACAGCCAGGCATGGTGACTCACGCCTTTAATCCCAGGAAGCGATGGCAGAAAGCAGAAAGGTATATAAGGCGTGAGGACCAGGAACTAGAGCTGGTTAAGCTTTCAGGCTTTTGAGAAGCAGTTCAGCTGAGATCCATTTGCATAAGGACACAGAGGCTTTCAGTCTGAGGAAACAGGATCAGCTGAGGAACTGCAAGGTGAGGAAGCTGTGGCTTGTTCTGCTTCTCTGATCTTCCAGCATTCACCCCAATACCTGGCTCCAGGTTTGTTTTTCAGACCTTTTAACAATTCATGCTACACTACCTGCCTGGTTCTTCAGGTGGGTCCTGGGGATGGAACTCAAGACCTCAAGCTTGGAGAGAATTTTGCAGACTGAGCCATCATCCGAGCCCGAGATGGCCCTTTTTTGAAGAGTTCAAAGGTCAAGCCTGAGGAAGTTGTGTTCACACACAAATCAGAGGACAGAAGAGGTGAGTGCAAATCCTTACAGAAGTGCAGAGGAAGGGCACACCAGCGTAACTCTTGTTGTCTAAGTAACTGCATGGATAATTTTAAAAAATGAACCAGTCAGTTTCCACCTCCCGGAGTAAATAAAACTTTATGGCTGTAATGGGAAATGGATTGATTAGTGTGGTAGGAAATCAATCAGAGTATGAAGTAGACAAATGGTAGAGTTTGGACGAGCTGTTCCAAAAGTCTCAATTTTCTGGCAAACTGAAAGCTTACATTAACAAAGTTTTCACTGCTGAAGTCATAGCCAATCATTGTAAAAAAGTAAAAATGGGGCGGTCGTTTTTAAAGTGGAATGTGAGGACCCTCTTCCTCTCCCTCACTCAGCCACAACCCTCAAAACTCAATAAAAATTGGCAGTGGTGGGGTGGGATACCCTCACCCCCTACCTTCCACATATGCACACACACACACACACACACACACACACACACACACACACACCCATTTTCTGGCATCTCTGTGCTTACATAGAAGCCTGTCAGTCCACTGGATTAGTCCTTCATAATTTAGCCACCTGGCTCCTGTCAGCTAGCCAACTGCTTCTATGTTTTCACCATGGAAAGCGACTTGAAGTTAGAAAGTTTGCTTGTCCCACAGGGCTTGGGCAAACACAACTGCTGGGCTTGGGATGTGGCTCAGGGCACAAAGAGTCTGCTGCACAAATGTGAGGACCAGAGTTGGAATCCTCAGAACCCACTTAAAAACCAGGTGGACACAGCAGCTCCAAGTTCAGGGAGAGAGACCTCACCTGGACTGAAAAGTTGAGAGACATTGAGGAAATCATTTGGCATCAAGTTGGCACCTCCACATGCATGTACATAGGCACACACGCAAATACACATGCACCTAAACATATGCAAACATGTATACACCTGTGTGTGCATGCATGTACACAATGAGAACACAATTGCTTTCACAGTGAGAAAAAAGCAGGTAAGCAGGAATAAAAGCTGCTGTCTGTGAACCCCAGAGATGCCATTCCAATTTAAATACTAGACAAGATGCCCCATGGAAGCTTCGATACCCCTGTATCACTCTGGGAAGCTTTGTTTCTTGGACCCTGTTTCCCACTCTGGCTGAGCGCTTTTCCAGAATTCATTCTCTGGCTCCCTAACTCCTTGTGGTCGCTCTTATGTAAACTGCATGTGCCAGTGTATATCCCTCCTGGTCACTCTGCACGCATTACACAGACAGATGGTATTAGTTGAGCATCCAGCCATGGTGGTCTTCTTTGGGAAACACCCTTGACACAGAGACATGAACCACAGCACTCATCTGTCCCAACTGAATCACAGCAACTCACGAACCCAAGCTTGGACAGTCAGATCTGGGAGGATTGAAGAGCCACAGTGACAGACTGCAGGGAACAGATGCAATTCTCCAGCAGCTCCAGGCCCTGGGGAGAGTTCTGCTTTCTCAAGCATCAGGAGAAGCAGCTCACTACCCGCGAGGAGGCACTCTGTCTCTGTAGGGACAAGACCCTCACTGCCTAACCGCCCTGTCTCTACACAAATAAACTAAAGAGGGAGGTAGATGCCCCGTAGTCCTCTCCAAGCTAGGCTGCCCATGCCACAGGCCTCTCTTGATACTCTTGTCTACTTGGTTCAAGGATTAAAGGGCAGATGGTTATAGTCAAGCTGATTTCAAAGCACTTCTAAACTGTGCCATGCAAAAGGGACCATCATGGCTGCAAAGACACAAGCCCAGGCCTCAGGGGTTTGCTGCCCCTAAACTCTTCTTTCTTTGATTGTATAACACATCACTCTCTTTATTCCAGATGTTCTTTCAGGAGCAGAAGCACCAGTGTCGTGGTGGGGAAGACAGTGTCGTGAATCCACCTCTTGGCTTCCTCAGACTGGGAGAGCTGAATCAAGTTCTGTACTTTCTGGGTCTCCTGATCAGATGAACACGTGACTGATTCTTGTCAGCAGGCTGATACCCTTGACATGGCTCTGGAATCTTCTGCCTAACCTTCTATAGCAACCCTCTATGCCCTTTAAAAGCAAAGATCGTAGGCCTGTGACTGGCTGGGTTTCAGAGTATGAGCAGGGCTTAAGCCCTCATTTAGGATCAAAGGCCATTTATAACCTGCTTCCACCAACATGAGAGCAGTTTCCCACTTGTTGATTGATGTGTGTACCTGCAAGTTTATATGTGTGTGCATGTGTGTGCAGATGTGCTTGCAGGTGTATGCTTGCCTGTGGAAGTCAGAAATTAATCTACGCGGGGTTCTTCCTCAATTACTCCCTACCTTACTTTTTGAGACAAGGTGTCTCTCACTGAACCTGGAGCTTACTGCTTCAGCTAGACTGGCTGTCCCGAATGCTCCAGAGACCCTCCCATGTCTCTCTCCCTAAATCTGGGATTACGGGCACATACCAACAAAGCCAGCTTTTCTGTGGATGCTGGGCATCAAACTCAGGTCCTCATGCTCTTGGGGAAAGCAGTTTGCTGACTGAGCCATCTCCCCAGCCTGTCTGGTGGTTTTATTCTAAATATCTGTTGACCATTTCTCCAAGTAGATGACCAATTTCCCCCAGGCAAGAACCATACCTTTGGTCCCAGCACCTAGCCAGGACTCGGCACACAAGGTGAGCTATTTACTCCTGTTCTTGATAATGAAGATGTATCACTGTTTCCTGACTAATTTGTATCTCAGAGGGCACACCGTCCCAGCTTCCATTTTCAAACCAAAGCTGTTGGTTCTCAGGGTTGGCTCCTACTTTGGGGAGCTGGGATTTCATTTTGCCTGAGAAATGCATAGTGCCAGCCTGGGAAAATGAAATTGGCTGTTCGGATTTTATTTGAAGTCATCTGATCTGCAAGACGCAGCTAAGAGAGCCAAGCCGCTCGCCTGGCTTGAGTTCCGCAGTCACCCATGTCCATTGCGTTTGGGGTCTCTCCTGGGAGTCCCCCAGTTGCCGATGCTAGATAACCCAGCAACTGAGGAAGGCGGTCTATCTGCAGCAAAAAGCCTCCGGTGCGTCTCCACAGACACGGGCTGGGTTCACTGATCACACTGATTTGAAAACCAAACGTTTCATCTTGAAAAAAAGAGCCAAGCAGTGTCATTAAATACGGCAGCTAATCAATCACAGGGCCCTTGATGTTTTACATGGCGACGATGACTTCCACATAAGCCTGTGTTTAACGGAACATTTATCACTAATAACAAGCATAATGGTAGCTGTGGGGGGAAATCAAGGAATCAATGTTACACGGAGGAAGGTTTCGCCATTCCCCGGCCGGCACAGCCCCATCCTTCTCCTGCCTCGTCCCCACCCGATCTCCTTGTGCAGACCTCACTTCTTTGCTGGGTGCAGCACCTTCTCTTACCTTTGAACACGGTGTCTCTACTCCCTCCAGGCTAATTAATTCCTGATCATTGTCGGATGTTCATTATTCAGTGTGCTGTAGCCTTCGTGAAGGCAGAGACCTAAGTGCTCAATAGAGCTGGCTGGCACTTAGGGAGGAGACTGCATTCAATTAGTTACCATTAGCTTGGATCCACTGGGCTGTGAGGTAGCAGATTTCCATATGGCCTTTTCATACATCCTTCCTAACCTTCTCCGTAGCCCCTCCATACTGTGTTTCCCAGTTACAGTTGAGCAATCCCAGCCAAGCCATGGAAGTCCTATCACCTTTCCTTCCTCCTCTGTCAATGGGACAGTAGTACGACTTCTTGGCTGGGTGAGGATTACAAGAGGCGTAAGTGCTAAGTACACAGTGTGCATGCGTCAGTGATTAATAGAGAATGAGTCAGTGACTTTTCTCATTGCTGTGACCAAGTATCTGACGGAAGCAATGTAAGGGAATAAGGGTTTATTCTGGTGCATGGGTCAGAGAGCACAGGCTAGGTGCCGTGTCCATGGCAACAGGAGCTTACAGTAATGCACCACATCTTGGTAGATCAGGATGCAGAGAGGTCTGGCTAAAATCAGAAGCAGGTATCACCTTCAAGGACTGAACCCCACTTCCTGTAGCTAGGCTCTACCTCTTAATGGTTCCAGATAGCCCAAAACAGCACCACCATCTGGGGACCAAGTATTCAAACAGCTTGCCTTTAAACCGTGACAGATGGCTATTTGCTATCAGTGGACTCATGCAACATTTTCTGAAAAGGTGGTGTAAAGCTGAGGCCAACAGCCACTGAGTGAGCCTGGGTGTGGACCCTTCCTGGGTCAAACCTTCTGATGGGACAGTAGACCCAGTAAACACAGCGCATAGCTGAGTAGCACCCAGATTCCTGGACACAGGGACTGCAGAGTCAGAAATGTCAATGGGGTAAAATGATTATGTTTTGGGGCCATTGGTTATGCAGCAATGAGTAACAAGTGCTATTTCTCTCTCTGTGCTCACTGTGCTCTGTGAGGGTCGAATGTGCTCATCACTTGTTTATGGTTACCTTGACTGTAACAGTTGAACTCCACTAGATTAAGGGCCATGTCTCATTTGGAGCCTTCTAATGGGGACCATTGTAGTTATACAATAATCAACCAATTACAGTCGTGCTTTTTAGAAGCTAATGGATGGCGGCACAGAGTGGCCTATCTGTACAAGTTAAACCACATCTCCACAGGCAGGGGAGGTGGCTGTTTGCAGAGTGCTCCTGTAGCACGGAGGAAGCCATGGTGTGACGGCAGTGCATCTCATCCCAGGGTTTAGGAGGTGGAGTCCGGAGGACCAGAAGTCCAAGGCCATCCTCCTTGGCTACACAGTGAATGAATTTGAGGCCAGCCCAGGATCCATGAGGCATCATCTAAACATGCGAAACAATCTCCTAATTGGTATTGTTGGCAGTTTGAATGTTTAAATTCTCTAACCGTAACTGATCTGGACCTCCCAGTGGGGCAACATGGGTGGAAGGAGACACACAGTTAGTGAGGGTGAGCTGCCAGCGACGGCTCCTGGGCGCAAGTTCTGCATTAAAAGTCAAGGGAAAGGTGAGGCCCGGGCCCAGTGGTGGAGAGCCTAGTGTACAGGAAGACTTGGGTTGGGTCACCAACAAAGCAAAACCAATAGGTAAGCACATAAACAAACAAACAAACAAACAAACAAATAAATACATGGACAAACAGAGCTAAGGAAAGTTTGAAGGAAGACTTGTTGAATATTTAAAGATTTATTTATTTACTTACTATTTTATCTGCATGTATATGAGCCTGTATGAGTTTATGTACACTATGTAAGAGCCCACGGAAGTGAGAAGAGGTCATCAGACCTCCTGGAACTGGCATTAGAGGAGGTTGTGAGCCACCCAACATGGGTGCTGGGAACCCAACCCAGGTGATCTGCAAGAGCAGCCAGTGCTCTTAACTGCTGAGCCATCTCTCCAGCCACAACTGTCTAATACTTCAGGTACCTCTAATGAGAACCATTAACAGTTATAATTCAATCCCTTTATCTACTTATGCACCTGTTTCGCCTGGATAGGCAAGGGGCCAATCAATGCAGAGCTTCTTGCTCGGGCACTGCAAATGGGAACCATAGTATTTTCAGGCTAGCTGCTCCCGATGCCTGCTCTATAAATATCACAGTGGACTGGCAGGGGCATTATCTGTGGCAGAACAAGTTGCTGTCTGTCTGGGCTTTGATTCATCCACTTGGACCCCATAAGTCTGGGATCAGGCTGTCTCTAAATCCAGCAGGTCCCACGTGTGTTTCCTTATAAAATGTGACTTATTCCTATGGCAGCGGGTGAATGAGGGCCTTCCTATCCCAGGCAGGAAAGGTCTGAGCTTGCCTTGTGTTTGTCTTTAGGCTTCCTGGTGCTAATATGCACATTTATATCTGGCTGTCACCTGTCGCTTCTTCATTCCCGGCCGGGGCCTGTGGCTAAGCAGAGCAGGCTGAGCTCGTTTCCCCAGATTGAGTGGCTGTTGACAGCGCCAGCAGGTCAGGGAAGCAACAAGGGAAATAAGTACAGCTCATAAACATACGGGGTGGAACCACCGAAGGGACGGATCTGAGGTGGAGGGACACCAGAAGCAGATCAAGCACTTGTGTACAAAGCCTGCTTCTGAGGTTAGCGATGAGTTTACTGTAAATAACCCACCAACGGCATCCACAGTGTACCTGGGAAAATCGGCTCCTGCAGACCACAGGCAGGACCACACTTGACATTCAGTTTGGCTACACAGAAACATTTATCCAGTGTCTACTACATACAAGTAACTCTGCTGGGATGTGATGAGTGTTTCAGACCTGCCTTTGGTGCTCTCTCTACGCTAGAACAAGGGACAGAAAGACAAACGAGAAGACTGATGGGTGATATCAGAACGCCACTAGTTACAATCTGTGTAGAGGGGACGGAGTATGGGGTAGGATCTGCAGAGTCCATTTAGTTAAGCAAGCACTAACTGAGCCCATATTTTCTATCAGACATTGAGCTAGACAGTAGAGATAGGTACCAGGAATTATGTCCATTGTAGGGACAAACACTCAGATGCATTCAATGGCATGAGACCATGGAGTTGCCAAGTAGAGGGCACGGAACCCAGATGCTGTATGCAGAGAGCTGGGGCTGTGAAGAGTATGGGGAGGGCAGTGTCTTCAGTTTAGGATTAGAAATAGGGGTTAGTTTCTATGGAGGAAGTGGGAAACTATTCACCTCAAAGCTGCTTTAAACTCTGTCAGTAAATAGGAGTCTGTTCTGGACACTAGGGACGGTGTATGTGTGTAATATATGCTCTCTTCCCCTTTAAGGAGGTGTGGCTGGGGATAAGGCAGGAGTAAAAGTCCCCCACCCTGAGGTTATGGGCATCTGAGGGCCCTGCAGGAGGCAGGTGCAGAAAGCTAATGTCAGGGCTGGGAGGGCCTCCATGGCTGTGATGGATGGTTGGCTTGATAGAATCTAGAATTATCCAGGAGATAAACCTTGGGGCACATCCATGAGGAATTTTCTGAACTGGGTTCACTGAGGTGGGAAGGCCCACCCTAACTGTGGGTGGCAACCATTCCTTGGGCTGGGGTCCTGGACTGGACACAAAGGAGAAAGTGAGCTGAGTACCAGCATTCATCTCTGTCTGCTTTCTGAGTGTGAATGTGATGTGACCACTTGTCCGCCGCCCTCCCCTCCCCCCCGTCCCGCTGCCATGGCTTCCCTATTATGGAGGACTACATCTTGCACTGTGAACCAGAACAAGCACTTTGGGCCATCGGTTGCCTTTGTCTGGCATGGTGTCACAGAGTGAGGAAGGTAACTGATGTAGCAGATTCACTGTGGCACCTGGTCAACGTCCGGGAGCTGGGCCTGGAGGGACAGATGCGAGTGGAGAGAACTCACAGAAGGACCGAGAGCCAGGAGGGAGCCTGGGCATCTAAGCTGAGCTGGGGCCTGGTGTGGCAGGAGCCTGGTGCGTGAGGTGAGCAGACACAGGCTGGGGGGTCCCTCGGAGACCACGTGGTGGGGCCTGACCTTCCCAGGATTTGCAGTGAGGGGGTTACAGGGAACATAGAGGGCGGAGGGACACAGGGGGCCCGCAGATGTGTGGCTGGTGAGAAGTAGAGCTGAGCACACTGGAGAATCTCCTGAGTCGATCTGAGTGAGACGGGGGGAGCAGAGGCTCCTGACACGGAAGAGAAGAGTAGGTACACTGACTGTGCTGTCCCTACAGTTTTGCTACTCTCTCAGAGCATGAGTGGCCTCCCTCTTGGCTTCCCAGCTTTTGGTCCTGCCCTGTCTCAGAGTCATTTCCCCAGGGACACAGAGGCCCCCACCAGCACTACTGCATGGAGTTGAGGTCCCGTATCCTAAGGTGACTCTTAGAGCTGCAATGGCTGGGGACACACCTTGATGGGGGTGCTGCGCTCAACTGTCATGTGACCTGTGCTCAATTGTCACATGACTATGTGGAGGGGAGTATATATATATTTTTTGCATGTGTTAACTTAAACTCACCTAATTATTGTATGTGTGAGTGTATACTGGTGTTCATGGGCACGTACATACGTGGGCAGGTGCTCTTGCATGTGTGTGTGCATGCATGTGGAGGTCAGAGGTCAACCTCAGGTGTTGTTCCTCAAGTGCTGTCTACATTCTTCTCTGAGACACTCTCTGGCACCTGGGGCATGCTGACTCGGCTATGCTGGTGGGCCAGCGAGCCTCCAGCCTGCCTTGTCCAGCACTCAAATTATACGTGTACTCCATAGCACTCCAGCTTTTAAAGTGGGTGCTGGGATCTAACTTGGGTCTTCAGGACAGACACATTATGGACGGAGCTATCTTCCCAGTCCTCACCTATTCATGATGTGAAGCAAAGGAAAATGGAAAACATGGTTTCCAAAAGTTATTTGCCTGTGACTCTTCTTTTTCTTTTCCTTTTCTAGAAAAAACAAAAATCCATTCCCTCTAAGGCACTGGCTTGCACTGCCACGGCCTCGGCCTCCTTAGCTGGCTCACAACCTCCTCTAGCTGTCTCTGCATGGTTCCCTTCGACCTTCATGGGCAGCATCAAGACCAACAATGGCTCTTCCTCACGAGGCCATCAGGTCTAGGTAGCATCGTAGACCAGCCTCAGAAACTGCCTTCCTGCCTCACACAACTGCTCACCAAGGGCTGTAGATTTTCCTCCCGGGCTCTTTGCCCTTTCTCCATCGCCCCTCCAGCTATCAAGGATGCTAGCCCTCACCTTCCCTTACCCGAGTAACTATGGAGCTTCCTTCGAAATCACAGGTCATTCCAAGTCAGCCAGAGTGAGCCATCCGAAGCTCCACCTGACAACAGGACCCTTTGTGGCTCTGCAGTGTTCCAGGACAAGACCCAAAGGCCACGCACCAAACACGGGCTCTCCAGGCCTTGCCCCTCATTTCTCCTCAGCCAGCATTACCCTCTAGCACTCCGGGCCACCTGCCCTTCTCCCAGCCTCAGACTTCCTCACTCCTCAGCACCTCTGCTCAGACATGCCCTCTAATCTCCCTGTACCGCTGCCCCACCCCTTGAGGAAACTGCTGTATGTCCTTATACGTGTGGCTTCAATGTCAACTCCATCAGCAAGAGCCCCTTATCTTCCCAGAGTCACTCTGGGTGGCCACCTTGTGGTGGGGGCTGTTTCCACTTGTTTGGCTTCATGACACCGTGGAAAGTTCCCTGTACGGCCCTGTCCCACACTGTGTGGCGCTCACGGTGGGTTTAGGTTTCAAGCACAGTGCTGTGGGTTCTCGAAGCTGCAGGGCTTTCAGCTAGGAAACCTCCCATATTTCCTTTTATCTAAAATAAGAATTTCAGATTTTTAATTAGCACATCACATGTTTTGGGTAAGGTATAATGTGATAATTGGATTCATCTAAAGTCCATGTAATGGTCACATCAAGGTAATTATCTTTCCATCTACTCAGACATTTGTCATTTTTTTTTTTAAATTGGGAGCTACAAACTCACATTTTTGGGTTATTTTGAAATATGTAATAAATTGCTGCAAACTAAAGGCAACTCTGCTCTGCAGGGGGATGCCAGAATTTCTTCTCCCTGGTGGAATTTTGTGTCCTGTTATTAAGCCTTTCTCTAACCCTCTCCTCCTGAAGGTGTGCCTACCTCATCCCTGGAGATAATGAGTGGCTTTTTTACATGACAAAATGACTATATGAGGGGTCAGGGAACTACTGTTTGATAGTGAAATGTCCCCCACAGGCTCGTGTGTTTGAGCTCTCTGTCTCCAGCTGGTGGCGCTGTTTGGGAAAGTTGTGAAACCTTTAAGGGTGGGGTTTAGCTGGGGGAGGTGGGTCACTTGGGGTGGACCTTGAGGTTTTATTTTAGTTTGGCCGGACTTCCTGTCTGCTCTTGTGGACACCGTGTGACTGGCTGCCTCACATTCTGGCTGCCACACCTTCCTCACCATGATGGACTGTATCCCTTCAAACTGTGAGTGGAAGAAACCCTTTTGTAGGCTGCTGTTGGAAGGTATTTGGTCACAGTAATGAGAAAGAATCAACACAGGGAAAAGCCCACATTTGCCTGAATGGCAAGAGCCCTATAAGAGGAAGGAAGAAATGGAGGGAAGTGGGCACAGATCTGAGGATGGTACCCTGCTGGCCTGCGGTGGAGGAAGAAGCTATGAGGCATGGGACATAGGAGGACTTTAGAACAATCAAAGCCATAAAATTTCCCCTGGCATTTGCACCAGAACATGCTCTGTGACACCTCATGTTTAGCTCAGCAAGACTCATCTTGGACTTTTGACTTCTGGTCACTCTCTCTGGGGTGAGAAGACTTCATTGGAAGACAATGGAAACTGCTGTGTCCTCCCTGGACAGTAGTGAAGTCACAGGGATTCCTAAAGAGCTGTGGTGCCCACCAGCCTCTAGCTCTGCATGGAGTCAGCCTTGCCAGCTGCCTCCTTCTCAGGTCCACCACCGCCCTGTCTCTGTTCTGTGGAAAACATTTTCTTCTCAATCATTTGAAGTGTAATGTCAGCCAGACCTTTCCTGAAGAATCTGTGGGAGGTGGCTATTCCCCTCCCCTCCCCACAGTGTGGTAAATATCAAGTCTGCTCTCTACAGCGTCTTCTCTGAGTGTGCAGTCTCTCTCCACACATCTGTTCTAGTCCCTGGAGAAGTCAAGGACCTGTCTCCATCTCCCCTCGCTCCACCAGATCCTCTGTGCCCAGCTCCTGAATGCTGAGGTCTCAAGAAGCTGCCTTGACATGGATCTTGAGTCACAGCCCTTGGAAACAAGTTGACCTTATTCTAAATCCCCAGGAGACCCCCCCCCCCCAAGCCCAGTGTCTGGCATTCTCCTATTTGGGGAAAGGCCAACATAGCAAACCTGGCCTCAGGGTCATTGTTTCAGGTTGCAGAGGTCACTGGTCCACAGGTATCATCTGGGCAATGTCAAGGACAAGGGACTGAGAGGAGAGATATGGTTCAGTGACTAAGAATGCATACAATTTTTTAGAGGACGGTTTCCAGTACCCAAGTCAGGAAGCTTACAACTGCCTGTAACTGCTGCTTCAAATCTCTCCTGGCCTCTGCAGGACCTGCATTCATGTGCATACACACACACACACACACACACACACACACACACACACACACACACACACACACACACAGAGAGAGAGAGAGAGAGAGAGAGAGAGAGAGAGAGAGAGAGAGAGAGAGAGAGAGAGAGAGGCTGATTTTGGTGAAAAGCATGGTTCTCACTTGAGTCTACCAAGAAGCAAAAGCCCCACCTGGCAGCTCAGCAGCCTGGCTTCATGCAGTGTCTGTCTGTCTCCTTTCCTTTCCCCAAAGGCACAGGGAGAGGTCGCTGTCCCCAGCCTTTCCTTTTGCGTCATCCAGATCCCCAGAAGAAGAAAAAGCTTTTCGTGTCAGGTCACCCCCAAAATGAGTACAATTGTCCACAATGGAGAGGCCACACCCTGGAGCAGAAGTTGTTGTCCAGTAGAAACCACACTGGCATGTCATGTAGCGGAAGTGACAAGGATGTCTTTGGATCACCCTACAGATCCAGAACTGGGGCCATGAGCAACAAGGCCACACCCTGACAGGGAGGGTTATGTGACCTGAAGGTTATGAGACCCCTTACCTTGCCTCCTCAGTCATTCCTTCACCTGAGCCTAAGGCATTGTGGGTTGCCCAGAGTCATACCACGAGTTACCCACCCTTTCTCCATTCTGCTTCCCAATGTGGACACATCGAGCAAATCTCCTCGCCCTGCTTCTCAGTCTCATCTGCCCTTCTTGAGGCTATGCTGGGGTGAGTGGTCGAGTCCAGCTTGTCTGGGCTGCTGGAGCCCCAGCTTTTGTCTTCAAATCTCTGGCAGTCAGAAAGCCAGCCTGTAAACTCTAATGTGGCACATGATGCGCGAGGGGACTCCATCCTAGGATGAAGCTGGCTGGTCCTTTCCAGCAGAGAAGGGTCCCTACAAGAGGAAGACTTTGTGTGGTTCAGAACAGGTAGGTTGGGGGTCATCCACCCCCCCCCTCAGATGTTCCCTGGCTGTTCCTGACCCAGGGCTCGGACTTAGATCATTCATGTATAGCCTGAGATATGTCAGATGGAGGGATGGACAATAAGGGGCAGGAGGACTCTCCCTCAAGTGTCAAGATTTGGATGGAAGTGAGCTTTCAACAAAATGAACAGAACAGAACAGAGTGATGAGAGACCCCTGCTCAGAGGAGCATCAGGGAAGCCATCTTCAAGACAGGTCTCAGCGGACCCTGGTCAGGGAAAACACCTTTGCCCCTGAGTAAAATCGGGACACTCGCGTTCCTATCATTTTCCAGGCACAGTGTGAGAGACGATAGCTTTCCTTGGGCTTCGATTTATTACCATCTGAAATGTCATTCTCTGTGTGGGTAATAAAAGATAATACATTTTATGGGGGCTCCTTATGTTAAGGTTTTACAAAATCTGTTATCAAGTCATCTGCTGCGACTTTAAATGAAGCGTTCTAGGTTATACCTAATCACAAGGTGGGCATCTTTTCTCTCCTCTCCCCCAGATGGAGCGTGGTGAGCTGGGAGGGGTGCTGTGTTTGCTGATCACAAAGCAGAAGAAGCGCTTTGAGATTCACATTCAGAATTGCTTTCTGCTGCATCATCGGCTTCACAAAGTTACACTCTGGTCAAAACGTCCACAAAATTCAATTACAGGCTCTCAATGACAAAAAGCACAGGGGCCCACAGAGAGTTGGCGGAGGTTTCTAAAATTAGGTTCTAAATGTCTGCAACTTGAAGCAATTTCTGTTTTATGACCTTGGCCCAACATCAGGGCTCTGTCTGTTAATGGTCTCTGCCCATTAATTCCAGGTGCTTAATCAGTACAGTATTCGAACACACAGAGTACAACCAACTCTGCTTCCTGCAACCTGCCTCGGCCACTGCTTTTTAAAATCCTGTTCCCAAATAGATGTGATCTTCTGATGGCAGCTAGCACCCAGGGTTATTCTCTCTCTCCTCCCTCCCTCTCTCTGTCTGTCTGTCTGTCTGTTTCTCTCTGTTTGTGTTTATGCGCCCATGTAAGCCCTGGAGGCAGTGTCTTCTCCAGTTACTTTTCTCCTTATCTCTCTATCTATCTCTCTATCTCTCTATCTCTCTATCTATCTATCTATCTATCTGTCTGTCTGTCTGTCTGTCTATCTATCTGTCTGTCTGTCTACCTATCATCTATCTATCTACCTATCTATCTATCTTCTATCAATCATCTATCTATCTATCTATCTATCTATGTATCATTTGTGTGTATGTGTGTGAGACAGTGTCTCTCACAGAATGAGAAATTCACCAACTCAGCTAGAAAAGTGAGTCAGCAAGCCACAGGGACCCTCCTGTCTCTGTCTCCCCATCGTTGAGATTACAAGCATGATCCACTGTTTTGTCCCCCAACCCTCCCTCCCTCCCTCCCTCCCCTTCCCTCCCTCCTTCTCTCTCTCTCTCTCTCTCTCTCTCTCTCTCTCTCTCTCTCTCTCTCTCTCGGGAGGATTTTTTTCTGGGAATTAATCTTAGCTTCTCATTCATGTAAGGCAAGCAATTTACTGACTCTGTCCAGTGCATTTTCGTGCACAGCTTCCCTTAGTTCAGAGATCTTCCCCTGTCTGTCATTCCAGGTGGCTTCAAAACAAAGGCCCCCCTTTGGAGAGCAATGACTCAGGCACCCCAGCCATGGGTAGGAAAGTAATTCTGCACACTCCCTTTACACTGCTATCGGGTTGGTCATATTGAAAATAAATCAAACTAATTCTACATCTTCTGAGGGGGGAAAATCGCACAAAATGAATTCCAATCACACTCATGCTGTTGTTTTTCCTGAAAGATAATTTGTATACCAAGGAGAAACAGCAAATAGGATAACCCCAGCCATGGATTATTCTGGAAGGCTCTCTTGTTGACTTCTTGCCTGGCATATCAGCCCTTTTGATCACCTTCTTTCAGCACTATTTGTCCAAGGCCTCACCAACTGCCAGCCCCTGCACTTTTGGCACGGGAGTCCCTGTGTGATCTTGGCGCCAGCCATTCATTCTGCTATTGAGATTGCCCTGGCTGTGCTGACAAGCACTAAGCCTATTAACGCCTTGGAATGGTAGCCGAGCCGGGAACTAGAAGTCAAATGTTCCAACTTAACACCGGGTCTTGCTCTTCCTGGCGCAGCCTTGCAGACGGACAGAATGTTGATGAAGATGAGTGTTTATCTTCACAAATAATAAAACTCGCCAACATGCCCTTGGAGAGACCCTTTTCATTTTCGTTTAAAAAAATAACAATAAAGACAGTGTCTGTCTTCCCTCTGGCCCCTCTCCAGAGCCCTTTTCAAAGTGGAGGGTAATTGAAGTCTATTGTCTGTGTCTTTGTGGGGAGCGCAGCTCTGTGTCCTGAGGGGGAGCAGACTCCAGACTCAGGGTCAAACATGGCTGCGTGTCTCCCTTTGGTTCTCACAAGGTTACTGTCTTTCTCAGTTGGGTCACAGGTACCCACTCCTTGCTTGTCCAGCTAGACTCCACTCAGATTCTCTCTCTTTATAAAAGTCATGGCTACATCCGTTGGGCACTTACTATATGCTCCAAACAGTGCTCACCCTTCTGTGAATCACTCCAGAGGATATCACGGTGCTCCCCGCCAAGGCTGGGGCAGCCATTGCACCTACTGTGTGGGTAAAGAGTCTGTTGTTACAGAATCTACAACACCTATCAAGGGGCACTGACACTCTCAGCCTGCTTGACCTGCTTCCTACATTCTCAACCGCTCTGGCTTTGAACAGACACAGTGACTGGAAGCCCCTATATCCCACACAGGCTCCCATTGTTCATCTGTCCCGATCAGCCTGGGGTTCGTTGGGTTTGTGTTGATGGGAGCTTCTTTTGGGATAGGCTGGCACTTTTAGGTGGCTCTCTGAGCAATCCCCAAATGTCAGGCTTCTTGGAGACCCTGGCCATTCACTTCCACATTTCAGTTCTAGTGTCCGCCACTCTGTAGTTCCTCCCCCAATCCTGCCAAGTTTGAACTCTCATTCTATTAGGAGGTAGCAAAGCGTGGCAGGTCAGCGACCCAGATGAGCTAAGGACAGTGGGGGAGAATAAGGACAGAATAACACAGGCGTTTTGTGTTAGAACTGACTACTCGGAGCACACCGGGCACAAGAAGCACGCTAGGATGCCAGGTAAGAAGGTGGATTCAATCCATTCATTTGGGTCCAGGGAGATCAAGGCAGTGCACCACGTGGATTTCCTTTCTAATCTCTTCCTTTTTTTACTGTGTTCCATTAAAAGTAACACAATCATGGAGGGAATTGTAAGGAAAAAATTTGAAAACTGCTCCAAGTTGCATTGTTCACTGAACAAACAGCCATCGCTGGCATCTGTCTGAGATGCCCAGCCTGCCTGCGGGAGTAACTACGTGTAGAGGAAGGGAAGGGCAGCCGCACAGAGTTAGTCTATTTACCCTGACTGCTCTCCGTCGGTAAACCCCCAGCCGTTGGTTCTGCAAACGTATGAAATTTGGGCAGACTGTTTTTAGCTGGCATGGGAGGAAATGAGGGTTTTAGATCCTTTGAAACAAGGGCTGTCTCTTTCTCTTTCACAAAGCTATGGCTTTTCATTGATCTAAGAGGTAGGTATGGGTGTGAAGAAGGCAGCTGAGACCCCTACCCTCCTAGGGCTTATGGCCAAGCCACTCACCCATGGCTGCAAATACAACATTCTACCTTATCATACACAGCCATGAGGACATAGGTCTTTACCACTTCGGGCATCAGTAGAATAGAATAACAAGAAGACCCTGACTCAGGGGATAAGAGGGCTGTGTGTAAGCATGACACCCGGGTTCAGATGTCCAGCATCCACATAAAAGCCAGTATAACTGAGTGTGCCTGTGACCCCAGCATTGTGGGCTGAAGACATGGGGATCCCTGGAGCTCATTGGCCAGTCAGTACAGTCAAAACAGTTGGTTTCATGTTCACTTAGAAACCCTGTCTATAGAGAAGGAGGAGGAGAAAGAGAAAGAGACCTCTGGCCTCTGTATGCACTCATACAAATATACTACACACACAACACGTGTGAAACAAGACTAAGTAAAAGTTACTTTCAACTCCGCCCCTTCCTTTCCATTCTCACCCTTCTTCCTTCCTTCCTTCCTTCCTCCCTCCCTCCCCCCCTCTTCTTTTCTTTTTCTTTTTCTTTCTTTTTCTGGGACAGAGTTTCTCTATGTAGTTTTGGTGCCTGTCCTGGATCTTGCTCTGTAGCCCAGGCTGGCCTCGAACTCACAGAGATCAGCCTGGCTCTGCCTCCTGAGTGCTGGGATTAAAGGTGTGCGCCACTGCCACCTGGCACCATTTCTTTAATAGGGCCACAAACCCCAGGCCCACCTATCTCCAGGAGCCTTTCCACTTCAAGAGCAAAATCATTACAATCACCTTCTTTTTACTCTGATTCTACTTCTCCTAACTCCAGAGCCTTCCACGGCTCCCTATTGCTCAAGGACACAGACTATACCTTCATCCATATGGATGTTTATAAACATCCATAATTAATCACTGGCTGTGGTTTGCTAAACATGTCAGCTTCTCTCTACTACTCTTGCTTGGGAATGCCCTAAAGGCAAGGCCCAACTCCTTATTTCTTGGCTTAAATGCCTCACCCCTCTGGAGCCTGCCTCACCCCTCTGGAGCCTGCCTCACCCCTCTGGAGCCTGCCTCACCCCTCTGGAGCCTGCCTCACCCCTCTGGAGCCTGCCTCACCCTCTGGAGCCTGCCTCACCCCTCTGGAGCCTGCCTCACCCCTCTGGAGCCTGCCTCACCCCTCTGGAGCCTGCCATGCTCTGGCTATGTCTGATTGGCAGCCCAGTGTTCTTTACTTTCTTTCTTTTCTTTTCTTTTTTTTTTCGAGACAGGGTTTCTCTGTGTAGCTTTGCGCCTTTCCTGGAACTCACTTGGTAGCCTAGGCTGGCCTTGAACTTACAGAGATCCACCTGGCTCTGCCTCCTGAGTGCTGGGATTAAAGGTGTGCGCCACCACCGCCCGGCCTGTTCTTTACTTTCTGGAGCTTGCCTCTGCCCACGTTTGCTACAGTGCTTGACTTATCATAACTGCACAGTGTCTAGCAGTCTGGGAATCTCTCACGGGTTGGAGGGTTGTTTTTCCACATTGTGGTAGCTTTTGCGACAAGGTAGAGATCAAATAAATCCTTATGAATGAGATGAAAGACAGAACAGGGAGCTGGCTACAGGACTCTCTGGTGGGTCAGTAGGTGCCCCATCTTGCTGTCACCATGCAGTTTGAAGGAGACAGGGTGGGCACACTATGGAGTGAGCGCTCAATAGTCAGAAGGCATTGGCCTAGGCAGAGGCAGGGGGATGGCGGGTGGGAGGGGAGCCTGGGGCACATAGCAAGACTCTGTCTCAAAAGCAATGACAAAGCAAACAAAAACTCAAATCAAAACCATAAACAGTGTTGGTAGACTACCAACAACGGGCGACTCATGAGACTGGGCATGTCAACTCAAGCAAGCCTCAGTATCATGGTTTATAAGCCAAGGGATAAGAGGACCTGCCCTGCAGTGTTTATCGTGAGAACTAAATGGAACACACGGAACACTTAGCAGCATTCCCTGCCCTTCAGCAGCCCCTCCTGTCCTACCCACTGCCGCTCTGCCGCTCTGTACAGTGAAGTCAGAACGAAGCCACTGTGCTTGTGGATCTGCACATGGATAGCCTCTTGCTTGCCCTCTCCACGTCTCCAAACTGCACTGTCCTTCTGCCAACTGCTTGTACCTCAGTCATGTGCCTCTCACACATTTCCTTCCCCTAGCACACCTTGGCATGGCACTTGCAATGGGTGCTGACATTCTAACCAGCTCCAAAGGACTGTACCTGTTCACCCATGAGCTCTTAATGGAGTCTAAGCCAGTCAGCCACCCAGTGCTGGGTCTGTTCCCTGCTTCTGCTTCTCTGGGTTATTAATGAGTTCTGCCATCCAGGAAAGCATCCTGTGGCTGGGAGCTACAGGTGATCTGCCTGGCTCTGAGTAGGTTGGTGGGGGATGGCTGGAGACTCTTCCCTAGCCAGAGGAGTCTTCCCACAGAAGTATCATTTAAATCTCCTTACTGCATGCCAAAAAAAAAAAAAAAAAAAATGTGCTCAAACCCACCATGCATAGCTCTCTGCCGTACTGAAGATTGCTGCTGTTTAAGCCAGAGGCAGCCACATTAAAAATAAATGCTTACTAGGGGAATATTTAGTGACATGGAAAATGTTTCCATTATACTGTTGAGAACAAAAAGCAGGTTTGAAAAGTCTATGAACAGCGAGGTCCCATGTTTGTAAGTAAAATAATATTCACAGATCATGATACATAAACAGAGGAGGGGGCTTTATGTAGCAAGATATTAACAGCAATTAGCTCTCAGTAATGTAATGTACTTATGTCTATTTTTTGTCTTATCATTTCAATGCTTTCCTAATTTTCACTAAAAAGTCTATAAATGTATTATTTGGTGGTCAGCAAAGAGACTCAAATTGAGTTGAGCTACCAAAGTGAAAACACAGAGAAGGTGTTCTGGATACTTCCATGGTGTTAACATGGTGTGTAACAGGTGTGTGACTGGGAAGGTGGGTGTGGCTTCTTCTCTGCCTCAGCCTCCTATGGTCCCAGGCTTTGCTTGAAAATAGGCAATCTTTTCCATGGACTGAGACGTGACAGACAGACAGACAGACGACGCATCTTGGAGGGCCTCACATGACAATAGAAAGATGCTAAATAAAGAGTCCCCGTCTCTTGCTGGCCCTTTAAATGCTCGCATCTAGGTCTGAACATTTATAACCCACACATCCCCAGAGAGCCAGACCCAGCTCCTGGGGAGAGAACCATGGCTTCAGCTAAATGTTAATTGGCACCGAGGCGTGAGATGGGGATCTTTGATTGCTCTGCTGGGTGACCTGGTGTTTCGCTCTTCACCCTTCCTCTTTCAGCAATCTCATCCATATGGAAGACAAAGGGACTTGTCCATGGACACAGGAGGACAGGGGCTCCTTAACCCTGTCTGCACCAAGGCATCTGTCATCCATATAATAACCTGCAGCTATGAATATGTCATGGTGCTTAATGCTAGGATGGAAAAGCAAGCCCGCAGCCAGTCAGCAGACAGACCTAGCACCTGGCTCTCCAGGGAGATAAAAATGATCGACCAGACACAGAGCTCTGGATTGTTTTGTCTGCAAATGTCATTTAAATGCCTCACATTAGGTTTTATGAATCAGCCATTTAAAACACAACAAAGTGGAATCTATTGAACAAGGCACAAAGAAGGGTCGGTAATAGGCAACAAAACATATATTCAGTGAGGGTCTAATATCCAGAACATATAAAGACCACTGGAAACTCAACCACTGACAGATGAATCAAGGGAAGAGAATGAGAACTCTTTCCTATGGTGACGTTCTGCAAATGACCAAAGCAAAGACTGCCCAGTGTTACCAATCATGAGAGAAATGCAGATAAAACCACAACGAGGGGCTACTGCACCCACGCAGCACTCTGAGGCCTATGGGATCTTTCACAGACCTACTGTGCTTGACTCAAGGATCTTGGGTACTGACACTCAAGAGTTGACGAAGGTCAACCTGGGACAACAGTTCTTGAGTTCAGCATCTCGAACCGCTGAAAATTAAAGATGCAGACACGTGTAAACTTTAGTAAGGAAAATTACAGGAAAGTAAGACGTAAAGGAAAGGTGAGGTGGGACTCCCCAAACAGAAAGGTTTAATATAGAAAGGAAGGAAGTCTCTTGGGGCTGAGTCTCTGAGGGGCTGAGTGGGCTGCCAAGGTAAGCTGGTCCTGACACTTGCTGTGGAGGTAGGGCTTAAAACAGAGGTAATGCTATTAGATGGCCAACTAGAAGACCCTGTATATGATGCATGCTCTCCTGGTCCAATCATGTCATGCTTGCACATTGCACACCAGGTCTTGGGTGGTTCAAGTCTTCTCTGTCAACCTCTGACTCTGGCTTTGTTAGCTCTTACTTTGGTCGTCTGTGAGCTTTCAGCCATTGGCTGGTATTCCCATCTCTAACCTTGCAGGCATCTCAAGTGCTGTTAATTATACTAAGCCCTCTTGGTCTTCACAGCTACCAAAAAGTAGCTATAGTCATTCCTAGTCAATCCATATTTATTCCTAGTTAATCCGTAGTGAATCGTAGTTAATTGCAGCTAACTCCTCTGTCTATGAGATTGTTGGGAATCTCTTACATGAAATGATGAAGGCCTCTTAGATACTGTCACAGCGGCATTAAAAGCAAGACTACGGGAAAGAGCAGTAGTGGCCAGCAGATGTTGCTCTGGGGGTATGGGGCAGGTCTCACAGGAGGCAGTTAACCAGTCCACCAACACTAGCCTCATTTCTCAGAGCCCATCTATCTGTCGGTCTTTCTCTATCAGGCCTTGGTCACTATCTCATTCCCAGCGTAAGCTTCCTGTCTCTCAGCCCTAGTGTTCCCAGTCTTGCTGCCTTAACACTCATGTTCCCTTTAATCCTGAAGTCCGTTCCCACTGTAACATGATATGAGCCACATGAAGCTCTCACTGTGGGCCCTTTTCTCCCTCCCTATCTATACAGTAAGTCAGCACCTGCATCCCCACAAATACTAGGATGGCTGTTACTGAAAAACCAAAGAACAGTGATCAGGAAAGATCTGGAGAAGCCAGACTTACTTTGGACCAAGGATACCCAGTAACTCCAGAGATGCAGAAGGGGGGACCTGCCAGTGTCAGGGCAGAGGTGGCCATACTGCAGTCATGAAGCAGGAAGGCCATGCCTGAGAAGGGACCAGATCCAGCCTGAGGTCTAGGTCTCAGCCTAGAGTCATAGATGCTTTCCGAGTGTTCTCAGGGGTAAGCTTTCAAGAGAGCCACAGGGCCGATTGCCTGTCAGGTCTAGGGCCAGGACTAGGACTTTGCAAGGTGTTCGTAACCAGGGTGACTTTGAAGCTTTAGATCCTGCAGGAGAGTTCAAGCGCATGAGTACAACTTCCCAGCATGGGAGCTAAGTGCTCATACCCCGACTGTGCTGGGAGCCCATTTCCAGGAAGGACTCTGGCACTGATAGGAGGGGCAGGATCTGCTTCTGTCCCCAGAGCAGTTTCTCTGGACAGGCACTTAGAACCCACACCTGAATCTCTAAGACAACCTTACGTGGTCTGGGCAGCATTCCTGCTCTCTGGCTAGAAATGCCAAGGGGACACTAGATTCGAGGGTCATTGAGATCTACTCTTGCACTGGAGACCGAACTTGTGGTTTTTTGAGACCTCAGTTTCTCCCCTAAATCAAGGGAACCCTCATTCAAATCGGGAGCAAGTTGTTGATGCTTCCTGATATCAAGTGTCAACCCTGAGAAGGAGAACTCCCCAGACAGGCTGGCGGCTGTCCAATCAGCATGAATATGACTGGGGACACAGGGTCTCTGTAGATGTTTCTTAAATTGATGATCTGGCAAAAGACGATTGCAATTAAATAAACTTTAAACTTGTGTTTGGCTTTTCAAGACCCTGCTAGGTGATAAGAATATCTATGCAGATGAGGGCTTCCTTTGGGTCCTGTATTTCAGTGTTTGAAATTTCAAAAGTAGTAGAGAAGTGTCTCTTCATATGACAAGTCAGATCAGTGACAGCCACTGTGGACCAGACCTGCACTGGCCAGGATTTGGAGGTTATATACAAGATCAAAGGCAGAGTGCCTGGGGCTGCTGTGATAGCCCAGCCTGCAAAGCACTTGCTTTGCAAGCACAGGAACCTAGAAGAAAGCCAGGAAGGGAGGCACACACTTGCAATCCCAGCACCTCAGATATAGATAGGTAGAGTTCTGGGGCTCGCTGGCCAGTCAATCTAGCTCACTTGGAAAGCCCAGTGAGTGACATCATTTCAAAGGACAAGGTGGATGGCTCCTGAGGAGTGACAGCAGAGCTGACTTCTGGCTGTACACATGTGCACAAGCACCTGAACATAAACAACATATGGGCATGTAAATACCTTTTCTTTCCTATTATTATTTTTTTTAAGAGAAAGAGAGTGTTATGATTGATTAGTGATGTCTGTTATGGGCACAGGTCAGGAGCAGCAAGAGGTTATTACCATCACTGGTCCTTCCTTATGTCATAGTGGGCAGATCCTGAGCCACTGGCTGTCTTACTCAACTAGTAGGAATGTGAGTTCACCATGAAATGTCGAATGAACTAAGCTGAACCACACCTGCTGCCACTGAATCCAAGGATTGGAGCCTTTTAAGAAGTAACACTGGGTTCCCTTTGTTTGACGGAAGCTATATAAACAGCTGTAGGCACACTCCCACAGTCTTGTCTACCTCCTGAAACTCAATGATTCAAGGTTCCTTCAGTGTCTAAATCTCTTTTATTCTTTAAATTTCTTGGCAGCTCAGCACTGTGTCACTACATTGTACGCAGTCATAAAAATAATATTAATGCTATGTGGTGTGGGACGATGCTCGCACTATATTCTGTGGGTGAAAAAAATATGGAGCGTGTCAACACGTTCAAGGCCTAGAAAGAAAGCGCCATCACTCAGCCCCTGCTCTTTGTAAGTACCACATACATTTCAATTCTTTCTGTGTGAAACTTAATGAGTTTGGATTCTTTGCCTCATTGGTCATGGTACCAGGAAATAAAACCAAGGAAAAGGCGTAACTGTCTCACGCTTAAACTATAAACTCCTTGAGCCCTTAAAACAAACCAAACAGAAATGATAACTGAGATTTACAGGAGAAATGACATATGATGGCAATTTGTACAGCATTATTTTGGGTCTGTTTCCTATTCTTCCAAATCAGGGATGCCATGTTTGGCTATTACATGTGTTTGGTGGATAGCTTTTCCACTGCCTGACCTAGGAAAGTAGTAGCCAGGAAGAAGGCTGGGTGCACCTGAGAGCTACGGCTCCAATGTGGAATTCCACGGTATTTATTTCAGTCCTCTGGGCTCAGGCCCTGGGTGTGATACTGGAGACTTGGGAGAGGAATTGGACCCAGGTACTGTATCCATCCAGGACCAGCGGGAGACCTCGGAGGGAGAGTGGAAGATTGTCATGGTTTGAATGTGAATGTCCCGCAGATGTGTTTGAACCCTGGGTTCCTAGATGGTGGTGTGATCCTGGGTGTGTGGAACTTTAGGGGGCGGAGCCCAGATGTAGAAAGTCAGTCACTGAGGGGGCGGTGGCTGAAGGTTTTATAATCTTGCCTGACTTCCTGTCCTCTTTCTGGTTCCTGGTCCATAGAGATGTGAACAAGCTTATGCTCCTGCACCACAGCCAGGAACTGCTCCTACCACCATGCCCTCCTCCCCATGATGGACTTTATCCCCGTGAACTATGAGCCACCATCAAACCTTCCCCCATTAAGTTGCGTCTTGGCCAGTTTTTTTTTTTTTTTTTTTTTTTTTTGTCTCAGTGAAAAGAAAAATAACTAATACAGTCATGAAAGTTTGAGGGTCTAGCTGTCAATTACATTGAAAAAGACTGAAAATGGATGGCAAGTATTGGCCCCTCAGGTGCCAGGCTTTGTGAGGTGTCTGCCTGCTCTCCTGTGACCTCCGAGTCACATTCACACCCGCTGTAAGGATTGGAAGCTGGATGCTCGGTAGCCACACTTTCAAGTTATTCTAGAAGGAAGTGGCAGAACTGCAGGTGAGCTCATTCGGAGCAACCGGCATTCCGGCTAGGGTGCATGTTAGGGCTGAGGGGTGAGGGAACAAGGCCCCAGCGGTGGGCTGGGTCTACTCGGGTACTTGGTTATGTCAATCATAGATGGAAGCAAAAAGAAATGTAGGTTAGGAGGACAAAAGAGGTGCTGAAAAGTGTCCAGCGGACACCTGTTCTCATGGCAGATGGTGGCCTCTCAGACCCGGATTTCTCTGGTTCCCTGCTCAAGCAAAGTCACCTATTCACATCACCCTGAAGTACTGATGCTAGTCTCTCTGTCAAGACATAGTCTTTCTTTATTTGGTAGTTTTTGGGCACAGAGATTTACTATGTAGCCCTGGCTGGCCTAGAAGTTGCTATGTAGACCCAGGCTGGCCTCACACTCAGAGATCTGCCTGTCTCTGCCTCTCAAGTGCTGGGATTAAGTGCCACCATACCTAACCTAAGACATATTCTTCCATATATGTCCAGACTTAGAAGACTTATTTAACTCAATGTGTGGGCTGTAGATGATCAGTATGTGGTAGTTTGAGTGTAATTGGCCCCCATAATCCCATAGGGACTGGCACTATTAGGGGGTGTGGCTTTGTTGGAGTGGGTATGGCCTTGTTAGAGGGTGTGTGTCACTGTGGGGGTGGGCTTTGAGGTTCCTTATGCTCAGGATATCATCCAGTGAGTCAATTGACTTCTTTTTGCCTGCACGATGTGGGACACTCAGCTATTTCTCCAGCACCATGTCTACCTGCATGCTGCCATCCTCCCCGCCATGATGGACTGAACCTGTGAACTGGAAGAGAGCCACCAAAACGAAATGTTTCCTTTGTAAGAGTTGCCATGGTTATAGTGTCTCTGCAAGGCAATCAAAACCCTAAGACAAGTACCTATGGCTTTAAGGGGTAGAGTGCAAAAGACAACCAGGAGGAAAAGGCCAGGCCGGCACCCAGCTCAGGGAAGGGAAGACGAGGATGCTTCCTCCAGAGAGTGGCTGTCTGCCTTGCTCTGTCTCTCCTTCATTCTGCCCAGTTCTCAGATGCACATCTTGATCCCACGAGCTGCTAAGGAGTGAAAATTTCCTGTCTCTCCATTCGTGGTAGCAAAATAACATTCAAATCCTCCTAGAACAACGCCCCTGCCCCGGTGCATCAAGTGCAGATGGAGTAGAAGAACTACTGAACACCCATGGACACACGTGTCTGTTGGCTTCCTGTCTGCGTTTGTCTTCCTAGATGAGCGTGGCTCCCCCACCCTGAGAAAAAAAGTTCTCTGCTTTTGTGCCTTCCTTCTGGAGTGATATGGGGGCATCCCCTAGCTAGGGCCCAGGTACTTATAACAAAGGGCAAGGGGGAATCCTCTTGCTCATGAATTCCAGGCTAGCCTGGGCTACAGCATAAAACCCTGTCCTAAGACAAAACAACACAACAACAATGACAAAATAAAACCTAATCAAACAAAAATATCAAAATGCTGGGGCTTGGGACATGGCTCAGGTAGTAAGGGGCTTGATGGACAAGTGTGAGGACCTGAGAGTTCTGTCCTGGAACCTCTGGAAAGATGCTAGACATGGCAGCATGCACTTATAATTTCCGGTGCTGTGAGGCTGAAGGCATAGATGGATAGATTTCTGGGGCTCGCTGGTCAGCCAGCCTAGCTGAACTGGCCAGTTCCAGGCCAGTGAGAAACACTGTTACAAAAAAACAAGAGGCAAACCTCTGGCTTCCACATACACACGTGCATACATACGCTCACTCACACCGACACACACAGACAGATACACACACATATTTCTAGGGCTGGGGAGACACCCCCTCACAGAATCAAGCTTCTGAGATAAGTGTCATCACAGATGGCAGGTAGGGAATTTTGGAAGGTGAGGTTGACAGGAAATATTTCATGTGATCCTTTCCTACCTCAAAAGGTTTTGTTTTGTTTTTTGTTTTTTTTTTTCCGAGACAGGGTTTCTCTGTGTAGCTTTGTACCTTTCCTGGATCTCGCTCTGTAGACCAGGCTGGCCTCGAACTCACAGAGATCCACCTGCCTCTGAAGTGCTGGGATTAAAGGCATACGCCACCACCACCCGGCCAAAATGGTTTTGTCACCACTGAAGGAAAGGACCTGTTTGGCATCTAGGACCTGAGATCTGCTAATGAGGTCACAGAGGCCTTAGAACATTGTGTGCCTAGAGCTTGGCTTGGTTCCCAGTCCATGATGGGAAAGCCTCACATCTGATAAGGACTTGGGCCGTATAAGACCGGGGCCTGGAATCAGAATGTGAATGGAGGATCAGTTTAAAACTGCTGTGGGTATAAACAACATTTGCAAGGCAGTTGGCTGCTTTATCAAGTTATGCATTATTGTAAGTTCTCCCTGGGTCTATGGCCCCTCCAGACTTGGGTCGTTGGCTGGGCTTACACTACCAGGCAGGAGCACCTTCCCCTATCCTATGAAAGGGGCCTCAAATCCAAATGGAAGCCAGTAAAGACTGTCCAGTCAAAGAACAGGGAGGGGCTCGTGGGGTCCTACCATTTACCTCTGAGCTGTTTGCTGCTGATGGACTGTGTGAGACAGAGAATTGCTGTGGCTGGGTGCTGAACCCGCCGGACTACAATGGCTAGCCCCAAACCCAGAGACACAGACTGTCCTGGTTAATCTCAGCGGGTCACAAAACAAAATGAAGAGACATGAATATGAAAGGGAGATTTGTATGGGTGGGCAGACAAGTGGTGGGGAGGTGGGGGAGAGTCTAATTGCTGTGCATTGTGTGTATGTGCAAAACTGTCTAAAAGCCAATGTGACTACTACTGCTATTACTACTACTACTACCATTACTACTACTACTAGCAATAATTAAAAAAAAAAACAAAAAACCTGCTGGCTCTCCTCGGGAAATGACAGACAAGCCAGAAGCCTGAATATCTCAGAGCCCATGGTCTATATTCACACCAGCAGAGGACAGTGCTTTGATGACCCTAGAGAGGATGATTACGAATCTGGAAGGGCTTTCTCTTGGGAATGTTATGAATAGGAGGGCGTTCAGAGAAAACAAAACTGTGTTTGCTAAACATACCAAGCACTTCCCTCTCATAAAGGAGGCGTGAGTGTCATTGCCAAAGGGAAATATAGGATTGTGCCTGCAGCTCACCCACCATCCTGGGAACTTGCCTAAAGTTGGCTCCTGAGCCTGTCCACACTCCTGTAGGGGAGAGGGCTCAGGATCTCTTACTACTTTCTGAGGGTTTATAGGAAGTTACTGGTTGCTGGGGAGGAAGACACGTTTTCTTCAGTGGTGTAGCCACTTGTAAGTTACACACGCTCCTGCAGACCACCTAATGGAACTCAGTGTGTCACATGCACATGAAAATTACATTGAAGGTGACCCCTGAGAACGGGGATACAGTGACTTGTCACTTCTCAGTGGCTCTGAGAAACTTGCCTTACAGGCACAGCGTGTCCATTGCCCATAGCACACATACACAGTCTATTTGGTGCTGAGTAGAACATGACTGACATTATCCAGAAGAGGCGGGGAGGCCTTGGTGGGGAAGTTAGGCTGGGTTTGAAGGGATGTAGGAGTTCTCCAGGTAGGCAATGAAGGGAAGAGCAGATGGACTGAAGGAACACTAGGTATGAAGGCCAGAAAGCGAGCAAGGGCCTTCTGTGTTTGGGGGATGACATGATAGGCAAGAGTCTGGCAGGACAGAGGAGGCAGACATGGAGGAGGCAGACAGTGGAGAGCTCAGCGTTAATGTACTAGGCAAGCTGGGGATAGTTGCATTTCCAAGTAGGGGAGGATACTGTGGAGGACAGAGCAATGTTTTAGAGGAAATGAGAGGGTGGATATTGTTAAGTCACCCAGGAGAGAGAGAGGTGAGGGCACACAGATGACAGAGGCCTTGAAGGTGCAGGGCAAGGGGAGGAAGAGACAGGCCAGTGCAGCTGCCAGAAGACACTTGATGGGGACAAGGGGCACTTCCCCTGTTAGCAGACACATGGATTTCCTGCCAGCTCAGTCTTTGTCCTTTACAAGACACCCCCAGCTGGTGGCCCCAGGTAAGCCTAGCCCCATCAGAAATTGGCCAGATGTATTTCTATTGAGCCAACAACAGAGCCCAGACACATTTTACACTCAGACTAGGCTCAGACCAGGATTAAAGATCCAGTTAAGTTCAGTGTCAAGGACCCTCATTTTGCTCAGAGACTACGTAACGAACAAGACATCACTGATCTTGGAAATGATGTGCAAGGCCTGAGAATAAGGATCAGCCTCAGGCCTTGCCAGCTCCTCTGTGGAGATAAGGGGATTTTTCTCTCCACCATTCTTCAGTTTGTCTGTACAAGAAATTAATATTTTTAAAGGCCATACTCCCGGCTTCATTTGTCATCTTGACAGCTTCTGAGATGCAGATGGATTTTTGCATTGGACTGGTTTTTTTCCCTCTTGTTTTGGGATGAATTTCATTTTCTTCTACTAGCACCTATGCACAGACCAATGCATACCTCTGTAGAGAGCTTGTGGGTCAGGAGATTTGTTTAAAATAGGAGCTTATTTCACTGGACATAGATGAGCCTCATTCCTGCCTGAGCTGGATCTGGAGGTAAATAGACAGATGTGTGTTGACAACCCACTTACTGGATGTGGATGGGTGTGGTACAGAGTGGTATTGTCTTAGTCAGTGTTCTATTGCTGTGAAGAGACATCATGACCACAGCAACTCTTATAAAGGAAAGCATTTAATTGAGGCTTGCTTGCAGTCTCAGAGGTTTAGTCCACATGGTAGCATGCAGGCAGACATGGTGCTAGAGGAACTCAGAGTTCTCTATCCAGATCCACAGGCAGCAGGAAGGAGAGAGAGAGCCAATGGGTCTGACTCGGGCTTCTAAAACCCCAAAGCCCATCCCCAGTGACACATTTCCTCCAATAACGCCACACCCACTCCCACAAAACCACACCTCCTCATGCCACTCCCTAAGCATTTAAATACATGAATCTATGGGGTCCATTCCTATCCAAACCTCCACAGGGACCAACCAGGGCTTTGGGGGGATTTACAGGATAGGAACTCATGCTGACTCTGGACATAGCATGACTACTGCTGACATCAAGTTACAGTAGCTGCGGTTACCTGCACCAGACCTGTGTGAAAGCGAGCCAGTCAAAAGTCCAGCATGCGTGGGGGAGGGTACCCCAAGGCCACATCCCTCCAGGAGGAGCTATTGGCAGCTGATGGCTGCTGAGGGAGGGAGACCCACTCTCCTTTGGGGACATGGCTGCTGGTAGGTTGTTCATGTCCCAGTAGATGGCTGCATACCCATATGCATACGGGCAGCACTAATTTGCCTCATAATTTTTAACAACAACAACAACAACAACAACACGAAAGAGGGCATGCAGTTGGGAGGGTGACAGGCTGGAGAGCACTTGGGGACGCTGGAGGGAGGTAGTAGTAGATGTATATGATCCATATACACTGTCTAAATATAAGAAACACTCAAATATTATTTAATAAAAACCTATCTCCAGACATTTTCTGGTTCACTTTAAATTTAAACAGGTATACCACACGGCTTCTCTTCTTGCCATTGTGATGGCACACATAAAATAAGCCTCTTAATAAATGAAGGATGTATTTAATTACAGAGGATATGGTCCGTTATGGTGGGGAAGGCATAGTGGAGATCAGGGTGTGGGCAAGTGCAGGTGGGACTTCACATTTCCATAGAACAGGAAGCAGAGAAGGGAGGTAGCAAGGCCCTCAAGACCCAACTTGCCTGGTCATAAGCCTTCTGGTTAGGCCCCAGAGCAGTGGTTCTCAACTTGTGGGTTGTGATCCCTTTAGGGGTCAAACTACCCTTTCACGGGGGTTGCATATTAGATACCCTGCATATCAGATATTTACATTATGATTCATAATAGTAGCAAAATTACAGTTATGAACTAGGGATGAAATAATTTTATGGTTGTGGTCACCACAACACAGGAACTGTATTAAAGGGTCACAGCATTAGGAAGGTTGAGAACTCCTGGTCTAGACTCTCCCACAACAGCAGCACTGGCTGTGTCCAATACACAAACCTATGAAGGACATTTCACTTCCAAACAACAAAGAATCCATTTTTGTTTTACAAATCTTATACCACTCTGACATTGTCTAGCTAAGCTTTAGCAAATGAATCTTCCCGTGCCTCAGTTTCCCTGCTTGCATCCTGTAAACTAAGGTGTTCCGCAGTAACAGGGATGCTGTACATGGAAAGAGAATCCATCAATGTCTGACTTAGTCCTTACTGTCCACCCCACCCCCATCCATGTGCTAGAGGCAAAAGGAATGCAGAACTGAGTTGCCTTCATTAGGTAGGCTACAAACTATTAGGGAAGAGGGGCATGTTTGATGAGAGCCATGATCAGGTGGACTAGGCAGGTGATGGGAAATCACAGAGGGGCAGGCAAGTCATCCTGGGGAGTTGGATCTGCCAGATGCAGTGAGACTGAATCTGAGCTCTGAAGGACAGGCAGGCACTGTCTGAAAGATGGCCGGAAGACTGCAGGGAGCGGCAGGTGAGGGTGAGGTAAAGACACTGATCCTAGAACCATGTGCTTCAGAGATGGCAGGAGCAAATCCCCTATGGAATGAGAGAATGTGAGAAAGAGGAGAGGAGACTGGGGGGGGGGAATGAAGAAGAGCATCATGACAGGGCCCTCTAGGAGCTTGTGGGACTGTGTCTGTCTTGGTAACAGACAAAGGCATTCAAACACAGGAAAAAAGGGACCAGATGTTTGACAAGCCTGAAAAGTCAACCAGAGACAGGACATCCCATCTGGTCATCTGTCCTTCGGAGCCAACAGCACTCTAAAGGCAACCCCAGGCTTGCATAGGGGCATGCTCAGATTCCAGGAGCAGTAGCATGAAAAGGTCTTCTGCTTTGGGAGGGTGACTGGAAGAGAGCAGGACGGAGCTGGAGGGCCACCTTTAAGAATGGAGGATCCCGTTATGCTGTAAATATGCCTCACGCTGGCTCTCCAGCCCCAGGAGCTTATCACCCAATGAGAGGAGTGCAGGAGGGGTGGAGAGAGAAGCAGAGGTTCCCAAGTCTGCAAGCTTCCTGTCTAGGGAAGGGTGACCTTCTTTGTACAGTGACATACAAACCAGAGAAAGGCAAGAACTAGGCTGCCTATCCTAGGAACAGGTGAGTGTTAATGGACAATGCTTATCTCTCCCTGTGCTAAGGGGGAGGGGCAGGTAGGTGGCTGCCACCATCAAGTATTTGAAGGGCTGCCACAACTGGAGAAGACACCACCAATATCAGGTCAAAAGACAGGCACCACCCAAGTCATCTGGGCCAGTGTCACTGTTCATTGCCCAAGTCGGCAGAAGGATCTGTCGCCGTAATGATTCTCACCCCTGTTCAACAACTCACTCCAGCCCTAGTCTTGAGCACTAAGTGACAGGTGTGACCCAGCAGCTACAGGACCAGAGCTGGAGACTGAAATATGAAACAGCAGACAGGTGTTCACAAAAAAGAAAACTCACAAGTCAGGGCAGAATAAATGAGCTAAAAGCAGGGACAGAGAGAAAGCCCACAGGTCCCCAAGTATCAGGAACACATGGGTAAACAGAGAGAAATCCATCACCTTCCCCACCACACAGAGACCACATTTATCTCATATCCCACTGCCTTGTCCATTCTCTCAGGGAGTCCTGAGAATTCATCCAACCAGGGAACAGGAGATGAGTTAAATGCCAATAAGTGGAACAATTTGTGACAAAGAACTCTTGGGAAGCGAAGGGATTTGGTGGTCAGTCCTCCACAACAGAGCTACAAACAGGAGAGCAGAGGAGAACAGTGTTGGAGGGGCGGGACTCCCACAGAGGACGCAAGGTCCTCTGTCAGGGCTGGAGTTGAATGGTGTGTGTTTGCAGCAGTACACGGGCTTGGAGAACTGTGGACAGCATCCAGGAGGTGGTACTCTGAGGAGGCACTTTTAGTCAGAAGCCAAGGTATGAGTCTTGCCAGGCTGGACCTGTTTCTTTAGAAGATGAAGGTCTGAGAAGGGTCACTGAACTGAGAGTGGAAATGAGTGATGAGTGGCAGACACACAAGAATATTCAGACACCTGGTGGATTCAAGGCAGGGGAGCCATTCAGGGAGAGACTTAAAGGCTCTGAGGAGTGTGTTTATATGAATACATGAGATTGCTTCTTACTGTACAAGAACAATTTACACACACACACACACACACACACACACACACACACACACACACTGCAATGGGACTAGAGAAAACTTCTGTTGAGATGCAGGAACATCAGGCAGAGTGGGGAAAAGCTGTCGTCTATCTCTGTCCACTTTAGCAGACTTGCTCCCTCACCTGTGCATGCACCCGAGTGATCACAAACCTATCAGAAACTACTCTCATCTCTGGCCACTTTAGCCCCAGGCCCCTCTTTATAATGCCCCCCATTTCTTACTTCTCTTATTTGGGTTTATACCACAGCCTTACCCATGCCACATGCCCTGCTGCTATGACCTGTGTACACAGTAATTGTCCCCATTAGATTTTGAACTTCTGGAAAGCGCACAATCAGTTCAAGTTTGCCTACCCGGGAGTCTGCACCGTACCTGGTGCATGGGGGCTCTCAACAACAACAAACAGAACAACACAATTTAGTACCTGATGTTGGAGACTTTGGAAGCACCAAGGATTGTGCTAGTGATTCATATTTAGTTAGCCTCACAACTGCTCTGTGTGGAAGGATCTGCACACCCATCTTGCTGATTAGGAATTAGTCACAAAGGTTGCTCATCCAAAGTCGTGCCGTGGATGTGAAGGAGAGATGCAGACCTGGATCTGGGTCCCAGAGCTCACACTCACACTAACATTACTGACTAAATAGAAAGATCCATTTCTACTTCAACTGGAAAACAGGGGTGCTGAAGTACCTGGACAAGGGGCAGCAGGAAGGCAGAGAATTGGGTAGGAAGCTGTTGATTGGGGTGGCAGGCTGCTTGGTCTGTTTTATATTGGACACATGTGTGTTGTATACGTGTGGTGTATGCATGTGTGTGGAGTGCACGCAGCCATGTGCGCATGCATAGAGGCCAGAAGAGGACATTGGGTGTACTCCTCTGTTGTTCCCTGCCTTTCGCTTTGAGACTGTAACTGAGCCTAGAGCTAGGCTGGCAGCCAGCAAGCCCCAGTCCCCTGTTCCCATCCCACACAGCACTGTGATTACGGGCATGTGCAAAACCACATCCCGCTTTGCATGGGGGTGCTGGGCATTCAAGCTTAGGCCCTTATATCTGTGTGGCAGGGGCTCTTACACACTGAGCCACCTTCACAGCCCCAGTGGCCTGCTTTTCGAGAAGGTGTGCTATCTAATGTACATCCTTCCAAGAAGTGGTCTCTACAAGAAGAAACCCATTTCAGCTGAGAGGATTCATAACATGGCAGGTACTGTTTCCATTAGCCTGAGCTGTTAGAGCACACTGTTCATCCGTACAGATGGGGCAATGGTCACTACCCCAGAAGACCTCAGCTTAGCCAGTAGGGAATTTTGCTGATGAGAAATGTCAACATTTAAAATCTAATTAGTGTCTCTGCTCACAGTTTCTCTATCTGGGCTTTGCTTTCTAGTCAGTCTTTTTTCTAGGATGCAAAAATACAGCTTCATAAACATTTTAAGAACTGAGAAGAAGGATCAGTTGGTAAAGTGTTTGCCATGCAAGTGTGAGGTTCTGAGTTCGATCCCCAACACCCATATGAGCCAGGTGCGGTGGAGCATGTCTGTAATCCCAGCAGGAGGGAGGCAGAGATAGGTGGATTTCTGAGCTCACTGGCCAGTTAACTCATCTGAATTGTTGAGCTCCACATTCAGTGAGAGACCCTGCCTCAAAAACTGAGGTGGGAGACACTTGATTTCGACTCTAGCCTCCATTTACTTTTAAAAAACAAGATTTATTTTTATTTTAAGTTGTGGTGTGTGTGTGTGTGTGTGTGTGTGTGTGTGTGTGTGTGTTGTGTATGTGAATGAAGTGACTGGGGAGGCAAGAAGAAGAAGACATTAGATCCTTTAGAGCTGGAGTTATAGGTGGTTACGAGCCACCCAACAAGGGTGTTGGAAATTGAACTCAGGTTATCTGCAAGCACAGTATCCACTCTTAACTCCCGATCCTAAATCCAACTCGATATTACTTTTGTTCTAAGTGTTGTCTACCCCAGAGAGACTCCATGTGGGTAAAGCACTGAGACTAGATGCATGCTTCCCCAAGTCCACACTGCAAGAAGGCTCATCGAGAGAATAAAACAAACCATTCAGCATCCTGTCTGAAGCCTCACATCAGAAGGACTGAGTTTTCACAGGTTCCTTTTGCCTGCCCATGGGAACTTTACCTGTGCTTTTCAGTCTTCCGTGAAAGACTTTAACAGACTAGCTGACGGAAGCTCCGTACGGAGGGGTTGTTTATCGTGGATTATGGTTTCAGAGGGATTCCAGCCCGTTCTAGCAGGAAAGACACGGCAGAGTGGATCCACAGACTTGGGCGTGCAAGATAGAGACCGGCATGGCAGTCAACGAGGAGGAAGACAGTGCGTGACAGGAAGGGGCCATTGATAATACACTACATGCCCCCACCGCCCCGCACCCAGTGACCCACTTCCTTCAGCTAATCCTCCTCCAAGGGGTTCTACAAAGGAGAGGAGCTAGGTCCAAGTCATGAGTCTGTGCACACCTTAGACCAAGCCACAGCAAGTGTGCGGGGGAGAAGGCACAGAGGTTAAGAGCACATGCCACTCTTGTCCAGGGCAGGAGTTCTATCCCAGCACCCATACTGGGCAGCTCACAACCACCTGTAACTTCAGCTCTAGGGGATCTGATGCTGTCTCCTGGCTCTTGTGAGCATTTGCAGTCAACATGCATATGCCAATACACTCATACACAATTTAAAAAAATATTGAAGACAAGCTCCTAAAGAGTGTTTGCCACATTGCAGATCTCAGTGCTCACTCAGTGTCACTCCTGAGCTCAGAGACATTTGCCCCTTGCTCATCCTAGGTTAGATAACAGAAGTATGTGTGTGTGTTTATTTTATTTTATTTTTGCTAATCCCCTCTTTCTTTGACATTAAAAAATAGCAGGCTAGTAGAGCTTAACTCCCCCAAGCCCAGAGCTGAGAGTCCTTATTCCCTGCCAAGGAGCCTATGAATCTTCTAGTCCATTCCATTTTTCATTGCCTGGCTACTTCTCAACATTTGGCTGAGATCAAGTGAAGAATCCTCTACCTACTACCCAGGTCAGAAGATGCCGGCTCTGATCAATTGCTTTGCCACCCAGAATTCTACTTTTTTCAGAACTTCCACATGCTCCAAAATAAATAAACCCTTTGGAGGCCAGGTTTCCCAGGTGGAGAGCAGTCCATCAGTGAGACAAGGCTGGGCCTGGTGCTGTCCAGGGTCTTAAGCAGATCTTTCCGAACATTGCTGTTGGATCTCAGCTATACAGCACCCTAGCTTTCCTGCGTTCTAACCCGTGACTCTAGACATTTTTAGTATTTATCCCTGCCCTTTGGACATATGAACCACCATCTGAACTTCATGCTCTTCCTGCAAACACTTGAGTCATAACCTGAGCTGTGGTTTCTCCAACAAGCCCTGCGGAACTGTGAAGCTGGGCTGTAGTTGATGACATCATCACAGCCACCAGGAGGCACGATTTATGCAGTAGGTACGATACACCGATGAGAGATGTAGCTACCCCATCTCTCAAAAGGCCCATCATCTTGTACATCGGGCAAGGTTATCACCATTGTTCAGGTGGGAACATGGAGGAAGCTCTGCCCGAGGCTGGTGTAAAATAATGCATTTACACAGGAGCTTAGGACAGTGTCACGGCCAGGTAAGCACTCTGTAAATCCTCACTGGTGGCAGTTTCTTTCTTTCTTTCTTTCTTCCTTTTTTTATCCTGTGTGGTTATTGACTTAAATATTGAGCCCCCAATGGGAAGGGGAGGGAAATATATTTTGATAGCGCCTCTTCCCTGTCTCTTAGTATCTGTTGAAGCAGAGACAACTTGAAAGGCTTTTACCCCAAAGAAAGAGAGAACAGCAGTAAAATCAAAAGAGATCTATTGGTCTGGGAGTCTCAGGAAGTTTGAAGGGAGACGGAATAAAAGGAATAGATTGTAAAAGCATCAGCATGCCTTTATGGGTTGGTAGATTTGCTAGACAGGCCCTTCACTTTCTAAGGTAATCTGTTCAGCCCTGGAGGGGGCAGCCTTGTGGACCAGGTGTCCTCACCACGTGACCAAAGCTTACTGGGATAGAGGTGGGCTCCGCCCAAAGTGGAAGCATGATTAAGGTTGTTTCAGTCATCTGCATCTCTATGAATCCGAAATGGAAACTTCAAGAAACTAAGTAGCAAGGTACAAATGTGTCAACAGAGCTAACTCAGCGAATTCACCTTAAGGCAGAACACTCTCTGGAAGGCTCCTGGGTCCCCTCCCTGGAGTCAGAGACATGCTAATAACCTCATTCATGGGACTTGCTGGCTTGCCTCTCCCTGGAGTCTAGGGTATAGTCTCTACCTTTTCTCTCAAAGTGGTTAGTTGGGTTTCTATTCCTGAGCATTGGATGATCCTTGCTAAGACCAAAGGGTAACCAAGCAATGGGTACTGGAATGAAATGTTCACTTCCAGGAATCACATTAAAGAGAAATTGCTTTATATTCACTGGGTAGGAGGTATCAGTGTTGGAGACCACAAGAGTACCAAGAAGGAGGACTGTGTGGATGGTGACTCAGAGGCACATGACCTTGTCTACATATCTGAGGTTCTGTCATGAAGTGAGGATGAATTTTTTAAAAGAACTGTTGCCTTATCCAGCCACACTGACATACCAAAAGGCGTACTTATTCACTCTACACAATGAGGTAAGTTTGCAGATGAGAACACATCCTTGAACCACGTGTGTTGGTTAATCTTGTGACATCTTGTCAGAGCTGGAATCACCCGGGAGACACACCTGGGGGTGTCTTTGAGAGTGTTTCCTGAGAGTATTAACTGAGGGGAGAAGCCCTGCTCAGAGCAGGCAGTGCCTCCTGATGGGCATCCCAGAGATGAAGAAGTCAAAAGAAAAAGAGATGCTGCCTGGCTGCCTGGCTGCTCTTCTTCCTGAGTTACGTCTACTGCTGCTGCCGCCGCCGTCGCCGCCGCCATTCTTTGCTGGCATCAAATTTTAATTGGCCTTCCAACATGGACTGAAGAGCAGCAGCCCCCCAGAAATCTTCCAGGCCTTTAGTGCTTTGTTGGATCCTGAGACATCCACATTTGCGAACTGAGTAGCAACCAGACTCTCTGCCTACCCAGGGTGAAGATGCTCATTGTTGTTGGATACTCAGCCCCTATCCTGTAAGATGACCTAATAAATCCTGTTTACAACGTGTTCACATTCCTTTGGCTTTGCTTCTCTAGTGAACCCTGCACACAACACAGACTATGCATCATCTGGAAGGGGTTCCTCATATCCAGACTAAGTGATCTGTGACAGAGTCTCAGTATGTAGCACAGGCTGTCCTTGAACCCACAATCCTCTTGCTTTGGCCTCCTATGTGGCTAGACTCCAAATGTACACCACCATGCCTGGCCTCTGACTGCTCTATTTCCTGTTGTTACTGCCTTTTATGTACTATAGGAACACACAGCTAAGATCACCTCCATTGGCAGATGTTTACGTTTGCAATATGGTATTGTTCACTCTAGGCATTGCTCTGTAGACCAGACCCCTAGAAGTCATCCACATTGTATATTTGAGTCTTGGTTCCCTTTGACTAAAGACTCCCCAGCTCCTGGCAACTCCCACTCCACACTTTGCTTTTATAAGCTTGGCTGCTTTCTATTCATCCTGAAAATGGTATCATGTAGTGTTTGTTCTTTTGTGTCTAGATTATTTTAATTAACAAAATGTCCCACAGATGCATACAAGATTTTAACTGTAATTGCAAATGGTAAGATTTACTCCTTTTCAATGGCTGAATAATATTCCATCTTATGTAAATAAAATGTGAAATATTTGGGCTATTAAGATGGCTTAGCAGGTAAAGGTCCTTGCCATGAAGTTTAATGACCTGAGTTTGATCCCCAGGGCCCTCCATAGTGGAAAGAGAGAATCAACTCTATGCAGTGTTGGTACCACACTTGGGGTTTTATGTGGTGTTGAGGATCCAATCTCAGGTCTTAACACATGCAGCAAGCATTTCCCTGACTGAGTCATCTCCCCCAGTCATATACTCTTTCATTTTTCGTGATGAAAGCTGTTTCTGAATCAGAGGTCTTGGGAGATATGGCAGCATCAGTTTAGAGACAATCTGTGGATGGCTGTTCACATTCTCAGATTCAGAGATTCTGCTCTTTCTGACAGCAAGAGTTGCTTGGCCATCCCATAGTTCTTGTCTGCAAAGATGGGGAACACACAGGTGCCCATCATTTTTTTTAAAAATAAAGATGAATTAAAATGGTATCACTGAGGTGGTTGTTAGCATAGGACCTGGTCCAGGGTCAACTTGACAGCATCATGATGGCTGTCACTGGCCACTGGATTGTCTTCTTAGTGTCTATAAGGATTTATCCACTCCCCATATGCATCTGGGCTTTCTAGTTCCTATGGCTGTAATGCCAACAGCAGTGGTCAAAGTGAACAACTTTGTTTTCCCATCGGCTGCTCCTAAGCTCCTAGGTAGGCCACCCTTCCATGCTGTACCCAGCCTCATTCACACTGGGATGTTAAGCCGCATGGGAAGTGAATGGTGGTTCTTCACAGTGCTAGGCACTGGCCAATGTCTCTACCCCCACACTGATTACATAGCATCACCAGCTTCAAATGCCAGCACCCTGACTAAGACCACAGATTCCTTTTCCCCAGCTCAACACATGGGTAGTTACTCAAAATGTAGCCTTTCCTCAGAGCGAGTTCTTCACTGCTCTCATTAACTCCTAACAAGGGCTCAGGTTGCTCACTCTAAGCAGTAGCCATTCCAACAAAGTCCACAGATACAGTTATATTTCCTCCAACACCAACTCGTAGAAAAAAGACAATTTGGCTTCAAAAATAAAAAACAAGTTTCACTTATGTTCATAAATGTTAGATGCGGGTTCCGATCACTCTCCGACTCAATGCAGATTTAAAATGTAAATTATTTAAAGTGCCCAGGACCTGTGCCCCATGCTCCTTATTTTAAGCAGTGACACACACATCACACATACATTATTCATGCGCTAGGCACCCATTATACACAGAGATGCTGCCCAAGGCACAGCCAGTCAGGAGAGAGGCCGATACATTCAACAGACAGATGTAGATGCTCATAAATTCCTCCAGTTTGTGTCTCCAAGCTTTGCTTCTGGTGGAAAATTCTTTCTCAGGTGTGGCATGTGCAGTCTGATACTCCTGTGCATGCCCCTGGCTGTTGAAGGGTTCCTACATTCATTTTGTTTTGTTTTGAGTCAGAGTCCCATTCTATAGCTCAGGCTAGCCTGGAACTGACTCTGTAAAACTCTTGGCAATCCTTCTGCCTCAGTTTCCCAAGTTCCAGGATTCCAGGTGTGGACTACTAAGCCCAGGAACTCTTGGAGGAGTTCCTGTTAAGGCATCAGTCTTGGTCTGGGGATATAGCTCAACTGGTACAGTTCCTCCTGCACAACATACATGTAACTCTAGGTTGGCTGCCCAATACCAGATAAACTGGATGTGGATGTGCAAGTTTATAATCTCAGCACTCAGTAGGTAGAGGCAGATTAGGAGTTCAAGATCATTCTTGGCTATACAAGGAGTTCAAGGATAGCTGGAGATATAGGAGATCCTACCTCTTGCACACACACACACACACACACACACACACACACAAAAGCACACACATACACAATCAATCAATCAATCAATCAATCAACCAATGCTTTGTACTCACTGTTGCTACCCAATCTCACCCGCACTAGTGTAGTCTGTGAATACCCCACTGGACAGTGTGGACTCACTTTACTGTAAGGGCTTGCAAAAATAAATGTGATGGCCCTCAACCCTAATATCCTATGAAGAGCTGGCCCAGGTCTGTCTAGGATTCTCTCTCACTGTATTTACCCACCCCGTGCTAACGGTATGAATGCTAGCCATCAACCCCCTTTTCACACTGTGCCCTGCAATCGCACATGGTTCAGCGCTCAATGCCCACCACCCAGGCCCCAGGTGTCAGCCAAGGTACACAACCTTGGTTGTACGTGACAGGGATAGTCAGGCCCTTGCCCCAGAGTCCATGGCTAGCTCCTCTGTTACATGGCATTATCTGGAATGTCTGTCATTCAGAGTGACCAAAGAGACTTTAATGGTCTCTCTCTACTCACTCAAGTCTCAAGTGGCAAGGAATGTTTGGAATTGTGTGCTCCTATGGCCAGACAGGCAACCACAAAAGGGACACTGAGATCAAAGGTAACAGTCGAAGAATGGTGAGACCTAGGAGGCACCCACCCCTCCCCATCTCCTTAGACGGAACTCCAGAACTGATTGTCTATGCCAAAGGGCCACACAGGGAGCCTGTTGGCAGACTGCTCACAATTGCTGTTTGCAGGGACGGGCTTTCAGGCAGCTTGGTTTGTTCCAACACAGAATAGCACGTGTAAGTTGACAAGCTGCTGATGGCAGCGGGTTGCCACCATGGCACAATTCTTGTGCCGAGCTGTACACTGGAGAGTGGTGGATGGCGGCAGGGGATGGGAATAGACACAGGCCAGGAGACACCTGCACACGGCCCTTGCCGAGCAGTCCCCTGCATCGAATGACACTGGGCCCATTTTCCTCCTGCTTGAATGTGGCAGGAGGCACGGGGAACCCTGTGACAAGATGGCTCCTCTGATAAATGAGGGATGACTGCCGTGCCAGAGTTGAACCTGAGATGTTTTCCTGAGTGGTAGAAGTATTTCCCATGTCTCTCCATTGTCTGGGACTTGCAAGAACTGTTCCCAGTGACAGGGTTGGTGGTGGGTGGAATGGGCAGCAAAGCTGAGCTCTGTTTGCTGTGTTGCTATAATAAATGCTCCCTCAGCAAGTGTGACCATGTGTGACCATGTGTGACCACATGCTTCCAGAGAGGGAAGCTGGGTGCTCTCTTCCATCCATGTACCATGTCTTTGACTATATTTCACCATTTATTCTCTAGTGGCTAATTCCTTTAAGATGCAGTTTCTCATCCTGATAGCCAGACTATTTTTGGATATAATTACCAACAATTAGGCAGCTTCTCAGAGTGATGTGTATTCCTCTAGCTGCAAAGGAGTCCTTTGAACTTTTGTGGCATTTCTTCCATCTATGTTCTGCAGCATCATTGTGCTGCATTTGCCCTATTATAATACCTGCCCGGGAGACAGAAGGCTGCACCAGGTAGAGAAGACTTCGGGTAGGAACACAGGGCTATTGGAACTGATGATTGATAGTCACCATGCACTGACATCTCTTCAACACCTGCCTTTGCATTTCCTAGATATCATGCCTTCAGCATATACCACTGGTTCCCACTCTCAGAGGGGCTCAACTGACCCCCAAACCCCAAACGGTTCCCTGCAGAGGGACAGAGTACTCTGCTGGGAATATGCCCAGCCAGGCCCCACTGGCAACCTTCTAGAGAGAGCACATTCCTTGTACTTGGAATCTGAGATTCCCTGACCAGAGAGCAAATAGGACACCAGCTGGGGGCATGGCGAGGAGGTGGGTGCAGTGGCCGGACAGTGCTTCTCATGCTCAAAGCATTTGCTTAGCTCATTGCTTTGAACCTGGGTTCTGACATGGTGGAATTATGTCAGAGGGAGTCAGGGGCTTGATGATGACAGCAACTCCCTCATCAGGGAGACTGTGGGAGGGGCTGATTAGTTCCGGAGGAGGAGATGCCAGGCAGGTGCACCAGAGCCGTGCTCCTAGGGTTGATGGGAATTGGTGGGGAGGGAGCAGGAGAGAAGTAGGACAACTTCCTCAAAGGGACCGAACAAGATGGCTTTCAGTTCTTCACTGCTTTATTTATTCAGTGAATGTTTACTGAATGTCCACTATGTATCAGCTACTCAGAACACCACAGTGAGCTGGACAGACATGGTCCCTGCCCTAACGGTATTTTCATAAAAGCACTGCTAGGTATTCATGGTGGGGGGCATTATCTTTCCTTGTTACCAGGAACCCACAGTAGAGCCCCTGGGACTCTCCCTGTATGCCAGTTTGCACACACAGGCCAGCTCCTCCATGAGGGGCAGGATCTGCTCTCTGATTCACAGTGTGGCACATGATCTGTCAATCAACTGTGTCTGTCATCGTGATATGACTGTCAGCAACCTTCAGTCACTGAATACTACCTACAGCTCTGCATCATGTACTCTCATGCATCAGCCCTTATTCCACACAAGAGGATGAAGACATCAAAGCAGGTACTCTAAGCCTTTGTCGTGGGTTCTGGAAGCTTCCACCAGTATCTCGGGGCCAAAGGGGGCTTCTGTCAGGCTTACAATGTTTCCAGTTTGCTTTGCTGTAAGCTCCTGCTGGAGGGGATCCACAAGCCTTTGTGTTTGTCTTTATCAAATGCTTGGGGCTCAGCCAGTGTTTGGGCACAGATGCAAGACAGCCACACAGGGTCATTTTGCAGAACATAGCTCCCAGGAGAGTGTATTCATGGGCTAAAGTTGGCTCCTAAGTAGTTGGCATGGTGACCTCTGGTGCTTGGAGGTAAAGGTGCCTCCTACTATGAGTGAGCATCTACTCAGGACAGATCTTACCTTCTTTCTATGTAAGGATCCAGATGACACTAGGAAGATGGGCAGAAAAGGCCACCGCAGACACACAGTTCCAATCAGCTGATCCCCCCAGCATCCTTTCTTTCTCTCCTCCTCTGATCCTCTCCCCCGCAAGTGCTACCCACAGTTATAAATTCCTTGATTACAGGAACCTGAACCCATGTCTCTCCTCTTGTTAAGCTCCTTGGAAGGATTCAAAGAACATCTTTTTTTTTAGATGAAAAGTTTCTCTCTGCCTTTTTCTTATTGGGAATTCAATGCCAGAGTGTCCTTTCATTAACTTGATCTCTCTCTCTCTCTCTCTCTCTCTCTCTCTCTCTCTCTCTCTCTCTCTCTCTCCTCTTTCCCCTCCCTTCTTTCTCTCTTTCTTCCCTCTTTCCCTCTTTCTCTCCCCTTCCCCCCGTGTGTGTATAGTGTGTGTGTGTGTGTGTGTGTGTGTGTTTAGTGTGAATAAATGTGATTTAAGAAGGAAAGCTGTGGTCATAGTTCTGGGGTCTTGGGGGCTGGAATATTATCATAAGCCAGAGTAGGGACCCCAGAAAGGGGACAGTTTGAGGTGCAAACTGGTAGAGCATATGATAGGTGGTCTGGCGCTAGAAGAGGGCTGACACCCCCTTTGTCCCCCTTGCTGCAGGCTGCCCGGCTTACATACAACATAATCTCTTTAAAATAACGACAGGGTGCTTGGCTCTGGGGGCCCTTTCCTCTCTAGCTGAGATTTGATTTCCAAATAGACGCTTTACACAATGGAAGAAGAAGAAGAAGAAGTGGGGTGACTGGAGTGACACAGGAGGAAGCTGTTTCTGGGGACAGACTGACAGGTTCATGCCGACCCTTCCCAGGTGTACCCAAGGCTCCTATCACAGCTGTCATGGAAAGCTGCAGTCAGTGACAATTGAACAGAGGGTAAGCTTGGCTCCCACGGGTCACTTGGCTCCTTGGAGTGTTCAGGGTGTTCTTGATTCACAGGCAGGCTGACAAGAACATAGCCAGACAGGGAAGGGTATTATATAGACAAGGGGGGCAGCAATCACACTTCCTCCATAGTTTCCTTGAGGAGATGATGGCAGAGGAAGAGGCGAGCACAAGACTTAGAAGTGACAGCTGGCAAACGTCTGTCCCTTTGTCTAGTTCCTCACAGCCATTTAGCAAAACCATCAAATTGCAAAGGGCCCTTAGTCTTCTCTTTGAGGGCAGAAGGAAGGGGGTGGGATACTGAAAGATAAGGGGTAAGGTGGGGGAATCCAGAGGAGCCTGGGAATGGCCTTAATAGACAGACGAAGGGTGCTTTCCCAGGGCTGCTGATGATTTGGGAGGAAAACAAGCATCGCTCTATTTGAGTGTCACTGAGTGCCCCAGAAACTAATCATATGGTCTTCATTCAGTTCACACCCCTATCTCCTCAGGCGGAAGTAGATCTCCAGGCTCCCAGATGACGGAGAGCATGCCCGGTCACCTGTGAGCAAGACAGTGGTCCAGCAGTTATCTTGAACCATGTTCATTGTCTTTCTCCCCTTAAGCTGGGCCTGTCAACCTTAGTGCATCCATTCTGGTGCCTGGAAAAATCTTGACTGTGGGAGAAGGGCTGCCTTATACCTTAGAAGATATTAGCAATATCCTGGATGCCAGAAGCACCCATCCACCTCCACTGAGTTGTTAGCACCCAAACTCCCCAGTTAGTCTATGCTCTTTGGGGGTTGGGGGCAGGGCTACCCCAGCTCAGGACTGCTAATCTTCAGTTGCTCCATGGGGGCCTGCTGAGCTTGCCATCTGAGGTCTCCTGATTCTGCAAGCCAGTCAGTACATGCCCCACTTCTGGGGCTTGGTGATTACCCTGTCACCTGGACACCTGCCCCCCTCTTCTTCCTGGGATCTGTCCCGCCCCTTGTCTGTTCTAACCCTTCTTCCAGGTAGAAATTAATACTAAAATCTGCTCCGTGGAAACTCTTTGGAAGCTGCCCAGCAGTCTGAGGGTGGCAGCAGTAGCTAGAGATGACTACCTATGTTTCAATGGGTCAGGTCGTGTGGCTTTGTCCTCTTGTCCAACCCACTGCTGTCCACTTAGTCTGGGATCCCAGGAAAACTCCTTTGTGTCCTATGCTCCCTCCCCCCACACTTCCCGCACACTTCATCTTTCCCAGTGTTTGGAGCAAGCACACAGCTGTTTCTCCAGGCCCAGGCTTCCCAGCCAGCCCCGGTTCCCAGATCCTGGTCCTTAGCACAGTCAACACTGTTCCTTCCTGGCTTTTACTAAAGTCAGAGCCTATGCCTCCCTCCATCACCTTTTGATGAAATTCTGACATCCTGTCCGAACCCTGAGCTCCACAGGCTGCAGAGGTCATGTTGTGTAAGCCCCAGCCCAGCCCAACTCCCCCCTACCTACCACAGTGCCTGACACAGACACCCTGTGGGAAGGATGAAGAAAGGCAGAAACAGTCCAGTGGATGAAGATTCAAGTTGATTGGAGCTGGGGAGATGGCTCAGTGGTTAAGAACATTGGCTGATCTTGCAGAAGACCTTGGTGTGACCCCAAGAACCCACATGTTGGCTCACAACCATCTATAACTACAGTTCTAGGGCTCCATTGTTCTCTTCTGGCCTCATGGGCACTGTATAAATCGGGTAGACAGACTTATATACAGGTAAAGCATACATACACATAAAATAAATAAATATGTATTAAAAGGTTAAAGTCAACCTTAGTTCTTGATCTTTAAGTCATGACTTTTCAGAACCAGAAAGGGTCCCTTTTTTGTGGCTTCTATGACTTTGATTCAACTTATTTATCTTTCCTGAGCACCAGGCATGGGCCGCTTGCAGACTGGCCACAGGGTTGTGGCAATCTCTATCTGATGGTCCAAGTGGCAGATTACACAGTGACAATATCCCCATACACATCACAGAAGGCATTGCTGATGCATCCAGAGCTCTTAGTCTCCTGAGGTAGAGACGGGGAGTCAGGCTAACCCTCTCTTTCAGCTGCTGAGTCTCCCAGATTCAGTCACCCTCAAGCCTGAGTTGAGTTTCTTTGCACAATGATCAAGAGCCATAGCATAAGACGGGAGTTCAAGCCAGACCCCATCAGTGTTCTGCATGGTACCACTCCCAGGATGCTACATGGAGTTTATGATGTATTTCCTAAGTGGATTTCCAAATATTTGTTTCCAGGATGTTACCAAGCCAGAGAGATAAGGAACAATAGCTTTTTTCTTAGACTGAGAGAAAAAGAAACCAATGACGTGTCTGATAAATGAAAAAGCAATACTGTGGGAAACAAAACTTTTGGCTGTTAGCTCACGTCTTCCCAGCAGTCCTCTGTAGCCACCTACTGCACAGAGTCTGTGTGAAATGCTGAGGACACCAGAGTCTTGGGGAATTCAACGTAGGTAAAACAAGAGTTTTGACCCACAGAAACAGAAGGCTAAAGCTAAGCAAGGGCCTATCTCAAGGATGGACACTTCCCTGTCCTTACAATGACTTCATCCCAGGAGGCTAGAGATATGTCTTAGTGGTTAAGAGCACACACTGCTCTTGCAGAGGACACAAATTCAGTTCTCAGCATGTCGGGTTGCTCACAGCTGCTTGTAACTTCGGTGCCAGGGCATCTGAAAGCCTCATCTGGCTTCTGAGGGCACTGTAGTCATGCATACACACACACACACACACACACACACACACACACACACACACACACACACGCACGCACGCACGCACGCACATACATAATTGAAAAAAAAGACTTCACCCCGGATCTCACTCCAGAACAGCTTCCTTGGGGCACCTTATCGAGACTCACCATCCCTGAAGCCCTCTTTCAGTCATTTCTCTAGAACTTTCTGAATGTCAACACTGTTTGTTTTACTTTATATTGGGTAAACACAGCTCAGCATCGTCTTGTCCAATACCACAACCCATACTTACAACAGCACCTGAAGTAGTAGTGAGTGAATGAGTGAATGAATGAATGAACAAATGAATGAATGCATATGGAGGCCCAGCTTTCCCTGGGAAGGTTGGAGAATGTTGCAGAGAAGTGGCCATGTGTGAAGTAGGTCTTACAGGATGAAGCCATCTTGCTGCAAAGACAGAGGGCAGCAGGTGAGGAGGGAGCTGTGTGGCAGAAACATTATTGATAAACTTGGAGAGACAAGATGAAGGCCACAGGGGAGAGTCCAGAGGGATGGCAGGACATCCCTGGCCAATGACTCACTGTCCTAAAAGTCTACCTTTTTGTCACTGGGCCATCACTGTCATCTGTGTAACAACATGGGCAGATGTGACAGGCTGGAGGCGAGGAGACTAGTCGGTACGGTAAATATAAAGCTTCCAGTCAAATTAAACCGGGTCACCTGAGCCACCTTCTGCAGCTGCTGACATGCATGGAATCTGTGTGAGGTGCTGGGGGTGCAGAAATCCTGGAGATGCTGATATAAGTTACATAAGAATGCTCCTACACACAGTGTCTTTCCTTGTCTGGACATTGCACACAGGCACTTGAATAAGAGAAAGATAGAGCCGGATCACTACCCCACACAACCTCCCCTAGTATCCTGGAAGAATACAGCAGACTGAAGCTGGTCACTTTTCCGTGGAGAAGGGAGTATCATTTGTAAGTTTCTCATTTAGCACATCTACAAAAATATGTACTTTTGCTTCTTCATTGCCAACCAAATAAAAATTGTTAAAAATCCTTAATTCTTGCTGTAAAGTCATCTTCATCTATTAAGCATGTTGAACTATTGCTTGAGAGACCTCTACAGCTCCCCACCCAAGGGTCACGAGGGATTTAACACCGAGCGGCTTCTGAGAAGGGCGGAAGTTGCTGAAGGACTAATTAAGTCCCGATTGGGTAAAGAACTCGGGCTTCTAACCGTGAGTTTTTTGAGTTATTTTTAAGTACTCCCTGAAGGAGGTGAACAGAATAAAAGCTTCATCATTAAGTCTGTTTCCAGTAAATGGAATCTTCTAGTTAGTTTAAGGGAAGTCACATCAACCAAGAGAATTACACGCCACACTCAGTAATTTCTCCTCCTCTATACTGTTGTATATAATGGCTGGTAATGGGGAGACAGATTCAAGCTTACTGAGTTTATGCTTGTGGCCAGAGACTGGGAAAAGGATTTTTCCAGTTTTGTAATACCAGTAGAAAACCTTTGTAATATCATTAACCTTCATCTAGCAGAAGAAACACACACAAAAAAGTTATATCCATTGCCCCAGGCCATGCAACTGGTAAATAGCAGAGCAGGGACCTGAGTTTGAACCAGAATATAACTGTAGGTCTGGGAGTTCTCTGGGTCAGACTCTGTTAACACTTCAAGATTCAACTGTCACTGTGTAACGTGGGACCCATGACTCAACTCAACATCAAAGCTGGCCTCATCTACAGCATGGGAACCATCATGGCATCTACTTCCACGACATTGGGAGAGGACTACGTAAAGCCAGCACAGAGCTTGGTAAATGTATACTAAAGGACATCGCTCATTTTCCACAAGGGAATAGGGCTTCAGATGTCTGGGTGTCAACCTGGGACCAACTCTTGACTCCCAGCAGCCAGACAGGGAGTTGGATTTCTGTGTTTCCTAGGGTATCCCTGGTTTAGGCCATAGCAGTCAAACATTGATGATGGGGTGGTTTGGACTCCATGTTCTTGCTTAGTATGGCCATGTAATTTTTGCAGGGACCTGAGTCTTTCTGATATCTGTGGGGATGGATGGATTGTTTTATATACCCCAGGATGTTGGGCGACACCCCAGGCACCTCCCCGCTGGATGCTACTCATGCTTTCCCCTGCTTTTCCTAGCTGTGTTTCCAGACAGCCATAGCTTCCAGGGAGTTTGGTTACCCTCTGCTGGGATTCACTGACTTGGGTGAAATAGGACAGTGATTTATGATGCTCCAGACAAGGCTAGGGGTTGCTAGAATTCAAAGGCAGTGCTCTCTCTTTCTGGAAGATTTTGTGGTTCTTACTGAATACAGATGGGTTCTCACTGGGGAATCAAGGCAGGGCAATCAACAAATTACTGTGGCCCGTTAGCTCATCAGACTCCTGCTACTGAACCCTTGGTGTTTTGTAGATTGTTAATTTCCCATTAAAGGAGCTATGTCATTTAATAAGCATCCTGCCATTTGGTTCCAGAAGGTGGAATAAAAACTCGAGGACCTAAGAAGGTTCTTTTTAAAATGTTAATAAGGAGTGACAGTTATGTTCAGTCACCCAATATACATGGATTGCTTGCTATATGAAATGTTGCAGGGTAAGTCTTTGGCAATATCAAGAAAAATGTAAAATGTGAAGTGTTTTTCCCCCCCATAGGCCAAGTGTCTGAGTGGAAGGAATATTAACTATTCTAACCTATAGTTATGGAAAACCTACTGTGTGCTGAGGTGCACACCAGACTCTGGATAGCACTTGCTGAGAGACATAAACATCATTCCTATGGGCTCCTCATTCAGAGTAAAGTAGTGTTTCTTAAAGTGGAACTCTGAGACCAACATCATTATCTGAAGTAATGGATTGAATTATGGCCCCACAATACTGTGTGTGTGTGTGCACATGTATGTGCATGTACAAGTCAGAGGATAACTTCAGGGGTCATCCCTTAGGTACTGTCCACCTTGGTTTTATTTTTTTCAGATGGCTTATCACCAGCCTGAAACTTGGCAAGTAGGCTAGGCTGGCTGGCCAGTAAGCCCTAGGGATGGTCCTGCTGCGATGATAGGTGTGGCATCATGTTTGGCATTTCTTACATGGGTTTTGGGATCAAACTCAGATCCTCATGCTCGCAGCAAGGCAAGAGTTTCAATGACCGAGTAGCCTCCCCAGGCACCACGCCACCAAATATTTGCTGAAACCCGAGTCCCCGGTACTTTGGAATGTGAGCATATCTAGAAATGGGGTTGCTATGGAGATAAACAAGAGAAAAAATGAGGTCATGAGAATGATCTTCAACCCATATGAAAAGGGAAAGCAGAACCCAGAAGCACCCTGAGAGGAAGCTGATGTGGATTTGCCTGTGAGGCAGAGGACAGCCAGAGAACAGGAAGGGCTTCTGGAAATACCGTGGTCTGGAGCAGGGAAGGACACATGTCCTGGTACTGTCAGAGAATGCCTGGCCACATGAACGCTCTGATATTCCTCTAGGACCAAGAAAGAAGTCATTCTGTTGTGCTAAAGACATCTGGTACATTCACTGTGTCATGGCTGCCTTGGAACACTGACACCTTGAACTTTGTCAGAATGGGAACTCCTGGTCCCGGTACCAGAATTGCTGGACCAGGTGCCTTCCACAGTCTGTGGCTAACTTACTCCCCTGGCCATTCAGAGACCTCATGGAGTTAGAGGATGCCTGAGCTGGGGCAGTGTTTTATGGCACTGTTGCCTAGAAGATCTGCCTGGGATTCCGAAGACGTGCAGAAGCAGGACCTTAGAGCCAGGAATGGGTGTCTGAGAGGATGATGAGAAATGAAGTCCGTTTCAGAATGCTGGTGCCTGTACCTCAGTGGGAAAGCTTTCACCCGGACGTCTTGAGCAGAGGCAGATTGTTCCAGTAGGACTGGAGTGGCGGCCCAGACGCTAAAGTTCTGGCAAGCTCTTGGCTCACACTGTACGGCTAGACCATGTCAGATACGGAGGAAGGGTCAAAGGGTGCCCACTCTGACACCTACAGTGATGAGAGCCAAAGTGATTGACAGCTTTCAGTGTGAATGCAAGGGATAGCTCACAGGGACAGGTAAGAAAGGCAAGTAGGTGTCATACTTAGCTCACAGTGGAAGCCCTGCCTCGGGGAAGTGCCCACCCCATCGACCGGGGCCTTACTTTATCTTCAAAGACACAGAACATGGTGGGGTGGAGTCTCACCTCAGGCAGGATAGCACTAGTTGCAGGAGCAAGCAAACCACTGCTTTCCAAGCCATGCCACCAGTCACTTCTCACTCCCCTAGCATGCTCCCTGCCTTGGCCTGGCGGAATATGCCTTGATGTCATGTGCTAGGGCTTCCTCTAGGCTCTGCAGTCATTTCTGCCCAGCTGGTGGATGAATACAGAGCCTGAGAGACATGAGCTGGTCTGGCGATATCTTCCAAATTCCACCAGTCCTCTGAAACATAGCCCTGGGTGAGTGAGAGTCTCTAGCTCTATGGCTAAGAGTTTTGTGAACACTTGGATTACACCCATGTTTTAAAGGATGAGAAAGACTGGCCAGGTGCAGGAGGCAGGGGAGTTTTGAGAAGATGAGGTATACCCAGAATGAACTTGAGAAAGGATAACACTGTTCTCATGACATCTCCATTATTATTCTCCTTATGAAAACATCATTACCCCCAACCCCAGATCTTCAACATTCCAGTAGAATGGTTGAATATTTCTAAGGAAGACTGCCGGGCACCTCCCTGATGCTCAGTAGGCAGCTGGAGCAGATATATCTGAATTCATGACAGCTATCCTTGGTTACTGCTCAACTCTGATGTGAGCCAGGACTTGGCAGGAGCCAACATCTGGGCTGAGACTCTGGTGCAATATTGGCCTGCGGTCCTGGGACAGAGGAGAGAACAGAGAGGGGTCATCTTGGGAGGTCAGGAAGATGCTGGTCCTATGTCTGCAGCCTTGGCCAGTGCTTCACTAAACAAGTTAGCATCTCTGCTTCAGAGTGACATAAAGTGCTTCCCAAGAAGTTTTGTCACCTAAAGTGTAAGAGAATTGTATCTAAAGTTCAAACATGAGAGATGGCTATGGAGGGGAAACTCAGGAAATTGTGTCGGGGGATCTGAACCGTGCAAGTGTTCTCTCTAGGCATCTCTAATGGATTATCCCATTTCCAGCTGTGAGAGTCCTTTTTCAAATGTTGAACTGTAATCTGTCCCTCTGGAAGCATCCCTCCCTGGTTCCTAGGGAAGGAGCAAGTATTATCAACCGTGAGTGGCTGTATCACGCTGTGTTGCATATCCATCATTGGTATTCCAGGAAAAACGACAGTACAGCCTTTGTGAGTGCCCATGAGGACTGGATGAAGGCATGGCCCTTAGACCCTGTAGACCTAGTGACAAGGTGATGGTGACCGCCATCTTGCCAGCCATGCCATGAAGACAGCTCTCATGCCTACTCTTTCCTTCTTTAGCAGGTTTCTCTCTTCAGCCAGCTTCTCACTTCTGGGAGATATCAGGCTCTTGCTTTCCTCTACACTAGCATGCTCTGAAAGGTGTTCTCAAGATCCTAAATCTCAAGATGTCGGTGTCTTCCTTGAAGAACCAAGTGTGGGGGATTCCTTGTGCCCCAGATGACTGTGTCAGAGTGTTGTGGTAAGTCTTTGGTATAACAAAAGCTCAGAGAGGTCCTCAGAACAGACAGCTGTGATGGCTCACCTTCACCGTCAACTTGACTGGATTTTAGAATCATCTGGGAGACACACCTTTGAACATGTCTGTGAAGATGGTTCCAGAAAGGTTTAACTGAAGAGGGAAGCCACACTGGGCAGCACTGTCCCATGGGCTGAGGTCTTGGACTGAATAAAAAGCAGAGAGTGAGCTGAGCACCAGCATCCATCTCTCTCTACTTGTTCATTGCACACATTCTCCTGCCTCCATGCCTTCCCTGCCATGATGGACTGTACCCTCATGTTGAGAGTCACAACAAACCCTTCTTCCTTAAGGGGCTTTCATCAGGTATGCTGTCATAGCAACGAGAAAGGGAGTAAAATCAGCTAACTGTTGATATGGTTCAAGCATGTGCCCTATTAGCTGAGAGGTAAGCTGGCAGGATACTTGGCATGGTGACTGCCTTTACTTCAGAGAGCTTTTCACAGACCCTTTAGCCAAGAGTCTCAGCCCTTGGTCTATAGTTGAGTGCATGGGTCACTCCTGCTCAGTGTGTCTTAATGACACACTGCTCACTGTAGCTGAACAGGGTACCCCTTTTCTGCCTTGTTTTGTCACCAAAAAGATATTCATTCTTTCTTTTCTAAGATGCCTGTGACCCAAGTCATAGATACACACCATCACTAAAGAATGCCGAGTCAGAATTAACCTATGCTTCCTCTGTGGTACCCCCCTCTTCTGCTCTGACAAGTCCATCCCTTTAAAGTGGCCCTCAAGCTTCTCTCTATGCGTTGACTATGAATTAGCATTGGAGTTTTGGGGCTGAAACCTCTTCAGTGAAGAAGGAAAGCCCCTTCAGTGAGAACACACTTTTCTCCCTCTGTCAGGTCAATGGGCCTTTGGTCACTGTAGTCTCCAGGTCCTACTAGATTGTCCATGTTGATGGGAAGAGTGTGACTTGTCCTGGATGACACTGATGACAGATATCTGGGAGTTGGAGAGGACCCGGATAAACCCAAAGAGTGATAACGTGAAGATACCCAGAAACAAATTTACTTATGTACAGCCCAGCTATAAGCTTGGGGCCTCCCAAGCCGCTTCTAATCTGTATAAATGATTTTCTCCCAAGCCACTTGGCACAGTACTGTTATGACTCACTGAATATGTATAGACACAGCAGGTAATTTAAGATTGCTGCGAGTGTCTGACAAAAACATAGTGTGTAGCCAACTTGTTTAGGAAACATCTTAATGACAAACAAGGCAATTTATAGAGGGCATATTTTTATTGCACAGCTACGTCAACATTTATTATTTGGCCAATAACTGAGAGAGGAAGCCGACTTCCCCCATCTAGACAACAGAATTAAATTCCTAGGCAGGCAATATAGAAGTAGGCAGAATCTTGAATATAGTTATGGTATAAAATAATATCTTTCTAGAAATATGGTAGAGAGCATGGGAAGGATGGTCTTACAGACGCTCAAGTATTCTGACGATATACTCTGGAGATACAGCCCCTTCTACTGGGGTAATGCTTGGCATGATAAAAATCAAAGCAATCTGTCTACCATGAACTTATTCCTCCCCTAAAACGCCACTAGACTAGTCATGAGTGTAAGTACCTATTCTTGACTTCTTTTTTCTTTTTAAAAATGAGAGGGAGAGAGGGAGGGAGGGAGAGCGAGAGAGAACAAGAGAGAGAGAGAGAGAGAGAGAGAGAGAGAGAGAGAGAGAGAGAGAGAGGAGACGAGTGTGTGTGTGCCATTGTGCACATGTGCAATCATAGGACAACTTGACAGTTTTTTTTTTTTCCTTCCACCGTTTGGGTCCTGGGGAACCAAACTCAGGCCATCAGGCTTTGCTGCAAGGCTTTGCCTGCTGGGCCATGCCAGCAACCCTAGCTACTTGCTTTCTTTTCTGTAGACTGAGAATATCCTAGATGCTTCTAGGAGAATAATAAAGGCTCTGAGAAGTCCTGCACTGTGGGAGTCTTATGCAAGTTCTCTGCCGTGGCTAAATGGTCCCTCTTCCATCCCTAGCTACACGGCATCATCTCACAGCTAAGAATGAACCGTCTATCTTCCAAATTATGTTCCGAGAGCATATCAGATACTCAGACCTCCCGGATGAGGGAAAGTTTTAAGTAAATTATTCACAGCAAATGTACTGCATTTTGCTTTTTAGTCTCCAGTCTTAAGCTCTGGTCACAGATTTCCACAGGACAAAACAGGACGCCTTGTCTTGTATAAATGAGGCAATTTGCGTCTCTGTTGGCGCGGGGGAGAGTCCTGTGAGATTGCTGGGGAGTTTTATCTACTCGCTTGACAAAGACTTGTTAAATTTGAGCCTTGTAGACGAGGTGCATTGTTGGGTCCCCTGGACCGTGGCTTAATGGAACACCTGCCCCTCCGCCCGTGGTTTCCAGTGCTTCCATCTGACCGCACCGGGTCATCATAGCTGGGAGCCGTTTTCTTACTCAAGCCTCCAAGCTGTCATTCCTTTCAGTATTTGTGCAGCCTTAAAAATCTCTCTGTTTCTTCACTACCCCCCTTTTTCCCCTCAATAAGACAGTCAACCACTCAACCAGGAGGGTCAGGGGCCTGAGTCACCTGCAATTCCCACCCCCATCTCAAATTCACATCTCGTCACTCAAGAATTCGCGTGGCGCCCCCCTCAGCTGTCCTGCCGTCATCCTTCACACTTCGCCTGTCACTAGTGCTGTGGGTTTCCCCTCCCACGCAGCCCCCTAGGCTGCACCTTCCCTGGGTCTCTGCTGTGAGGTCAGTGACCTGGGTCATCACTTTCTCTTGGGATCCACATGACAGCCCGCCTTCTAGCTGTTGGGTTTCTTTCTCCCCTCTCCAGCCTTCCTTCGCTTTTACTTCAAGCCAGAGTGATCTTTCCGAAACACAGCTGTGGAGGTTTCTCCCATCACTCAAAGCCTGTGCGGGCATGGACATGTCAACCTTCAGACACCACAACAGATGTTGTCATCTACAGACTGCACACTCAAGGACCGTGCAGCCGAGTTAACAAAAGGAAATTGCAGGGCTGGCAAGGTGGCTCAGTGGGTAGAGACACCTGCTGCCAACCTTGAAGACTTGAGGTAGGTTCCCATGTCCCACGTGATAGAAGGAGAGAACCTATCTCTGCTAGGTGCCCTCTGGCCTCCATACACACACTGTGGCATGTGTGCCACCCTCCCCTACCAAGTAAATGTAATTTAAAAAGAAACTGAAAAAAAGAAAAAAAAATCCCGTCTCATTGTAAGTAGGGTTGTGATTCTGTCAGGCCACCTTCATAGCTATCCTGGGGCAGCTGTGCCATAGGTCACAGGCTGGACACATTGGTAAGGGCTTCCTGTTTGTATCAGCAGAAAGTCACAATCAGTCATTGTGGTCTACCAGTTTACACAAGGCTCAGTCCTGGCCTGTCTCCAGCCTTAGCTGTGCCCAGGCTCTTGGCTGCCGTATGAGCCTCCTCCTCTCTCTTTCCTATACTGTTCTTACAATGGCCACAGGTCCTTGGCTCCAGCTCCTCTCTCTTTCCAAAGTGCTTTCTCTAGCTCTGCTAGACCAGTTAATTCCAGGCCAGCCTGACTCATCGTCCTGACTCATCCAACGGGCCGTCCACAACTTCCTTGGCCAAGTCAGTTCATCATCACACTGGATTCTTCTTTCTTTTAATATTATTTTTATTTTTCATATGTGCGATGTACATGTAAATGTATGCATGTTTTTGCATGTGTGGGGACACACATGTGTAGATGCATGGGTACATGCGTGTGTATGTGTGTCAAGGCCTGAGGTTGAAGTTATGGAATCTTCTTCCATTGCTTCTCCATCTTATCCACTGAGTCAAGGTCTCTCAATCAAACTCGGAGCTCACTGATATGGCCTGTCTCACTAGCTAGCTTGCTCTGGGGATCCCCGGTTTCCAACCCACCCAGCCTTTTATGTGGGTTCTGGGGATCAGAACTCCAGTCCCTGTACTTGTCTAGCAAGTACTTGACTGATAAGCCAGGTCCCTCCCCCATCAAGCCCTTCTGTTGCCTTGGTTTGTTTGCTCATGACTCATGTTGGTGCCCCACACTAACAAGTCCAGGTTTTTTCTCTATAGCAATGAGCATAATATCAGCTCCTCCCATGTACTCAACATTTACAATGTCAAATGCTGTACACCAACCCGAGCTCTTGGCAAGTGCTCTGCTTGATAAACTCCCATCTCTGGTCACTCTTCAGAGGGGAGGGCAGAGCCAGAGTGGCTGTAGCTGTGTGCTTGTTTCTCAGATCCTCCAAGCATCCTCTGTGACAAGCAGCTTCCTAGTATCTCCTTGAATGCACAGTTCTTTGCTGACCTACTAAGTGTCCACAGGGACTTCAAAAGTTCCATGTAGACAGTACCCCATTTCCCAAAAAAGCCATGTAGACAGTACCTCATTTTCTGAAATGCCCCGTAGACAGTACTCCATTTCCCAAAAATGTCTTATAGATAGTACCCCATTTCCCAAAACTCTTAGTGACTTGGCATTGTCCTTTGAGGACTTATGTGAGGTTTTGATTTGACCAACAAAGACTAAGCATTTCTTTCCATCCCATACATACCAGGGTGAGGACTGTTTGCCTTGGCCTCTTTGTATACATCATGCCCTTTCCTGGGGCACCCTTGAGCCTCAGGTGTCACAGCTGACTCCTAACTGACCTCCAGCTCTTCATATATGTACTGGACTGAACATCAGTCCCAAGAGTGTTCACTACCTCATGATCCCTGGGGCCTGAGACTATGATTGCACATGGCCAAGGGACTTGGCAGATGTGGTTGGTTTAAGGACCTTGACTGGGTGGGCTGCTGACCATGGACAGTGCTGAGCTGGACAATCTAGAGAAAATGTTGTCCTACTCATAGAAAGGACTGTTATACAGCCATGGGAACACGTGCCAGTGATTGTCATTATGTAAAGTGATAGTCACAAAAAGCCACAGAGTGTCTCAGATAGGAAGTCTGTGGAGACAGTGGGTGAATTCTGATCACCAAGAGTTCATCTAAGAGGGTAAATGAAGCATGCTGCGAAGCCATGTCCCCCATGAGTGCATGTGTTTGAACATTTGGTCCCAGCAGGTGACACTGTTGTGGGAGGTTATGGGGCCTTTAAGAGGTGAGAGACATCCTACCAGTTGGTGGCTGGAGGTAGGTGTGCTGAAGGTACATATTTGCTCTGGTTCCTGATTCAGTGTCAACGACAGCTCAAGCCACAAGCTCCTGCCACCATGTTCCCAGCCACTCCTGTGACCCTAGCCACCCTGCCCCTCCCTTCCCCGAAGAATGGGATCCCTCAAACTGTGAACAGGAATCAACCCCTCTCCCATGAGTTACTGCTCTCGGGGACCCTGTCACAGCCACAGAAGACTAACTAGTACAGAGCTCATCTACTCAATGGGCGTAGATAAAATACAGAAAAGGGGTGTTTACACAATATTACCAGTGCCTTAAATCTCACAAAGTCGCTCATTTTAAAATGGTAAATTTAGGAGTTTGCTCTCCAGTACCACAAAACAAAAACAAACAAACAAAACCCAAAATGGTTAATATTTATATTATATGAATTTTACCTTGGTGAAAAAATAAAAATCAACACAATTAACTCTCTATTGGTAATTTGACCTCTTGCAGCTCTCTACCCCTTCCTCAGGTTTGGATCTTCCTCTGATGCACAAATCATTGTGAGTGCTGGAAAACCCGAGGGCCCTTGCTGTGCACGCTTGATGTCCTGTCTGCTCGCTGTGGATGGGCCCCTGCTACACAAGCAGCAGCAGCAGCAGCAGCAGGAGGAGGTCACGAGACCCTGGCTAGCCAGACTCAGGGGACACCCTAGAGAAAAGGCTTGCCCCGACCACCAGCTCTGTGGTGCTGAAGGAGTTGCGCAGAACCAAGCTCACCCGAGCTTGTCTAAATGCCGCGATACCAGTATGATGTGCAATATCCCAGGGAAGGTAGCTTTCCTCTGTCTTTTTCCGTGTGACAGAAATGGCTGTCATCTGCTGGTCTTTGTCTAAGAGGTATCAAAACAGAGTCACACACCTTGCTCTCCTCTTCTGAAATAAGAGCAGACACGGAGGTAGGGAGCAGCAGGAGGAGGAACAGGCCAAACCGAGCAGTGGCTGGCCCTCTTAACGATGCCTGACACCTTGCGCATTGGAGCTAGCCTCTCCTTCAGAGAGCCCTGTTAGCACTGTTTGTGTTAGAAACAGCAGTGGTTGAAGGACTGGAGGAGAGGCGCTAACAAGCCGAGTGGCCAGATGCAAGGAGTCTGCGGGCTCTGCCCACGCCAACGCTGACTTTGCTCTGCCAGATGTTGGCACAGTGTGTGGTGGCTCATCTTCATCGTCTACCTGACAGGATTTAGGATCACCATGGAAATTCACCTCTGGGTGTGCGAGAGTATTTCCAGAAATGCTTAACTGAAGAGGGGAGATGGGTGGATTGCGAGACCGAATAAAAAGGAGAAAGTGAGCTGAGAGGCAGCATTCACCTCTCTCGGCTTCCCGACTGGGGATGCCATGTGACTAGCGGCCTGCCAACTGGATTTCCGCACTGTGAGGGACTGTAACCTCCAACTGTGAGTCCAGACACAACCTTCCTTCCCTCCTGGAGTTACTTCCTGTCAGGTATTTTGTCATAGCAATGAGTAATGGCTGGCATATTTCAAGACTGACCAGCACTGAACTGAAGGCATGAAGTACTCCAGGTGCATGCACACAGAATGGGGAGCCTCTTCTAACCTTGGAGTGGGATGCAGGGGTCTGCATCAGCCTCCAGGGGCCGCTGCACTCGGTTACCGAGAGCCTTTGGCTTGAAGCAGCACAGATCTGTTATTCTCTTACAGCCATGGGACTGGAAACCCAGAATGTAACCCACTGAGAAAAAACTATGGTGGCAGCAGGGCCACCCTCTAACTCAGGGGCTCTGGGAGACTCCATTTTTTGTCTCTTCCTAGGCTGTCCTCATTCCGTGGCTTGTGGTTACGTTTAGTCACGTTCTTATGAGTCAAATCAGCCCTGCCCAACCCTTACAAGGACATTTGTCCAACATTTAAGGTCAACCTGGACAATCCAGAGGCCTTTGCTATCTCAAGAACTCCACCTACAGAGTTTCTCTCTCTGGTCAGGTAACACAGACACAGGCTCCTGGGAGGAAGGCATGGATGCCATTTTTCAGTCTGCTATTGAAGCCATTATATATATATTACATTGAGCTGCCTCCAAGCCAGGCGCTCAGGAGAAACTGAGTCTGAAAGACTGAATAGACTCAGGGTTCTAGTTACATGTTGAAAAGCCAGGAAAACTGTCATTATTTCAGGCTCAAGTTGTGCTATTTAAGTGTTACCCAGGGACAGGAGGTGCCCATGGTAGGAACAAGCTAAATGTCTGATTTCAAGCTAGTATCCAGCTGTGGTGCTGAGTACTTTACCAGAGGAGGGCCATGAATGCCGGCAGCTGCCACATGAGCATACACCATCCACATCCACATTTCATAGGAGGGGAAACCAAGGCACAGAGAGGTCAACGAATCAAGTCGAGGTCACAGAGCTAAAACATGAAGGAAGTTGGGCTGAAGAAATGGCTCAGTTGGTAAAGCACATGCCTCACAAGTGTGGGGGCCTGAGTTCAGATTTCCAAAACCCATACAGAAAGCCAGGCATGGTGGTGAGTGACTGCAGTCCCAGCTCTTGGGAGGAGAGAGGGAGAGCCCTGGAAGTGGGTGAGCCAGAGGGCCTGGCCTATGTGGTAAAGCTCCAGGGCTATGTCTGACCTTATTTCAAACAAAAGGTGGAAGGCACCCAAGGATTGACTGACAACAGAGGTTGTCCACATGTGTGGGGCACACACCTGTACCCACACATTCATGCACATAAGCACACCACACATGAACACACACACACACACAATGCAGCAAGCAGTATTAGAACTCAATCTGTGAATCCACAGCCATGCTCTGAACATCTTACCTATGCCACCTCGCTTCCAGGATTATTTCTTGTTTCAAGGGGCCACTCACAGGCAGGTAACATTCCGATACAGAGGTGGGGGTGGCAGTCTGAGATGGCTGGGAAAACTCTTCCAAAGTCTAAAGACCCATCCACTTGCCCCACTTTGTCCTGACCAAGTGAGTGATTTGGGACAGTCACAGCCTCTCTCTGGACCTCAGAATCCAGGGGGAGAGCGAGGACACGATCTATATGATGTCTACCCTAAGCTCCGAGCTCCATCACCCTCTGGTGTGGTTGTGGTCATGGGAAGTTTAAAAGCACCGCCCTGAATGTAGGCTGGAGAGAGGCAAGGTGAAGGGAGAGAGTGTGAACAGTAACATTTTGACTACTTGTCACCAGCCTCATGTGGCCAGACTGCACTCATCAAGGAGAGAGTCACATGGCTCAAGAAACAGCTGAAACCTGCCTATCCTGAGGCTCTGCTCTAAAGACTACTGAGTTCCTACACAGCTGGAAACATCCATCCAAACGTTTAAGAGGGCACCTAATAGAATCGTAAAGCCTCCCACAAGGTCAGCTTGTCAGCAATACCTAAAAAAGGAAGCAATAGAGACCAACATTGGAGTCACTTGATTAGCTCAAGTTTCTCAGTGGGGAGAACTCCTGTCTTTAGCTTTAATTGAAAGTGTTTAACCTGTTACAAATGACCATGAGCAGCGCTGAGATGAACACCCCCCAAATGCTCATTTTGAATGCATGAACCTCCTCAAAGCTCAGCAGGAGCACACAGGCAGACCTGTAGGTGGGATGGGGAGCAGATGCCAACTTTGAGAGAAGATGCTTCCTGGCCGAGCAGCATCTGGATTCACCAGGCCCTGATGACCCCTCAGGTGGAGCTCTCGTCACTCTCCTACATAACTACCCACCCCCCCCCCGCATCGTGTGTGTAAGTTTGTGTGTACGGTGGTGTATGTGGGTATGGGGATATGGGGTGGGTGAGAGGGTGCATGTATGTGCCTGTGTGGAGGCCAGAAGTGAACCTCAGGTGTTGTTCCTCAGGCAATATCTACCTTCCTTTTTTGAGTCGATCTCTCTCTCTCTCTCTCTCTCTCTCTCAATGTGTGCATGTATGTGTATTGTGTGTGTGCAGTGCCTATGGAGGCCAGAAGAGGGCATCAGATCTCTTGGACCTGGAGTTACATATGGGTGTGAGTTGCTAGGTAGGTTCTGGGAATAGAACCCATATTCTCTAGAAGAGCAGCCTGTGCTCTGAAGCCATCTCTCCAGCTCCTGATAAAGTTATATTTTTATAAATACAACACCACTGGCCATCAGCATCACCAAACCACACAGACATTTATTCATGGGTCTTTCCTTATAATCTTTTTTAAACCAATATCTATTTTTTTTCCTTTTGAGATTTTTGAGGCAAGATTTGGCACTCTAGCCAAGACTGGCTTCAAACTCACTGTACCCTAGGCAGCCTCAGTCTTGTGGCAATCCTCCTGCCTCAGCCTTTTGAGAGCTGAAATTACAGTTGTGGAGTAACTACTGTACTTTATATATAATCATTTTATAGGTGAAAGAATTATTTGCAACATTTTATTCTGAGTAAACTTCCCGTTATGTTTATTTTTCATCTGTTCCCATTCTCTATTGAAGGAAAGTAGAGATGCACACTACCCCTGCCATTTAACCTTACAGAAGGTGTCAAAATCACACACAGGCAGTGTTCATAGTCTTCCCCACAGAGCAGTGATAGGCACATCCTTCTTCCTAGTCTGACAACACACTGTCAGTTACTTTTCATGAGCCGAAGTGTAGCTCATAGTATAGGATGTGGGCTGCTGAGTTAATTCTCAACTTAAGACAGTCTAGAATCGCCTTGGGGGGTCTCAGTGAGAGGCTGTCTGGATCAGGTTGGCCTGCGTGCATGTCTGTGGGGAATGGTCTTGATGTTGAAACTGGTGTGGGAAGACTCAGCCCTAAATGGTGACCCCCAGGTGTGGGTCCTGGGCTGTATAAAGTAGAGAAAGTGGGCTGTTGAAGTAAGCATGCATGCATTCATCACTCTCTGTTCCTGACTGCTGATGTGACGTCAGAGTCCCGCTGACTCAACCTCCCCACAAAAATTGACTGTAACCTAGAATTGTGAGCTAAAATAACACACCCCCTGGTTGATTTTTGTCAATATATTTTATCCCAGCAACATATTGAAACCAGGACATGGGATTGTACAGTGTAGCTGGTGGACATGGGATTGTACAGGGTAGCTGGTGGACACTTAAGATTTTCCATTCTTTGTGGCACCTGCAAAATCAAGACCCTGGCTAGGCATGGTGGTGCACACCTGAACCCCAACACTGGGAAGGCTGAGGCTGGAAGATTATAAGTTCAAGTCCATCCAAAAGCACCCCCCTAAAATGAGCCAAATGAAACCAAACCAAACCAAACAACAAAACCACCCAAGCCCCAAACAACGAAATACACAAAACCAACCAAAAAAAAAAAAAAAAAAAAAAAAAAACCAAAAACAAAAACCCAGTCTCTCAGCTGACATCCAGGAAAATACAAACTCACATATTGACTTTTACCAAGCAGGCTTTGCAGAGGGAAGACTCTGTTGAGTAAAACCCTTCTTGTTAATAATGTCAGTGTGCCTCACCAGACTGGCACAGATTCTCTGCGTATTCTTTGGACAATAGAGTCTAAGTTGTTAGCCATGGGTACTATGGCCTCTCCAGTCTCAGGTGTCTAACAATGACCTGAGCTTTGCAAAGCACCAAACCTGCATAGCTCTAAAACATTTAGAAAAAAATGAAAGAAGTGGAGGGATCCACGGGGATGGGTAGCTTGGGAGGACTTCGTTTCATCAGCTACTGAGGTTCTCGTGTCCCTGAATGAATCGCTGTCCTCCACACAGGTTGACCAAGCTGCTTAGGTATAACCACCCCATTACATACTCAGCATGGCCACTGGGGACATTTCTCAAGGTGACTCTTGCTAATTAGTCAGTCACACAGCCAAGTTCCCTCCACCACAGAGAGTGACAAAGGAAGAAAAGGGCCTGGAGAAACTTGGCAATGAATGGACTCCTTGGGCTCTGCCTGGATGCTAACCATTGTGGAGCTGGAAACGGATTATTTAAAAATAAGAATGAAAACAGCAGTGTGTCCAACACGCCTCCTTATCGGTACTCTCGGGTTTTAATGTCTTCTGCAATTATCTCTCAGCACCAGTTTGTGTGGCCTATATTCCCAACAGGAAACCCCTTTTGGAGCGGGGTGGGGTGGGGTGGGGGGATGTTTGCAACATGCAGGGAGCACAATGCCAGCATGAGGGTCCTCAGAAGAAGCCATCAGGCCTGGGGCTTTCCCAGTACCTGCAAAGGACTTTCCTAGGAGCTACTGTTCTAGTGTGCTCCTTTTAGAAGGGCAAGGAGCTCTCTCCCACAGCCTGGCTGCAGTCAGGAAGCCATTACCCCAAGGGGAAGACATTAATGGAAAAATCATCTCGTGTGTGTGTGTGTGTGTGTGTGTGTGTGTGTGTGTGTGTGTTTAATTTTGCAATTTGAAATATCTTCAAATACACCCCCTTAAAAGGTGATTAATCCAAATTTCTCCCATCTTTATGATGGCAAATAGCCAGTTATGGCACGGTTTTTGAAAGAGCATCCTGGGCGTTATTGAGATTTAAGGAGGAAGGCAGTCATGAAGCTCATAGTAAATGGAACACATTTAGCTATTAGTGCGGCCATTAAGGGGTTTGTGTGAGTTTGGTATTTAGAGATGGAGCTTGCGCTGGGTAGTTTTTGTCAACTTGACACAAACTAGGACCACCTGGGAAGAGCAAATTTCAGTTGAAAAAATCGCCTCCTTCAGAATGGTCCATAGGCATGCCTGCGTGGCATTTTCATAATTGTTGATGGATGTGGGAGGTCCCAGCCCACTGTGGGCAATACCATCCCTGGGAAAGTATAAGAAAGATGGTTGAACATGAGGCTGTGAGCAAGCCAGTGAACAGTGTTCCTCCATGGTTCTGCTTTAGTTCCTGCCTCCAGGCTCTTGAGTTCTGGCCCTCACTGCTCTCCGTGATGGGCGGTTATTTAGAAGTTTAAGATGAAACAAACCATTTTCTCTGCAAGTTTTTTTCCTTGGCTATGATTTTATCCTTCTAATAAGAAAGTGGACCATGATGGAGCTGCCCAGGTGCGTGTGCATGTCACAATGAGGGGGTACTTGTAGCCTGTCTTGGGTGCTCTCAATGAAAAGGCCAGTCCTGCCTTTCACTAGAAATGACTTGTATGCTCTTGAGAAAGTCGCCAAACTTGTTAACTTGTTGAGGGGAGATCTGTAAGATTTCTTCTGGTTCTGATATTAAGGGAAGTTTTTCTTGGCACCCACACAATAAATGAATATGAACCGAGTAGTGAGAAAATAAAGATGACTTCCATTTTACAGTTTGATACAAATTCCAGCAATCTCAATGACGTGTAATGATTCTATCATCTCTCTAATGGTAATAGGAGCCGGTGTTTTTAGGTTGCTCCCTGGTGTGAAGCTCTAGACTGTGTGTGGCCTCAGTCAGTTTATGGGTGCTCATAACTTCTGTGCCAGGTGTGATGGCAAGACCACTCACCCAGCAGGACTGACACTAACATAGGCCCTCCATACCTCTCCAGTCCACTCGCTGCACTGGCCAGAAGTCTCACGGGAACTTTTGACCTCTGTACCTATAAAGGACTCACGGCGACACAGCTACACATCCTTAAATCTATTTCTGTATACAAGCGTTGAGTGAGTGTGTCCTCCTCTCCACCCACTTGGTACAAAGACATTATTCATGTAGATCACATGCTGATTTATTCATCTAATAGTGCATTATTCAATCACATTATGCAAATCCAGATGCTTCTTGGTCAAAATGTATCTGTGGGATGGTAAGGTCAAGACAGATGTAGTGACATTTCAACTTTGGGTCTGTTTCATTAACTGACACAACCGAAAGAATGTCTATTTCCTGTGGGCGGACTGCGGGGGAGTGACTAAGAGAGTGATCTGAGGATCTCGATAGGAAAGTGTTAGTCACCCCCGCTGCCTTTGGTGGCCCAGCCAGTTAGAATGAGAAAGTGATTCTCTCTCCTTGGGTGCTGACAGACGTGGGCTCTGGCTGCTTCATCTTCCTTGAAAAAGCAGTGGCTCTAGGAGTTGTGGCACAGGACTGGAGTGTTGGGAACAGGGTTGGTTCTCTTTGAAAAAATGTGTATGTCTCTGGGTCTATGTGTTAGTTTATGCATGTGAGTGCAGCGTCCACTGAGGCCAGAAGAGGGCACTAGGTCCCTTGAAGCTGGAGTTATAGGTGGATGTGAGCCTCCTGACTGAAGGAGCTGGAAATGGCCTTAACTTCTGAGCCACTGCTCCAGCCCATGGTTCTCACTCTGCTCTCCCTCTCCCATTAGGGTGCACCTCCCAACAATTCCACAGAGTGAAACTAACAGCCAGAGTCTTGGATGTCCTGCCAGATGTGGTCACAGAGGTGGGATCTGAGAGCTAGGGGGAGAAACCCAAGTCAGCTGACAGGGTGGGGAAGCCAGAAGTTTGCCTGAGTGCACAGAGTGATTGACTCCAAAAGCCCAACATGGAATCTGGGGGACTGGAGGAATGTGGCATGGGAAGGACTTGGCAGCATGGGGACAGTACTGGTTGGTGGAGAGCAGCACCCTCAGTGGACCCTAGGTCTCCACTGAAGGGCAATGGAAGGAGCAGGGGACATGATCAGACTGGGGATTGTGTTTAGAAAACCTAAAGAGGGTCAGCCCTGTGGTCCAAGGGTAACTTAACTGCTCAGGAGAATGGATGCCACCAGCAGTTAGCCTCAAGCCTCTCTACCCCTGCCTTCCTCCCTCAGCCAGATTATTATCAGAGTGCCTGCTATGGGCAGGCAGCCCAGTGGTAGGTGCTGGAGTTAAGGAGCACAACCCCAACATGGATCCTGAATTCAGTGCACGTGCATGGGGGCCCTGACGTCACAGTCACATCTTCATTCCAACTGTAGTGATGGTTTGAATGTAGTGTGGTGGTTTGAAAGAAAATAGCCCCCAAAGGGATTGGCACTATTTGGGAGTGTGTCCTTGTTGGAGGAAGTATGTCTTCTGGTCAAGATGTAGCCAGCACCACATCTGCCTGCACGTGGCCGTGCTCCTTGTCATGATGATAATGGACTGAATCTCTGAAACTATAAGCCGCCACCTCAATTCAATGTTTTCTTTGTAAGAGTTGTCATGGAGCCGGGCGGTGGTGGTGCACGCCTTTAATTCCAGCACTCGGGAGGCAGAGGCAGGCGGATCTCTGTGAGTTCGAGGCCAGCCTGGGCTACCAAGTGAGTCCCAGGAAAGGCACAAAGCTACACAGAGAAACCCTGTCTCAAAAAAAAAAAAAAAAAACCAAAAAAAAAAAAAAAACCCAAAAAACAAAAAACAAAACAAACAAAAAAAAGAGTTGTCATGGTCATGGTGTCTCTTCACAGCAATAAACAATAAAAGCCCTAAGACAGTGCGCAAGGAAGAACTTCCTGCTGAGAGCAGAGCATCAGTGCAGGTGCCATAGGGAGGGAGGTGCGGGAAGGGCTTTCTGGGGGAAGTCACATTTTAGCTGGAATCTGGGGGCTGAATCTCACTCAGCTAGGTAAAGGAAGAACATTCCAGGCAGAGGGACAGAACCTGCCAGGGGTGTAGGTCTAAAGAGGGCTTGGTGCTGTTGGCTGGCATGATCCTGTAATGGTTGCTGGGTAGGAGTGTGGAATCTGAGCTCTAAAGGGTAGGGAAAAAACCACCATGCAAACTGCTGGGGTTGGAAAGACTTCCCTGCAGGTAGACGTCTCTCCCAGCAAGCCCTGAAAGGATGTACAGTCTCCCAGAGGCTGGAACCAAGGCCAGCCTGGTGCCCTTTATCACCACCTGAATTTGGAGGAGGTGAGACGGGGACAGAATCCAGCGGTGTTGAACTCAGTGTCACCCCCTGCTGACAAGAGACTCCATAGGTGTTGACAACCCAGAACACTTTGCTACCAGGCCATGAATTTTTATAATGTTCCTTTATAGAACTGGCTAAAATCAGATGGTTATTGGTCACAGACGTGTGTGTGTGTGTGTGTGTGTGTGTGTGTGTGTGTGTGTGTGTGTGTAATAAATGATTATATTTACAAAGGCCAAGGACCACCCACTCCAAGGCTATAACTGAGACCAGGTCCCTGGCATGCTTTGACTTTTTAAAATTAGAAAGTGTAGTTTTGTCGCCCCTATCTGCTTCATGACAGATCCTCATCTTAACCTTGACAGTCTATAACATGAGTTGACACAAGATGGACGTGTGTATTCTAGCAAGTCAACAACACATGTCTTTTAAAAAATTTCTAGGGCTTTCTAGTGGGACCCATTCCAGTGGATTGAGGCAACCATGGCAGTTTGGGCAGGGAACAGAGCACAGGCAAAGGTGTGGCCAGAGCAGACTCCCCTTGACTGGTGGTGCCCAGAAGGAGGAAGCTGGACCAGCAGTCTCTACAATAGGGGTAACAAGAAGGAAGATGATGTAACAAATACTTGCAGGGAAGTGAGGGCTGAAGGATTTGTCTCTGCATCTGCCACACAGACCACCCTGCTCCCAGAGAGCCACTTGGAAAACTACCACACTCAAGTGCATGCTGTACCAGCCTCAGAGCAGGGGGCTGGTAACTTGGGCTACAGCCTTATGGAGATCCAAGTGGTGACTTTTCTTTCTCAAGGAAGTTCAGCCTAAGGTCAGTGGGAAAGAATCAACCAAACAAGATACTTCTCATTCTGAATCTCATGTCATCCCCTCTCCCCCAACTGGCTTGAGGAGTCCTGTGGAAAAACAAATAAGTCCAAGAATTTCCTGCTTACATTCTTTCCTGCAGGTGGCTGGGTGCCACATGCAATTTAGATCGATTTCTACAGTATTCAGCTGCAGCAGCGGAGGGCTGCATCAATATTTATAAGCTGTTTACATTGCTTTACGCCTCACAAGGGACATGGACAATATTGCCGTCCAATTCTCCCAGCAGACCACAGGCTAAGCTGTCCTTACCCTGTATTTTATTGTTGCTGTTAACAGCAGGTTTGTGCTGAGACAATAGTGATGTTCCCCTGCCTCTGACTGCTAACTTTGGCTCAGGAATTCTGGGAGCTTTTCCCACCAAAGAAAACCCAAACCAACCAACCAACCAAACCAAACCAAACCAAACCAAAACAACAACCAAAACCAAAACCAAAACAAAACTCTTTTCTGTACTTTCCTCCCTTCAAAGAATAAAGGCAGCCTCTGCTCTGGAAAAACTCACAGTCACAGAGAAAGCTGATCACTTTATAATTTAAAACTAGGGAGCTTTAAAGCAGGACAAACCTATGAGGGTGAGAAATTACTGAAATAATTACTAAAAGGATGTTATTATAGGTGGTATATTCTGTAATCTAAATTTAATATGTGGTAGCAAGACATGGCTCCACTCCAGGCAGCTCAGTGGGAACATGGTAGTTCTGAAACAGGACAAGCGAAACGACACCATGACCCTCAGGAAAATGTATGGCATATTAGACAGTTACCACACGGGGTAGAGAAATATGAGAGAGAGTTGGTAAAAACTGGTGTTTGGGAATGATGGTTGAAGCCCAAAGAGAGACACATTCCATGAAATTTCCCCTTGGTGGGACACTGAAGGCTTTCCTTTCTCCTTTAACAAAGAATGCATGTGTGTCTGTGTGCACATGTGCACAGGTACACAAGCACCTGTGTGTGTGGACTTGTGAGGCCTGATGACAGTCTCAGGACTTGTCACTTGGGAACACTGTCCATTTTTGATTGAGACAGGCCTCTCATTGGCCTGAAGCTCCCAGTTAGGCTAGACTACGATTCTGTTTCCACCTTCCCGGGGCTGGGATTTCAAGTGCACAGCACTATGCCTGGCTTTTTATGTAGGTACTAGGGGTCAGACTCGGGTCCGTATGTACTGGGGTCCGTATGTACTGGGGTAAGACTCAGATCTGTAGGTTCTAGGGGAGAGCCTTGAGTCTGGGGTCAGACTCAGGTTCATAGGTACTGGGGTAAGACTCCAGTCTGTAGGTTCTGGAGTCAGACTCGGGTCTGTAGGTCCTGGGAGGTCAGACTCAGGTCCTCATGTTTGCGAGGCAAGCAATTTATAGACTAAGGCATCTCTGCAACCCTCCTTTCTTCTTTTGAGGGATTCATTCATTGGAGGAAGCCTTTGAGCCAGGCCAGGCTGAGGCCAGAGCCACATGGCAGATCCTGTGCCTGTTTTTGGCTGGTGGCCTTTAGTGTTTTCCTAAACTGGTCAGGTCCACTGCAAAGCTAGCCAAGCCTCTGGTTGGTTCTAACAACAATGGTGCTGTGTTCATGTAAGGGACCCTTTAAACTGCTGCAGGACAAGAAGCTATAATCAAAATCTATAACTGAGTGGAAACCATGAACATCTGAAAAATATGCAAATAAGAGCCGGGCTCTGGCACCAGCCATAGATACTTATAATGACATTCTACATAAAGATTATTTATTATTATTAATCTTTAATTACATATACATCCATATGTTTGTGCCTGTGTGTGGTCTTATGGAGGCCACTGGACCTCTTAGGGCTGGAGTTAATGGAGGTGCTGACACCTGGTGTGGGTGCTAGTAACAGAACTTGGTGCTCTGAAAGGGCAGTATGTGCTGTTAGCCAGTGAGCTATCTCTCCATCTCTAAGATACACAGTATAAACATATTCTTCATGGTATCCAAGCATACACCTTCCTCAGGATGAGTGTATAGTTGTCTGTGGCTGCCGGTTTGAGGACACTTTAGGGATAAAGTCTGCACATGCTTATTTCCTTTAGCAACGTGGTATGATATCTGCTTATGAGCCACACATGTCCTCTGCTTTACTTCAACTAACTCTAGATCCCTTACAATACCTAATGTTATGCAAATGATGGTGTCTACCATGATGTTCAGAGAATAAGGATAGGAAAAAGCCTTTGTACATATAGTGTGCCTCTGATTTTTTTCCCCTAAATATTTTTCCATATGCATGTGGCTGAATCTGTGGATGTGGAATCCAGAACATGAGGAGCTGATTGCATATTCTATACTCTATACCCTGGATTAAGATACTAAACCTTCCCAGATCCCAGTGGACTCTCTAACATACCCCAATTGGCTCTTGAATGTAATCCTCTAAATTCAATCCCTTCCAGGCTGTCACCACATTGGCCTTTATCAAAGGAAACCAGCACTGAACCGTAAAAAGAGGGAATGACACAGGACAAACTCTTCGTGTCCAACATGGAGCCTAGGGGTGTTTCTCACGATGCATGTAACAATAGTTCATTCTCTTTCATCATTGTCTTAGTTTATCAATTTATTCTACCATTATAGACACATGTTGTTTTCATCTTGGAGCTATCGTGAAAACCACTGTAGAAAATACCTATGTGTACACATTCAGGTATATGCATTTAGTTGCTGCCCTAGCTTCCTGTCTGTTGCTGTGATTAAAAACACTCTGACCAAAACCAAAATAGCCTAGGGAAAAAAGTTTATTTGGCTTGCACTTCCTGGTCACAGTCTATTATGGATATTAGAGTGGAAACTCAAGAAGGAACTTGAAGCAGAAACCATGAAGGAATGCTCTTTGCTGGTTCAATCCCAGACCCATGCTTAGTTAGTTTTCTTATCTAGTCCACGGCCACCTGCTTTGGGGATGATGGGCTGAGCCCTTCTAAATCAATTAACAGTCAAGACAGTTCCCCATAGATATGCCCACAGGCCAGTATGATCTAGGCAATCCCTCAAACTGAGACTCTTTCTCAGGTGACTCTGGACTAAGTCAAGATGGCAGCTGAAGTTAACTGGAACAGTTGTCTTACATACAGAGAAGGTAAACTGCCAGGTCACAGGATGTATGCCATGTGAATCTTAGTAGATACTTCCAAGGAGATTCCCTATACATCCTTATCAGCAAAATGTAAGTCTCACTTGCTTCACATCCTTGCCAACTTTTATTACTGTCAGTCTTTTATTTTAGCTATAAGAGACACATCTTGCTCTTACCTGAGTTCTTTTCACATATTTTTCAGACTTAATAGAAATGGCAGAGGACTTCCTTTCTCCACTAGACAAGCTTTGGCCCTTCCTCTGTTCTTGGTTCAAATTCCCTAAAATCAAAATTCCATATTCCGTGCATCTTTTGAAGCTACTTTTATTTCCCACTTTGCCTTGGGTTTGGAGGACCGAATGTCTGCAGTGTTGCTCACACTGCGTTAAACCACAGCGCTAGGTCAGCCTTCATCTCTCTCCTGGAGTATTTCAGGGACAAGAAAAAAGCTTTCTCTTAAATGACTATTTTTGGACATTTTAGAAGTGGCTCTGATTCATTTCCTAGGCAACTTCTCTGGCTTTTGATCAAAAGGCCTATAAACTTTTAACTGGATTAGTCTATTATCCAAGGTATTACAGCTGAAGTGGCTAATTCTTTCCCTGTTAGCTTCTCAAACGCCTTCAAATGATGAATGCAAAAGTGTGATATGAAACCCATTTAGTGGTACACGTTTGTTTTCTGAAGGATTAGCGCTTTCTCTGTGTTTAGCCTGTTACTGAGGCCACTCAGCCACCCTCCTGTAGGCACCAACTAGAGGCTGTTTTAGATTTGCCTGCTGCAATTTGTCTTGCAAAGGCCTCAGTTATCTTTGGCTTGCTTTCCCACCACACTGAGGAAACCCACATCTCTGATCATATTATTTTATACCACTTGCTAGGTGAAGGCAAGCCTCCTGCTGTTTCTCCTTCCCACGCAGTAACTACACCCCAGTGTAGACAAAAGACCTTAGACTTTCAGCATGTCCCAGTCCCTCAAAACCTCCACTCTCCATCTATGGTTCTTTGAATGAAAATGGCCCCCATGGTCTCATATGTTTGCATTCTTGGTACCCAGTTTGTGGAACTGTTTGGGAAAAATTAGGAGGTGTGGCCTTGTTTGAGGAGGTATGTAACTGGGGGTGGGCTTTGAGGTTTCAATAGTCCATGCCATTTCCAGTTAGTTCTCTCTCCTTCATGCTTGTATATTAGATATATATCCTCAGCTATGGCTCCAGACTATGCCTGCTTGCCTGGTTCCATGCTCCCCAGCATGATGATCATAGATCATAATGCTCTGGAATCATGAGCTCCAAATTAAATGCTTCATTTTATAAGTTACTTTGGTCATGGTGTTTTATTACAACAATAGAAAAATAACTAAGAAGTTATCCCTCCAGAGACTAAGCTTCCAGGCATGGCTGAAGGGCAGGGGTAAAGTGCAATGTCTATGACCCTGGATGCCTGGTATGTACCGTCTACTTCCTACACCCGTGTTTTGCTTTATTCTCAATGGTGTTATTCATCTTTTGAGCCTTTGGCTTTCAGATCCATCATGAAGCCTCTCAGCTGTGAATAGTAATACAGCTTGACTCAAATGAGAGAGAGGGTAGGACAGACACCCGAAGTTATCCTTTGACCTCACAAATGCACAATCACACATGTGGACCATGGTATGTATATGTCTGTACTCACATGCTTACATATACACATATTTTACACACAAATGTGCATGCTAGCACACACACATATGATGCACACATGTATACACACACATTCACAAGGAGTTTTTCAAAAGAAAGAATATTTTTTGTGTTTGTTAGGATTAATTTGTTATGACAGCTTAACTAGCCCGATCTTGACTAACACATCAATTTGGCTTGTAGTTTGGTGATCTATGAGCGTTTTTTGTTTTGCTCTGTTTTGGTTTTAGCTCACGCATATGCTTCATCTATTCTGTAAGGGCTCTCAAACCTGGCAAACTCCCCTGCACCTGGACCCTCTCAGGATCCTCAACACTGTGTGCTCAAGATGGCTATGTGGAGGGGGGGAAGCTCTTACCACAGCCCACAGTCCTGAGGGGAGTAACACATACCAGTGAATATGTCAAGATTTAGGGGCTCTTTACATATGCCAGTAGCTTCTTTTAAAAAATATTTTAGGACTGGGGAGCTTACTCAGCAGTTAAGAACATCTGTTCTCACAGAGGACCTGAGTTAAGTTCCCAGCTCACAACTGTCCATAAAATTAAATAAAAATGTTAAATAAAAATAGAAAAGAAATTAAAAATAGATTTTTTCCTTTTATATTAAAAAAAACATTTTTTGAAAACTTCATGCATATGTCTTGATCATGTCCATCCTCAGTTCCCTCCCTGCAACTCTCCTTCAGTCCCTCCCAATTTTATGCCCACTTTATAAGTTTTATTTTCAACCAGAGTCCAGTAAGTGCTGCTCACATGCACATGGGCATGGACTCATTCACTGAGGTATGGGAAACCTACCAGTGGCCACCCCTACAGAGAATGTGACTCTTCCTCCCCCAGAATCAGTTGGCAATAGCTCCTCATCGAGGGGTGGGGACTTGGGAGCCCCTCCTCCTCCATGCTGGGTGGATATTAATATTAATATTAACTGCCTTGATATTGTGCAGGAAACCACAGCTGCTGTGAGCTGTGCAACAGTCACAGCATGCCCAGAGGATGGCATTTCACAGCTCTCCACCCATCCTTGGACTCTTACATTCTCTCTGTCCCCTCTGCCTTCACACGCCCTGAGTCTTTCAGCTAACTCCTTACACTCACTGCCCACAGTGTTCTTGGTCTTGCTAACACCCTTCACCTCCTCTCAAGACAAACCATCCTCAAGACTCAAAGTAAATACCTCCACCTCCAGGAAGGCTCTTCTGATTTTTCCCAACTAGCATCCATCTTCTGTATGCTTAATCTCCATCCAGACTTGCCCCAGGTAATAGGAATGACTCTTTCTTCCTGTCTTCTCTGAGCAGGTATGATTCCACAGTGACAGCTGCAGCTGGCTTATTTACCATTGTACCCTCATTTTCAAATGCCATGCCCAGAAGGGAGTAGATGCTTAACAACTTTCTTCTGATTGATGCTTTCATAAATGAGAGAGAGAATAATTCAGACAGCTTCTGCAGTAGTCGTTTTTCTTGTTGCTGTGGTGAAATGCTGTGAGTCGTGGAAGGAAGAAGGACCCGCTCTGGCTCACCATTTAGAGTGATGCACACCATCCTGGCTTGGGGAAGGGAAGGCAGCAAGAAGGGCTGTAGCTGTGGCTATGGGAGCTTGCTCATGTTTGTGTGTGGCGGGGACCAGGAAGCAAAGAGAGGGAGAAGCAGAGTAAGGGCTGGAATAGAGACTGCAAGGCCCTCCTTGTGAACCACTTCTTCCTGCTAAGACCCTCCCCTTTAAAGGCCCCAAGCTTCTCAAAACAGTACCATGAGCTGATCATCAGATGTACAAACACATGAGCCTAGGAGGGACGTCCCACGTCCAAACCCCCAAGAGTCACTCTCCTTGGCACAGGTAAAGGAGTGTGCCCACAGGAGCACAGACTAGTGCAAGGAGCTGCCTCTCCTCTGAGACAGCCCACAGTTCACACTGTGAGGGGTTTCCCACAACTCCTCTCTGCAGGCTTAGTTTTCTTTCAAAACACAAACTATTCTCATATCCTCAGCTTCTCGATTATTCCTTATGCACTAGCTTGCTGTAGTACTGGCACCATTTTTAAGAATAGATTGTGTTTGTTCTTTGATAATTTCATGTACTGTGCAAAGCAGTTTAATCATATCCAACCCACACTTCCCCACTGCGACTCCTTCCAGATTCCACAACATCCCCCTCCCAACTTTATCTCCTCTTCTTCCCTCTCTTCCCCGAGGAGTTCAGTTAGCGCTGCCTCGGTGTGCACGGGTGTAGGACCCTTCACTGGGGCAGGGGCATGGACATGGGCAATGAACCAGGGCCCATACCCCAGATGACAACTCTTCCATCAGTCTTCACCTACCAACAGCTCCTCAGCTGTGAGTAGTCTCATAAGCCCCTCCCTTTTCCATGCTGAAATGCTGGTTGGCTTGGTCTGGCACATGCAGCCACAGCTGCCGTGAATGCCTGAGGGCAATGGCCCTGCCATGTCCAGAAGACACTATTTTGCAACATTCCTCCTCCTCAACCCCCAGCTCACATAGTCTTTCTTTCACCCTCTGTCTTAGTTAGGGTTTTCATTGCTGTGAAGAGACACCACGACCACGGCAGCTCTTATAAAGGGAAACATTTCATTGAGACGGCAACTTACAGTTTTAGAGATTTAGTGTAGTGTCATCACGGCAGGGAGCATAGCGACACCCGGGTAGACATGGTGCTAGCTACATCTTAATATACAGGCAACAGGAAGTGGACTTCCACACTGGGCAGTATCTTGAGTGTATAGGAGACCTCAAAGCCTGCCTCCACAGTGATGCACTTCCTCCAACAAGACCACACCTACTCTAACAAGACCACACCTCCTAATAGTGCCACTCCCTTTGGGGGCCGTTTTCTTTCAAACCACCTCACCCTCTTTCGCAATGTTCTTTGGTGTGGCAGGAGGGGTGTGGCATAGATGTCCTTTGGGGCTGAGCACTCCACAGGCACGTGTGTGTGTGTGTGTGTGTGTGTGTGTGTGTGTGTGTGTGTGTGTCTGCACATGTGTGAATCATATGTGTGCATGTTTGTGTGCGTAGATATGGAAGCCACAGGTTGTGTAGGACGGCTTGCTCAGTTGCTGATCATCTTATCTTCTGAGACTGGGTGCTCACTGAGGAGGTACACCGGATGGCTTGTATACTTCAGGGATCTCTCCTTTTCCCTCCCCCCACTCCTCTGTGCTGAGATTTCAGGCACATGTTGCCAGGCCTGACTTGAGTGGGTCCCCGGGATCAGAACTCAGCTCTTCAGGCTTGCACACAGGCTCTTTACTGACTGAGCCCTTCCATAGCCCCATTGCCACTTACTTTCTTCCAGACTTGAAACTGGTGCAGTATTCCCAAAGTGAAATATCAGCTTGGCTCAGGGACTCAGGGGGAGAGCACTCTCTACTCCACAGAGGGAACCTCAGAGTGAACCCAAGCTCTGCAAGCTCAGAGCCCAGCCATTCCAGCTTTCTGCTCCGTGTCACTTGGAAGAAAGATTTCAAATAGCGTGGACTTCTGGCATTATAACCTTCACAGCTAAATCAAGAACTCGCCTCGTGCTCTTGAACAGGGATGTGCCCAAGCAGATTTCTGACCAAACCACCAAGTGTGAGTTTGGAATTAATTGTCTGGGTTGATGCAAAAATTAAAGCAACTTATCTGCTCTACAGAACATGGGTAACAAGATGCCATTTCACCCAAACAGGGCTTCTCATTCTCTTCCCCTCTCTAGTTCGCCTGTTTCATTATAAACCTAAGCTGGGGAGCTTTTACTGCTCATGAGTACATGGGCCAGCATCACAAACACTTTACAGCTTTATTATTAAACAACACCAATGAGGCTTTCCTGGGTGTTTTATTCCTTTATGAAGTCAGGCTGTGGCTTTGTGAGGAGAGTGCGTTTCTTTCCTGCCGTCGAAGGTTCTGGTCCTCATATTTTGACACTCTATCTGTGAGGACATCTAGCCCCTGAGATATAATTGTAGTGTGGCTTTTTCCTGGGGTATAACATGATCCTCTCATCACCATCTTGGAGTTGAAATAATCTTAGCCCAGTGGTATCCATGGCAACAAAAACGAGCTGACTAATAAATGGTGTATGGTAATGGTGGTCAATGGAGCTATTGACACTCCCTGATGGAAGGAGGGGGGAGGAGGCTTATGAGCCCTCACCTGGATTACAGCTGTTACTCTCACCTGCCTCCAAGCCCTACTGCAAGTGATCTTGGGAGATGTGAGAGCATGTAGGATGTGGATGGTGAACTGACAGGGGGTGTTGTCCACATGCTGTCAGAAACAGGCATGTTTGTGTCTTTCTGCAACGTCAGGATTTACTGAATGACATTAAGTTCACTGTATATGACAAAAAGGGGTGAGTCCAGTGGGTTCTTGGAGAAGGAAACTTGAGACCAATGACCCTTTGGAGTACTAGAAGAGAGACCCTTGTGACCACGGAGGGGCAGGTACAGGCATCGTGACATGGCCAAGCCTTGAGGTAGGAAAGCATTAGGGGGGACGGTGTATCCTACTGGAGGCAGCGTGAGGGGGTCTTAAAAGGAAAATGGTTTTCCTCTAAAATCTAGAGTGGTTCATCCGGAGGGCTAGCTTAAGCAAAGGAACAAGTATGGTGGGTATTCCTGCATACCATGACGGAGGGGCTTGAATTGGGGAGGGAGAGAAAGGGAGGGGGAAAGAGGGAGGGAGGGAGAGAGAGGCAGGGAAAGAGGGGGACAGGGAGAGAGACAGAGACAGAGAGACACAAAGAGAGACATAGAGAGAGAGACTGGGGGCGGGGAGAAATTTCCCAAATAAAGGGCAAAACTGACTTGCATAGATTTTCACACCCATGATTTTATTTTGTCTGATCTATATGACTCCAAGAAGGAAGCTGGGTGCTGAGTAGGACCATAAACTTAAATTCCTGTGTGTAGAAGTTTCTCACATTTTACCATATGGATGGGCATCACCTAGGGATGCTCTGAAAACCGGCTGGAGGACAAGGCCCCTAAGGTCCTGACTCAGATGAGTGACACCTGAGAACTTGATTTATAACAGGCTCCAGGGCAATGCAGCTGCCCCTGGCTCACAGTGGGGAACCCCTGGTCCAGATCCAAGCCCCTAGGAATGTTCCTGTGGCACCCACTCTTTCCCCAAGCACTGTCTTATTTATCTATTTATTTTATTTTGTGTATATGGGTCTCTGTGTGGGTGTATGCATGCAGGTGCCTGTGGAAGCCAGAAGAGGGTGTCATACCCCCCGGAGCTGCAGTTATGGATAGCTGTAAGCCACTCTGTGGGTGCCAGGAACCAAACTCCAATCTTTTTGAGAGCAGCAAATGCTCTGATTACTGAGTTCTGTCTCCAGCCTCTGTGTTTTATAAGTAGTTTCCAGTGTTCATAGTTAATGCTTACCAAAGGCTACCACACACTAGAACAGGAAATGTATTCACATAGTCATTGGTTTATGAGCCATCTTGGAGAGTCTAAAAGGCTAAACAGCTTGTCTGGACCATGATGCTTGTCAATGACGGATGTGGGAGCCCGAGTGCTTGGCTATCTTTTTAGATTTACTTATTTTATGTGTATGGGTGCTTTGCTTGAATGTATGCCTGTATACCATGCGTGTGCCTGGTGCCTGTGGAGGTCAGAAGAGGGCATCAGATTCCATGGAATTGGAGTCATGGGTGGTTGTGAGCTGCCATGTGAGGGATGGGAACTGAACTCAGGTGCCCTGCAAGAGCAACCAGTGCTGTAAACCACAGAACCATCTCTCCAGCCCTTGGGTTTATTTCTTATAACGCATTCTAAAGCTAACCATTATTACTCCTGCTCCCCATTCACTTTTCATTTCCCTGGCTTCTTCATTAGGTCTCTGCTGCCAACTGTGGTCCTTTACCTCTGTCTCCTACTTGAGCAGACCTTGAATCTCTCTTATTGAGATTTTTGCTGCTCCCTAATGCGACAAACACAATCAACTTGTTTATGTAGATACACTTGCTCCATGTTGCTCCACGTTCTGTCCTGTCTGCTGCTATGAAACTGTGTGTGTGTGTGTGTGTGTGTGTGTGTGTGTGTGTGTGTGTGTGAGAGAGAGAGAGAGAGAGAGAGAGAGAGAGAGAGAGAAAGAGAGAGAGAGAGAGAGAGAGAGAGAGAACAGTCCTTTGTCACATGAGACCGTAATGATAGGATAGCAATGATGCAAATGCAAACATCCTTACTTGACAGGATAAAAATGTTCTAGTTTTCCAAGGTCCCAAAATTCTCAAGGGAGAATCTTGCATGAAATTTCAATCTCTAGTAACATTGACATATTATATTGACTCTTTGCAAAACCTTTAATATATGTAACTGCTGTTATTTCCGCTCTTCATATTTGTCTTAAGTTCCTCATTCCAATATGAGTATACACACACACACACACACACACACAAATGTTCACACATATAAATCTGTACACACAAATGCACAAGTGTGCACACACAGAAAGAAATATACATACACAAATATACATGCACATATGCATGTGCACTCACACACACACTCATACACACACTTTTTCAAGCTGTTCATCTGCATGGAAGAAAGCAGGTAATTTGGGGTGAGTATTCTTTTTCTGTCTAGAAGCAAGTGGATTAAACCCCACACATAAGTGAGAGACTGAAGCCATCAATTTCTGGTCCTACCTGTTTGGTCTCTTCTGTCTGTGGATGAATTTCAGACAGACAGGAATTCACACCCATTACTCCACTTCTCTGTTAACATTTCCTTATTTCTAGGGTTCTGTTAGTTGTCCAGATGCCTCTAACTTCCTGATAGCATTTTGAGAAATGGAAACTTTTGTAGAAGAATATTTTCCCGGTCGTGTTGTGTATTTTTAATATTCCATTAGATTTGACTCACTTATCTCCATAATTTTAAACCATACTGTATCATTTATGGGCCACAGAAGGATTTTCATAGGCAGGTTAAGTCCAATTGCGGAACAGTGTGTTTATCAGTTTCTTCCAAATGTCATCTAAATTCATTTTTCACATTGTAAGATTGGTGCCGTGTTCTCTATCCATCTCAGAGAGCAAACAATTGCACACAGCCAACTATCCCCTCTAATATGAATAAAAACAGCTCTCTACTTTATCTTTCTAAACCAATATCCCTGAAGAATTTAAATATCGCAGTCCTTTTCTTTTGTTTCTTACAGAGCAGCCCCAGGAGAAGCCCATCAGACACACCTCAGCCATCTATCCACAGCTCCTGGGGTGAGCTAAGAAATCAAATCCCACCTGTGAAGCAAAGTCAGCACACCCAACCCTAGGAAGTTTGTTGGTTCGTTGTGGTGAAGTTCATGAGAGACCTGGGGAGACACTCTGCTAGCCAGGCTCTCAGCTCTACCCAGGATCTGCCTGCTGCCCACCTTCCAGCAGCATGACCTTGACAACCCTCTCTCTCTCTCTCTCTCTCTCTCTCTCTCTCTCTCTCTCTGCTTCTCTCTCTGCTTTGTCTCCTTGTGGGTAGCAAGAAGAAAACAGGGTCTCCGAAACTCAGGGCAGGAACTGAGATGTAATCCATGGAAAATGTTTAGCTCAATGCCTGGCTCACAGTAAATCTTCACTGAAAGCTATTTCTTCTTCTCCTTCTCCTCCTCCCATTATTATTATTATTATTATTATTATTATTATTATTATTATTAATTATTATTATTTATTGGTACCACCAAAGACTTTTTTCTTTGACACATGCTCTTACTTTGTAGCCCAGGCTGACCTCTAACTCACACTCCACCTGCTTCTATTTCCAGAGTGCTGAGATTGCAGGCATGTACCACCATAATTCCAGAAAAAGAATTTCTCAACACACCAAGTTGGCTATGATTTTATTTGCTTGTACAGTATATGTGAGCCTGACTGTGCATATGTAGAAGGCAGGGGCAGATGCCCAGTCTTTCTATATGATTCTCCATCTTATCATTTTTTGAGGCAATATCTCTCACTACACTTGGAGCTCAGATTATCCCGTCTCTGCCTCCTGTGCTTGGCTCATAGGCAGGCACTTCTGTGCCTGGATTTCTGAGTCCTGGGCCTCGAACTCAGGTCCTCACGCTTGTGCAGTTCACACTTCACTGACTGAACAGTCTCCCCAGCCCCATGTTGGCCGCATTCTGATGTGTCGATCCTGGACTTTGTGTGTTTGTTTCCTTAAACCTTCTTCCCACCCTCTAAGCCATGGTCTGCAAACTTTAACCAAAGAGCCAAAGCTGGCCCACCACCCACTTTCTTAAGTGAAGTCTCATGGAAACACCGCCACGCACATTCAACTTTTGCACCACAATGGTAACACTGGAGAGTTGACACAGAGAGCCACTAAGCCCAAAGTGGGTGCTGCTCAGCCCTTCCTGATGGACTTTGAGGATCTTTGCTTTAAATCTTCAGGTCAAGTCACCCCAGGCCTGACCATTTCCCAGCCCTCTGAGTCAGTTACTTTATGGCTGTGCATCCCTGGCTCCACCCGTGACTTTGCTGTACACAGCTATTTCCACATCAGCCTTCCTGCCACACTGTGAACTGGATGTCCACTGTCACGTCTGACTCTGGGTTGGGAACAGATGGCCCTTCTGAGGGAGGAATGAGGTGTGAGGCAGGAGCAGGTGGGTTGCAGGAAATCTGGAATCTTGGGTTTGAAAGAGAGGCAGGAGAAGGGAAGGGAGAGGGCAGAGACTCCACTCATGGAGATAAACAAACATCCAGGTGTGTGCACAGTGTCGCCATGACATCTACACACTTCCGCTTTGGGGCTCAACTTCACACACCCGTTAACAGCTTGGTAAAGCATGCACATCAGTCGGGTATTTATGTCACCTGTGTGGTACCTCCTGTCTGGGGTCATCAGATACCTTAGAGGATGGGGGAGGGGAGCAAATGCAGTTAGCTTCCTTTTCCTTCATTTTATTCTCCCAAGGCAAAGATTTGGGCAAGTGGTTTATTTGGGAGGTGCTTCCTGTGTTCCTCAGTCCTCCAGGAGTCAGAGCCCAAAGCATCCCACAGTTGGTTTCCATGTGGGAGAAGAATGCGAATTAATCTATAAACTTTGCCTCTCAAAGACTGGGCTGTGCACTCTGAGGCTGTCTTGTGGTCAGAAGAGGACCCAGGCAGCGACTTCAGAATCTAGGAAGCCTTATCTGTGTGAGGCTGAAAACTTCTTACAGGATTGGGGGTCTATCCCACCATCCATCTCAAGAGCTGGCTCATGCTGTAAAATCTCTCTGTGTGTGTATCTCTGTGTATATGTATGTCTCTATGTGTGTATCTGTGTTGTGTGTTATGTATGTCTCTGTGTGTGTATCTGTTTTATGTGTATGCACATCTCTCTGTGTGTATATATCTCTGTGTATGTATGTCTCTCTGTGTCTGTGTGTATATGTCTCTCTGTGTGTATCTGTATATCTCTGTGTGTGAGTGTGTGTATCTTTCTCTCTTTGTATCTTTCTCTCTGTGTGTGTATGTATGTCTCTTTCTGTATCTCTCTCTGTATGTATGTTTCTCTCTGTATCTCTGTGTGAGAGTGTGTGTGTATATCTCTCTCTGTACCTGTGTGTGTGTGCATGTGCATATATGTTTGTCTCTTTCTGTACCTGTGTGTGAGTGTATGTATATGTATGTTTCTGTCTGTATCTCTCTCTGTGTGTATGTCTCTTTCCGTACCTGTGTGTATTTGTATATCTCTCTCTCTCAGTATGTATGTATGTATGTATGTATGTATGTATGTATGTATGTTTCTCTCTGTATCTCTGTGTGTGTGTAAGTATGTATGTCTCTCTCTGTACCCATGTGTGCGTGTGCATGTGCACGTGTATGCCCATCTCTAATTTCCTACGCCCTCTCTTCACTTCTCTCCACCATATCACAGTGGGTTATGCATCAGAGGCACCCAAAGAGGCATGCTGACCAGATTTGGAAGGTCCCCTATTTATGCAGAAAAATCCCTATTTTCCATTTTTACAAGGAAAGTACTGTTTTTAAATTAAATTATAAGGGCTAAGGAGACAGCTCAGTCAGCAAAGTGCCTGCTGTAGAAGAACGAGGGCATGAGAATGGGTTCCTGGCATTCATATAAAAATCCAATAAGGCAGCCTGCGCCTTAACCTCCGTGCTGGGTATATAAGGGGTGAGGCAAGGAGACAGGCAGATCTGTGGAGTCCACTGGCCAGCCTGTCTAAGTGAACGGATGAGCTCCAGATTCAATGAGAGACCATGTCAAAAAATAAATGGAGACACCTTACATAAGTGGCTCTCAACCTTGCTAATGCTGCAACCCTTTAATACAGTTCATCATGTTGTGGTGATCCCCAACCATGAAATTATTTTGTTGCTACTTCATAACTGTAATTTTGCTACTGTGATGAACAGTAATGTAAATATCTGATATTCGGATATCTGATATGCGACCCCAAAGGGGTTGTGACCCACAGGTTGAGAACCCCTGCCTTATACAGACCTCAGGCCTCCACACAAATGTGCACACATGTGAATGTGCAACCACATACATCACATACATACACACACAAACCTGCACGCGCACGCGCGCGCGCGCACACACACACACACACACACACACACACACACACACACCATACTCATGCACAGATAGCAAGGCCTTCGGTGACCAAGTTTTAAACAAGGGCTTCTGAGCACATACCCTTAGACAAAATCAGGCCATCCGGGGAGTTAATAAACACAGATGGGGGCCATTAGACATTAGACTTGAGATGGTGACACTTAAGCCTCCTGCTTGTCTTTGGAATTGTTCCTTGACTCTCAGATTCTGTTCCAAAGAATCCTGCAGTTCTCAGTCTTCAACCTTGAGAGCGAGATTAAGAATGTGCTGTGGTCAAAGCTGCCTCTAAATCCTTTTTAAGATCTTAGTTTTCCAGTCAGATCTGCCTTGAAACACCCCCGGCTTTAGATGCATTCTGCTTAACCTTCTGACACATCCTCCTCGTTCTGAAAGTGCATTAAAGATGAATACATCACAGGCGTTCTCAGCGGAAGGAAGATGGAGACTGTGAGGGAAACACTGGGTGCCTGGTGGCAATTACTTAGCAGGACAATAAAGGGTAAGGGTGGGATCCCGAAGAGGGAGGCTGGGAAGGCTGCTCAGAGGTGAGGTGGATTCCAGCCAGTTCTGGAAGGGCCACAGAGGCACAAACGGGCTTTGAGTATGGAGCAGCGGATGTGTAACTGTTTCCTGTCACTGTGTAACAGGGCAGCCCAAGCTTGGCGCTTTAAAGCAAGGATATGCAGTTACAATGGCAAATGGTGTCTGGGCTTAGAGATCAGTGATTTAGAACCTGTTGAGGTGTGTTTCTGTTTCTCTCTCTCTCTCTCTCTCTCTCTCTCTCTCTCTCTCTCTCTCTCTCTCTCTTTGTGAATGAGCAGACTAGACATCCGTGAGGCTAGAGTTATCTTCAGTTTTACCTTGGCCCAGATGATCTCCACCCAAGTCAGCTTGCATTGCCGGGGAAGACGCTGGCTATGGGTCGGTGGCCTCAGTTCCCTACCACATGGGTCGCTCTGTAACGCTACCTTAGCATGTTTATAACACAGCGGTTGGCTTCACCCATAGCAAGAGTGGAGACAAACAGCTCAGGCTTGAGGTTCACACAGCCCAGTGGCTGCTGTAAGCTACCAGCTTCAGAAATCATCCCTTCTGGGGGACGGAGTGTGGCAGAGAATGACAGAAATGTGCAGATGTGGGACTCAGCAGTCAGTCCTTCCCCCTAAACTGGCCTCCCCAAAGTGTCACATGGGCTGGTCGCCTTTTAGAGGGCCCTGGAGAATTTGACTTCCCTGTTCTGACCAGCTGGTCTCCTCATCCAGAACACTCCAAAATGGCAGCTTTCAGCTCCTAGTCCGCCCAGCCTGATGACCTGCCTTATTCTGAAACAATACCGGATCCTGTTTGCTGTGACAGCTTCTTCATGGTCACACTGACCTGGATGTGGATTCTACTTCCTCTGCCCCGATCCCCGATAATGGGAACTTGGGCTGGTCAATGTCCTTCCTAGCATTCAACTCTCTCTGTGTAAGATGGGAATAATGACCCTATATCAAAGCATGTATAAGAACCACCATCAGGGACGCATTCACAATGCCTGGCACAGAGGCAGCCTTCATGGACCTCTCATCTGAAGCTTGAGCTTCCCAGAAGCCTTTGCACTGGGAAGGGCGTTTAGCACAAAGCCAAATGGCCTATCAGGGCCTGCTGTCTTCTAGCAGAACTTACTGGATGCTTCATCTGTGGCTCACATACTGGCTGGTTTCTGTGAACACCGGGCAGCTGAGAGGGTGCGAGGTGAGGATTGCATGTAGGGGAGGGCTCCTCACTGCCTCTGAAGTCGGGGGCACATGCTTCCTGGAGGCCACTATGGTAAAGACGGTTGGAGCATCCTCTGCTGTGGGCTAACTCTTACTAGAGTGCATATGCGATCAGAAGGAGAGGAGAGCTTGTTTCAGAAAGCATCCGGGATCTGGGGAAGATCTGTCTGAGCATCCCAGGGGTAGTGGTGCCCAAGCTCAAGTTCAAGCGCTAACTTCAAATTTATTGCATTGTCTGTGTTTATTGAGTGGGTATACAGGCCTGCGCATTGGAGGACAAGTTGCCCAGGGAGGGGGGCAGGGGCAGGGTCCGGTTGGCTAGCTCCTTTTACCATGTGGATTTCAGGCCTTTAACTCGTCAATCCTCAGGCTTCGGAGTGACTGCCTTCACCTGCTGAGCCATCTTTCTGCCCCCAGACTTTAGGGTTGTGTATAGGCGAAGACTGGCCATGCCTCTGTAACATCAGCCTTTGATAGGACCATGAGAGACAGTGACAGCTGTGGTGCCACCCGTGGGTGGCTAAAATGCTGCATCTGCTCCCAACACTGCCCTTCTGCCCCTTCCCCCTCACAGAGACCTCACAGAGAATGGAGAAGCCAAAGTGAGGAATCTGGATGTCTCATTTTAGGCAGGTTTTTCTTTTCTTCTTTTTTTTTTCTTTTTTAATTCTATCCACATGTCACCCAGCAATGTATTGACAGGACACTAATTGCTCTCTTGTATGAATACATTCCCTATTTTGTTTAAAGCACCGCATCAACAAAATGCCATTTTAAACACACATCCTTTGAAGCCGCTGCTCCCGTCATCTGGCAGAGACCAGGTCCTTTCATCGTCTGCTCGAACACCTGCTGCTGGCAGGGCTGGAATGGCTCCGTCTGGGCATCTGGTGGGCAGGACGAAGCTGCTGTCTCTATAGGTCTCATCTTGCTAGAGACCAGGCTGCTAAGTCTAGGTGGCAAGCAACCAGCTTATCTTCCACAAGTACCAAGGAAGTCATTAGTGGGAACTTAACTGCTCCCTACTGTCTGTCAGGAAGGACACTGGGGGGGGGTGTCTTTCTGACAGAAATGAAACTCTTCTCTTACTCAACAGGAAACTTGAGGTGTTCTAGACTTGGGAAATCCCTCCAGATATGCCACGTACAGCAGGTCACTGGCAGAGAAGAACAGGCCTGCTCAGGATCGCCAGTGACATGGGCTTAGGTTGCCGAGTGGACAGGCTCGAGTAGTCCTACATCTAGGCTCTTCTACAGAGAGAAGAGCCCACCAAACCATACTCCTGGCATAAAAACGTCCTTTCTGAAGACAGGTTTCTTTTTGCCATGTATGTTGTATGTTGTACTAGGGCCAGATGGCTCCTGTGCTGTCCCCTCCACTTTGGGAAGGGGCAGAGGGTTTGACTGGTGATACAGATCCCAGCATGTGCGCTCCCTCCCAGTCTGTTTCTCTCGTTTCCTCTACTCCTCTTTTTATCCCCCCTTTTTCTTCTCCCTCACCCCTTCCCTGGTCAAAGGTCCCTGAGGTGGACACTGTGTGGGTGAACATGGCCCATCATTTCCCAGCCTGAGGCTGGGCAGGGCAGAATCACTCTAAATCATTATAAATCTAAATCATTGTAACACATTAGCAAGTTCATCTGGCTACAGACTCAGCACTTGTCAATCAACCCCCTGGGTGCTAAAGCTTATGGCTTGGTCTCCAGTCACCTGGCATTTTGGGGGCATTCTAATTTAGAAATATGACAAAGGGTAGGATTCATCAACCCGACCCTACAGTTACAAGGGTGAATGAAGGCCTTACTTTAAGCCAGCTGCTTAGCTGAGGATAGGACCATCCTCAGCACAGCTTGAATCCCTACACCATGCTAACCCCACAGGAGGCAAAGACCCACCCTGCCTGTGCAGACACTGTGAGGCAGGATCCAGTGGGCTCCTCTGTGCCCTTCACAAGAGCTGCAGGAAGGCCACTCTGAGAGGCAGCTTATGCTTCTTCCATTCCTTGGGGGTAGGTTTAATGGTTGTATGGGAACCACCTAACCTGGAATAGGCTGGATCTTCTGTGCACGTGCCCTCTAGAAATCTGGCCAAGGGCTGTGTAGTTAGCTTTTTGTCACTATGGTTGACAGCAAGAACTTAAGGAGAAGATTAAATATAGCTCATGGTCTCAGATCTGTCAGTCTATTGTGGTGGGGGAGGGGATAGCAGGAAAGCTCACCACAGGGTGGACAGGAAGCAGAGCAGTAACAAGGACATGTCCCCAGCACCCTACTTCCTCCAGCCAGGCCACATCTCTTCTTTTATAACTTTTCAGAATTGCCATCATATTATGAATCCATCAAGGGATTAGCCATTCCTCAGATCAGAAAACTCACAATCTAATCTTCTCTGGTAACCCTAGAGTTGTGTCTTACCAATCTCCTAGGTGATTCCTGAACCAGTCAATTGACAAGATCAATCATCTTAGGGAATTTCACCTCTGTTTGGAACATGCCTGGGTCATACCACTGGCAAGGCAGGGTTGCCTTTGGGTATTATTTTACCAAACTCCAAATCTTAACAGACATGTTATTTTTAGCTCCTTGGAACTCCTTTGGGTCCTGTGCACCTTATCTTACTATCTGTCTGGAGACTTGGGGGGTGGTTGTCTGGTATCACAGTGGCATAGAGATGGTCAAACACAAGACAAGACAAGAAGAGAGAACTTATGACTGTCCTGGAATGCCAGAGCTCAAGGGGAAAGGAACCTGGAGTTTAGACAGCAATGAGTCTTCTACAGAAAACAATTCAGAAGACACTGGAGAGAAAACAGTGAATGGAATTGAATTCTACTTCTGGTTTAGACATCCATAGGGATGCTGCTCACTGCATCTCATCTCATAGTCATTTTTCCATCTGTTCTTTGCAAAGGTTAAAAAAAAAAAAGATTCCTCTTGAAGATGCAGACACACCCAACTTGGTCTGCTCCCTACCTGCTGGGATCTGTGCAGGAGAGGCAAGCAATCATGGGTGTGTTTGTGACCATCACACCCAGCCATGTCAATCCACTGCCAGTTCTGTGCCACTTGAAGAAACTGGTGCTTCCTCTGCAGTTGTGGTTTCAAGGGTCACCTTAATGTGACCTCACAGGCACCCTCTCCTGATACCCGAAGTGCTTTGCCTGCGACTCAGCCATGCCTTTATCCCTCGGAAAGGAAGTCTGTGTCCTTTCTCGCTGGCTCTGCATCTCGTTCCCAGTCTCTCTGACCTGCAGAAGGCTGGTCCCTCTGTGATATGGGTCCAACTCTCAGTGACCTTGACTCTCTCTCTACACAACTGGGGCTTCTTTGTCCACCTTGAGAGATTGTCTTCAGGAATCAATTGAACAGGAAACACATATTTTTGTGCCTAATGTATGGTGACACACAGCAGAAACCCAACAGTCTCATTTCAGATCAGTTCTTATCACAGCCACAAGGTCAAGTTCAGGGCTCATGAGGTCTGGATGAAATGTCCCAGGCCTGATGCAGGTCATCCCTTTCTGTCTTCAGGTGATTCTGGAAAACTTTAGTTCCCCCGCTCCCAGGGATCCCTGTTGATAAGGATGTGGGAACACACTCATATCCCCCACTTTTTCTGCTTCTAGCCCACGATGCTACCAACAATTCCACCAGCTTCAAAGTTCTGCTCAGAGAACTGGCCATCATCTGGAATCTTCCATCTCCACTGTGGGGCTCTGCTCTGACAGACACACAGTCCTTCCCAGATGGTCTCACCCCCAATTTTGACTTTTTTTTTTTGGTTTTTGGTTTTTGGAGGGTTTCTCTGTGTAGTTTTGGTGCCTGTCCTGGATCTCGCTCTGTAGACCAGGCAGGCTGGCCTCGAACTCACAGAGCTTGGCTCTGCCTCCTGAGTGCTGGGAACTTTTGACATTTTTGAGATTTGATTAGTTAAAAGTATTAAGAACATTTTAAATGGTTATATTAACCATCTAAGTACTCTCAATGTTATATCAACCATCTAAGCATTCTAAATGTTGCCCACAGGTCCACATTTAGACATCACTTTCCATTTTATTATTCTTAGGTTGAACTCAGTGTTTTAATTATTGCAATCTGATGTTGAGTCAAGATTTAATTACCCGAGGTTAATCTGTTTCTTAATAATGAGGGAAATGGACTTTTCTGTCAAAAGAATGAAGGCAGACCTGCCATCCATGGACTCACTTCTGTCCAGAAAACTGCTCTTCAGGGGGTAATAAATAACTGTGATTCAGTACATGGGGTGGCCCTCAGCTACAGACATGAGAGATAAGTGAGAATCAATATATTAAGCCACCACGTTTTAGCCATCTTGACCAGTGATCATTAAGGTCAGTGTCTGCCAATTATGGCCTGTGGGTCAAAGCCAACCTGCTGTCTAGTTTTTGATTGCTTACAAGCTGAAAAATGCACTTCTTTACATTCTAAAATGGTTCCATTAATCATGAAAGTACTGTGTAATCACCTCATTTTTGCTCATCAATCAATCCTGTTTCATATTTTTGAAATTTTAAAAAGGTTTATTTTTTGTTACTTTTAATTATGTGTATGTATCTGTGCCTGGATAAATGAACTTGAGTGCAGGTGCCCATGGCGGATGGAGGCACAAGAATTCTCGGGAGCTGGAGTTGTACGTGGCTGTGAACTATCCACTGTGGGTGCTGGGAATTGAACCTGGGTCCTCTACAAAAGCAGTGCATGCTCCTAACCACTGAACCATCTCTGAAGATTACTCATGAGTCCTTAAGCCCAGGATGGTTTATTATCTGGGCATTAATGAAAGAATTTGTCTGTCTCTGGCCTGATAGAATGTCTAAAACTTGAAGCCCCACTGGGTGTTGAACATGACATCACAGCACCAGGTGTCCTGAAGGGTTCTAATTAACAAGGTGACTGCATCACATGCACCCAAGGAAGAGCATCAGCCTTGAGGTGCTCTCTAAAACCATACAGGATGGGGCACCAATCCTGGGCACGTGGAGATTTGTTTCTGGAAGCTGTGTTTGTGCTAATCTGAGGTGTTGGCTTCTGTCACCTTTCTCCAAACTGCTTTATAGTGGAGACTGGCCACAGCCTTGACAGAAATCCTTGTCTAGGCTAAAACCACATGCAGTAATATTAAGTCTCAAGTAGCTGCACTCCGGAGACCCACAGGCAGCTTGTCTGGCGATGATGGGATTCCTCTCTACAACAGGAGTACAGCCTTGTCCCATTTCTCTTTATCACTGTGTACCAGAACTCAACCAAAGCCATGTCCTACATTAGAGGGCACCCTCCAACCTGGACCACTCATGAGCGGGCCTTCACAAGAGTGCTAATTAAGTTAAATAAATAGAAAATCTGTTCATGAAGAAAACCTGCAACAATACACTAATCAGTTCTTGACTGATGTGAGAAAGGGGGGAAAAACCTCTGAGATTTTTCTAGAAAAGAAAATGTCTTCTTTTTTTTAGGCAACTCCACACAAAATGAGATGAAGTAGTTTAAGATGACAGAAGAGCCCTCCAGACTCCCCAGCACCACACAACTGAAGTTCTTTCTGCTGTACAAGGCCCAGAAAGAAAACAGAATAGAGTGAAGAGAAAATTCGGAGAATCAAAACATTTGTCAAAGTGCCAAAGATGAAGCTCTCTCTCAGTGGCAAACTTGGGTCTTCCTTCAACACACGCCACATGACTACTGACTACCTAGTACTCAGAGACACGCAGGAACGGGGGTCTCAAATCGGCTGTTTATTAGCTGAAAACTGGCTGCAGAATTTAGATTCGAGACTGAGTCCCCATCACCCTCCTTGATTAGTGGGGGAACTCTGAGCATCCATTTGGTATCACCGAGCACTTCCTGTCCTCCTCCATGATGCCCCTCCACTGGCCTTCATCATCTCCCCCGATCAGAGTAAGGAGCCATCCCTTTAAGTCTAACTCTGCAAACACCGTGATGGACAGGGCTGGGTCTGACCCCTAAGTGATGGCTGGTTGCTTCCCATTTATAGTTGGATATACTCATATCTTCAGAAAGGCATCAGAAGCCCCTGAGCCCCTGTGCCAGCTTCCTGACTTGTGTGGTGCTTCCATGCCACACCTTCACTGTCCCCGGGCTTTTCCCAGCTGTTCTTCCCACTGCCAGGCTCCAACTGCTGCTTCTCCACTCAGCCCTCTACTCTGCCCATTGGCTCAGCACCAGAAATGCCACTCTCTGTGTTTGCTGTCACACGTCTGCTTCCCTGCCAGGCAGCTCCACACGGACCTCCACAACCTGCACGTCAAGCAGAGATCTGAAGGTGCTTGCTAATCCCCGCCAACATTAATCTCTGAGCTTTGGGAGCGTGGTGACCTTGGTGTTCATGGGACACAGACAGCCTGCCACCTTCCCTGTTGCACGGACCAGGTCTAGGTTGATTCCTGGGGCTCATGGGAAGTCTGTCGGTTTCCTGCATCTCCAGCCTCATTGTCAATCACAGAAGTGACTGACCTCAACTCAGATTTGCAGAGTGCTTTGGGACAAGTCATGCATCATGACAATGCTTCTCTCTCTCTCTCTCTCTCTCTCTCTCTCTCTCTCTCTCTCTCTCTCTCTCTCTCTCTGTCTGTCTTCCCGATTAGCCTCTGAGAAACGGATGGTGGATGTCTTCAGTGTGGCAGGTGAAGAAACCGGCCCAGGGAAGCTGAATGAACTGACCATCCCAGGAAACAAAGAACCGAATATATCCTAATCATCCCATGAGGCCGACTGACTAGAAGAACCCCTGTGGCTGGGGAGAGCTGAGATGCCACAGGCTAGGAGCAACGTTGTCTTGGGCCATCAATATCTCCTTTAATAGCCATTTATTGCTCAGCATTGTGAGTGACCTAATACTCTGTGACTACCTGGTAAATCCACAAATAAGAAGCCCAAGAATATTCCCTGAGGCCTAGAGCAGAGACATCCCAACTTTGCTATAACTCACCTACCTGATGTTTCCCAAAATGTATTTGAAAAGTTGCTGTGGGATGTTCAGTATGTCCTGTGGGAGCCCGGGTTCCTTGTGGCTTTACCTAGCAGGTCCGCATAGAGGACGATTAGGACCACGGGCCTGAGTGCAGGTGTCTGAGATGGTCTGCACTTGGCTGTGCTGGGGGATGGTCTGTATGTCAAGTTGCTCTGATTGGTCAATAAATAAAACCTGATTGGCCGTGGCTAGGCAGGAAGTATAGGCAGGACTAACAGAGAGGAGAAATAAAAGAACAGGAAGGCAGAAGGAGTCACTGCCAGCAGCCACCCTGACAAACAGCATGAAAAGATGCCAGTAAGCCACAAGCTGCGTGGCAGGGTATAGATTTGTGGAAATGGATTAATTTAAGCTATAAGAACAGTTAGCAAGAAGCCTGCCACAGCCATACAGTTTGTAAGCAATATAAGTCTTTTGTGTTTACTTGGTTGGGTCTGATGGCTGTGGGACTGGCAGGTGACAAAGATTTGTCCTGATTGTGGGCAAGGCAGGAAAACTCAAGCTACAAAAAGTACCTTGACTTATATATAATGTTATTTGTTATAGAAACTTCATGCAACTGTCACCATGTTGGAACATGGTATTTGGGGTAACTTGAATCTGTATTCCTGGGCCATGGCCACTCTTACTTGACTCTGGAATAAACTCTCTCTTATTCCCTTTGGCATGAGAGCTGTTTTTTTTTATGTCGACAAGTCCAGAGTGTGAAGACAGCGCCTGTGCCTGTGGCTCCTGCCTCTCTGATCAGATTGCAGGAGAGCTGAGGTCATGCTGGGCAGCTAGACAGACCTGCAGCTTTAACTCAGCCAAGACACAGTTGTAGAGAATCAGTGAGGCTGATGGGAGGCATTGGGTGCACCCAGGTCTCCAGAATCTGCTGAGGGTGAAAAGAAAGGGGAAGGCACAGCCTAAGGACCTCTTGGTTCTACCGCAAATGCCATCTGTGAGAGTCCGATATCGCTATAACTCCAGGTCCGACCCAGGGGCTTAGCGTCCTGCCTCGGAAGCGTCCTGTGCCATTGTCTTTGCTGACATGCCGCCTGAGTGTAATCCCACAGTGCAATTCACCATCTGTGCTGCATTTGCAAGGATAATGTGTTATTTTAAAAATAATAAAACAATTTATTTACATCTGCTTTTTCTTCCTCTATTTGCTCAGCAGCAAGTGATAAAAAAAATGGAGAAAATTATCCAAACAAAAATATTTATGAGCAAATAGCTTATAGAGATGGTGAGGCTGTGACTCTCTAATTCTGGTCCCGCCCACCAAAGCAAACAAAGACAGTGCTCCTGGCAGCGTGATTGAATTGTATGCAATTATCACCAATCTTTTAAACATGATGGTAACGAGAAAAGTATTAGCATAGATTAGAACGGCCTCAGAACATTTATTTCCCTAAGAATATGACTAGTGCTTCTAATTTTTATTCATGGAATAGAGGAGATGCTATCTCTTATTTTTTCGGGCAGCTTGATCTGATATTATCATTTTCACAATTTCCTTCGTGCAGCTACAAGACAACATGATAATGTGGGTCATTTTGACCAAGCACATGATTCTCTTTGGACTTCAGGATTTGCATTCAAATTCACTGGCTACTCCCCCATCCTACACCCCCCCTTGCTCCGGCCCCGCATAAGATAATCCACTGGGGGTCTGGAGAGATGGCTCAGCAGTTAAGAGTGCTTGCTGCATTACCAGAGGACCACAGTTTGGTTCTCAGCACTCATGTCAGATGACTCATAACTGCCTCTAACTCCAGCTCTGGGGGAGCCTGAGGCTCTCTGCTGGCCTCTGTGGGCAAGTGCACAGAGGTAGCGTATACATGCAACACACACACACACACACACACACACACACACACACACACACACACACACACGAAAGCAAATCTTAAAAAGACATTTCCCTGACATTCTCCATCTTCATTTCTGACACATTCTAGATCTATCCAATAACCTCATAACAGATAAATGCCAATAAAGCTAAAATCCAACCCTTCACCATGAGAGGGAAAAAGAGAATTCTCCTAATTTCCACATTTGGCCTAAAACTTTGGGCAATGATGAAGTTTTAGGGAATCCCTTACCAGCTGCAGATAGAAAATCAAGACATTCCTGGCACTCCACTCTTTTTCAGTATGTGCATATTTTACAGGCGGGCCATCTCTTGCCTACATTATCTGCAAGATGATGCATAATGGGGAAGGCAAATTCAAACAAAGATGGGAAAGTGCTCAAACCCCTTGAGAAGACCAAGAGCTCTTCTGCAGAGCAGGTGAGGTTCTCTTTTTAAGGGCCTCTTTTTGGAAACTGTTTCTATTTGAAAAAAAAAAATTTCCCTGACCATTAGGTGCTCTGAGTAGTTGCAAATTGTGGTCGTGTTCAGAAAAGCTGGCAGATTCCAGCTGATGAATTCCAGTCTAGCAGCCAAGATGATCTGCTAAATAGACCATTTATCAATTGTGAGAGACCTTTATCTGATTTTATTTTGTAGTGCAGCCAGACATAGTTTAAAAACACAGATGGAGCTGTTAGAACGCAGTGGCTGAGTATGGTCATAGAAAAGAAGAAAACAGTGCCCTAGACGAACCCAATTTCATTGAGTAGGATATATGGTCCTTATTTTCTACAAACATTTCCTTGAATGTTTGAGCTGGAGGCACAGATTCCCACAGGTCTGCCATTCACCATGTGGATCAGTAGACTGTGTCTCAGAGTCTGATGCAGCTCTTGGTACCAGTTAGACATCAAATGCATTAATTAGACTGTTGGAAAGAACATAGAGGTAGGACTAAGCTAGTGACTAAAATAAAATGAGGACCCAGTAGTATGTTCTGAGATAATACAAACTTAAGGAATACAGGACATTTAATCTATCTATCCCCTCACCCATCATCCATCCATCCATCTATCCATCCACCCATCCATTTATTATCTATACATCCATGTACCCACTCATCCGTCCATTCGTCCATCACCTATATGTCCACGTACCCATCCATCCATCCATCCATCCATTTATCCATCCATCCATCAATCTATCTGTCCATCCATCTGCTCACCCACCCACCCATCAACCAGTCCATCCACTTATTCACCTATATATCCACCCAGTCAGCCACCCACCCAGATACCTTATCCATCCAGCCAACAAATCCTGACTCTATTACACATCTGATACTGTGTTTGGCAATACAAATATGTAGATGGGTCAGAGATCTAAGGATCCTTGTTTTAGGAAGTGTCATTTTGGTAGACTATCAGAGAAAGTATACGATCAAGGTTGTAAAGGAAAAACGCATTCTCAAGTACAACCTGTGGTCTTTCACACTGAGCTTCCAATATGGAGTGCTAATCAATAGCCTCACAAATGGTAATCACTGATCTCACAAATCAGCTGTGCCCTCCCTGTCACTCCTTTTTAACTCAGTGAGCAGCTCCTGGGGTACCCCTTTTGTATTAAGAGCTGGGGATATGTCAGGGAAGAGCAGACAGAATCCTCTTTCTCCTGAACCTCAGAGCATGGTGATATTTGGACATATCAAGGCATCTCAGGGAGCGAGGAGGAAGGAGAGAAGGAAGGATGGCAAGTCACATGCAGTGGACTAAAGGCCATCTCCTCACTGCATCCACATGCTCAGTGACAAAGTCAGCCATGGAAATAGGGAAGACAAATTGGCAGGTTGAAAGCTCTTGCTCAGCATGTGCCGCCTCCTCCCAGATGCCAGATCAGCTGTCTCTCCCCAGAGCAAACGCCTCCTGCTGGGTCCTCCTTGGGAGATGGACTCATGGAAGGAAACACACCACACGGAAAATCAGCATGACATTGCTATCAGCTGAACTTACAGCAATCAGGGGTTTAGAGACCTCACTCCAGACAAGCTGGAGATAAGTTAGCTTAGTCTTGGGTCCAGACTGAGTAACTAGGAGCCATGGGGGAGTCACTGCTCTCAAAGGAGTCCTGACTTGTTTGCACTTGTTATTGTCAACACACACACACACACACACACACACACACACACACACACACACACGGACGTCAAACTCCTCAAATCACATCAAAGTTCATAGGTCTCACATGAAAATTATTCTTTTCCTATTTTTAAAATATTTAAAAAATTATTTTATGTGTTCATGGATATTTTGCATGCATGTATGTCTGTGGCATCACGTGTGTCTGGTGTCTGAGGAGGTCAGAAGAGGACATCAGCTCCCCTGGAACTGATGTTACAGGTAGTTGTGAGCCACAATGTTGGTTCCAGGAATTGAACCCAGGTCTTCTACAAGAGCAGCCAAGGATTTTAACTGCTGAATATCTCTCCAGCCCCTTCTTTTCTTTAAAAAACGAGTGTGAGCATGTGACTATGTACATCCTTGTGGGTGTGTGTTTGCATAGGCTGCAGGAAAACTTTGTAAACCTCATCTATCTCCTTTGAGACAAGGTCTGTCAGTGGCCTGGAGCTCAACAATTAGGATAGACTGGTCAGCAAGTCCTGGAAATCCTCCTGTCTCTGTGTCCTCAGAGCTGGTGTTATGAATGTATACTACCACACACTGCTTTTTAACATGGGTTCTGGTGATCAAACCCTGGTCCTAATGCTTTCAAGGTAAATGCTTTATCCACCGAGCTACCCTCTTAGGCCCCAAAACATTTTCTTAAAAGAGAGTGTTGCAAGCTCCGTGTTGAACACCCAGCTGGCTAAACATATCCAGAATGGCAAGGTTTCTTAGTAGTTCTCCAGAAATAAAACTGACATGGAAGTCTACATTCTGGCTGAAGGGACCTGACACATCCATGTGAATCTTAGGAGAGTAACTGGGCCTAGTAAGATTGAGATACTGCAAGTCAGGGAATCTGAACATGATGGGCAGTTCCTGGCCCTTTAAAGAGCCAGAGCTGGAGCTTGGCAGACTCAGCAGCTGAGTGCAGTGATCCTGCTCAGCTCCCATGCCCAAAGCATGGACATTTCTTTCCCACAGATTGTGCTCATGATGCCTGGCTCAGCACTGAACTCTAGAAACCCCCGCAGAAGTGACACTCGTCATTCATTGTCATTGATTTTCCAATTTCAGTTAAATTGAATTTCTCCTTTTTGGGGCTGTTTATGTATTGTGGATTGGAATGCTTAATTCAGCTCCTATAATGATATACTTATTGCCACTCAACAAGAGCCAGAGGAGTGTCGGGATCCTCCATGTGTCCCCCACATAAACTTTAAGAATGTCGTATGTGGTCCTCCGGTTTATAAGTGGACTCACAGGACGCTTTGTTTCAAAACAAAGAGCTGCTGAGGTGGCAAAATCACAGTATTTGGTCTTGCCTCCTTGCAAAGAAATGCAAGGACCTTTGAGTGTTTACGGCTATAGGAAGGCTGGTGCAGATATGTGATGTGTGTGTGTGTGTGTGTGTGTGTGTGTGTGTGTGTGTGTGTGTGTGTATGAGTGTATGTGTGTGTGCACACATGGTGGGTGAACAATAAGAACCATACTGGGAAGCCACCAACCATCCTCAAAGAAAAAGGAAATATCTGGGCTGGAGAGATGGTTCAGCAGGTAAAGTACTTGCTGGGCAAGCTTAGGACCTGAGTTCAAATCCCCAACAGCCATGTAAAAGCCAGACACGGTATGGTATATGTCTGTAATTCCAGCTCTGGGAGAGCAGGGACAGGCAGATTTCAGGGGCTGACTGGCTGAAACTGTAAGCTCAGTTCCAAGAGAGACCCCATCTCTAAAACTAATAAGCAGTAGAGGGAGACACCAACATCTGATGTTGACCTCTGACCTCTTCACACTTGTGCACACATGTGCCTGCACACCTAACTACTCAACCCTTGTACATGTACACATATAAATACAACACAGTAGTTATAGAAGTGAGGAGTGTTGGGAAGAAAACTGGAAATTAAATAGAAGAAAGGAATTCAAAAAACGTCTACTTTCTGATTTGTTTTTAAACCAGAAACAATTAGATTTTCTAAGTGCCCTCCACAATTTAACACAAGTTTCTCTCCCTTCCAGCAATTTCCTCCACCTACCTTCTGTTTCCTAGCCCTCAGGAGTAAATTTTGGGGCTGTTTCAACTCAACTCCCCTTCTTCCTCTGTCAATGAACATATAATTAGAATGGTCAGGGTGCTCACACTGCACTTGGCAGTGAAGATGCAAACATTCACAGACCACAGTCTTTGATTTCAAATTTATGATCTAGGTCAACAGAACTTTCTGGAAATGACATTATATTCTAGGTCGGCACTGCCTACTGCCTCAGCTTCTACTAGCCACGTGTGACTACTAAACCCCAGAAAGAGGTGAGTGTGACCCAGAAACTGCTTTTTATAGTCCCCGTTCAATTAATATAAAGTTTGACTAACCATACTTCACCAGTGACTTCTTATTGAATGATCCGACTTTAGGCCAGTAGAACAGGGACACTTTAATGAGACAGGTGACAGTCTGGGGCAACATGTGCCTTGGCATGGGATGGCAGGTGTGTGAATTTAGAGACCGGAGAATGAACCAGACTTGGGGTGTGTGTAGAGTCTCGGAGTTGGGGGGCGGGGGGTGAGCTGATCTAACGCAGACTTGCATGAGAGATGTGGAAAAGCAGAGACAATGGAGATGAGAAAACATCCTAAGCCCTGCATGGCTCCATCGGAAACACTGAAGGGAAAATGCACAAAGCTGAGCCTGTTAAGGAAGGCTGGCAGTCACACAGTGCAGATGGCATCTAGGGTCAAGCCTGGATCATGGTGTCTGGAACAATAGGATCAGCTCTCAGGTAGAGGGAGGGCGAGAGACAGATGGGAACTCACCGTCAACGTCTGTGTGATGTGTGTGACTTCATATGAGCTACCAGGTGGACCTGGAACTCAGGAAAAGACAGGGCCACATGGGGGTGCATTAAAGCCAAAATATAAACAAGGGATGTACACAGGCTCAGTTTAAATGGGTCAGCTGACACTGGCTTTATCTGACAATTACATCTCACGGACGAGTGGGGTGTGTATGGGGAAATTAGGCCAAGGCTTTCCAAATTTCTCATTTTCAGAAGACCTTAAAATAGGAATGTTTCTGAAAGAAGTTTGAAGAGGATGGGTCACCAGGTGACTAGAAATAACCAGGGCCACCCAGCCCCGCAGAGTGTTTGACTGGGTCACATCCCAGCCCATTTATCTCCAGAGATTTGGCCACCCAGCCGTGTGCAAACATCTCGTTCCTGCCTTTGCAGTCTCGAGTGCCCTTGACTCCCACGCGTTTCCTTCAGTGGGAGCCGTGTTCTATTCTCATGAAGGAGAAAACAAAATCCTTTCAGCTCACCTCCCGGTCCAGCAGCGCAGGTGATACGACGGTGACAATGTCTCCTTTCTCAGGATCGATGTAGAACATGTTGGGAGATGGTTTGTCAGGCGTCTGCTGACGAATGTTGTACCGCAGGAGGGCATTGTCAGTGGCCGGGTCGTCCGCATCAAATGCTGTCATCCGCATCACCGTGGTCCCTAAGGGGAGGGGTAGGACCAAAGGGTGGGAGATGGTTATCAAAGGGGCAGGATGGTCAGGACCTCTCCCCCACGGGCGACGCAAGGGAATAACCTGCCAATCACCCTCTGAATTAAGAAGACAAATCATTTGCCAAGCTCTGCTTTAGCGTTTCCTCCCAGCACCATCACATTAAAGGACCTGAAATACAGAAAAGAAAGCGCTGCTGTTCGATGGAGTGACAGCTTAATTTTTCCTTCTGCTGATGTGCGATTTATTTTTACAGGCTTTCATTCCATTTTGGCTGTGGCTCTGTGACAACAGCTTTCATTTTAAACCTCTTATGGGATGCCTGTCTGTGCCTTGGACAGGTGCTGGGGAAATAGAAGCACAAAGGGGGTCAGACATCACGGCATCCTGGAGCTCAGAGAGATGGAGACATAAAGAGGCGGACATCATTAATAGGGCATGGAGAGGGCAAAGAGCAGCTTCATCTATCCCAGGCTCAGAGAAGGTTCCTGAGGTAGATACCCATGGAGTGAGGAGGTGTGAGCAAGGTGAAGGATAAGGACTTTCAAGAGAAAGCTACTCCACATAAAGAGAACACAGGGCAACTTGGCCGGAGCACCTATTAGGTAGTGGTCACCCTCTCTCAGTCACTTCAGATGCAGAGATGAGGGTGACTGGGTGTGGTCTTGCCAGGACAAGCAGGAGATGTGGATACAGGACCTACTTCTATGAAGAAGCACAGACTGCTTGATAACACCCGGGGTTGGTAGTTCGACTTCTTTTGTGAGGGCCTTGCTCACACACAGCCAACACGGAGGGAAACCAGGTTTCTGATGTACAAGGATAACGGGGTGCAAGGAGTGAAAATAAGGCATTTGCCTTCTTGCCATCTATGCTGGAGAATGTGCATGTCAAGCCGTTGGCACAAGGAAGTCCACGGAGAGCTTATCTGTTGTGGCAGGAAATTTGGATTCTACCTAGCTGTCCAGCAACAGGGGAATCAATAAGAGGGTAGCATCATCTACATAGCATGAAACACTTTGAAGTTGTTTGGGACAAGTCATAGACCTAATGTGGTCTACCACGGACAACACTCCAGGTAACACCCCAAATAAAATACATCAGGCTGATGAGTGACTGGCTGCTATGCCTCTTGTGTGACCTTGCTTGCCCCCCACAGCAGGCATGCGTGGCGCCGGTACTATTTGCACCTATGAAGCACAGAAGGTTTGCAACAGTGAGCCTCACGCTGGTCGTGCTGGTTAAGTCTGAGGGCAGAGAGGAGACTGGGGTTGGGGTGGTCACGAGGGCACATTTTAGCCTAATCTGTCACGTTCTGGTTAGTCTCACAGGGTGGTTATAACACGTCTGCAGCTAAGGTTTAATTTTAAAAATATTGTAATTATGAACACTGATAGCAACATGGTCTAAAATCCACTCAGAAAAATAAGGCTACTTATCCTGATGATTTTCTAAGTATCATGTGCTCGGCTCATGTGCTCAACCAGAACTCTTACCTAAAGTGATCTAGCTGGCAGGACAGCTGTCCTTTCCAGTGGGAATAGACACATATAAAAAAAAATCCAGGGGCTTAAGGAAAACATGGAGTTTACTGAGCTAACCCAGTATCTCAGAATTCCTTTCTAGCTTACATGCTCTTACTATCATCAAAGCTAGAACATTGATTTATTTTTCCACGCTTAATTAGAACCAGAGTTTTAACCATTAGGTGTGAGTGGTCAGGTGAAGAAGGGGAATTTAGTCACCCTAAAGGTTGGATGGAGGTGTTATGTAATTTTGATTCATTTCACCCACCTTACCATTAGCTGTGTGTCGCGAGGCACATCTACTACGTACATTGTTTCTTTGCCTTTGAAATGTTGCAGAGAAAATACAGGGTCCAACACAAGAATAGCACATTCTTGGCAGAAGCAGACCCCTTCCTCTGTCCCAGATGTTGGAAGGTAGTGTTAATGATGCATGCTATTTCCCTCTAAGCAATACTGTGAATGACATCAGAGTTTCCTACCCAGTGGTCCTGTGTAGTTACTCTCAGTCCCCTGACCTGGGAAGGAGGGCCACCCCAGGCTCTCTGCAAAAGTCATAGGCAGATTTCAAGCCCCAGATCTCATCCAGGAAGATGTGAAGTTCTCGTGGCTGAAGGCAGAGAAGGAACCTTGCCCTCATCAATTCTACACCAACATCTCAGGTTAAGTACACTTGACACAGTGTGTCTCCCTTGGCTAGTGCCTGCTGGATGCCTAATTGATTGAAACTGCTCACTAATCTGCATTTAATTGAAGTTATAGCTGAAGGAGTAAAAGAAAATAGAAAAACGAAGTTATCGTGGCCCGAGACTCACATATGCATCTGGATGATTAGAAGAGGTGGAGAAGACCCAGGGTGAAGCACCTTCAGGGTGCTCTGGGGAGCTCATTCTGTGTGTCTTCTTTGTTCTCATAGAGTTGATCCGATGACAGAACCAGGGTTACCCTGATATAGTCCCACAGGTACACAGAAAAGGTCTTCATTTTAATCAATTGTTGGGGAATAGGAAAACCTGGTCCAAAGCCTGCCTTTGTCTTTGCCCAGATGTGGACACACAGCTGGGTTTTCTTTTTAGTAAATTCCACTTCTGTGGAGACTGTACAGTGTCCACTCCATGCAACATAGAAGGACAGAACTGATGTGGTTTGGGTGTGAAATGTGGCCCACAGGCCCATGTGTTCACACACTTGGTTCCCAGCTGGTGGCACTGTCTTGGGAGGTTGTAGAAACTTTGGGAGGTGGAACCTTGTTGGAGGAAGGGGGCCACTGGCGATGGGCCTTGATGTTTTTATGCCTTGAACCTGCTTCCTATCCACTCTCTGCTCCCTGATCCACCTATATTTGAGGAGTTCGAGCTTCATGACCCCACCATAGAGCCATGTGCTGCCTTCTCCACCATGATGGACTGTTTCCCTAAAACCGTGAGCCAACCAACCGTAACCCCTCACTTTTTCAGTTCTTCTTGTTGGGTATTTGGTCACAGCAGTGAGAAAAGTGACTAATATAATGACCTTGGGGCTAACACACACACACACACACACACACACACACACACACGCACACGCACACGCACACACACACATGCACGCACATGCACACGCACACACACACACATGTGCTAAGCCCTATGAGTGTGTTTGAGTTCTGTGAGGTGCAATTCATCTTACAGTTCTGCACACCGCCTGTCTTATCCACAGTGCACAGGGTGTTGACTCGTGCACTTGCCTGCACTGGGCTTTGTTTTAATTCATCTGACCAGAGCCACAATCTTGTCTATAGAGGAGAATGGCTGGCCTCTTGCCCAGCTTGCCTTGGCAGTTTTCATAACTACACACCTGTCATCAGCCTCCCTCAGTGTTGGGGTCCACAGAAGTTTCCTAGTGAGATCTGAGCTTGCTTTACACAGCAGGGCTGCAATAGGGGATGACCTGGCCACATGCATGGTCATCAGGTATCTGGGATGGTCTGCACTTGGCTGTGCTGGGGGGAGGTCTTTTGCTCCACCCCTTGGCATTCCTTTAAAAGCCCTTTAGCAGAGACAGAAGGGGCTGGTGGGTTTTGACCTAGGCCCTCAGAGGCTATCCTGTGTTTCTGTCTGTTTCTCTCTTCTATATTTCTATCTAAATCTCTTATCTCTCA